>NC_031994.1:50976128-51016857 GCF_001879085.1 Nicotiana attenuata
TATTCCCTTATGTGTGTTTGAGTTAAGGTTTGGCCTGGCAGCATCCAAATTGCTGTCCAGAGTTGAACCTGAACTTCAATAGGTCCTAACTCTCCAATGTTTGGCTAGTGGGCTAGTCAGGGGTGTGCCAGCACTTTATGTTGCTGGGCATGACCACCAGCTTGCCTTGGTATCCCTTATATCCCTCTACTGCACTTACACTTGTTCCTAGAATCTAAGTTCTGCCCCCCTCCAATGAGCCTTGCCTTGGGACCTTGAGCTCCCTCTGAACTTGGACATTGGAGGGCTGGCCCTTCCACACTGCACTTTTATTCAGTTCTGATATCTGGGTGTGAGCATTGCCTGGAGTTCTTGAAATTCCTTGGAACTTTGACACATCCCAGATAAGAGAAAGGCTTTGGAACCTGATCCTGGCAGTTGGCTCATATCATATTGTTAGACCTTGGGTTTGAATTAGGCTCCTTGGATGCAGCTTAAGAGTTCTGATTGTAATTTTATTTCCAGTTTTTGATTCATCTTGGTCTGTAATAAATTTCGTAATAACCTCTAGGGTGATTAGTGAAAAGGGAAGGGTAACCATGCATGCAAAGGGGTAGATATCATGCTCATAAGGAATTACCACATTTCTGTACTCATATATCTTGCCTACAGCTTTGCACATTTATGCATCCACGTAGATACCATGCCTATAGGTTTATGCATCCACATAGATATCATGTCTATAGGTTTATGCATCCATATAGATACCATATCTATAGGAATTTTGCATCTCCATATGGATACCACGCCTATAAGTAACCAGAAATCCAGACTCTACGCATGCATTGTTCACTAGGCAAACCTATTTATAGGGTTAAAAACTAACAGTACTCAGATACCATGCTTATAGTATTTCTGCGCTTTCGCTATGCCTATAAAAAGTGTTTAAATTAACGACGCTAGAAAGCATGCCTATAGGAATTATCAATCAAATCTGAATCACCCGTTTTAAGATTAGCACTAATTACAGAACTCGCATCATTATGTTAAAACTGGCAACTTTCTTAATCAGTTTGTTTCTTTATTCCTGAAACCAGTAGATGCCATGCCTATAGGCCATCACGTAGGCAAACGAGTATGTAGTTAATTAATTGCACTGGTCTTCGATAAGTTGCAGCCAGGCGAGCCTAATGCGAACTTCTTGCCTGAAATATGTCACGAACCAACCTCTCTAACGTTAAGCATAATTTCGACCTAATCAGTACATGTAAGACGTGCTAAACTACATGATTTTCTGTGATTAAAGGAGGTTTATCTGAGCCTTAATCGTTTTATGCTCCCATAACTGCTTTTCATGTGTTTTGTTTGACGCCTTAGTATTTTAACCTTTTTTAAACCTCTGAAAAGCCAAGCTTCTTCCCTTTAGGATTAGTACTCCTAAAAGCCTCCAGGACTGATAGGTGGGATCGGTAATAGCATGCAATAAGTAAACGAGACTATTTCGCGCTTAATACCTTAACGGGGTGGGAAGGGTAGACATGGAGATGATGATCACACGATAACACTACGCGTACAATTGACTACCGGTGTTGTATGGATGATCCATGTGATTTATAAACCTAGGACCCCTTTTCTTATACAACTTTGTCTAATATCTATAAAATCCTGTCTTTTCCACTACTCAAAACTCCTCCTTAATTTTACTGCATTATGCCTTTTCTTCCAGATTTTTCTTCTTTGTTTATTCAATATATTGATTAATTTTCTGCGTTTAGTCCCCCTTTTAAACAAATTGTAGATCATTTAGACCTTGACCCCACATAATTGTCACGTATTTATTTGCAGCCATTGTGTGTAAAATCCTTTGTGTATCTAGTTGCATTAAAGTCACAACATAGCATGGCCGGGAACCACACTAGTGGATCTTGAGGGGTGCCTAACACCTTCCCCTTGAGATAATTTCTAGCCCTTACCTGAACTCTGGTTTTCTAACTCAAAAACCCTTCTTAGTGTCCTAATGCACTCAATCATTAGGTGGCGACTCTTCAATTCCAAAAATCCAATTCCCAAACGGGAATAGAGTTGTCTTCTCAAATATCGTAAACCCGATTTCGCTTTAGAAAAAGGGGGCGTCGACACAGATGGCTCTGTATGAGGCTTTATATGGGAGGCGGTGTAGATCTCCAGTGGGTTGGTTTAAGCTGGGTGAAGCTAGGCTTTTTGGTACAAATTTGGTTCAGGATGCATTGAACAAGGTGACGTTGATGCAGGAGCGGCTTCGTACAGCGCAGTTGAGATAGAAGGGTTATGCTGACAGAAAGATCCATGATGTGTCTTACATGGTTGGGGAGAAGGTCTTGCTGAAAGTTTCACCCATGAAGGGTGCTATGAGATTTGGGAAGAAGGACAAGTTGAGCCCTCGGTTTATTGGGCCTTTTGAGGTACTTCGGAGAATTGGGGAGGTGGTATATGAGCTTGCCTTACCACCTAGCTTGTCAGGTGTGCATCCAGTATTTCATGTTTCTATGCTCCGGAAGTATATCGGCGATCCGTCTCATGTCTTGGATTTCAGCACGGTTCAGTTAATTGGTGACTTGACTTATGATGTGGAGCTGGTGGCTATTTCAGAGCGGCAGGTCTGCATGTTGAGATCAAAAGATATAGCTTTAGTAAAGGTGCAGTGGAGAGGTCAGCCCGTGGAGGAGGCTACTTGGAAGACCGAGCAGGAGACGCGGAGCAGATATCCATACCTATTTGAGACTTCAGGTATGTTTCTAGACCCGTTCGAGAATGAACATTTGTTTAAGAGGGGGAGGATGTAACGACCCAGCCGGTCGTTTCGAAAGTTATGGCCCTGTTTCCCCATTTCCTGCTTCTTTTGTGTTCTTCAGCTATATTTTGACTTACTGGGTTAGTTGGTTCGGGTCCGGAGAGGTTTTGAAGTGAATTGAGACACTTAGTCTCTTATTTGAAAGCTTAAGTTGGAAAAGTTGACCGGATGTTGTCTTATGTATAAACCACTTCGGATATTAATTTTGAAGGTTCCGTTAGCTCCGTTAGGTGATTTTGGACTTGGGAGTGCATCCGAAATGTGATTTGGATACACGTGGTAGAATTAGGCTTGAATTGGCAAAAGTTAGAATTTTGGCGATTTTGGTCGGCAGCGGAATTTTGATTTCGGGGTCGGAATGGAATTCCGGAAGTTGGAGTAGGTTTCCGGTCGCGGTTTGGTGGATTTTGGCATCGTTTGTGGAATTCGAAAGTTTAGAAATTCTTAGGCTTGAATCCGAGTGTAATTTGGTGTTTTGATGTTGTTTTGAGTGATTTGAAGATTCGACTAAGCTCGTATGATGTTATGGGATGTGTTGGTATGTTTGGTAGTGGTCCCGAGGGCCTCGGGGTGATTTTGGGTGGTTATAGGATTTATTTTGAGTTGAAGAAGTACAGCTGAAGCTGCTGGTTCTGGTATTTTCGCACCTGCGGTGGGGAACCCGCAAGTGCGGCCCCGTAGAAGAGGAGAGGAGCTCGCAAATGCGGGCAAGGTTGAGGTGCGCTGGAAGCGCAGGTGCGAGATTAGGAGCGCATCTGCGGAATCGCAAATGCAAAAAGTGGAGCGCAAATGCGAAAAAGGACCTAAGAAGAAAGGATCCTAGAAGCGGGCAGGGCCCGCAGGTGCGCACTCCCCGGTGCGAGTATTTGACCACAGATGCGGATTTTGGGAGAGTAAATGGGATCCTCAGCTGCGATGGAATTCCCGCAGGTGCGGCGTCGCAGAAGCGTAAATGGTACCGCAGATGCAGATTTGCTGGGCAGAAGTTATAAATAGAACACTTCGGGATTTTTCCCCATTTTCACATCTTTGAGCTCGAATTTTGGGGATTTTTGAGAGGGATTTCAGAGCTATCACTGAGGTGAGTTCCTTATACTTATTTATGTTCAATAATGGTGTTTCCCCACTGATTTTACACCTAGTTGGTGAGTTTTTGAGGTGAAATTTGGGAGGTTAGGGCTTGAGAATTGGAGAGTGAGTTTTGGGGATTTGGAGGGGCAAATGATGTTATTGTATGTTTAGACTCGTGAGTGAAGGGGCTTTCTGGTTTTGTGACATTTGTCGAATTTCGAGACGTGGGCCCAGGGGCTATGCTTGAGTTGATTTTGGATTTTGGAGTCTAATTTAGTAGTTTTCTTATGGAATTGATTCCTTTAGAATAAGTTAATATTCTACTGAGTGTGGCTAGATTCGGGATGTTTGGAGGCCAACTCGAGAGGCAAAAGCATTACGGAGTAGGATTTTTCTTGGATTGAGGTATGTAACGCTTTCAAACTTGGTTTTTAGGGTTCGGAACCCCGAACTTTGTGTTTTGTTGTTAGTATTGAGGTGATGCACATGCCAAGTGACGGGCGTGCGGGCGTGCACCGTGAGAATTGTGACCTAGTTCATTCCATGGCACCGTTTAATGACTCCTTCTTGTTGATATCCATGTTTCCATTATGTGATAAAGTAATTGAGCTGTAAACATGCTAGATATCATGTTAGGGCTTCACGCTGATACTGTTGGGACCCCTAGTGGTCGTTTCTTCTATCATCTAACTGATTTAACTGTTATTTTGTACTCAATCATATTCATGCATTTCATATCATATCTCTGCCTCAATTGTTATCATTGGCATAACATATCATTGTTTTCCGGCTAGTTTTCATGATATTGTGAGCCCGTGGGTGAGACTGTAGAGTGATGACTGAGTGAGGCCGAGAGCCTGATTATGAGTGACAGTTATGGGATCGGGCTGCACGCCGCATCGGTTATATTGATTTGTGATAGTGCTTGGGCTGTAGGAGCCTCTCCGGAGTCTGTAACACACCCCCAGTGAGCGCGGATGATATTATTGAGGGATGGATTTCCCTGGAGATGGATTTGTTTGAAGTATTGATATCTGGAGATGGATTTCTCCACAGGGTTGGATTACCCTTTTTCCTCGGTACGGGCTGACTTATAGTCAGTGTTGAGTATGTTCTGGGATGGATTTCCCTGGGCCTGATGGTCATATACGGTACCGAGTGGTTGAGTATTTACATATACCTGGAGATGAATTTCTCCACGGGGTTGGATTGCCCTTTTTCCTCAGTACTGAGTGACTTGCAGTTAGTGTTGTATATGTTCCGGGATGGATTTCCCTAGGCCGAATAGCCATATTGAGTACCGAGTGGTTGAGCACTTAAGAGTGGGAGTACATTGTGCATTTCATACAGCCAGTGCATTGGCATGTAGAGGTAGTTGAGTTATATATTTTAAACTGTTCAGATCTGTAATTACCTTATTGCTTTGAGTTGTCTATTTAACTTAAAGCTTGCCTATGTTTCTGTAGGTTGTCTCTATTATATTTGTTGAGGTTGAGTTCCTCACTACCTTTCAGTCCATAGTTTAGACTCGTTACTTACTGAGTTAGTGTACTCTCGTTACCCCTTGCACCTTGTGTGCGGATCCAGGCACTTTTGGTCCCAGTGGCAGTCGCTGATCGAGGCTTCAGGCTTAGGAGACTATTTAGGTATCTGCACGGCGTTCGCAGGCCTTGACTCCCCTTCTTTATCTCTAGATGTATTTCAGTTTGTTTTCTTTAAACATTGTAATAGACTATGTTCTCCTCTAGACGCTCATGTACTTAATGACACCCCAATTTTGGGCAGCTATATCGAAATTTGGATTTTATTTTGTTTTCGAGAATGTTCCTTAATGAATTGTCGCTTTCGTGTTTATTGTTTACAAAGTTGGATTATTGAGTTGAGGCTGGCCTAGTTCCCCGATAGGCTCCATCATGACGGGTCGAGTTTTGGGTCATGAGAGTTAATTACCCAACATCATCAAGTCACTATTCATTGTCTTCTCCAACAAAACTCTAGGTTCAAGAACACCCATTTCAAGAACTAGTATTGTATCTTATCCAAATGGTGATTCCCAATTCAATTCGTTCATCAATTAAATTATCAAGTCTATTAGAATCATTAGAACTTCAAAACAATTCCATTTATATTAATTCATCACTATACATCTTCTTTTTACCAAAAATGGCATTCTCAAGACCCGCCCTTAGGGTTCAAACAATATCCCATTACAACTTCAAATAAAACTCATAAGCATGCTATCCATACTCCAATATGTCATATATATGAAGATCGAGTGAAGGGATTTCCTCTTGGTGGAAGAATCTGACTTTTCCTCTTTATTATGTTCTTGAAGATTCAACCCATTCCCTATGAATTTGATCCAAAATAATATTAGTGTTATCAGTAAATGATGTTATATAATCATTCTTATACCAAAATAACTTACCTTGAAGTGTATCCATGGTGGAAGAGCTCCTCCGTCTCTCTAAAAATCAATTCCAAGTTGAAGAACTAACTCTTTCTCTCTCTCTAAATCCCTTATTTCTACATTTTAAAACTGGGCCTGATGGGTGTGTAGCCCCTGTGTAGGCTACGCACAAAGGCTATGCAGGGTGGCCTTCCATTCCTCTACAATTGGCAGCTGCTGGATTTGCCTACGCATCGTGTGTAGGCTATGCTACTATGTTCTGCAGGCTACGCAAGACTCGCATAGCTGTCCTGCTATCCTTTTGTAAAAAGGTCATAACTCCTTGTAGAGACCTCCAAATGGCAAACGGTTCAAAGCATTAGAAACTACACACATAGACCTTTCATTTTCTACGTCATATACTGTATAACTCTTCGTATCTTGAGATTTATGGTTGTTTGAAGTTAAGTCTTATGCGAACTCACTTGAAACTTTACACATCATATAATTTCCAACTTGACTTAGCCTTAGGGCTCTTCTTAGACTATAAACCATTCTTAATGAACCTCATACATATATTATCATGATCAATTGATATCATTCATATTATTAGTCTTGTTCATACGCGAATTAATATAATCAGCACCCGCCAATAATTGTCTTAAAACACTTCGAAATTTTCTGGGGTGTTACAAGAAATCCGCACCTGAGCTAGCCGCAGCCACTGTGGTTATTGATAATGATGGGGAAGCCAGTGATGAAGGGGCTTCCGTAAAAAGGAGACAATGACCCTTATCAGCTCAACAGAATGCTCAATTTGAAGAGCTTAGAACCCCGACCGAGGACGATGCCCGGGCACTCTGGGGAGAACTTTACTTAGTGGAAAATGTTGATTTTCCCTTTCCGATCCCAGTTTCTTCTCCCCGTACTATGAGGCCGAGTACCGGACCTTTTCCGCCTTCGGCTGGTGAGCAACTAACAAAAAGTACTACCTCTACTGCAGCTACTTCTCACCCTAAAACACCATCAACTTCGTCTCCTTCCATGTCGGCCATACCTTCATCACCGGCAACTACTACATCTCTCCCACGGTTATTGAGGCCTGAGAGGAGGATGTACCTCCTCCCCAGTCCCAGCCCACGGCAATTTGGGGCACAACTACTCGCCCCCTTCTATAGATCCCTAAGGGAGGAAAAATGTCTCACTCTCGGTATTAACGGAGTGCCATCTGCTGTCCAAGCCTATGGAACTCACCAATTATCTAAAGCCGCTGGCTTCAGAGAAAGATATGAAGAAAATACACTCTCTTTCGGTGGAGTGTATGATAAATAATGCCATGCATAATACAACAACGGTATTCTAACTTTGGTATTTTCTTCGCAGAGTAACTTCCTCTCTTCCGAGGGCCTTCAGAAATTGATCCTCGACAAAGAGGGACTCAAGTCCGAGCGGGATCAACTGTTGGCCGATAGAATCAACTTGTTATGCGCCTTCGGGTGCTGGAGGCGAAAGCCGCTGAGGCGAGTGATCTTGACGCCCGACTTCAGCTTAGCAAGCAGGAGGTAGTGGCCCTTAGTCAAGAAGCTTTTCGATTAAATGTTCAATTCCAAGAAGCTAAGGCTTAAGGGTCTGAAGTTTAAGATGCCATGCTTGTTGCTGCCGAATGCGAGTTTGCCTCCATAATGAATAACTTGGAGGCAACCTTGAATTCTAAAGCTGAAGAGGTTGTTGCTGCTGAGGAAAAGCGTGCCCAGATGGAGGATAGGTATAAGTGGATCATGGAACACAATAAGGTTCGTATAACCACAATTTGTTATCTCGATCTTAGCCTTTGAACCACGAGATCCGAGCGGGATGGCCTTCTGACCGAGGTTGATAGGCTTAAGGCAAAACTTCAGCTCTAATGGGACTCCCTCATTATCGAAAAGACCCATTCTACGTACCACATGAGGAGAAAAACCTTGGAAGTGGCCAAAGCGAGCGTTATTGATATTGAGGGTGAGATCGCCAAGGCCCGAACGCTGGAGTTAGCTGCCCAAGAATGCTCCCGGCTCAGCCTGACACAACTGATTCTTCTAGTTTCTATTCCGAGTCCTTAGGAACCAAGGAGAAACTTGAAGAGGATAATGATGAAGGCCAAGATCGTGCGCCGGCGGCAGACCCTCCTACTTCTCCTAAGGGCGTAGATGCTTCTCTTCCCCCGGTTCCGGTTGCGATGTAGTTTAGCTTTTTTGCTTTCTTTTCCTTTGTTGTTTTTCCTTTTGTATTTTTGTACTTGTGCTGCTTTGAATGTTTGATAAATAAAAGTACTTTTTTGTTTAAGCACTGCACAAAGTTTATTCTTTTTGTGTCAGATTAGGCAAGGCTTCGGGTGTATTTTTCCCCGATAACGTTTGCTTTCCGAGCATAAACTCTTCCAGAACCAACCCTTTACTATGACGGTTTCACAAGAGAGGGCCCCCTTATGTTTACGGTGCTCTTGAAGAGGACGTCTCCTGTTTATTCCAGCACTAGCATTTGAAGTACTTAGTTAACTTTCAAATGATAAAATCAATTAATCGTTTGGACAAGAAACAGGATAAAAATAAAAGGAATTCATTTTATTTCTTATATCTTCAAAAGTACATAAGCAGTCGAGTGCTGAAAGATATTGCCAATACATATGGCTATTCTGTACAACTTATTTCTACGAGGCAAACTGTGCAGTCCCTAGTTCTGATGAGGCTTATTTGTTCCCTAATTTCGTAGTCTCGGTTTCCGCGGCGAGCAGGTTGTCGTCCCCTCAGTGTTCGAATACGAGGAATGTGAATTGGAACACTGGAAGTCTTACCCCTTTGAGGATTCCACTAGTGAATGGTTGGATAGTTTTTGGTTCGATAGCAAGCTTCATTCCCCATTAGGAACATGGCTATCGAGCCAAAGATTATCTAACTAACCCCTAGTGGCATGTAGGGAAAACACATGCATGGTTGAATAGCCTTTGGTTCGGTGGCAAGTTTGCTTCCCATTAGGAATTTTCCATCGAGCCGAAGACTATTTAACCATCTCGCAGTGGTTTGTCGTTTTGACGCCTTGTCGATTAAAGGTCTAATCTCGGCTGATAGAGTTTCCTTCGTAGTATGCTCTCCGTTGCTGCCTCGTTAAGAACATTGCCAAAGAAACCCAACTGGGACAACAACTGGGCGAAGGAAAAAAGAGTGCGACACATACTTTCATTACAAGCGGTGCCCATCAGCAATACTACCTTTTGAGGTGAGTCACATCCAGTTGCTCGACAATTTGACTCCGTCTTGGTTTTCATATTCATATGATCCTTTAGCGGTGATAGCTGAAACCCGATAAGGGCCTTCCCATATCAGACCTAGCTTTCTCGCAATGAGCTCCCGAGTGTTTTGAGTTACTTTCCTCAAAACCAAGTCTCCCACTTTGAAATAACGAGATTCACCCTTCGGTTATAGTACCTTTCCATTCTTTGTTTCTGGGCCACCATCATTATGTGTGCCAAGTCCATGCGTTCGTCAAGTAGCTCAAATTTGATCACCAATACTACGTTATTTGCTTCCTCGTTTGCCGGGAAGTGCCGCAAGGTCGGTTCTCATACTTCCACTGGGATCAAAGCTTTTGTACCATATACGATAGAGAAAGGTGTCCCTCCTGTACTCGATTTGGCCATCGTCTGGTATGCCCACCACACTCCCGGTAACTCTTTGGGCCACTTGCCTTTGGCTGCTTCCAACCTCTTTTTTAGGTTGTGATTAATCATCTTATTGGTTGATTGCCTGCCCATTTTCTCTCTGATGGTATGGAGAAGATGTGATTCTCTTAATTTTCAGGTTTTCAAGGAATTTTGTGACTTTTGAGCCTATGAACTAGCAGACCATTATTGCAGGCGATCTCCTTCGGTGTTCCGACCCGGAAAATTATGTTTTCTCATAGGAAATCGACCACTTCGTGCTCACTGATCTTCTGGTAAGGACCTTCTTCAACCCATTTAGTGAAGGAATCTATTAGAATTAAGAGAAATCTTACCTTCCCAGGAGCCGGTGGAAATGACCCATCTATATCCATCCCCCATTTCATGAATGGCCATGGATATAGAAACGAATGCAACAAATCTGTGGGTTGGTGTACCAACGATGCATGACATTGACACTTGTTGCATTTTTGAATGAATGCCTTCGTGTCTTGTTCCAACCGAAGCCAGTAGTATCCTGCTCTGACTAATTTTAGCACCAACGAATCTACACTGGAATGATTCCTATAAATTCCTTCGTGAACTTATCTCATAACATAGTTTGCCTCCGAGACTCCCCAAACATCGGGCCAACGGGTCTTGGAACGACCTTCTATACAATTGCCCTCCCCAGAAGCTGTAATGAGCTGCTTTGTTGCGGAGTGGTCGAGATGCCTTTGGGTCCTCGGGCAACTTTCCATGCCCAAGGTAATTGATGATCTCATTCCTCCAGTCTCACACCAAGTTGGTTGTATTTTCTTCATAATAATCGTCCACATCCAGCACCGAGTGCATGAGCTGCACGACAGTACTAGAATCTGATCCCTTTATTTCCGTGGACGATCCCAAATTGGCCAATGCATCGGCTTCTACATTTTCTTCTCACAGGATGTGGGTGATCGACCATTCCCTGAATCGTGCGAGCAAAGTTTGAAGTGTAAACACATATTGTTGCATGCTCTCCTCCTTAGTGTCGAACATTCCATATACTTGATTTACTACTAGTTGGGAATCACAGTTGATTTCAATGACCTCAGAGTCTGATAAGTAAGTATTTTGACTACTTATTTGCACTCTTTTACTTTCGTTTTAGCTCAAAATTGCTTAAAGGTATTCTCGAAAACTAATGACATGTGCTTTCTTGCAGGAGTGTTGGAATATGAGCCAAAGAAATGAAAATCAATTCAAGAAGGAGTAATTTTGTACAAAGACCAAAACAAGGCTAAAAGGGCAAAATGCGGACCGCACAATATTGAGTGCAGCCGCAAAACATGAAGAAATCCTCTGATATGAATTCCTTGCAAAGTGCAGGCCACACAATTCTTGTGCGGCTGCAGAAGATAAAGTTCAGAGAGATGGGATTTTAGGGTCATGACGAAACGCGAACCTCACCATTATTGTGAGGCTGCAGAATCAAGAGCGCGGCTGCACTCAGAAATGTGTGGTCCGCAGAAGTCCCCCATGACAAAGCCCAAGGTCAAGAAATGCGGATCGCACCATTATTGTGCGGTCGCAGAATCAAAAGTGCGGCTGCACTCAGGAATGTGCGGTCCGCATAAGCTGAAGAAGTGTGGCCGCAATCGTGAATTGTGCGACCGCAGAAGTCCAACTTGCCAAGCCAAGTCTCAGTGTGCGGACCGCACACATAATTGTGCGGCCGCACAACCTCCACAGGGGCAATTTTGTCCGATAATTTTAACTGGGTATAAATAGATCCTTTTGTCATTTTTAGGTTAAGTTTGGTACACCTGAGAGTAGATAGACGTTTTTCTTTACTGTATTGGGTAAAATTGTATTGGTTTAACATTTTAACATTAGATTTTCTTCCTTTAATCATCTATTATGAATTTTATCTTAGTTTCTTCTTTAATTTCTTCATTTTCCATGAGTAGCTAAATTTCTAGCTAGGTTTGTGACCTAAACCTAGTGTGCGTACTTAATGGGTGTTTGATTTAGGGCTTGTTTGTGATTGGGTTAGTGATATTTAGCCTAGTTCTTGCTTGAATTTGAGAATTGATGGTTGCAAACATTGAGTCATGCCTAATTGACTTAGTCTCTACTTGAGAAAGAGAGACTAAGTCTAGGAAAACTTGGCTAACAAGGAATTGGGGTGAACTCAAGAAATTGATAGCCCCGATTAAAGGGTTGAATCTAGAGATAGTAAGACCCGACTTGAGCATTTATCATTTATTTTGTGCAATACCCATTTGGCCTTGAGAAAGCCAAATTGGGAAAAATCACTCTAACTACCGAGAGGTATTGAGTGGGTAATTACGTGTGATTGCTATATTACAACCCCAACCAAACAAACTTTCCCTAGAGCCTACAATCCGTTAGGTAACCACCTAGGTGGAAGTCACGACCCTAGATATTTTATAAACTTGAAAAATAACACTACCAAAAACATTGTCTTTTAGCTTTTCTATTACAAGCATTAGCATACTCATTAGAAGTAGAAAGAAACAACCAATCATGTGGAAGTGCAATCGTGGGCACGTCATACACTAGACTTGGTATATACCTAATCCCATATAAAGCTCTCTGTCAAATAGACCCCGACTCACGTTGGGTATTTATAATTGCATCGACCGCCTCACAATCCCAATTAGTGGTGTGAGTTTGGGCGACATCAGAGTCCAGCCCCCGGGCCAGTTCAAGTCCTGCAATCAAAGCCTCGTACTTGGCTTCATTGTTAGTCAATGGAAAAGTTTTTATGTCCTGCCTTAGGATCTCTCCCGAGGGCAAGATTAAGACCACCTCGAGCCCGGACCCTTTAATGTTAGAATCTCCGTCCGTGAACAAGGTCCAAACTCCCGATGTCATTTCCAACACCATCACCGCTTGTTCTGTGGCCAAAGGCAGTAGCCCGAGACTAAAATTGGCCACGAAGTCGGCCAAAACTTGTGATTTGATCGCAGTCCTGGGCTTATATTCAATATCAAATTCACTAATTTCAACTGCCCATTTGGCCAGCCTACCTCACAACTCAGGTTTTTGAAGGACATTCCGTAGGGGAAAGGTTGTCACCATGACTATAGGTTGACATTGAAAATAAGGCCTAAGCCTTCGAGAGGCGACTACGAGAGCTAAAGCCAACTTTTCGAGGTGCGGATAATGATTTTCTTCCCCCATTAATATTTTTCTAACATAATAGATAGGAGATTGTGTACCTTCGTCCTCCCGGACTACAACAACACTTACCACTACCTCCGAGACCGCTAAGTATATTAGCAACTGTTCACCTTCCTCCAGCTTTGATAGTAGCGGAGGGCTCAATGAGGTCTTTTAGAGCCTGTTGGCATTCTGGAGTTCATTCGAAGTTGTTCTTCTTCTTTAGAAGTGAGAAAAAGTGATGACATTTTTCTGAAGACCAGGAAATGAATCTGCTTAGAGAGACCAATCTTCCGGTTAGCCTTTGGACTTCTTTTATGCTTGTCAGCCGGTCTGGGATGTCCTCGATGGCTTTGATCTTGTCGGGATTGACTTCGATCCCTCTTTGTGATACCAGGAAACCCAAGAATTTACTGGACCTAACCCCGAACACACATTTTTCTTGGTTGAGCTTCATGTTGTGCTTCCTTATGATGCCGAACGTTTCCTTGAGATGTGTTAAATAGTCACATGCATTCAAAGACTTGACCAGCATATCATCTACGTACACTTCCATTTTTTAACCTATTTTCTATTCGAACATCTTGTTCACGAGCCTCTGATAAGTGCCTCGGCATTTTTAAGCCCGAAGAGCATCACATTATAGCAGTGGGAACGACTCTTTCGAGTACACCTTATTCAAGTCCTTATAATTACGCACATTTAGAATTTATTATTCATTTTCGGAATAATAATTACAATAGCTAGCCAGTTGTTGATACCCAATTTTTTCCTGTATATTTTATATACAAAATACCTTTCAAATAGCATAGATATGCATATATAAGTATGTCCAAGAGTTTTCCTATTTTTCCTTAATTTTTTTTAAAGATTTGTAAACCAATTTTATTGCCCTATTTTATCAAGAAAAACCAAATAATTATTCTCAAAATTGTCATTTTGGCAATTCACTTATTGGATTCTCATATTTATACTAAAATATAGCTAACATAATTTTTGCATATTTTTTACAAATTTATTTAGTGTTTTTTAAGGCTAAATTGCATATAATTGCAATACTAGCCTATTTTAAGATTTAATTGCGTTTATAATTACAAAATTGATTCCAGTATTTTTAATTTAATATTTATATATTATTAATTAATTTGGTACCTTTAATTTGTCTCCAGAAATTATTTTACCATTTTTGTAAAATTAATAAGGGAAAAAGTGGCTATTTAAATACTAGCCCTAACTATTTCGGTTATAGCCTTAAATCAGCCCCAATTAAGCCCAATTTCAATCTCAATTCCCCAACCCAATTTTAATTTAAACCCGCTCCTGACCCAATTAAATCCTACCCGACCCAGACCCCCTCTCACCCTGGCCGTTGATATCTGAGATCAACGGCCCCTATTCGTCCTTACCTTTTTTAAATTCAAAAACCCCCCCAACCCTAATCATTTTCACTTACCAGCCGCCTCTGAACCCTCCAGTCTCTCAAACCCTCTCGAAGGTTCTCAAACCCTAGCCACCATCTCCGCCCTGAAAGCCACCGGAATCCAAGGCTTCCAAGGCTTTGGAGACCCTATACTCACCTCCTATTGCTCTTACATGCCTGGTCCTTGAAGATTCAAGGCCTGACCACGACATAGTTGGTCCAGGCTTTGTCCGATTCGAGATTCCACGGCCATCTCCGGCCTTGCTCCGGCGTACCATGGTTGCTCGAGCCTGATTTCGACCTCTCCGACTTCTCCGACTTAGATCGGTGACCTTTCAAAGCCTTTCTCACTTCTAGGATTCTTCTGAAACCCTAACTCTTCGAGGTTTCTCCGATTCCTTTAGATCCGTTGTGTATCTATGCTTTCCCTAAGTTCTCAAACTATTTCTATGGCTTTTCTTTCAAAAATTACTTTCAAAATCTTTCTTTTCTGATCCAGGGTTTTTTCTGAAAGTGTTTAAGTGTTTTTCTGACTTTCTTTGTCTTTCGTGTGTATTTGCCTCTACTATGTTCTTGTATTTTTCTTCTACCATGTTCTTGTATGCTTCTCCTACTGTGTTTTCCTATAGTATGTTCTCGTATGCTTTTCTACTGTGTCCTTGTATTTTTCTTCTACCATGTTCTTGTATGTTTTCCCTGCTGTGTTTTCCTATACTATGTTCTCGTATGCTTTTCTACTGTATTTCTTTTCTCCTGTGTTCTTGCGTTTCTCCTACTATATTTTTCATTACTATGTTCTTAAGTTTCCTTATTAAGTTCCCTCTACTGAGCTGCGTTTGAAGTTTCTTCTACAACTTCTTAGCATGCTTTTTCTACTGTTCTATCAGTCTTTTCTCATTATGCTTCGAATTAGTTTCTTTCACTCTGTTTGCTTTGAACCCTTCTACTGTGTTTGCATGTTACTTTTCTATCATGTTTTCTCATGAGTTCTGTTGCTGAAAGAAGCATGTTAGAAGGTTCAATTCTTTTCTGAAACCTCTAAATATGTTTCGATTCAATTGCTTGCCCTCTCATCTTTGCCTCGTGATTTGCCTGAACTAGGGTTTTATTTCAAAACCCCTAATTCTTTCAGACCAACTTCGAATCTCTGAACTAGTTTGGATATCCTTGTTTTCATACAATGCTAATTTTTACTAGACTCTTCTACACTGGATTTTCTATTGATTTTACAATGACACTACAGTCTCCTTTCATGCTTAATATGTTCGTATGCTCCTTATATATGATAAACCTCTCTCTAAAATGGCCTTCAAATTTGTGATCAGTTCATGGTCTGATTGATTTCTTTCCATTGTTTGCTGATTCTCTCTGTGACTCGACCTAAGTTAAGACCCTTCTCTACTTTTGCGACTTAGTTCATTCATGGGTCAGTAATTACAAGATCCTTGCCTTTGATTTACTGGCTGTTAATTGATTTCCTTACCTTATTTGTACAACCGTGTACTTCAAAACCCTGTCCTTAAATAACCTCTTATGTATTGGCCCTTAATTACATGCTTTGTACAAAATGCTTATTCAATTTCTTTCCTTAAATTGTTTTTACCCGTTTGAATCTGAATCCCTTAAGTTAAGGGAAGTCTTGTGTGATTGATTGACAATCAGCTCCTTAACTATTTTCTTACCTTATTTCCTCATGACTTTCACACTATAAATGCACGACTCTTTAACATACAGCAGACACGATTGACAATCCTACACTTCACAATTCACAATCTCTTCTGAACTCATACTTACGCATAATAGTATTCTCCCTTTGCCTGCACCGTGGCCTGTTTACAAGACCTATTGCTTTTTCTCTATTTGTTTCTTTGAAACTGGTATGTCCTAATTTAAGCTTCAGCATCATCACAATGTATTTATTTACAACTTTTTGTATCCATGTCTGCTTTATTGCTTTTGCAGAGTTAAATGTTTAAGCTAGCATGTTGATCTCTTTCTGCTTGTTTCTGCTATGAATCCTTGCTCCCTACCCCCTTATGTGTTTTGAGTTACAGTTTAAAACATGGCAATATGTAAGTTATTGTCTATGTATTGAACTTGATCCCTTAAAGGTTCCTAACCTCTAAACAATGTGTTCTAACAGGCTTATGGGTATGCCAGCATTTCCCATTGCTGAGTATGCCCACCAGCCTGTCTTTGCCCCTTTACTACCTCCCCATTCCCTATACCCCTATGTCTATTAATGTGAACAGTTTCCCAATCCCTTTCCCTTTTCAGAATCCTGCACTTTCACTCTCTCTTAGTCCCTAAGTTCTGCCCCCCTCTTGTGCGCCTTGCCTTGGGACCTGGAGTTCCCTCTGAAATTGGGCACCTGAGGGCTGGCCTTTCCACACTGCACTATGTCTTAATTTGGTGATACATTTGGGTGTGAGCACTGCCCGGAGTCCATATGAGGCTCTTAGCGAACTCTGACACACCCCAAATGGGAGAAAGGCTTTGAAATCTGATCTCTTAGAGTTGGTTTACTTCATACTTCAGACAGGAAGTCTGAATCAGCCTCTCCTTGGTTGTACTTTTAATTTCTGATGTATTTTTCTTTACTCTACTTTTTTTTCTAGGCTATAATGACTTTGTAATAACACTCTTGGGGATGGCTAGTGAAAAGGGAGGGGTAACCATGTATGCAAAGGGGTAGATATCCTGCCTATAGGAGTTTCTGAATTTCGGCATCATCATGTGTAGATATCCTGCCTATAGGAGTTTCTGAATTTTTGCATTCTCTCACATATGGATGCCATGTCTATAGGAATCTTGCATTCTCACATATAGATGCCATGTCTATAGGAATCCTGCATGCTCACAGGTAGATGCCATGTCTATAGGAATCCTGCATTCTTTCATATAGATACTATATCTACCATTATTCGAAATCTGAACTCTGCATATGCATATAGAAAATATGCCTATAGGTCTTTCTGAATCTTGCATATCCATTTTTTTATTAGGCAAACATGTTTATAGGCCTTAAATAACCAACTGCAATTAGATATCATGTTCATATAAAATACAGCACCTAGATATCATGCTTATAGGATTTCTGCATTTCTCTCTGTCTATAAAAGTGTTCTAAAGTCGACAAACGTATAGAAAGCATGCATATAGGAGCTTTAATCAAATCTGAATCGCCTCACTCGTTTTTTTAAGTCTAAAACCAGCAATAATAATGCCTTACCAGTTGCAGAACTTATGATCTTTTTTGCTAAAACTCGCCCTTCTTTAATAACTGACAATCAGTATGTAATCATCTCATATCCTTATTTCTGAAATTTGTAGATATCATGCCTATAGGGTTTTTCGTCTAACACTTAGGCAAGCCATAGGATAAACTTATAAACTGAATCAGATTTTATCAGCTACAACCAGCAGGCAGGCCTGATTCGAGCTTCTTATCTAAACTATGTATTAAATCAGTCTACCTCAACCCTTTTATGTTTAATCAGACCCTAAACAGTACATGCAAGTCATGCTACATTATGTGCTTTCTTTGGTTTAAAGGAGGTCTGTTTGAGCCCTTTTATTTGGTTTATATGCTTCCCAAACTTGCTATATGTATTTTGTTTGTCGCCTTAGTATTTTACCTTTTGAAACCACAAATAAGCCCAATATCTCCTCCCATTAGGATTAGTAGTCCCAAGTGCCTCCGGGGCTGATAGGATTGGGGCGGGTAATAGCATGCAATAAGTAAACGAGACCACTCCGCGCTTTAATACCTTACGGGGTGGGAAAGGGTGGATACGGATATGATGACCACGCGATAACATCACGTGTAGCCCCTCACTGAGGAGTGATTACCGGATGTTGTGTGGGGTGATCCATATTATTAATAAACCTAGGACCCCTTCCCTTTGTTCTTTGTTTCTTTTAAATCTTTTAAAACCGTTTCTTCTAAGAAAAAAACAACTCTCTTTAGTTCTTGCTGACTTTGTTTATTTGTAACCTTTACATGAAAATCCCCTCTTATTTGAAACTCTTACTTGCCTATGTGTTATTTGCACATAAGTCACAACAATAGTTTGGCCGGGAACCACACTAGTAGATCCTGAGGGGTGCCTAACACCTTCCCCTCGGGATAATTTCAAGCCCTTACCCAATCTCTGGTTATCCAAATTAAATCCTTCTTAGTGTCCTAATGCACTTAAATCATTAGGTGGCGACTCTTCAATTCCAAAACCCAATTCCCAAAAGGGAACGAGTTGTCTTCCCAAATGTCATAAACCCGATTTCGTGAGAAAAATGGGGCACGACAGCATGGCGATTCTGTTGGGGATTTCTTTAGGCTTTTACCATTTCAAGCTATTACTGTGACTTTGCATTTCTTATGTGCCTTTATTTGTTTAATCCCTTTAAGCATTTAGTTCCCGCTTCTACTACAAAACTGACTTGTCTTTTTGTTTCTTTCCCTTATTTCTTTTACTGCTTTCCTTTACTGCATTCCTTTATTACTGTTTTAAATTATTGTAATTATTATTTTATGAATGTGCAAATACGTGACAAATTGTTTTAATAATTGCATAAGCATGTTTTCAACATCATATTCCACTCGTGCCAAACAAAATACCATAGCAACGCTTATAATGAGTGGTTGCGCTCTTCCGATATTATCACCCCCTAAATCCGGCAAGGGCATATTTGTGGTAAAACCAGTCGATCAACGGTGTAGTCGATGGTTCCGCGCCTTTCCCTCTTGAGTTGTCCGCTCAAGGGTACCAGTCTAATACCACATAGAAACCTTACTCTGTTTAGTTGTGCATGCATCATGGTCAAACCTATCCGAGTCAGTTATGTTGTCCGCATAATGACTCTTTAAGATAGCCTTGTCCAAAGTCCACCAGGTTTCCCTAAAACCCAAACGGACACTACCACGTTTTGTGCATTTATTTGGAGAACTAAATGCTTCTATGCCAATTATTGATATTTAGTAGTCGAGTCTGGTGGGGGTAAGGGCCTAACCTTTTGTCTTGCAGAAACATGAGGCACGAAGTCCCCTGATTCAGCATGGTCACCAACATCCACCCCAAACTGCTAAGCTGGTGGAAGGATTTTCACTCCAGTGATCAGACTCTCATCCGGAAATATTTGGGGAATCTAGCCTCTCTCTTGGAACAACAAGATCATAGAAGCTGCTACTCTATTCTAGGATTGTGATAGGTCTGTGTTCCATTTCGGAGACATTAAGATGACACCCCTGCTCGAGGAGATAGGAGGACTGGCTGGTATACCATGGGAAACTCCGTGTTTGTTAATGCCGGAAAACCGCAAGGGTAGAGGTTTTCTCAAAAATGATGGGTCTAAAGAAGAATCCAGACTTGACATGTTTGAAAGAGTCGTACATTCCCTTTGACTACTTGTACGAGAGGTACGGTCACAGCAAATCTTACCGTACTTATCCTGATGAGTTCGCCCTTACATCATTGGGGCATATTCACCGAAGGGTATTTGTCTTCATGTTCTGTTTCTTGGGAATGATAGTATTTCCAATGAAGAAAGCAAGGATCCATACCAGGCTAGCTATGGTCACCAAAACTCTAATGGAAGGAATTGACGGACAACCATTCAGTCTCGTACCAATGATCATTGCAGAAATATACCGAGCCCTAGAAAGATGTCAACAGGGAGCCAAGCACTTCGAGGGTTGTAATCTGCTACTTCAACTTTGGCTCGTGGAACATCTCCAAAAGGGTGAATATCTACAGGAAATCCATCGAAGGGACTGGGACGATCATATTGCTTTTCATCACCCAAAACGAATGAATTACATGCCCAACATGTTCGCCCAACCGGAAAATACTAAAGAATGGGTCAAACTCTTCGAAAATCTGACCGAGGACCAGGTACAATGGATGTTCGAGTGGTTCCCAACCGAGGAGTTCATCGTCCGATCCAGAGACGCACCTTTCCTAATACTGATCGGCTTAAGAGGAACGTACCCATACGTACCTCTTCGGGTTATGAGACAAGCGGGTAGGAAGTAGGTTATACCAAGGGTCGACAAGATGAGTCACTTCCGAGCTGACTTCCAGGATGACGATAGCCCTTACAGGTGCCAGGCTCAGCACATGTGGCACTGCAAGATTGTCCTGGGAAAGGACACCAACGAACCAGACAGATACCATGCAGGTTGTGCTCCTTATTATTCGGGTTGATTGGAGGATAATCATAATGGTCTGGGTCAACCCGGGTTTGTTCGAGGTAACAGCACAGGTCAAGTACAACCATCTGCGCAAGAGAATCCGAGAATGCAAAAACGAGCACCGTTAGATACAGGAAGCCAATCAAAAACTAATTGAAGAGTGGAAGGATATGGCAGTCAGCGCCAACAAACGTTTGGTCTATTTGGAGCGAGGTATAGTAGAGTTGGAAAAGAAGTTTCTGAAAAGGGTCGAAGACTGCCGGGCTGATGAAGGAAATGAAGGCGGACATCTGGCCAGAGCTTACTTGCTACTAGGACTGCGCGAGCTAGGGAAGCTGTTCGATGGAGCCAATGATGCCGAGTCTGGGGAAGGTCCCTCTGGGACCAAATAGATAGGAATTTCCATTTCCGCTTTATAAAATGTAATAAGGCCAATGGCCATTAGTGATTTTTATTTTCTTATTATTTAGTGTCGTTTTGGGATTCGTCTACCTTTTATCAATGAAATGAGGCACTTAGCATTCTAAATTCTCCAAAATTAACTTGTCGCTAGGCCTACCTCGGGCACAACGAGGTCCCCAAAATTAGGACACGCTTTATATTTCAGCACTACGTGTTTAAATATTGCAACATTTTTCCTAATGATCCTCACTGACTTGTTACCTTTTGTTTTACTTTTTGTTTATTCCCCTCCCCAAAGGTTAGTTCGTGAATTCTGGCAACATCATCATATTTTACGAGATCTAGGGGCCCTCCACCTACTCCTCCTACCAGTCCTGTCAGACACAAAAACAAAGGAAAAATGGAAGATTCGAACAACTCAACTGAACGGGTAGAGGTCACTCATGGTACTCTGGTCCCCAAGGAAAATGCATCCCAACTAGAACAAAAGCTGTTGAAGTTTGAGGAAGAACTTGATCAAGTCCGGAATTTGGCAAGTCTGTCATTTTCCCTCACCACTCCAGAGGTTACTTTCCCAGATACTCAGAATCCTGTACCTCCGCAAAACATCCCAAAGACACAAAACCATCCCGCTCCTCACCACCACTGCAATACCTGCCATACCTCAAATAACACCCCCACTGCTCATCCCAGAACTCCAGAACTCCACAAATGACCACTGCCACACCTAACATAATACCCCCATCTACGTGGAGACTGTGCCACACTCCACCCAGCCCATCTCAAGAACACCCGAGTCTGATGATAAGGACTTGCTCATTAGAAATCTGGCCGAAGAGCTTAAAAGGTTGACTAGCAGAATTCAAGGCGTTGAAGGTAGTAAGGGAATTGAGGGGCTAAACTATGAAGATCTTTGCATACAGCCCGATGTCGAACTGCCCGAGGGGTACAAACCTCCCAAGTTCGAGATGTTTGATGGCACAGGGGATCCAAGGGTCCACTTGAGAACATACTGTGAAAAGCTGGTCGGAGTGGGAAAAGACGAGAAAATCCGCATGAAGCTTTTCATGAGGAGCTTGAAGGGAGATGCCTTATCTTGGTACATCAGCCAAGATCCGAAGAAGTGGTCAAACTGGGTAAGCATGGCATCCGATTTTATGGACAGATTTAGGTTCAACACGGAGAACGCGCCAGATGTGTTCTATATCCAAAACTTGAAGAAGAAACCCACAGAGACCTTCCGTGAGTATGCTACTCGATGGAGATCAGAAGCTGCTAAGGTTAGGCCTGCTTTGGAAGAAGAGCAAATGAACAAATTCTTCGTTCGGGCCCAGGACCCACAGTATTATGAGAAAGGATCGAGGAAGGTATTAAGAGTGGTATGGTTACGAGCTTTGAAGCCTTGCAAGCTACCAATAAGGCTTTACAGTCTGGTGGTACGTCCAAGAAAAGAGACGTAGGTGCTGTAATGGTTGCATAGAGGACCAAATCCCCTATCAAATACCAAACATACCCAATACCTCCAATCACATATCAGCCTACCCCAAATTACCAAGCACCCTCACCCTCTTACCATACTCCACCACCCACTTTTCAGTCATCTCCACCTCCCGCATATCAGCCCACTTCACCCAAATACTCCCTAGCAGCACATGTTTACCAAGCCTACAACACCCAACCATCCCACTATCAATCACCTCTCCCACGTCAAAACTTCCCTAGGCCTCGACCAAATTTCGACAGCAGACCTCCCAAACAGTATACCGCCATTGCTGAACCAATTGACTAGCTGTACGAAAGGCTCAAAGCTGCTGGTTATGTCACCCCTATCCCTGCCATAACCCCCGAAAACCCTTCTCAGTGGGTCAATCCAAATAAATCCAGTGCATACCATTCCGGCATGAAAGGACATACCATTGATGAATGCCGATCTCTGAAGGATAAGATCCAGACTTTGATTGACAACAAGATCATTGTAGCAAAGGAGCCTGCTTCGAATGTCCGCAATAACCCTCTGCCAGACCACAAGGCGGAGGTGTTCACATGATCGAGATAGAGGATGATTGGGACCCCAAGGGATCGATCGGTTTAATCACAGAAAGCGACGATCCAAAGAAGCCAGTAGTCACCCTTAATCCGATTGTGGTCCAGATTCAGCCTTCCGGGGACGCAGAGGTAAACATGTCCATGCCACTCAAGTTTGAAGCACCATCCTCTGCAAAGACGCCAGCGCCGATTGAGGTTGAGTTTATGTCACCAGCAAACGCACCTACACCCTTTGAAGTTGCAGTCTTACCACCTAAGGGGCCTGCTCCGTTCGGAGTAAAGATAGCCACGCCAATTCCAGTGGCAATGTCGGCAGTAACACCATTTCACACTAACGCCATACCTTGGGACTACACAGCCGAGGCCAGAAGAAAGGGGAAGGTCAAGTTCGGGAAAGTCGTTGCGGCACAGGGTATGACAAGAACCGGCAGGGTTTATACCCCAAAGCATTTGGCTGAGTCAAGCAAGCAGGCCTCTAATCAGCCAACCATCACTGAAACTGAGCCCCACGATCTCTGGAGAAAGATACAAGCCAAAGAATACTCAGTCATTGATCAGCTGAACAAAACACCGACACAGATTTCTATCCTTGCATTGCTACAAAGTTCTGATGCACACAAGAATGCCTTGCTAAGAGTGCTGAGTGAGGCATATGTACCAAGTAACATCACCGGCGAAGAGATGGCAAACATGGTAGGCCAGGTATTGGAAAGTCACAAGATCACTTTTCATGACGATGAGTTGCCGCCAGAGGGGTTGAGTCACAACAAGGCATTGCACATCACCGTGCAGTGCGAAGATTATTTTATCACCAGGATCCTGATTGATGGAGGGTCGAGCCTCAACATTTGTCCGCTGCTAACACTCAGGACATTAGGAAAGGGGCTGCATGAGATCAAGGACGGGGCCACCAACGTCAAAGCTTTCGACGGATCCCAAAGGTCCACTATTGGGGAAATTAGCTTGTGTTTGCAAATGGGGCCTACTTGGTTTGATGTTGATTTTCAAGTGATAGACGTGCCGGCATCTTACAATCTGTTGTTGGGACGATCATGGATTCATGCCGCTGGGGCCGTAGCGTCAACACTACATCAGGCAGTGAAGTTTGAGTGGAATCACCAAGAGGTGATCATTCACGGCGACGGTAGCAATCCCATATACAGTCACCAGACCATTCCAGCAATTGGAGGCAGAAGAAGGATAGGCGGGGAAACTTACCACCACATCGAGCGAGTCAACACCGTTGAAAAAGACAAATGGTGGGACAACAAAATTGGAAGCATACTGAACTGTAGCGGATACGAACCCGGCAAGGGACTTGGCAAAAACCTTCAAGGAATCGCTAAGCCCATCAAGCTCAAGAAACATGGCACCACCTTCGGATTGGGGTATGAGTATACCTGGAAAGAATTCAACGACTGGTCGCCACCATGGCGCGATCTTTACTACCCATTGGAGCAGCCAATACTCCGCTTGGAGCAGACTTTCCAACTGGCCGAAGTTATCTACGGGTCAGAAGAAGAGGAAGCACTGGCAGCAGTGAGGAATTTGTTCCTGGAAGATGATGATATGGATTGTTGTGTCGTTTTCGAGGAGGAGGGGGAGGAAGCCCCTTCCATACAGGCTGTAAGTAGAGGAGCATGCCTCAATAACTGGACTATTAGAACCACCAGAGCCCTGTGAGCCTCGGGGTAGCAAGGCTGAACAAGCATCATGCACTATTTTATTTTTACTAGTTGACTTTCCTTTCGCATTTTTATTCTTGCAAGAAAGAGCTCCAATGTTCAAAAACAGTTATGAAATTTATCAAAGCATTTCGGTTTTCTTATAAATCTTACTCTTATTATTTTTTTTCTCTCATTACTTTACTTATAAAGCATTACTATTACTTATCTTGATGAACCAATGACTGCGACATGCAATGAGACAACGCAACAAACGGATATAGATTCAGAGGAAGATGATATACCGAAAGAGATTGTTAAAGAAGTTGAGAATTCTTGAGAACAGACCTGAGTCCAACCTGGACGAGACTGAGATTGTTAACCTGGGAGATGCAGAAAACGTCAAAGAGACACGAATCAGCGTTCAGTTATCACTGTCAGAAAAAGAAGGAATACACAGAGTTTCTAAGAGAATATGAGGACATATTCGCCTGGTCGTACGACGACATGAGTGGGCTGAGTACATCTATTGTGGCACACAAACTGCCGACTGATCCGACATGTCCACCAGTAAAACAGAAGCTCAGAAAGTTCAAGCCAGATATGAGTTTGAAAATCAAGGAAGAAGTCACTAAGCAGGTCAAAGCTAAGGTTCTCAGGGCAGTGGAATACCCGACGTGGTTAGCTAACATTGTGCCAGTTCCAAAGAAAGACGGGAAGGTTAGAGTCTGTGTCGACTACCGGGATCTCAACCGGGCCAGTCCAAAAGATGATTTCCCCTTGCCAAACATACACATCCTGATTGACAATTGCGCCAAGCATGAATTGCAATCATTCATGGATTGTTTCGCTGGTTATCATCAGATCTGGATGGATGAAGAAGATGCTGAGAAAATGGCTTTCATTACGCCATGGGGAATGTACTGCTACAAGATGATGCCGTTTGGGTTAAAGAATGCAGGGGCCACCTACATCAGGGCCATGACTACCATTTTCCATGATATGATACACAAGGAGATTGAAGTATATGTAGATGATGTCATCATCAAGTCCAAGAAAGCCACTGATCACATGGATGATCTGAGGAAGTTCTTCAATAGACTGAGAAGGTACAACCTGAAACTGAATCCCGCAAAATGTGCATTCGGGGTTCCAGCTGGAAAATTGCTTGGGTTTATTGTGAGTCGCCGGGGAATAGAACTGGATCCATCGAAGATCAAAGCCATTCAAGAATTGCCACCCCCAAGGAACAAGAAAGACGTAATGAGCTTCTTGGGGAGACTTAACTACATCAGCCGGTTCATAGCACAATCTACAGTCATCTGTGAGCCGATCTTCAAGATGTTGAAGAAGGATGCCGCCACCAAATGGACCGATGAATGCCAGAAAGCTTTTGACAGGATCAAGGAATATTTGTCAACGCCACCAGTCTTAGTCCCGCCTGAACCAGGTAGACCTCTGTTACTCTACATTGCAGTGTTAGATGGTGCCTTCGGTTGCATCCTGGGGCATCATAATGAGACAGGAAAGAAAGAATAGGCCATCTACTACTTCAGCAAAAAGTTCACTCCATACGAGTCCCGATATTCCCTGTTAGAACGCACTTGTTGTGCTCTAACTTGGGTGGCCCAGAAGCTGAGGCACTACTTTTGTGCCTATACTACATATCTCATATCAAGGATGGATCCTTTGAATAACATCTTTCAGAAGCCCATGCCCACTGGAAAGCTCGCCAAGTGGCAAATCCTTTTGAGTGAATTCGACATTGTCTACGTGACTCAGAAAGCAATCAAGGGACAGGCACTAGTAGATCACCTGGCCGAGAACCCCGTGGATGGAGAATACGAACCCCTGAAAACGTATTTTCCTGACGAAGAGGTGTCATTCATTGGAGAAGACATTGCAGAGCCCTATCATGGTTGGAGAATGTTTTTCGATAGAGCAGCAAATTTCAAAGGAGTTGGCATAGGAGCAGTCCTAGTATCGGAAATAGGTCAGAATTATCCAGTGTCTGCCAAACTCAAGTTCCCGTGCACCAACAACATGGCCGAATACGAGGCCTGCATCTTAGGGCTCAAGATGGCCATTGACATGAACATCCAAGAGTTGCTAGTAATTGGGGACTCAGACCTACTCATACATCAGGTACGAGGAGAATGGGCGACCAAGAATTCCAAAATACTCCCTTATCTGCACCATGTACAGGAGTTGAGAAAGAGGTTCACAAAGACAGAGTTCCAGCATGTTCCCAGAGTCCAGAATGAGTTTGCCGATGCATTGGCTACCCTATCGTCCATGATACAGCATCCAGATACGAACTTCATTGATCCTATTCCGGTGAAGATCCATGATCAGCCAGCTTACTGTGCTCATGTTGAAGAAGAAGCAGATGGAAAACCTTGGTTTCATGATATCAAGGAATATTTGGCAAAAGGAGAATACCCAGAGCTTGCAAACGCTACTCAAAAGCGCACACTTCGAAGGTTGGCCAACAATTTCTTTCACAGCGGAGGAATCCTATATAGGAGTACTCCTGATTTGGGATTATTAAGGTGTGTCGACGCAAAGGAAGAGTCTAAACTGCTAGAAGAAATCCATGTTGGGACCTGTGGTCCGCATATGAACGGTTTTGTCTTAGCCAAGAAGATACTCCGGGCTGGTTACTTTTGGATGACAATGGAAACGGACTGCATCCAGTACGTCCGGAAATGCCACCACTGTCAGGTACATGTAGACATGATAAAGGTACCCCCAAACGAGCTTAATACAACAAGCTCACCATGGCCGTTCGCCGCTTTGGGAATGGATGTTATTGGACCAATCGAACCTGCCGCCTCCAATGGGCATAGATTTATCCTAGTGGCAATTGACTATTTTACCAAATGGGTCGAAGCAGCATCTCACAGAGTAGTAACTAAGAAAGTTGTGGTAGACTTTGTCCGCGACCGTATTGTTTGTCGATTCGGGATTCCAGAATCAATCATCACTGACAACGGTTCCAACCTCAATAGTGACCTGATGAAGGCCATGTGTGAAACCTTCACGATCAAACACAAGAATTCTACAGCCTACAGACCTCAGATGAACAGAGCTGTAGAAGCCGCCGACAAGAATGTTAAGAAGATACTAAGGAAAATGATAGAGAAGCATAAGCAGTGGCACGAGAAGCTATCATTTGCATTACTGGGGTACCGCACCACAGTCCGCACATCAACTGGGGCAACTCCCTATATGCTGGTTTATGGTACAGAAGCCGTCATTCCCGCTGAAGTAGAAATTCCTTCCTTAAGGATCATACAGGAAGCCGAGCTCGACGACGCAGAATGGGTGAGAAGTAGTTATGAGCAATTGGACCTTATCGATGGAAAGAGAATGAATGCAGTTTGCCATGGTCAACTTTATCAAAACAGAATGTCCAGAGCCTTCAACAAAAGAGTCAAGCCAAGACATTTCACACCGGGGCAGCTGGTGTTAAAGAAAATTTTCCCGCATCAAGATGAAGCCAAAGGGAAATTCTCTCCCAACTGGCAAGGTCCATATATGGTTCACCGGGTTCTGAAATGAGGAGCCCTTATACTTGCAGAAATGGATGGAGAAGTTTGGCCAAAACCAATCAATTCAGATGCAGTCAAGCGCTACTATGTGTAATCTTATGCTTTCCTATATGATGTAATTTGAACTATGTCTGGCCTGATTCCCGTTTAAGAGGGGATACGTAGGCAGCCTTATGGGTTCGGTCACAATTCAATAAAATTTTCATTTCCCCCCGCAATTGGAAATTGGGGCAGAATTTTGAGGAGGACCCTCAAAATTCGAAGTAATTTCAACCGATCATCGCAAGCAACCGTCAGAAGCAGCAGCCCAGTAAAATGGGGCAGAATTTTGAGGAGGGCCCTCAAAATTCCGGAGCCAGAGAAGTTGCAATGTCTTGAACCACGTCGCAGTCGTCGGTTCATCTGAAGAAAACTATTCTCGATTATGTATTTATGTTATATTCATGTCTGTTACCAAAATTGCTTTGTTTAGCAACGCTACCCCAATGATACGCACAGTATCACCAAAATAGAGCCAAGCAGGTCAAGCAAAGTCATCGGGGATACGAACTAACCTTTCCCCTTTACAAAACTCACGATTTTTCTTTGGATGCAGGCACCCAAGTCACAAAATCATCGAATATACTATACACTCGTATTGTTCAGGAATATAACTTTCAGAACCGTCACGCCTATTCACAGTTGCTATCCGCACACAATATCCCCAGCAGCTACAATATCGTGATCAGCTATCAGCTAAGAAGACTCTATTACCATTTGTTTTTTTTATCTCTTGCACAAGGCTACCATTCTGCCTTCTGAGACTAAGCTCTGTCTCCATCTGCATTTCCTGCATTGCATAAGGCTACCATTCTGCCTTCCGAGGTTAAGCTCTACCTCCATCTGCATTTCCTGCATTGCATAAGGCTACCATTCTGCCTTCCGAGGCTAAAGACTGTCTCCATCTGCATTTCCTGCATTGCATAAGTCTACCATTCTGCCTTCCGAGACTAAGCACTGTCTCCATCTGCATTCTTTGCATTGCATAAGGCTACCATTCTGCCTTCCGAGGTTAAGCTCTACCTCCATCTGCATGGCTGAAAGATCGCCGCTTTATTTACATTTGCATGGCTGAAAGATCGCCACTTTATTGCACATTCTGCATGGCTGAAAGATCGCCGTTTATTTACATTCGCATGGCTGAAAGATCGCCACTTTATTGTACATTCTGCATCGGCTGAAAGATCGCCACTTTATTTACACCCGCATCGGTTGAAATATCGCCACTTTATTTACTTCTTGCATGGCTGAAAGATCTCCACTTTATTTCTATCTGCATGGCTGAAAGATCGCCGCTTTATTTACACCTGCATCGGCTGAAATATCACCACTTTGTTTACGCCTGCATGGCTGAAATATCGCCACTTTGTTTACATCTTGCATGGCTGAAATATCGGCGCTTTATTTACATCTTGCATGGCTGAAAGATCGCCACTTATTGCATTTCATGGGCTGAAAGATCGCCAATCTGTCCAAAGGCGTCATT
The DNA here is from genome assembly GCF_001879085.1 of Nicotiana attenuata. NCBI lineage: Eukaryota > Viridiplantae > Streptophyta > Magnoliopsida > Solanales > Solanaceae > Nicotiana > Nicotiana attenuata. Next base: position 51,006,043 of record NC_031994.1, read on the forward strand.
GTTCAGAGGCACCATTTTCATAGCCCGAGAACACCATGTCATGGCCTGAGGATCCCTTTATCTTTTGCATATCATTATTCAAAGGCATCATGGTTCGGAGGCATCATTCTCATAGCCCGAGAGCATCATTTCATAGCCTGCAAATCCTTTATTATACGCTTCATGGCCCAGGACATCATGGTCTGAGGACGTCATCCTAACCGTCCAAAGACAACATTCATGGTCCGACGGGAACTTGCATCATGTTTAAATTTATGCACAATATACGCTTGTATTGTTTATTTGCAGGTAAACCGGCGAGCAACGGCCATCTCGGCAGGAGCATTCCGCTCCAGTCCCTGCAGCCCTACTAAACCTTGACCATTCATCCCAACCTGAATATTGCGTCCGTTCTTGAGAAATCTCCATCGGCATATTCCGCCAACGGATCCCGAACTACATAGGGCCTGATTCCTGTAAGACCAGGGATATGTAGGCAGCTCAGGAACCAGAGCACAGCCAAATCTCTTCAAACCATTTCATTCGGTCAAAATTGGCCATCGTATCTTTACCCGACAACTCTTTCATCTTTCCCGGGTAAAGAGGGGCAGCTGTTGATACCCAATTTTCCCTGTATATTTTATATACAAAATTTCTTTCAAATAGTATAGGTGTGCATATATATGTCCAAGAGTTTTCCTATTTTTTGTTAATTTTTTTAAAGATTTTTAAACCAATTTTATTGCCCTATTTTATCAAGAAAAACCCAATAATTATTCCCAAAATTGTCATTTTGGCAATTCACTTATTGGATTCTCATATTCATACTTATAGCTAACATAATTTTGCATATTTTTACAAATTTATTTAGTATTTTTTAAGGCTAAATTGCATATAATTGCAATACTAGCCTATTTTAAGATTTAATTGCGTTTATAATTACAAAATTGATTCCAGTATTTTTAATTTAATATTTATATATTATTAATTAATTTGGTACCTTTAATTTTTCTCCAGAAATTATTTTACCATTTTTGTAAAATTAATAAGGGAAAAAGCGGCTATTTAAATACTAGCCCTAGTTATTTCGATTATAGCCTTAAATCAGCCCCAATTAAGCCCAATTTCAATCTCAATTCCCCAACCCAATTTTAATTTAAACCCGCCCCTGACCCAATTAAATCCTACCCGACCCAGACCCCCTCTCATCCTGGCCGTTGATCTCTGAGATCAACGGCTCCTATTCGTCCTTACCTTTTTTTAATTCACAAACCCCCCAACCCTAATCATTTTCACTTACCGGCCGCCTCTAAACCCCCCAGTCTCTCAAACCCTCTCGAAGGTTCTCAAACCCTAGCCACCATCTCCGCCCTGAAAGCCACCGGAATCCATGGCTTCCAAGGCTATGGAGACCCTATACTCACCTCCTATTGCTCCTACATGCCTGGTCCTTGAAGATTCAAGGCCTGACTACGACATAGTTGGTCCAGGCTTTGTCCGATTCGAGATTCCACGGCCATCTCCGGCCTCGCTTCGGCGTACCACGGTTGCTCGAGCCTGATTTCGACCTCTCCGACTTAGATCGGTGACCTTACAAAGCCTTTCTCACTTCTAGGGTTCTTCTGAAACCCTAACTCTTCGAGGTTTCTCCAATTCCTTTAGATCCGTTGTGTATCTATGCTTTCTCTAAGTTCTCAAACTATTTCTATGGCTTTTCTTTCAAAAATTACTTTCAAAATCATTCTTTTCCGATCCAGAATTTTTCTGAAAGTGTTTAAGTGATTTTCTGACTTTCTGTGTCTTTCGTGTGTACTTGCCTCAACTGTGTTCTTGTATTTTCTTCTACCATGTTCTTGTATGCTTCTCCTACGGTGTTTTCCTATACAATGTTCTCGTATGCTTTTCTACTGTGTCCTTGTATTTTTCTTCTACCATGTTCTTGTATGTTTTCCCTGCTGTGTTTTCCTATACTGTGTTCTCGTATGCTTTTCTACTGTATTTCTTTTCTCCTGTGTTCTTGTGTTTCTCCTTATTAAGTTCCTTCTACTGAGCTCTGTTTAAAGTTTCTTCTAAAACTTCTTAGCATGCTTTTTCTACTGTTCTTATCAGTCTTTTCTCATTATGCTTCGAATTAGTTTCTTTCACTCTGTTTGCTTTGAACCCTTCTACTGTGTTTGCATGTTTCTTTTCTATCATGATTTCACATGAGTTCTGTTGCTGAAAGAAGCATGTTAGAAGGTTCAGTTCTTTTTTGAAACCTCTAAACATGTTTCGATTCAATTGCTTGCCCTCTCATCTTTGCCTCGTGATTTTCCTGAACTAGGGTTTTATTTCAAAACCCCTAATTCTTTTATACCAACTTCGAATCTCTGAACTAGTTTGGACATCCTTATTTTCATACAATGCTGATTTTTACTAGACTCTTCTACACTGGATTTTCTGTTGATTTTACAACGACACTACAGTCTCCTTTCATGCTTAATATGTTCGTATGCTCCTTATATATGATAAACCTCCCTCTAATGTGGCCTTCAAATTTGTGATCAGTTCATGGTCTGATTGGTTTCTTTCCATTGTTTGCTGGTTCTCTCTGTGACTCGACCTAAGTTAAGACTCTTCTCAGCTTTTGCGACTTAGTTCATTCATGGGTCAGTAATTACAAGATCCTTGCCTTTGATTTACTGGCTGTTAATTGATTTCCTTATCTTATTTGTACAACCGTGTACTTCAAAACCCTGTCCTTAAATAACCTTTTATGTATTGGCCCTTAATTACATGCTTTGAACAAAGTGCTTATTAAATTTCTTTCCTTAAATTGTTTTTACCCGTTTGAATCTGAATCCCTTAAGTTAAGGGAAGTCTTGTGTGATTGATTGACAATCATTTCCTTAGCTATTTTCTTACCTAATTTCCTCATGACTTTCACACTATAAATGCACGACTCTTTAACACACAGCAGACACGATTGACAATCCTACACTTCACAATTCACAATCTCTTCTAAACTCATACTTACTCATAATAGTATTCTCCCTTTGCCTGCACTGTGGCCTGTTTACAAGACCTATTGCTTTTTCTCTATTTGTTTCTTTGAAACTGTTATGTCCTAATTTAAGCTTCAGCATCATCACAATTTTTTTATTTACAGCTTTTTGTATCCGTGTCTGCTTTACTGCTTCTGCAGAGTTAAATGTTTAAACTAGCATGTTGATCTCTTTCTGATTGTTTCTTCTATGAATCCTTGCTCCCTACCCCCTAATGTGTTTTGAGTTACTGTTTAAAACATGGCAATATGTAAGTTATTGTCTATGGATTGAACTTGATCCCTTAAAGGATCCTAACCACTAAACAATGTGTTCTAACAGGCTTATGGGTATGCCAGCATTTCCCATTGTTGAGTATGCCCACCAGCCTGTCTTTGCCCCTTTACTACCTCCCCATTCCCTATACCCCTATGTGTATTAATGTGAACTGTTTCCCTTTCCCTTTCCCCTTTCAGAATCCTGCACTTGCACTCTCTCTTAGTCCCTAAGTTCTGCCCCCCTCTTGTGAGCCTTGCCTTGGGACTTGGAGTTCCCTCTGAACTTGGACACCTAAGGGCTAGCCTTTCCACACTGCACTATGTCTTAATCTGGTGATACATTTGGGTGCGAGCACTGCCCGGAGTCCATATGAGGCTCTTAGGGAACTCTGACACACCCTAAATGGGAGAAAGGCTTTGAAATCTGATCTCTTGGAGTTGGTTTACTTCATACTTCAGACAGGAAGTCTGAATCAGGCTCTCCTTGGTTGTACTTTTAATTTCTGATGAATTTTTCTTTACTTTACTTCTTTTCTGGGCTGTAATAACCTTGTAATAAAACTCTTGGGGATGGCTAGTGAAAAGGTAGGGGTAACCATGTATGCAAACGGGTAGATATCCTGCCTATAGGAGTTTCTGAATTTCGGCATCCTTATGTGTAGATATCCTGCCTATAGGAGTTTCTGAATTTTTTGCATTCTCTCACATATAGATGCCATGTCTATAGGAATCTTGCATTCTCACATATAGATGCCATGTCTATAGGAATCCTGCATGCTCACATATAGATACCATGTCTATAGGAATCCTGCATGCTCACAGGTAGATGCCATGTCTATAGGAATCCTGCATTCTTTCATATAGATACCATGTCTATAATTATTCGAAATCTGAACTCTGCATATGCATATAGAAAATATGCCTATAGGTCTTTCTGAATCTTGCATATCCATTTTTTATTAGGCAAACATGTTTGTAGGTCTTAAATAACCAACTGCAATTAGATATTATGTTCATATAAAATACAGCACCTAGATATCATGCTTATAGGATTTCTGCATTTCTCTATGTCTATAAAAGTGTTCTAAAGTCGATAAACGTATAGAAAGCATACCTACAGGAGCTTTAATCAAATCTGAATCGCCTCACTCGTTTTTTTAAGTCTAAAACCAGCAATAATAATGCCTTATCAGTTGCAGAACTTATGATCTTTTTTGCTAAAACTCGCCCTTCTTTAATAACTGACAATCAGTATGTAATCAGCTCATATCTTTGTTTCTGAAATCTGTAGATATCATGCCTATTGGGTTTTTCGTCCAACACTTAGGCAAGCCATAGGGTAAACTTATAAACTGAATCAGATTTTATCAGCTACAACCAGCAGGCAGGCCTGATTCGGGCTTCTTATCTAAACTATGTAATAAATCAGTCTGCCTCAACCCTTTTAAGTTTAATCAAACCCTAAACAGTACACGCAAGTCATGCTACATTATGTGCTTTGTTTGGTTTAAAGGAGGTCTGTTTGAGCCCTTTTATTTGGTTTAAAGGTGTTGTCGCCTTAGTATTTTACCTTTTGAAACCACAAATAAGCCCAATATCTCCTCCCTTTAGGATTAGTAGTCCAAAGTGCCTCCGGGGCTGATAGGATTGGGGCGGGTAATAGCATGCAATAAGTAAACGAGACCATTCCGCGCTTTAATACCTTACGGGGTGGGAAAGGGTAGATATGATATGATGACCACGCGATAACATCACCTGTAGCCCCTCACTGAGGAGTGATTACCGGATGTTGTGTGGGGTGATCCATATTATTAATAAACCTAGGACTCCCTTCCCTTTGTTCTTTGTTTCTTTTAAATCTTTTAAAACCGTTTCTTCTAAGAAAAAATCAACTCTCTTTAGTTCTTGCTGACTTTGTTTATTTGTAACCTTTACATGAAAATCCCCTCTTATTCGAAACTCTTACTTGCCTATGTGTTATTTGCACTTAAGTCACAATAATAGTTTGGCCGGGAACCACACTAGTGGATCCAGAGGGGTGCCTAACACCTTCCCCTCGGGATAATTTCAAGCCCTTACCCAATCTCTGGTTATCCAAATTAAATCATTCTTAGTGTCCTAATGCACTTAAATTATTAGGTGGCGACTCTTCAATTCCAAAACCCAATTCCCAAAAGGGAACAAGTTGTCTTCCCAAATGTCATAAACCCGATTCCGCGAGAAAAAGGGGGCGCAACACCAGTCAGGATATTTTACCTCCCGAATTGAACCGATGTCAAGTAATCGAGTTATCTCTTCTTTGACAAGCCTGTTTCTGACCTTGGCCATTGGGCGCTTTTTCTACCTTATCGGTGGGGTAGTTAGGTCCATTATTAGCTTGTGAACAACCACCTCTACTGGGATACCTGTCATATCCACGTGCGACCATGCGAAACAATCAATGTTAATTTTAAGAAAATCAATAAATCCTGACTTGAGCTCGGGGTTGAGGCTTGTCCCTAAGTGGAATTTTCTCTCCAGGAATTTTTCGAACAAGGCAACTTGTTCGTGTTCTTCCACTGTGGATTTGGTCGCATCTGTCTCTTCCGGTACCTGAAAATATCGAGGTAGCGAGTGGGTTTCTAACGACTCCTCCCCTTTGTCATCTTCACTTGGCACAGGAGCAGGAGTTGGTTCCTATAATTTTTGTGCATTGAGTTCCTTCCCTCTACTGCTAGAAACCGATACCACGTTCATTTCACTTGCTGTTGATTGATCCCCTCTTATTTGTTTGATTCCCTCTAGGGTCCGGAATTTCAGCATTTCGTGGTATGTTGATGGCACGGCTTTCATAATTATGTTGTATCCCATGTTGTCGTCCAGCACTTCAAATAAGGTAGTCTTCATGACCCCTTCGGTGTTCGTGGGCAGCAAGATCTACCCCCGGGTCGTTACACTTGGTAAGTTGAATCCGGCGAGGAGCTTTATTGCCGGAATGATGCTTCCGATTAGCTTTGCTTGTTCCAGCACTATCCATTGGATGATGTTGGCTGAACTTCCTAGGTCAACCAGAACACGTATAATCTTGAAATCTAAAATGTTACCAAGACATCATTGTGCAGTAGAAGGAGTCCATCTATGTCTTCTTCCGTGAAGGTGACATATTTTCGAAGACTTCCCGGAGTCTCTTGTTATGAGTTACTGACACCTTTGTCTTTTTTGTTGCCAAGAAGGTTACGCCGTGGATCTCGTTCCCCCCGAAAGTAATGTTTATAGATAGTCGAGGAGGGTCTTCCCCTATCTTCAAGGGCTCTGCATTGGTCTCGACTGCAGTCGTAATTGTTGTTAGCCCGTTCGCTTAAGAATTCCCTGAGATGTTCATTCTTTAACAGTGTTGCCACCTCCTCGCGCAGATGTCGGCAGTCCCCTGATAAGTGTCCATTAGTCCAATGATATTCGCACCATAAATTAGGATCCCTCTGGTTGGGATCGGATCTCATCAGCCTCGGGAATCGTGCTTCCTTGATGTTCCTCATTGCCGATACCAGCTCCACTATGTTGATATTGAAATTACACTCAGATAGCCTGGGATAAGTGGAATCCCAGGAACTCGATACCTCTTTGTCCTGCAACTACCTGTTGTTCCGGCCGCAGTCAACCCTTCTATCAAGGGCGAACCTATCCACCAACCGGAATCCCTTGTTTTTGCGTCCTTCGTCCCTCTCGTAGGGCAACAAATGACCCTTAGATGATCGCCCATTTTCATCAAAGTCTTCTTTTAATTTATCCCTGTTCTTTTCTTGATCACGACCTTTAGTTTATGCCGGGAACCAAAGCTGCTCATCTTCTATCCATATCTTTTGTGATGACCTGACTGGTAATTTTGCTTTCTAAATCCCCGTTCCCCTAACTAAGACTCATGTATGTGCTTTTATTATTTTATGACCTGCGGGGATGATTATTTTGGGTTTGGAAAGGTTGGGGTTGAAATCGGAACACTTAGTTCCTTAATAGTGGCTTAAAATGGTTAAGTTTGACTTGAGTCAACGTTTTGAGTAAATGACCTTGGAATCGGAATTTAATGGTCCCAATAGTTTTGTATGATGATTTTGGACTTGGGCGTGTGTTCGGATCGGGTTTTGGGTTACTCGGGAGCGTTTCGATGCTTAATATTAAAAGATGTCACGTTTAAGGTTTTCATGTTCTTTAAATTTGGTTTGAAGTAGGTTTTGGTATTATCGAGGTCCGTTGGGGATTAAAAGCCTAGGAATAGTTCCGTATGGTGATTTGTGACTTGCACGTAAAATTTGGTGTCATTTCGAGTAGTTTCAGCATGTTTCGGCGCATTCGGAATAAGTTGGATTTACTTGAAGTTCATAAGTTGATTTGATTTGGTTTGGGGTGTGATTCGTAGTTGTGATATTGTTTTACATGTCCGATGATTTGAGCGAGTCCGTTTTATGATTTGAACTTCTTGGTCAGTTTGGACGAGGCCCGGGGGGCCAGGGTGCTATTCGGACGATGTGCGGAACATGGTTGAACTTGGAAAGAGGGCTGAAGCAGCAGGGGTTCTGGTGCAATCGCACTTGCGAAGAATCTGCCGCAGGTGCGAGCTCGCAGAAGCGAGCCAATGACCGCAGAAGTGGCCGGGCATGGACTGGCCAGTGGCCGCAGAAGCGGAGCAAATACCGCACCTGCGAACTCACAGGTGCGAGGAAGGCGATCGCAGAAGCGGAAGGGCGCCAGCCAGCCTGGGTTAACAGGTGCGACCCATTTGCCGCAGAAGCATGGCTTTTCCCGCAGAAGCGAGAAGGGCACACCTGGGCAGGTCCGCACCTGCGATGTTTTTGTCCGCTGAAGCGGAGCCGCAAGTGCGACAGTGTTGTCGCAGGTGCGAAAATCGCTGAGGTAGTGAGGTTCACTTAATTCGGACTTAGGCTCATTTTTCCACCATTTTTCACTTGGGAAGGTCAACTTTGAAGCTCTTGGAGAGGGGTTTTTCGTCTATTAACGTGAGGTAAGTGATTCCTACGTAATGTGAGTTTAATACGCGGATTTACGATAGATTCTTAACATGTAAATGGTAGAAATCATGGTTTAGTTGAAAAAAACCTAAGTTTTGATAAAAATAGGATTTTACCACGAAAATGATTATGGAATTTGGTAGAAATTATATATTTGAGTTCCTGAGGTTATGGGTAATTTATATTCGAAAATTTCCGAAATCCGAGTACGTGGGCCCGGGGGTGAATTTTAAGAATCTTCCAATTTGGGTCGGGTAATTACTCAAATAGCTAGATTATGAACTTTTGAGTGTAAATTGATTAATTTATATAATATCTGGTTAGCTTTGGATTATTCGGAACCAACTTGAGGCTTTAGAGTGGATTTGTAGACCGGAAAGTGAGCTTTGACATGAGGTAAGTCTCTTGCCTAACCTTGTAAGATGGAATTTACCCCACAGGTATTTTAAATTACTACGTGTTTCAAACTGTGGAGGCTACGTATGCACGAGGTAACGAGAGTCTGTGCGTAACTACAATCATGCTTATGTCCGGGTAGATTTAGGACCCAAATCATGAAATACTTGTATTGTTAGCACTCTACTTGTTAATTTAAGTGCTTAAATTATATTGAAACTTGATAAAGAATTCGTAAAGACCGAATTTCAATTACTTTGAGTTTTGGCGGGTTACTTGACCGTTGATAGAAATTGTGCTTCCTTGTGTATTGGTTTCGTGATAGCCTTTAAATCAGATGTCCGTAGAGTATTCTCTTTTTTGAGGAGCGGGCCGAGTGCCTCGGCAGTATAATAGATGCATCTACGGTTCGTGTCGCTCGACCCTTGGCAGTGTACACATTATTCTAGATCGAGCTGTATGACCTCGGTATAAATCGTGCGTGATAATGTTTGGAGTTCGATTACACTTGATATTACTTTATGACCTGAGAAGTTATAAATCACGGGACGGCCCGTAATTGTTGAAGTTAGTATGTGCCAGTGGAGGTTTTAAATTGACTTTTTGGTTAAAGAATCACTTATTACTATTCGTTATTGGGGTTATTATTATTATTAATGTGTTCTATGCCTATTTAGAATTTTCGTAGTTTGTTTATTAGCCCATAGTAAGTGTCGATGTCGACTACTCATCACTACTTTTTCGAGGTTACACTAGATACTTACTAGGTACATGTTGTTTATGTACTCACGCTACACTTCTGCACTAATTGTGCAGCATCTGAGATAGGTGCATATGGCAGGCATTTAGGCGCGCATCCCCGTTACCCTGAGGCATAGTGGTGAGTTGCTCTCTGAGTCCATTCTGCAGCACCTCCAGTCACTCTTTTGTAATTACTTTCTGCCTATCTTATTTCAGACATTAGCGTAGGAGTTATGTATATTGTACTAGTTACTCATACACTTGTGACACCGGGTCTTGAAAACATGCTAGTAGATACTTTACGATTTTGAGTATCTATTTCACCGTATTTGCCCTTTCATTAGTTTACGCTTACCATAATTTTACACTTCTTATCTACTTGATAAATAAAAATCAACTACATTAAAATTTTCAAAAAGAATAAATACATGTCTAATTCACCGTTGGCTTGCCTAGCAGCGACGTTGGGTACCATCACGGCCTATAGGGAAAATTGGGTCGTGACATCTTTGATTCGTAGCGGTTATAGATATCCTCCTATATAGGTTCTTGGAACTCGAGCAAGCTTTCTTTCAGCTTCCGGGAAGCGTCGGAGCTCCTCGGCTTCAATCCTTTAGTAAATGCCTCAGCTGCTCATTCATCTGGCATGGCCAGTAACAACATCCTTTCTTTCTGGAATTGGATCACCAACTTGCGCAACAATTCGGACTCTCCTTGCGAAATTCTAAATATGTCTACCTTCCGAGCATGGGCCTTTATGAAAGAATCTGCAAGCATCTCAAAGGAATCTATCACTACAAAAAACTGAAATTAGCTATGAACGTTGTCGCTAATCTGTTGCTAAAATGCTCGTAGCTAGCAGAATTTCTTGATAATCCGTTGCTAATCCGTTGCTAAATGAGATTAGCAACGGATTTTTCTGTTTAGCTACAGAATTTGTCCGTCACTAAAAGTGATTTTTTAGTAGTATATTGAGTATTCGAGTAATACTTTAAGGCCTACTTTGTGAGGGTTTCTCCGAACTTTTTCAGCAGGACCGACTCAATCTCATTTTGGGCTAAGTCGTTTCCTTTCACCATCGTTGTATAGGTTGTGATGTGTTCTTAAGGGTCTGAAGTCCCATCATACTTCGGTATGAGCAGGCATCTTGAACCACTTCGGAATCAACCCTGGTGTTGCGTACGGATTGAACGGCAGTTAGGTGTACTTCTTCAAGTCTGGGCCCTTCAACACTGGTGGTGCGCTCGGAATTTAGCCTATTCGGGCGTGGAACTCTTTCGCATTCTGATTCATCCGCTCGTTTATTTCCCTCATGAATCTTATGCATTCGGTTTAGAAGGGATCATTATCGTAGTTGCTACCAGATCAGTTGTCGACCCCTCCCCCCCCCCCCCC
>NC_031994.1:51016877-51028510 GCF_001879085.1 Nicotiana attenuata
CCCCCCCCCCCCGGTTCCGTTGAAGCCAACTTCTCCCCTCGGGGTGTTGTTATCAACCCTTTGAGTTGTTTGATTTTCGGGAGCGCCGGGAGGAGTAGGGCCTCTTTCATTTGCATTGTTGGAGGCACCTGACAATGCCCGCTTTAGTTCCGTCATGGCCTGGTCTTGCCTTGAGAGATGGGCCATGATGGCCTTTTGTGTCTCTCTCAAGATCCTTAATGTTTCCGCAACATGCTCGTCCTTAGTGTCATCAGGTGTTGTCTCCCGCACATGCCGGGGATAACGCCTGCCATGGACCGGAGTTGCTGCGTCCTCCTCGTTGCGGGTCTCACTAATCGAATCCTCATGTTGAGCAGATTCTCTTACGCCTCAACATTGTGTGTGATGTTGACATCATTAGCTGCCATTTTTTCGATTTTTGCTATGACACAAAGAATCAAGTACCTTAGTAATAGATGCAAGGATCAACTCAATTACGCAACTATCTAATCGCCACAGTGGGCACCAAACTGTTTACCCGTAAAACGATACAGTTGAATTTATAGCATGGTTTATAGACAAGCGAATCAATTTGATCCCAAATGATAAATAAATTAAATAAAATGCAAGACTTAGCATTGAAATCGTGATAAATAATAGATGGCTTGACTCCGGGAGCAAGACTTCCGAAGGCAGCTATAGAAATAAAGTTAGACAAAAAATAAAATATTCTTTCGCTTGGAAATAGTGTGTTGCGTAAGTTTGTCAGATTTTTTCCTCCTTTACAATGGTTGTTGAAGTCACTATTTATAGCTATACCTATGGAACAAGATCCTAGAATCAAGCCCCTCTTTAAATGACAATAATGTGGGTCATTGATGAATATATAACGGCATGTCATGAATGCCAAAATTCTGTAACGACTGCGTATTTAATACTGAGTAATATTCTTCATTGAATGTCATCTGGTGACAAATATTTGTTTGCTCTCGTTGATAATGTTCCATTCGGGATCTACTCGGCGCCAACCGAAACTGTTGTCCTCGTTCTTGGCTTCCACTCGCTTCTTCTTCCGTCCCCCCCCCCCCCCCTCCGGTTCCACGTGTCATTCTGCCATTCAATTATTTTATATGAACCGATTTATTCTATACAACTAAATGGAGCTAATCGAGGTCTAATTAAAACTCAAATTAACCTATCGGGTCATCACACAAATTATTCAAACAATTTCTTGTACTTTAATGACGTCTTCCATATTTTTCATATTCCAAGAGACTATGACGCCATTGGGACTCATCGACTCATAAGCCACAGTGAAATGAAATGCAACGCAGACCGAAAAAATTTATTTGATACAAAAGCATGTGGTATATAAAAGTTTATCATTTATGTATGATTAAATGATATTTATTCCTATCACTTCAATTTATGCATTTCAAAATTAAATTAATTTTTTTAATTATCTTGCGCGAATAATTGTTTTTGTAATGCCATTATAGAAAGCGATAATGAAGTATGGATATGTTCTTCACCTAATCTCAATATTATCACATTGTAGGTCATTGACTCTTTTTCATTTATTGTAATCTACGTACGCCATAAACTCCATCCATAAACAAAAAAATGGAAATCAATTCAAAACCATTATCTTTATCGAAATTAATTTTTTGAAAAAGATTATCCTTTAGGAAGACATCACTCGAGATTATATCCACATCCAGAGACTTCATCGTTTTTTATTTGTTTCTCAAATTTGTTTGTTGGAGCAAAAAGAGAGATGGGAAACAATCTAGTGCTTTTTTTGTTTTTAAATCAAATTCTACAATTAACATGGAATCAGATTCCACCTACTAAGTTATTATAACTACACTGGCCATAAAATTTTGCAAAGGCCTTTACCCTCCTCCTGCTAAATTAGGATTACCTTTACTGCATCCATCAACATTTAATTTTAGTCTGTAAGAGGTGCTCCATCTAATATACTTTCACTTGTCAATCCAGAGTAGTTTTAGAAGTTGTAGATTACCTAGGAAACTGATAGTTATTGATAACCAATTTCAATACTTAAAAAGGATAATTGCATTAATTAAAAACACTTGATAACAAAAACGGAAAAATTCTGGATATCGTAAGAGTAACTTAAGAAATGTACTGGTTTAGCATCTTTCTTCATTTCATTGGTGATAAGGTTGTGCATATTAAAGAGCTTTTAATTGTAATTAAGTTATGTGGACGTGAGGTGACAAATTGTCAAAAGAAGGATTCTACATTGCTGTTGGTACCAAGCGTAGCTAGACATTTATGTCATACACTTTTAAATAATATAGGAATTGATAGGCAGCTTTGAATAGCACGTATTGTAATTAGTTGTCACGATCCTAAATTCGAACCCGGCCATGATGGCGCCTATCGTGAAACAAGGCCAGCCGACACAAACTCTCAATCCATTTTAACAGTTATAATAATTCAATTTAAGTCATTAATAGGTGATAAATCCCAAAATAAAATGTGAAATAGAACAATTGCGGAATAAACACAGCCCGACATCGGGGTGTCACCAGTCATGAGCATCCAACTAAGAGTATGAAAAAAGACTACACAGTCTATTACAGAACTAGTACAAAGGAAAGTAAGATAAGAGGGAGAAACACTAGGTTGCGAACGCCGAGCAGCTACCTAGTGAACTCCGAACTGCCTGCTGGAAGCAATCAGCCCTCGCTAGCGGGACCCGAGGCTCCTAAATCTGCACACAGGGTGCAGGGAGTAATGTAAGTACGCCAACTTAGCAAGTAATAAAAGTAAAGGCAGCTGAGCGATAAGAAAACACGTAAATCACAGAAAAATGCTACAAAGAGGCAGTATAAAATCAGAACAGTGTAATAAAACAGTAAAAGCTTGTAGAAACATCTTAATTCGGTAAAAACCTCTTTAAAACACCTTTTAGCAATTTAAACGAGTGAATGAAAAGCAGTGAGAAAAGATAGTCACATAAAATCAGTCCACAAGCAAAATACCAACAGAATCAGCCCATCGGGCTATCTCACAACTCACTCGTACCAGCCCCTCGGGCTATATCACATCACAAACTGGGTACCCGCGCTCACTAAGGGTGTACAGACTCCGGGAAGGGCCCCTTATGGCCCAAGCGCAATATCAAGCCATCTCGTGGCATAATCAAATAGGCTCTCTGCTTCATATCATGCCACCTCGTGGCATAACAACTCAGGCCCTCGGCCTCGAAATCATAAGTCAGTACAACATTGTTGCGGCGTGCAGCCCAATCCCATAATAACCTCACAACATAGGCCCTCGGCCCTACTCAGTTAGAAATCTCTAAAAGCCACTCGGGCATAGTAAATTATGATGCTCAACCCAAAATATCATTTAAGATGTCAAAACAAAGTAAATATGGCTGAATTATGAAAAACAGTAGAATACAGCATGACTGAGTAATAAATACGAAATCAAAACAATGAGGAATAGTAGTAAAAATCCCCTACGGGTTCAAAACAGTTGGCACGAGGCCCAAATATGGCATACAGCCCAAAACATGATGATAGCAAACAGTTTTCAATCAAATACGCAGTAAAACAGTCATACGAGACGGACTAAGTCACAATTCCCAACGGTGTACGACCCATGCTCGTCATCTAGCGTGTGCGTCACCTCCAAATAGCACAACGATGTGTAATCCAGGGTTTCATACCCTCAGGACAGCATTTACAATCATTACTTACCTTTATCTGGTCCAAACTCCGCGATGCCTTTGACTCTCAAATCGGCCTCCGGATGCTCCAAATCTAACCAAAATCAGTACATAACTATCAAAATATGCTAAGGGAACAAAGCACACTCGAAAGTAATCAAATTACAACACAAATCCCGAAATTAACAAAACCCGACCCCGGGCCCACGTCTCGGAATCCGATAAGAATTACATCAATAAACTCCTTATCCTCCCACGAATTCATCCATATCAAAAGTACCAAAATCCAACCACAAATGACCCTTCAAACCCTTACTCGAAGGTCTCCAATATCAAGCCCTAGTTTCTTCAATATTTACCCACAAATTTCCATAAATATCAGGCCTAATTAATGAAATAACGCCATAGGAACGAGTTTTATGATCAAAAATCATACCTCAATGAAGTTACCTCTGATTCCTTCTCCAAATCCCCCAAAAGCTCCAAAATCGATTTAAAAATGGTGAAGAAAGGCTGAAAATCGCAAAGGAGGGTTTATATACTTTCTGGCCAAGGGTTTTCGCACCTGCGGCCCAATTCCGCTTATGCGGTCAAGCGCACCGCATCTGCGGTTCTCACTTAAAACCTCGACTCCGCACCTGCGATCGGACGCCCGCACCTGCGATCGGATGCCCGTGCGCTCAAACTGCCGCTTCTGCGGTTCCAGCTCCCGTGGCCATTTCCACATCTGCGACCCACTGGGCGCTTCTGCGAGCCCGCACATGCGGTCCCCTAGCTGCAGGTGCGGCTATGACAGCAGACTCAGCTTCAGCTGCCATTTCCCAATTCCTAACTTTCTGTCAACCATCCGAAATTACCCCGAGGCCCCCGGGACCTCAACCAAAAGCACAAACAAGTCATATACTACTATCCAAACTTATACCAATCTTCAAAACACCTGAAACAACATCGAATCAACCAAAACACGTCGGATTCAAGCCTAAGGTTCCAAAAATCTTCCGAATTCCGCTTTTGATCAAAAAGTCTAAAAAACCACGTCCGAATGACCTAAAATTTTGCACACACATCCCAAATGACACAACTGACCTACTATAACTCCTGGAATTCAATTCTGACCCCTATATCAAAATCTCACCTATCAACCGGAAAACGCCTAAATTTCATTTTCGCCAATTCAAGCCTAACTCTACTACAGACCTCCAGAACACGTTCCGATCACACTCCTAATCCCCAAATCATCTCCCGAAGCTATCCGAACCATCAGAATTCACATCCGAGCCCTTTTCCACATAAGTCAACGTCCGGTTGACTCTTCCAAGTTAAGCTTACTCAAAAGAGACTAAGTATCTCAAACCTTACCAAGACCTTTCCGAACCCGAGCCAACCAACCCGATAACACATAATACCGCTGGAAAAGACACTAAGAAGCAAAAATGGGAAAAACGGAGCGGTAACACGTGAAACGACCGGCCGGGTCGTTACATCCTCCCCCTCTTAAACAAACGTTCATCCTCGAACGAGTCAAGAAACATACCTGAAGCCTCAAATAGGTGAAGATATCTGCTCTGCATCTCCCGCTCGATCTCCCAGGTAGCCTCCTCTACGGGCCGACCTCTCCACTGCACTTTCACTGAAGCTATATCCTTTGACCTCAACTTCCGAACCTGACGCTCTAAAATAGCCACTGGCTCCACATCATAAGTCAAATCACCATCCAATTGAATCGTGCTGAAATCCAGAACATGAGATGTATCGCCAATATACTTCCGGAGCATAGAAACATGAAATACCGGATGCACACTCGATAAGCTGGGTGGCAAAGCAAGCTCATAAGCCACCTCCCCAATCCTCCGAAGTACCTCAAAAGGCCCAATGAACCGAGGACTCCATTTACCTTTCTTCCCAAATCTCATAACACCCTTCATGGGCGAAACCTTCAACAGAACCTTCTCACCAACCATGTAGGACACATCCCGAACCTTCCTGTCAGCATAACTCTTTTGTCTCGACTGTGCTGTATGAAGCCTCTACTGGATCACCTTCACCTTGTCTAAAGAATCCTGCACCAAGTCTGTACCCAATAGCCTAGCCTCACCCGGCTCAAACCAACCAACCGGAGATCTACACCGCCTCCCGTACAAAGCCTCATATGGAGCCATCTGAATACTCGACTGATAACTGTTGTTATAAGAAAACTCCGCGAGCGGTAGAAACTGATCCCATGACCCTCCAAAATAAATGACACAAGCACGCAACATGTCCTCCAATATCTGAATAGTGCGCTCGGACTGCCCGTCCGTCTGAGGGTGAAAAGTTGTGCTCAACTCAACCTGAGTACCCAACTCTCGCTGTACAGACCTCCAAAATTGCAAAGTAAACTGAGTACCTCTATCTGAAATGATGGAAACTGGGACACCATGCAAATGAACAATCTCCCGGATATATATCTCTGCCAACCGGTCTGAAGAATAGGTAGTACACACATGAATGAAGTGCGCGGACTTGGTCAGCCGATCCACAATCACCCAAAGAGCAGCGAACTTCTTCAAAGTCCGTGGGAGCCCAACTACAAAGTCCATGGTGATCCACTCCCACTTCCACTCTGGAATATCCATCTGCTGAAGCAAGCCACCCGGTATCTGATGCTCATATTTCACTTGCTGACAATTGAGACACCGAGCTACAAATCCCACAATGTCCTTCTTCATTCTCCTCCACCAATAATGTTGTCTCAGATCCTGATACATCTTCGCGGCACCCCGATGAATGGGATACCGCAAGCTATGGGCCTCCTCTAGAATCAACTCCCGAAGCCCATCTACATTGGGCATACATAACCGGCCCTGTATCCTCAACACCCCATCATCACCAATGGTCACATCTCTGGCATCATCGTACTGAACTCTATCCTTAAGGACAAGCAAATGAGGATCATCATATTGGCGCTCTCTGATGCGATCAAATAAGGAAGACCGAGAAATCACACAAGCCAATACCCGACTGGGCTCCGAAATATCCAAACTCACGAACCGATTGGCCAAGGCCTGAACA
The DNA here is from genome assembly GCF_001879085.1 of Nicotiana attenuata. Taxonomy (NCBI): domain Eukaryota; kingdom Viridiplantae; phylum Streptophyta; class Magnoliopsida; order Solanales; family Solanaceae; genus Nicotiana; species Nicotiana attenuata. Next base: position 51,023,614 of record NC_031994.1, read on the forward strand.
ACAACTGCAATAGGTCTCTCCCCAATTGGAATATTTGCCAAACTCCCCATACGCACCGCCTTTCGGCTCAAAGCGTCGGCCACCACATTGGCCTTCCCCGGATGGTACAAGACAGTGATATCATAATCCTTTAGAAACTCCAACCATCTCCGCTGCCTCAAATTGAGATCCTTCTGCTTGAACAAGTGCTGGAGGCTACGATGATCAGTAAACACCTCACAAGACACACCATACAAATAATGCCTCCAAATCTTCAACGCGTGAACAATGGCAGCCAACTCCAAATCATGAGCATGGTAGTTCTTCTTATGGGCCTTCAACTGACGAGAAGCATAAGCAATAAATCTACCCTCCTGCATCAATACACACCCAATACCAACTCTCGAAGCATCACAATACACGGTATATAAACCTGAAGCTGATGGCAAAACTAACACTGGAGAATGTTTGCACCACCACATCCCAAATGACACAACTGACCTACTAAAACTCCTGGAATTCCAATTCTGCCCCTAATAGGTCAAAATCTCACTATCAACCGGAAAACGCCTAAATTTTCATTTTCGCCATTCAAGCTAACTTACTACAGCTCCAGAACACGTTCCGAATCACACTCCTAATCCCCAAATCATCTCCCGAAGCTATCCAAACCTCAGAATTCACATCCGAGCCCTTTTCACATAAGCAAACGGTCCGGTTGACTCTTCCAAGTTTAGCTTACCAAAGAGACTAAGTATCTCAAACCATTACAAGACCTTTCGAACCGAGGCCAATTCCAACCGCGATAACACATAATGACCGCTGGAAAAAGACACTAAGAAGCAACAAATGGGAAAACGGAGCGGAACACGTGAAACGACCGGCCGGAGTCGTTACCATCCTCGCCCTCTTAAAACAAACGTTCATGACCCTCGAACGAGTAAGAAAACATACCTTTGAAGCCTCAAATAGGTGAAGAATATCTGCTCTGGGCATCTCCGCGCTCGATTCCCAGGTACCTCTCTACGGCCGGACCTTCGCACTGCATTCACTGAAGCTATCATCCTTTGACCTCAACCCTTCCGAAGCCTGACGCTCTAAAATATAGCCACTGGCTCACATCATAAGTTCAAATCACCATCCAATTGAATCGTGCTGAAAATCCAGAACATGAGATGTTATCGGCCGAATATAACTTTCCGGAGCATGAGAAACATGAAAATACGGATCACACTTGATAAGCTGGGTGCAAGAGCAAGCTCATAAGCCACTCTCGCCAATCCTCCGAAAGTACCTCAAAAGGCCAATGAAACCGAGGACTCCATTTACCTTTCTTCGCCAAATCTCATAAACACCCTTCATGGGCGAAACCTTCAACAGAACCTTCATCAACAACCATGTAGGACACCTTCCCGGCGAAACCTTTCCTGTCAGGATAAACTCTTTTGTCTCGACTGTGCTGTATGAAGCCTCTACTGGATCAACCTTCACTTGTCTAAAGAATCCATGCACCAAGTCTGTACCAATAGCCTAGCCTCACCCGGCTCAAACCAACCAACCGGAGATCTAACAACCGGCCTCCGCGTACAAAGCCTCATATGGAGCCATCTGAATTACTCGACTGATAACTGTTGTTATAAGAAAACTCCGGCGAGCGGTAGAAACTGATCCCATGACTCTCCAAAATAATATGACACAAAGCACGCAACATTCCTCCAATATCTAGAATTAGTGCGCTCGACCTGCCCGTGACCGTCTTGAGCAATATAAGGTGAAAGTGTTGCTCAACTCAACCTGAGACCCAACTCTCGCTGTCAGACCTCCAAAATCGGAAGTAAATGAGTTTACCTCTATCTGAAATGATGGAAACTGGGCGACACCATGCAAATGAACAAATCTTCCCGATTATATATCTCTGCCAACCGGTCTGAAGAATAGGTTAGTACATCACATGATGAAGTGCGCGGACCTTGGTCAGCCGATCCAAATCAACCAAAAGCAAGCGAACTTCTTTCAAAGTCCGTAGGGAGCCCTAACTACAAAGTCCAAATGGTGATCGCACTCCCACTTCCACTCTGGATATCCTCTGCTGAAGCAGCCACCCGGTATCTGATGCTCATGATTTCAACTTGCTGGACAAATGTGAGACACCGGCTATCAAATCCCACAATGTCCCTTCCTTTCTTCTCCATCCACCAATAATGTAGTTCCTCAGATCCATACATCTTCGCGCACCCGATGAATGGGATACCGCAGCTATGGGCCTCCTCTAGAATCAACCCCCGAAGCCATATCTACATTGGGCATACATAACCGGGCACCACACACAACGCGCCATCATCACCAAGCTAATTCTGGCATCATCGTACTGAACTTCTATCCTTAAGGGACAAGGCAAATAGGATCATCATATTGGCCCTACCGATAGCGAAATAAGGAAGACCGAGAAATCACACCAAGCCAATACCCGACTGGGCTCCGAAATATCCAAACTCACGAACCGATTGCCAAGCCTGAACACAACTGCAATAGGGTCTCTCCCCAATTGTACTTATTGCCCAAACTCCCCATACGCACGCCTTTCGGCTCAAAGCGTCGGCCACCACATGGCCTTCCCCGGATGGTACAAACGATGATCATAATCCTTTAGAAACTCCAACCACTCCGCTGCCTCAAATTGAGATCCTTCTGCTTGAACAAGTGCTGGAGGCTACGATGATCAGTAAACACCTCACAAGACACACCATACAAATAATGCCTCCAAATCTTCAACGCGTGAACAATGGCAGCCAACTCCAAATCATGAGCATGGTAGTTCTTCTTATGGGCCTTCAACTGACGAGAAGCATAAGCAATAAATCTACCCTCCTGCATCAATACACACCCAATACCAACTCTCGAAGCATCACAATACACGGTATATAAACCTGAAGCTGATGGCAAAACTAACACTGGAGCTGTGGTCAAGGTAGTCTTGAGCTTCTGAAAGCTCTCCTCACACTCGCCCGACCACATGAATGGAGCACCCTTTTGAGTCAACTTGGTCAAGGGCGATGCGATAGATTAGAATCCCTGAACAAACCGACGGTAGTAACCCGCCAAACCAAGGAAGCTGCGAATCTCAGTGGGTGAGGACGGTCTGGGCCAACTCTAAACCGCCTCTATCTTCTTTGGATCAACCTGAATACCCTCGCAGGACACCACGTGCCACAAGAATGCCACTGAACTGAGCCAAAACTCACACTTGGAGAACTTTGCATAAAGCTTCTCCTCCCTTAATCTCTACAACACAACTCACAAATGCTCTGCGTGCTCCTCCTGACTACGCGAATATTCCAAAATGTCATCAATGAAAACTATGACAAACGAGTCGAGATACGGGCGGAACACACTGTTCATCAAATGCATGAATGTTGCTAGAGCATTGTTCAGCCCAAACGACATCACTAAGAACTCATAATGACCATATCGGGTCCTGAAAGCTGTCTTAAGAATATCCGAGTCCCTGATCTTCAACTGGTGATAACCTAAACGGAGATCAATCTTGGAGAACACTCTCTTTTCCTGAAGCTGGTCAAACAAATCATCGATACGAGGCAAAGGATACTTGTTCTTGATTTTTACTTTGTTCAACTTCTTGTAATCAATGCACATCCTCATCGTGCCATCCTTCTTCTTCACAAATAGAACCGGCGCACCGCAAGGCGACACACTAGGCCGAATAAAACCCTTATCAAGGAGTTCCTGAAGCTGCTCCTTTAACTCCCTTCAACTCCGCTGGTGCCATACGAATATGGTGGAATAAGAAATGGGCTGAGCCCGGCACCAGATCAATACTAAAATCAATATCCCTGTCCGGCGTCATGCCCGGCAGGTCTGCAGGAAACACATCGGGAAAATCCCTCACAACTGGAATAGAATCAATACTGGGAGTCTCCGCACCGACATCCCTTACAAATGCTAAGTATGAAAGACAACCCTTCCCAACCATACGTTGGGCCTTCAGGAATGAAATCACCCTACTGGGAACATAATCGGTCGAACCTCGCAACTCAATCCGTGGCACACCCGGCGTAGCCAAGGTCACTGTCTTAGCATGATAGTCCAAAATAGCACGACACGGAGATAGCCAATTCATGCCCAATATCACATCAAAGTCTACCATACATAACAACAAAAGATCCACCCGGGTCTCTAGACCCCTAATAGTCACAAGACATGACCGGTACACACGATCTACAACAACAGTATCGCCCACCAGAGTAGATACACGAACATATAAAACAAGAGACTCACGGGGCGTATCCAAATAACGAGCAAAGTATGATGACACATAAGAATAAGTGGAACCGGGATCAAATAATACAGAGGCATCTCTGTGGCAGACTGAGACAATACCTGTAATCACAGCATCTGAAGTAATAGCATCAGGTCTAGCTGTGAGTGCATAGAAACGGGCCTGACCGCCACCTAATCGACCTCCCCCTCTAGGGCGACCCCTAGATGACTGACCTCCACCCCTAGATAGATGGGTGGGTGGTGGTGAAGTGATTGGCGCTAAAGCCGATGGCTGACTGCTCTGCTGAGATGAACCCTCAAGACGACAAGGACACTGCCTCCACATATGACCCAACTCTCCACACTCATAGCAACTCCCGGGTGCTGGAGATGGGGACTGAAGGGAACCCCTAGCACCGGAATGACTAGCAGATGCACCTGGCATAGAAGAGCCCTAAACTGATGGAGCACAGGACGAACTCTGGGCTGGAAGGGCACTGAGTGATGAATGGCCCTGATGAGAACTGTGAGATCCATGACCCGATGACGCCCCACGATAACCTGGGCGAGCTGACTGAGCATGTTTGAATAGACGGCCTCTGCCGTGCTGAAACTGACCCCTCCAAGGAGCACCACCATA
>NC_031994.1:51028535-51050258 GCF_001879085.1 Nicotiana attenuata
ACTACCACGATCCTCCGAGGCCGTCTTCGGCCTCCCTCTCATCTCGCTCCTGGCGACGAGCTGACTCAATCTCGCGAGCAATGTCAACAACCTCCTCAAAAGTAGCACCAGACACCCTCTCCCTGGTCATGAGAATCTAAAGCTGATACGTGAAGCCATCAACGAACCTCCTAATCCTCTCTCTCTCCGTAGGAACCAACCAAATAGCATGATGAGATAACTCCGAGAACCTCATCTCATACTGCATCACAGTCATCTCTCCCTGACGCAACCACTCGAACTGCCTGCGCAGCTCCTCTCTGCGAGACTGTGGCACATACTTCTCCAAAAGAGAACGGAGAACTGGTGCTAGGTAAGGGGTGTTGCACAAACAAGCCTACGCCTCTCATAAGCCTCCCACCAAGTGAAGGTAGCTCCTGAAAACTGAAAAGTAGTGAAAGCGACCCCGCTGGTCTCCAGAATACCCGATGTACGAAGGATCCTCTGACACTTGTCCAAGAAATCTTGGGCATGCTCGCCCTCTGCACCACTGAAAGTCGGAGGATGAAGTCTACCAAACCTCTCCAATCAACGTTGCTCGTCCTCTGGCATAGCAGGAGCTACATAGTCCTGAGAAGCTGCAACCGGCTGGGCTGGATGTGCCCCGGTGTCTGAAGTCCCTGCATGACCTGCTCAGGTGTGCGAGCGGCAGGAGTCTGAGTTCCTCCCCTGGCCTGAGAAGTAGATGCGGCTATAGTAACTGAGACCGCTTGAGCTAGGCCAGTGCATACCGATAGAATCTGAGTCAGGGCCTCCTGAAGACCTGGAATCACAATGGGCACAGCTGGTGCTGCTGGAGCGTCCACAACTAGGACCTGATCCTAAACTGGGGCGGCTTTTGGATCTACAAGTGCTGTCCTAGCTGCTGTGCGGGCCACACCCCTGCCCCTACCGTAGCCTTGACCGCGTCTTCGGCCTCTAGTGGCCACAGTTCGTGGTACTGGTGGTCGTCCATCCTGACCGGTAGCACATGTCCTCACCATCTTTGAGAGAATAGAATAACAGAAGTTTAGTACTCAGATCAACAGATTCGCACGACAAGAATTTCAAGAATATAAAGTTTCCTAAAGGTTATGCAGCCTCCCGAGGATAAATACAAACGTCTCCATATCGATCCGCGAGACCCTACTAAACCTGCTCATGACTCGTGAGACCTATGTAACATAGGCTCTGATACCAACTTGTCATGACCCTAAATCCGAACCCGGTCGTGATAGCGCCTATCGTGAAACAAGGCCAGCCGACACAAACTCTCAATCCATTAACAGTTATAATAATTCAATTTAAGTCATTAATAGGCGATAAATCCCAAAATAAAATGTGAAATAGAACAATTGTGGAATAAACATAGCCCGACATCGGGGTGTCACCAGTCATGAGCATCTAAGCATCCAACTAAGAGTATGAAAAAGGACTACACACTCTATTACAGAACTAATACAAAGGAAAGTAATATAAGAGGGAGAAACACTGGGATGCGAATACCGAGTAGCTACCTAGTGAACTCCGAACTGCCTGCTGGAAGCAATCAGCCCTCGCTAGCGGGACCCGAGGCTCCTGAATCTGCACACAGGGTGCAGGAAGTAATGTAAGTACACCAACTCAGTAAGTAATAAAAGTAAAGGCTGCTGAGCGATAAGAAAACACGTAAATCAAAGCAAAATGCTACAAAGAGGCAGTATAAAACCAGAACAGTGTAATAAAACAGTAAAAGCTTGTAGAAACATCTTAATTCGGTAAAAACCTCTTTAAAACACCTTTTAGCAATTTAAACGAGTGAATGGAAGGCAGTGAGAAAAGATAGTCACATAAAATCAGTCCACATGCAAAATACCAACAGAATCAGCCCCTCATGCTATCTCACAACTCACTCGTCCCTCAGGCAATAACATGGAACAACATCAGCCCCTCGGGCTATATCATATCACAAACTGGGTACCCGCGCTCACTAAGGGTGTACAGACTCCGGGAGGGGTCCCTTACGGCCCAAGCGCAATATCAAGCCATCTCGTGACATAATCAAATAGGCTCTCGGCCTCATATCAAGCCACCTCGTGGCATAACAACTCAGGCCCTCGACCTCGAAATCATAAGTCAGTAAAACACTACTACGGCGCGCAGCTCGATCCCATAATAACCTCACAACACAGGCCCTCGACCCTACTGGGGACAATTTTGCTCTTAACTGCGCAGGAATATGAACAAAACACGTGCATCCAAACACTCGCAAATGCCTATTATAGTACTGCCCCAGTAAGAAGTTCGTGAGGTGGACGAGAGTTCTAATAATTCTCTTCCTTCCATACAGGTCTGCGAGCGTCCCATCTTTTTCTTGCTTGAATACTCAGTCAGAAATCTCTAAAAGCCACTCGGGCAGAGGAAATTATGATGCTCAACCCAAAATATCATTTAAGATGTCAAAACAAAGTAAATATGGCTGAGTTATGAAAAATAGTAGAATACAGCATGACTGAGTACAAATACGAAATCAAAACCGTGAGGAATAGTAGTAATAATCCCCTACAGGTTCAAAACAGTTGGCACAAGGCCCAAATACTGCATACAGCCCAAAACATGATGATAGCAAACAGTTCTCAATCAAATACGCAGTAAAACAATCATACTGGACGGGCTAAGTCCCAACCCCCAACGGTGCACGACCCCACTCTCGTCATCTAGCGTGTGCGTCACCTCCAAATAGCACAATGATGTGTAATCCGGGATTTCATACCCTCAGGACAGCATTTACAATCATTACTTACCTCTATCCGGTCCAAACTCTAGCCCGCGATGCCTTTGCCTCTCGAATCAGTCTCCGGATGCTCCAAATCTAACCAAAATCAATACATAACCATCAAAATATGCTAAGGGAACAAAGCACATTCGAAAGTAATCAAATTACAACACAAATCCCGAAATTAACCAAACCCGACCCCCGGGCCCATGTCTCGGAATCCGATAAGAATTACATCAATAAACTCCTTATCCTCCCACGAGTTCATCCATATCAAAAGTACCAAAATCCAACCACAAATGATCCCTCAAACCCTTACTCGAAGGTCTCCAATCTCAAGCCCTAGTTTCTTCAATATTTACCAACAAATTTCGATAAATTTAAGGCCTAATCAATGAAATAACTCCATAGGAATGAGTTTTATGATAAAAAATCTTACCTCAATGAAGTTATCTCTGATTCCTTCTCCAAAATCCCCCAAAAGCTCCAAAATCGATTTTAAAATGCTGAAGAAAGGCTGAAAATCGCGAAAGAGGGTTTATATACTTTCTCGCCAAGGGTTTTCGCACCTGTGGCCCAATTCCGCTTCTGCGCTACCGCTTCTGCGGTCAAGCGCACCGTATCTGCGGTTCTCACTTAAAACCTCGACTCCGCACCTGCGATCGGACGCCCGCACCTGCGATCGGACGCACGTGCGCTCAAACTGCCGCTTTTGCGGTCCCAGCTCCCGTGGCCATTTCCGCATCTGCAACCCACTGGGCGCTTCTGCGAGCCCGCACATGCGTTCCCCTAGCTGCAGGTTCGGTTATGACAGCAAACTCAGCTTCAGCTGCCATTTCCCAATTCCTAACTTTCCGTCAACCATCCGAAATCACCACGAGGCCCCCGGGAGCTGAACCAAAAGCACAAACAAGTCATATACTAACATCCAAACTTATACCAATCTTCAAAACACGTCAAACAACATCGAATCAACCAAAACAAATCGGATTCAAGCCTAAGGTTCCAAAAATCTTCCGAATTTCGCTTTTGATCAAAAAGTCTAACAAACCACGTCTGAATGACCTGAAATTTTGCACACACATCCCAAATGATACAACAGACCTACTGCAACTCCCGGAATTTCATTCCGACCCCCATATCAAAATCTCACCTATGAACCGGAAAATGCCAAAATTCCATTTTCGCCAATTCAAGCCTAAATCTACTACGGACCTCTAAAACACGTTCCGATCACACTCCTAAGCCCCAAATCATCTCCAATAGCTATCCGAACCATCGGAATTCACATCCGAGCCCTTTTCCACATAAGTCAACATCCGATTGACTTTTCCAACTTAAGTTTACTCAAAAGAGACTAAGTGTCTCAAACCTTACCAAAACCTTTCCGAACCCGAGCCAACCAACCCGATAACACATAATACCGCTGAACAAGACGCTAAGAAGCAGAAATGGAAAAAACGGAATGATACACATGAAATGACCGGCCTGGTCGTTACATTAGTACCCATTAAACCCAATTTTTATTATAGCTAAGTGGAACGTATATAACACCAGTTCTATATTGTAGACACACTAAACAAACTTCTAAGATAAAGGACGTGTAAGTATGTAAACTAAATTAACCATAACTATATCAAGGAGGAAAAATGGAAAAGGTAAAGAAGGGAAATATTACAATGACCAAATCGGAATTTATCGATACTTGAGGAAGTAAAAAATGCAATTATCCCCAGTTTTTATCTTCAAGGGTTCTGCTTATTATCTCATGATGACATTAAAATTCTACGCGATAAAACTTGGGAATATTTGAATATTAAAAGGTGAATTTATCCTAATCATCAAGTGTCTATGCACGTGCATTATACGTGTACGTAAATATTATAGTATGCTGAGTTTTAAATTAATATTCGTATTATATTAAAATAAAGTTGTGAGTAAATAATTTTACATGAAAAAATAACAAATAAATTTGTGTTGATAATCAATGTGAATTGACATATGACAACTTTGAGGTCAATACGGATGGTCAGCGATTTATAAATTTCATGCATATGATTGGGATACATCAGATGAGTCCGGAATCCAATTATGGTTCTTTTGAACTCAAAGTACGTAAATAAGTGTAAAAAAAAATAACTTTTCTATATATAACGCGAAAATACACCGCGCTATACCTTAATGGTAACTTTTGCCGTTAAGGTATAGCGCGGCGTATTTTCGCGCTATATATACTGACGATTTGACTGACAGGTATAGCGCGGCGTATTTTCGCGCTATACATATATCGCAAAAAAACAGCGCGCTATACCTGTTTGTGGGCCCACCAATAAGTTAACTGACATAACAATAATTCAAATGTGTATAGCGCACATTCAAAGAGCGCTATACATAAAAAATTTCAACCCCCGGGGCTAGCCATTTCCTATATAAAGGGGTTAGGATTTTAGGAAAATCCATTCACAAAAAATTCTAACTCTCATTCAATCTTTTCTTCTTGATAAATTCTCAAGTATATTTTCGTAATATCTGAAGAGCGTAGAATAAGAGTTTCATTATATTTGGGGGGGGGGGGTGAGGTTGTGATGGAGAATAACTCTGTGATGTATAGTTTATCTTCACGGGGTCATGTTAAATTATCACTTACAATAGAGTACGATAAATTGATATTTGAGGTCCAGTAGCACCAAACTATCATGAATAATTATGTGTGTCAAATTCAATATTTTATAATTTTGTGTGTGTTTGTTTTATAATTTAAATTCTTAATTTTTAATTATTTAATTGTACAAAGTATATATACCTATTGGGTTCCATGCTAGATATTTGAGGCCCAGTAGCACCAAACTATCATGAATAATTATGTGTGTCAAATTCAATATTTTGATAATTTTGTGTGTTTGTTTTATAATTTAAATTCTTAATTTTTAATTATTTAATTGAACAAAGTATATAATTTCATCTACCAGTATAAGAAATACATAAACTACATGGATTCTACGCTAAAATACTCTACAGTTTACTACGCTAAAAGGTTCTACATTTTACTAAACTAATAAATAATCTAAACTAAATATAAACAACAAATACATTTTAATCACATAACATTCACAAAAATACATATAACATACTAGCTTCGGAAATGAAACACAAAACGACATGGAAACACTAATATCTAAATCCGGATATTAACAGAAAAATTAGTTTTCAATTTTACATTTTTTTAGAACACTAATATCTAAGTCCAGATAAATATAACATACTAGTTTCGCAAATAAAACACAAACGACATGGAAACACATTCAATCAACTAATATGCATTATTATACAAGTTTCGACATAAAATAAATCAAAATACCTCGATGTATTATTTTCGAAAAGTAAATTAGTTAAAAATTTGAGTCCGAAAGAGTGAAACCACAATAATACGATGCTCTACTACGATGTGGGACCTACATTCTTAACGTTTTGTGTGATGGGAGGGGTCCACAAGTTTTTTTTCAAAGACGACAATGGGGGTGGGGGACAAGAAACTAAAGAAGTAAAAAAAAGGGGAGGAGGAGTTCTGGTCGGGGAAGAAGACGAAGGGGAGAATTACAAGAAAATACACACGACTTCACACCATAACAAAAAATGGCCCATGTTTTTAAGTTTTGCCCTATCTAGCCTACATTGTACATATTTTGAAAGTAATTGCAAATTCAAAATCTGTGTTCTTACAACCATTGCTTCTAAATATGGACTTAATTCTTTGTTCTCACAATCATTGCTTTCACTCTCTCTCCTTCTCACATCTTCTACATATGCTTCAAGGGGCCGTATATTTTCTGCTTCTCCTCTTGTGTCACCTGCTTGCAATATAAGAAAATTGAAGAGTTGAAGTCCACCGTTGAAGACCATTCAAAGCTTTGCTTTTGAAAATGGGTTTTTTTGAATTTGTTAGTTGTTTGGATTGGGTATTGTTCCAGTTGATTGAAAATATCAAAAGGAGTTCAACATTTAAATTTGAAGTGATTTGGAGTAGATTTGAGTTAAATTTCAGAAAAGATGCAAGGAAGAAGACGAAGTCAGTTTTTTGTATAATTATGTATAATCTTGTATAATAGTGTATATGAGTGTAGAAACACATCTTATAACTATGATATACTTTTATACACCTTTATACAAGCGTCTGTAGACGAACTTCTTCTACGATTTTCAGTTGCAATTCTTGTTCAAAACCAATCCAAATCTCCATTAAATGACTTCAAATTTTATATGCAACCTCCTTATACTATTTCTAACAAGTCAAAATAACACTCACTCCAAATTTATCACAAAATCAAATTCGAAATTTAAATCCACATATTTAAGCTTGTTAAGAATCTAATTTTCACCATCCAAATGAATTTGGTTTGTTGAATTAATATTTGAGTCACGGTTACTGATTCGAAAATTAATTTAAAAGCTTGAGGAATCTTTTTAAAAATTAAATAGTAATTTTGAGAACCTATTGGAGTTAAATGTTGAGTCTTAGCCTATTATTTTTGGGCTAGTTAGTAGTAAATTAAAATATGGGCTACAAAATTAAAAAGTATGGAGCCCAGTTGTTCTAATGTGAAATTTCTCCTTATTTAATCAGGGGTATAGCGCGTTGTTTTTTTGTGATATATGTATAGCGCGAGAATACGCCGCGCTATACCTAAACGGTAAAAATTACCGTTAAAATATAGCGCGGTATATTTTTGCGTTATATATAAAAAAGTAATTTTTTTTTTACACTTATTTACATATTTTATAATCTAAAAGAACCACAATTGAATTCCGAATTCTACATCAGATGGTTTAGTTCGCCCGTATGCCGGCATATGATTGGGATACATCAGATGGGTTAGTTCACCCGTATGTCGGGTGCCCGTCACATAGATTCTGATCGTGACATCCACCAATAATAATTTTTTAATGCATTAAACAAAACAATAACAAAATATCAATTCAAAACCATTATTCTTATTTTGTTTTGAAAAGACTATCCTTCACGGAAGTACGTTATATTGCGAAATTTGATGAGATTCGTCGTTTTTTATTTGTTTGTTGGAGCAAAAAGGGAAATGGGAAACAATCTAATGTTGTAACCAGATTCAATACTTAAAATAGATTATTACTGTTGGGCTAAACTAGCCCAAATACACTCTTAACATGGTGTGATATTGTCCGCTTTGGGCCAAGCCCGCACGATTTTCCCCAAAAGGCCTCACACCATTAAGAGATCCCTACACCTTATATGTAGACTCCCAATCTTTTCAGCTACCGATGTGGACTTTGTTCGCACAACCAACAATCTCCCCTCGAACTAAGTTACACGTGGCCCACTACCATGATCCACGGGTCAATTTTCGAGATTATTGTGTGCCACCCACATTGTTAGAGTATTATGGCACCCGAAGCCCGCAACTAGCTTCTTTTTGTGTGCGTGCCGCCGCGCACCATCACTCCGCCATCTCCATACTCGTCCCACCGAACATGAGCTCTAATACCAGTTGTTGGGCTAAACTAGCCCAAATACACTCTTAACATGGTGTGATATTGTCCGTTTTGGGCCAAGCCCGCACGGTTTTTCCCAAAAGGCCTCACACCATTAAGAGATCCCTACACCTTATATGTAGACTCCTAATATTTTTAGCTACCAATGTGGGACTTTGTTCGCACAACCAACAATTACTTTAAAATGTTTGATAACAAAAACAGAAAAAATATCTTGCTATATAATATAAGGGTCACTTAAGAAATATACTGGTTTAGCATGGTGATAGGGTTGTAATTAAAGTGCTTTCTAATTCGAAATAAGATATATGTGGATGTGAGGTGACAAATTGTGATCAAACTACGTTGAATGATAACCTCAGTGTTTGACCAAAAGATATTAAAATTTTTTTGATTAAAACTACTAATGATAATGATGAGGTCAATCTTAGTCAAGCATAATAAAATATAGATTAAAGTATGAAAGGAGTAAGCAAGATGAACGAGGTAACAAGTACGTTAGAATCAAATAAATGCTCATAAATGTGAAGACTTAAATGCACAACAGAATCTTAACAGATGCAATCGGTGTAGGAGGGAACATGTATGACATAATTGGGGAATCTTAGGATCTTCTCAGATGAACAAGACTGTTTTTGCATTCACTCTCAGATGTTTCTTTTACAAAGTGTTCTTTTATCTTTTTTCTCCGTCCCCCTCTTATTTACTCACCCTTCTTATTTATAAGGGACAATCTCCCAAAAAAAACCCTAAAAAGTACAACATAGAGAATATTCGAAAAGTATATTCTTACTGTCTCCCGCTAAATTTACACTGTTTTGGACGTTATGCATCGACTGACCGCTGTTGATACCCAATTTTTCCCTAAAATATTTTGTAAGTGCATATATACCTTCAAAACTATGCATTAACATCGATTGATATTTTTTCATAAATTCTACATTTTTTAAAATAATTTATCCTAGAATTTTATTTATATAAATAATTGCAAAAATCATAGATGACTTTATAACATTTCATGATTTAATTTTGCTATTTATAGTCATATTAAGTTCAGATTATTTCACAAATGGCCAGATTTACACTCTTTGGTTACAATTGCAATAGCTTTGCAATTATAGCCCATGTACACATTATCACATTATTTTACCAGAAAATAGCTTACTGTATTTTCTAAATATGTAGTATTTATTTTAAAACAATTCTATGCATGAAAATTATTTTTTTTATAATCTGTTAATTGTTTTATAAAATATTTTTTTTAAATTGCTTGGGTATTTAACAAATAGCCCTATTTAATTCCTAATATTTTTCGTAATTATTTATTGTTTCCTTGTTTATGACCTTAATTTGGCCATCCGTGCCTTATTTAATTGTCTGTATAATTGCAAATCTTTGCTGATTCTTTACATGGTACGATTAGGGTTCTTTCCTTATTTAGGCCCTTGTACTACCGTTTAATCAAGGAGTCTATTCTGAACTCCCTTATTTGGTTCGAACTCCTTGCCTTATTCAACCCCTATTATTATCGTTTGGCTAATTGCCCTTAATTAAGGGAGGTCTATGCTGAACTCCTTTGTATGATTGGATTCTGTGACCCCTTAATTGCTGGTTTCTGATTTCTTTACCTTATTTGCTCTACTCTTGAACTGCTATATAAGCATTCTTATTTTACCTCTCAAGACACGAAGTAAGTTCAGAACACACACTCACTCTCAATCTATCTCCTTTCTCTGTTACTTGTGATAGCTATTGGTCTAGCCGGCTAAAAGCCAAGGCTAGACATTGGAACTACACCTGCTTTACATTCTGCACTTTCTTCTTTTAACTGGTATGTCTCTAGTTAAATTTTGAAACTCAAAATCCATGTGCTCCATTCCTGCACTAGTTCAATTGGCTATGTGTTCCATTTGTTTCCATGTTTACTGCTTTATTCAGCATGTCTAAATTCTGCCTTCTCTTGTTCAATGTGCAATCAGCATGTCTAAACTTCACTTGGTTATTTGATACTTGTCCAGCATGTTTACTTAGTCCCTGCCTTACCCCCCCCCCCCCAACTGGTGTGATCATGTTAGTTACTTACTCTTCTAATGCATTCGATTGGCCCTAATTATATGTCCAATTCTGTCCATTACACCCTTGTCTTGAACATGACTTTTACTCCACTCTTTCTCTATGTTTTAACTGCCTATTACCATGAATGACTTGTTCAATGGACTCCTAGTTGTTCTGTGCATTTGTCGTCTCAAACGTTTCCCTGTTTATGTGGTTTCAACTCTATATGTTCCCAATTCCCTTCACCCCTATTTGTAAATATGCTTGTTAAGTATCTGTGAATCTAGGTATTCTATGATTAATTGGTTGTTTGCTGAATTTGCTCTCCTTAGAACTGATTTCAAAACTATTTTTCCACTCTTAGTAGTTCTTTAAAACCGTTGCCACTCCTGAAAAATCTCTTCACTCCTAAAGTTATCTCTACACTGTTTTACTAAGTCTTTCAAAACTATGTCATGCACTCTCACTTTACTCTTAGACTATTAGGTTCTGCCCCTCTAGTGTGTGTACTGCTTAGGGATCCTTGAGATTCCTCTAAACTCTGGCATACCAGGGCTGGCCCTTCCACACTCTACATAACCAATCCTCTATTTGAGAAAAGGTCTTGATGTGAGCACTGCTCGGGATCCTTGAGGTTCTTAGGGAACTTTGACACACCAGGACACACTATTGGCTGTGAGACCTTTGGCCTTTGAGATTGTATTGAAGGCCTGGCATTCCCAGGTTTACTTTGGGCCTGATTTAGGCTCCCTATAGTATAGTTTCATTTATTTATGTAATTTATTCAATCCTGGTCTGTAATAATATTCTTTATAAACAGATTTTGGGGTAATTAGTAAAAAGGGGAGGGTTCCTATATGATTTTGTGGGAAACCGGGTAGAAATCCTGCTTTAGGTTTATATTATGGTTCGCAATAGAAATCCTGCTTTAGGTTTATATTATGATTCACAATAGAAATCATGCTTTAGGATTTTGTTGTGCTTATCTGTAATAGGAATCATGCTTTAGGTCTATATACTATGTTACTTGCATTAGAAACTTGTCATAGGTCTGTGTTATTTACATTAGAAATCCTGCCTTAGGATACTCATGTTTACTCCCTTTGCATATTAGAAAACATGTCATAGTTCATCACTTCATTTCTAATCCTGCATAAGTCATAGTCACCTAGAAATCCTATCATTAAGTTATTACTGTAATCATGCTTAATAGAATGACCATCTCTCTCTATGCATTAGAAATCATGTCTAAGTACTCTGTTTGCATTTGCTCGAAATCATATCTATGTCGCTTAAATGAATAACCGTCTATAAAGAGGTTTAAACCCCAACACATAGATACCATTTTCTAGTATAAATAAGCATGAAGTCATCCTTTGTAACATTAATCGCCTAGATCAACATGCTTATAGGACTGAATAACTTCAAGTTGTTTTAATTAGTTCCCAGAATTATGATTGCATACAGACCCACGCCTAGGCAAGCCTTAGGTAATTAATAGTCTAAAACTGTGACATTATTAATCTGCTTGTTTGTAAAATTGTCCAGGTTTAACAGGATTTAAAATCAGTAGGCAAACTGATTAGGATTCTGTCACTTCGCTGGACTTCTCTGAAATTACCTGAAATCTGTGTTTAAGACGTGATACTTATTTGTTTATGTATGGAGGTAATATGAGCCCCTTAACTGTTTCTCTATTTGATAGTCCTATATGTTCTTCGTTGTCGCTTAGATTTTACCCTTTAGACACCTTAAGAAAGTCTAGAACTGCCTAAGTCTAGAGGTCCTAAACACCTCCAGGACCACAAGGAAGGGACGGGTAAAAGAACGTTTAGAGATCGTTAATTAAAATCGCTTATATAACCGCTAAGGGGGGGTAATGGGTAGTAAAAGTATATGATGACATGTGCGCTAATGCCACGTGTAACCCCTCTATTTGAGGAAGGCTTACCGGGTATTGTACAGATGTGATCCTATAGGCTAACCAACTAAGGACTTCCTTTCCTTAATTTACACATGTATGCTTAGTCTGTCTAAACTTCCTTAATTTATATATGTGTGCTTAGACTGCTTAAACTACCTTCATTTGCAAATGTGTGCTTAGACTGCTTACCTGTTAACTTACTAATTCACATGACTAAGTTCGGCCAGGATCCACCATTGTGGACTGCAAGGGGTGCCTCACACCTTTCCCTCAAGGTTATTTCGAGCCCTTACCCTAATCTCTGGTAACACAAACTAGTTATATGAGTTAATTGCTCTAGGTGCCCTAACGCACCTTAATCCTTTAGGTGGAGACTCTTCAAATACCCAATTCCTAAAAGGAATAAGTTGTTCCCGATGAATGTCGAAACCCGAACTCCGCGAGGAAAAAGGGGGTGCGACAACATGGCGACTCCGCTGGGGTTATTTTAGGCTCTTACCACAACGAACTTGTTTTTTTGAATTAGTCTTAAGCATGCTTTATCCCGTGCACCCTCCCCTTATTTGGATTTAACTGCTTATTTTCAAGCATTTATGATTTCCTTTACTTCCTGAAACTGACTTGTCTCTTTGTTTTCTTTTTTCGTAACTGTCTTTCAATTATTTAAATACCATATTTATCGTTTCTAAAACGTGCAAATACATGACAACATGCTATTTATTGTTGCATAAATCATTCTCAACATCATATTCCACTCGTGCTTAATCAATACTATAGCAACGCTTGATGAGTGTTTGCGCTCTTCCTATATATCACCCTTTAAATTCGAAAAGGCGTATTTGCGGTCAAACTAGTCGATCAGTGGTGCGTTCGACGGTTCCGTGCCTTTTCCCCTCAAGTTGTCCGCTTGAGGGTCCCAATCTAGACCTCTATAGCAACCTTACTCTGATTAATTGTGCGTGCATCATGGTCAAACCTAGTCGGGTTAATATGTTATTCGCATAATAACCCTTTAAGACAAGCCTCATCCAAAAGTCTATCGGGTTTTCCATAATCCCAACGGACGCAACCACGATTGTGTGCATTAATTTTCGAGAAATAAGTGCCAATATGCTAATCATTGTTGTATAAATAGACGAACCTGGAGGGGGAAAGGGCCTAACCATCTTTTGTTTTGCAGAAAATGAGGCACAAAGTCCCTAGATTCGGTATGGTCAGTAGCATACCTTAACTTTTGCTAGATTGGTGGAGGTATCTTCCCTCAAGTGACCAAAATCATGTGAAACAAGTCTTAGGAAATTTGCCTTCTATGTTTGATCTTCAGCCAAACAAAATGTTGATCGAGGCTGCCACTATGTTTTGGGACAAGGAAAGGGCTGTGTTCTGCTTTGGGGATATAGAAATGACTCCTCTTCTAGAAGAAATCGGGGGATTTGCCGGATTGCCTTAGGATAGCCCTGGTTTATTAGCACCTGAAAATCGCACCGCTAGAGGATTTCTTAAGATGATGGGGCTGAAGAAAAATGATGATTTAGAGTTCCTGAATAACTCCTACAAACCTTTCGACTTCCTCTATGAACGATACGGTCGCAGTAGCTCTTGCCGTATTTTTGATGATGAGTTCTCAATCACCTCTTTGGGCTGGGTTCATCGTAGGGTCTTCGTGTTCATTGTGTGTTTCTTGGGCATGCTGGTATTCCCAATCCAAGGGATAGAATCCATACTAGGCTGGCCATGGTGGCCAAAACTTTGATGGATGGGATCGAGGGGCAGACATATACCATTGTCCCTATGATCATTGCAGATATGTACCGAGATTTGGAGCGCTGTCAGAAGGGGTAAAAATTCTTCGAGGGTTGCAATTTGTTATTGCAGGTTTGGTTGTTAAAGCATCTCCAAAGGGGTCAATACCAACAAGAGTTTCCACGAAGGCCGTGGAATGACCACATAGCTTTCCATCACCCTAAGAGAATGACTTATTTTCCGGACATGTTTGCTCAACCTAAGGGTGTCGTAGGATGGGTGCAGTTCATCAACAAGTTAACTGAAGACCAGGTTCAATGGATGTTTGAGTGATTCCCCACCGACGATTTCATCATCAGATCCAGAGACGTCCCACACTTGGTGTTGATTGGGTTAAGGGGGATATACCCTTATGCTCCCCTCAAGGTTTTGAGACAAGCAGGCAGGAGACAGGTCATACCACGAGTCACTAAAATGAGTCAATTCATAGCTGATTTCTAGGGTGATGCCATGCCATATAAGAATGAAGCACAACATATGTGGACTCTGAAGATTATCGTGGAAAAGGATACATCTAGTCAGACCGATATCATGTGGGTCACTCATACTTTTACCCCTCATGGTTGGATGATAATCTATCAGGAATCTTTGAGCCAAGGGTTGGTTTAGGAAACAGGGTCATAGACAAATTTGCCGAAGCAGAGGTGAAGTATAACAAGCTACGCAAAAGAGTCGAGAATCTGAAGCTAATCATATGGCACAGTATAAGGCCGATATGGAAATGATTAATGAGTGGAAAGCGAGGATTGTTAAATCCAGCGAAAGGCTGGAATATCTGGAGTACAGTTTGATGGAATTGGAGGGGAAGATAAGAAAGAGAGTCACCGACTGCCATAACGCTGAGGGAAACGAAGGAGGGAATTTGGCAAGGGCATTCTTACTGTTGAACCTGCGCGAGCTGGGAGAACTGATTAACAATAGCATCCGGTCTGAAGAAGGCCCTTCTGGGACCAAGTAGATTAGGTTTACTTGCTTTTCTTTCAAATGTAATAAGGTCAAGTGCCATTAGTAGCATTATCTTATTTAGTGTCGTTTTGGGATGTCTATTTTAAATTAATGAAATGAGGCAATTATTGGCACTGAATTTCTCCAAATCTATTTGTCGCAAGGCCTACCTCGGGCACAACGAGGCTCCCAAATTAGGACATGAATTTATATTCCCGCAATATGTGTTTAAATACTGCAAACATTTTAGAACCCTTACTGACTTGTTTACCTTTTGTTTTTCTATATTCTTTATTCCCATCCCCTAAGGTTGGTTCTCACATACTGGCATCATCAGCATATCACACCACATCTAGAGGCCCTCCACCTCCTCCTCCTCCAAGTAATACAAAGAACAGAGGGAAAGCTAAAATGGACGACTTAAGTGGTATTCGAAAGGAAAATATGGAGAATGCAGAAACTTCAGACGGTCGGAGTACTCCGGCACCAAATGATTTGGTTTTACGGTTGAAACAAAAGATATTGGAGTTATAGGGAGAACTTGAGCAGGTCCGCAACTTAGCAAACCTATCCCTCCCCCTGAATGTCCCCGATGTCAACCAACAAAACACCAAAAACCCAGCTCCTCCCCAAAATGCACCAAACCAGCATCCATAAAACCCTCCCGCACCGCATCAATATGCAACTCCACCTCAAAATCTCAATCCCCTACCAATACCAACTCCACCACAACACTATCATCAACCAATCTAGTACCCACCAACCGCTACCTATCACACTCCCCAAAACACACCACAACCTATTCCTGATCCTCAAAACTCAACCAACGACCACCACTACATCCAGTTTCCTGGCACTCACCAAAACAACCCTATATATATATGGAAACCATACCTCACTCCACTCAACCAATATCCTATACACCAGAATTCGCTGAGAAGGACCTGCTCATCAAGAACATGGCTGAGGAACTCAAGAAATTAACAAGTCAGGTTCAGGGTGTCGAAGGAGGCAAAGGGATAGAAGGTTTGAATTATGAAGACCTATGCATACAGTTGGATGTAGAATTGCCAGAGGGTTACAAACCTCCCAAGTTCGAGATGTTTGACGGTATAGGTAATCCCAGGTTCATCTAAGGACCTATTGTGATAAACTTGTCAGGGTCGGAAAGGATGAAAAGATCCGGATGAAGCTTTTTGTGAGGAGTCTTACGGGAGATGCCTTGTCCTGGTACATCAGCCATGACCCTAAGAAATGGTCCAACTGGGTGAGTATGGCGTCTGATTTCATGGAGCGATTAGGTTCAGCACAAAAAATGCACTAGATGTTTTCTACATTCAGAACCTCAAGAAGAAGCCCACCAAGACTTTTCGTGAGTATGCTATTCGTTGGAAGTCAGAAGCAGCCAAAGTCAGGCCATCTTTGGACGAGGAACAAATGAACAAATTCTTCGCCAGAGCACATGATCTGCAATACTATGAAAGGTTGATGGTTATTGAAAACCATAAGTTCTCTGACATCATCAAACTTGAGGAAAGGATCGAAGAAGGCATAAAGAGCGGGATGGTAACAAACTTTGAGGCACTACATGCCACGAACAAAGCACTACAATCAGGCGGCATATCAAAGAAGAAAGACGTCGGGGCAGTAATGGTGGCTCAAGGCCCAAAATCTTCACTCACATACCAAACATATCCACTCCCATACAAAACCCCTCCACCCACATACCAAACACCTCCACCTACATATCAACCCTCATCTCCTAGATATTCCCAACCAGCCACTGTCTATCACCCTAATGATTCCCAACCATCTCATTTCTAGTCACCTCCAACTCATCAAAATTGCCCAAGACCACGACCCAATTTTGACCGCAAACCACCCAGACAATACACCGCTATTGTTGAACCCATCGACCAGCTATATGAAAGGTTGAAGGCCGCTGGTTATGTCACTCCTATTCCCGCTATGGCAGTGGAGAACCCATCTCAATGGGTCAACCCAAACAAAACCTGTGCATATCACTCCGGTATGAAGGTGCACACCATCAATGAGTACCGAACACTGAAAGATAAAATCCAGACACTGACTGACAACAAGGTCATACATGCAAAAGAAGCTGCACCCAATGTCCGCAACAAGCCTCTCCCAGATCATAGGGGCGGTGGAATATATGTGATAGAGATAGATAAAGAATGAGATCTTGAGGGGTCAATCGGGCTTATTCGAGAAGGCGATGACTTTAAACCTGCAGTCACACTCACTCCTATTGTTGTACAGATGCAGTCACCAGTCGATGTTGAGGTAGCCGCATCGATTCCATTTGAGGTAGAGGTAGCTCCACCTGCAGCCACACATATTCCATTTGAAGTAGAAGTGGCCACACTTTTCACAGTGACAGTGTCAACCATACCTCCTTTCGATTCAAAAGCAATACCCTAGGATTACGTTGTCGAAGCTAGGCGAAAGGGAAAGGCAAAAATGGAAGAATCTAATGGTGCACAAGGAATGACTAGGACCGGAAGGATCTATACACCTGAACACTTGGGAGGATCAAGTAAGGAGGCCACTACCAAGCAGCCTGTCATTTAAACAAGGCTAGATGATCTTTGGAGAAAAGTACAGGCGAGAGAATACTCCGTCATTGATCATTTGAACAAAACCCCCGCTCAGATATCCATCCTATCACTATTTCAAAATTCAGAGGCGCACAAGAATGCTTTGATGAAGGTATTAAATGAAGCTTACGTACCCAATAATATCACCTGCGTAGACATCGCCAACATGGTAGGGCAGGTGCTGGAAAGTCATAGGATAACATTCCACGAGGATGAACTACCGCCTGAAGGGTTGAATCATAACCAAGCATTGCATATCACGGTACAATTTGAAGACAAATTCATTGGCAGAGTCCTGATCGATGGAGGTTCAAGCCTCAACATTTGTCCGTTGGATACTCTGAAAAGATTGGGCAAAGGTTTCCATGAAATACAGGTAGGAAGCATGAACATGAAAGCCTTTAATGGGTATCAAAGGGCCACGATTGGGGAGATTAATCTTTGTCTGCAGATGGGGCCAACTTGGTTCGACGTTGAATTCCAGGTGCTTGACATAACAACTTCATACAATCTTCTGTTGGGCCGACCTTGGATACATGCCGCTGGGGCTGTGGCTTCCATACTACACCAGGTCGTGAAGTTCAAATGGAACCATCAGGAGGTGATCATTCACGGAGATGGGAGTAACCCCATTTACACCAGTCAAACCATCCCGGTTATCGGGAACAGAAGAATGCTAGGAGGGGAAACTCACCATCACATCGAACATGTTAATGCCGTCGAGAAAGACAAATGGTGGAGTAACAATATAGAAAGCTTATTCACGGTCTGGGTATGAACCCGACAAAGGGCTTGGGAAGAATCTCCAAGGTATCACCAAACCAATACAACTGAAACGTCATGGTACTACCTTCGGGCTCGGATACCAGTATACATGGCAGGAGTATGATGATTTGTTGCCTCCATGGTATGGACCTTATTACCCTCTCGAGTAACCAGTGCCACATCTGGGTCAGCTTTTCACCAGGCTGATACAATATGGGGAACTGTAGAAGAAGAATCGTTAGCTGGACTGAGAAATCTGTTCCTAGAAGACGAAGATATGGATTGCAGTGCAATAATTGAGGAGGAGGAGGAAGAAGGCCTCACCATTCAGACTGTGGAGAAGGGAGCTATTCTTAGGAACTGGACTGCCACACCATTCCGGGCCCGCCAAGTCCCTGGGTAGCTTGGCAATCAGCCTAATTTTATTTCTATAGCCATGCTAGGCATCTAAGATATTTTCAGTAGTTTTGTTTTAAAGACTCATTTTTTTTCAAAATAACTGCTCGATTCATCGAGCCGTACTTGTTTTGGATGTTTTCAATATTAATCAATGCATTGCTATTTATTATTCCTTATCATCTCCCACACGTTTCTTTCTACAACGTTATTATTACTTTTCTTGATGAACCGGTGACTGTGACATGTAATGAGACGAAGCAATATAAGGATAGTGACTCGGAGGAAGAAGATGAAATACCTGAGGAGGTTGTCAGAGAGGTTGAGAACTTTGAGAATAAGTCTAAGTCCAACCTGGATGAAACCGAAGCAGTAAATTTGGGAGACGCTGAAACCGTCAAGGAGACTCGCATAAGCATTCACTTATCACCGACATAGAATGAGGAGTACATCCATTTCTTGAATGAGTATGAGGATATCTTTGCATCGTCATATGATGACATGACCGGTTTGAGCACGTCCATAGTGGCTCACAAGTTGCCTACCAATCCAATGTGTCCGTCGGTGAAGCAGAAACTCAGAAAGTTCAAACCAGATATGAGCCTGAAAATCAATGAGGAAGTTACTAAGCAGATCAAAGCCAAAATTCTCATGGTGGTTGAGTACCCAACCTGGTTAGCCAACATTGTACCAGTTCCGAAGAAAGATGGGAAAGTCAGAGTATGTGTTGACTATCGAGACTTAAACAGAGCATGTCCCAAGGACGACTTCCCACTGCAAAATATACATATCTTGATCGACAATTGCGCCAAGCATGAACTCCAATCCTTTGTAGATTTCTTCGCGGGTTATCACCAGATCTGGATGGATGAAGAAGATGCAGAGAAAATAGCTTTTATCACACCATGGGGGATGTATTGCTATATGATGATGCCATTTGGTCTAAGGAACGCTGGGCTACTTACATGAGAGTCATGACAACCATCTTCCATGATATGATACACAAAGAAATAGAGGTGTATGTTGACGACGTCATTATCAAATCCAAGAGGGCCGCAGATCACATAGCAGACTTAAGAAAGTTCTTTGACAGGTTAAGGAGGTACAACTTAAAATTGAACCCCGCATAATGTACATTCGGGGTTCTCGCAGGAAAGTTGTTGGGGTTCATTGTCAGTCGTCGGGGAATCGAGTTAGACCCGTCCAAAGTTAAGGCTATTCAAGAGTTACCGCCACCAAGAAGCAAGAAGGACGTGATGAGCTTCCTAGGACGTCTCAACTATATCAGTCGCTTCATAGCGCAGTCCACAGTCATATGTGAACCCATCTTCAAGATGCTGAGGAAAGATGCTGAAACGAGTTGGACCGAAGATTGTCAGAGGGCTTTCGACAAAATCAAGGAGTGCTTGTCCACACCACCAGTCTTGGTCTCGCCGGAACCGGGGCGACCTTTGCTACTCTATCTTTCTGTATTAGATGGAGCCTTCGGATGTGTTCTGGGACAACATGACAAGACAGGGAGAAAGGAGCAAGCCATATACTACTTGAGTAAGAAGTTCACACCTTACGAAGCATAATATTCACTGTTGGAACGCACTTGCTGTGCTTTGACTTGGACGGCTCAGAAATTGAGGCATTACTTCTGTGCCTATACCACATATCTCAAATCCCGGATGGACCCTCTAAAGTACATCTTTCAGAAGCCCATGTCGACAGGAAAACTCGCCAAATGGAAGATACTATTAAGTGAGTTCAATATCGTTCATTTAACTCAGAAGGTGGTCAAAGGACAGGCATTAGCAGATCATCTTGCTGAAAATCCTGTGGGAGGAGAATACGAACCCTTGAAAATGTATTTTCCTGCTGAAAAAGTGTCATTCGTAGGAGAGGACATTACGGAATCATACGACGGTTGGAGGATGTTCGTTGATGGAGCTGCAAATTTCAAAGGAGTGGGCATTGGAGAGATTTTGGTATCGGTAACAGGTCAACACTACCATGTATCTGCGAAGCTCAGGTTTCCATGTACCAATAATATGGCAGAATATGAAGCCTGCATACTAGGGCTCAACATGGCAATCAACATGAATATTCAAGAGCTGCTGATAATCGGTGATTCATATTTGCTTGTTCACCAGGTACAGGGAGAATGGGCCACAAAGAATTCCAAAATACTACAACATGTACAGGAATTGATGAAAAGATTCTCAAAACATGTGCCCAGAATTCAAAATGAGTTCGCAGATGCACTGGCCACTTTGTCATCAATGATACAACATCTACACAAGAATTTCATTGATCCCATCCTAGTGAGAATTCATAATCAGCCGGCGTATTCTGCCCATGTTGAAGAAGAAATAGACGGAAAGCCTTGGTTTCACGATATCAAAGAATATTTAGAAAAAGAGAATATCCGGAGCATGTTCTTCTCCTATGTTCTTATGTTTACCTTATTATGCATATTCTTCTATTGTGCTCCGTTCTTTCTTATACCGGTTTCTATATCATGCTTTCACACGTTTATCTTATGTGTTCGTTTACCCCTGTGTTCCTTTACTGTATTTTCTACTAAGCTCTTAGTTCTTTATTTGCCTTCTTCTGGACTTTGTTTGAGTTCTTTCTAAACATGTTTCATCTACTGTTTCATTAAGTTTATACTACCTCTTTGTCTTCTAAACTTGTTTAAGTTCCAAGATTTTCTTAAAACATGTTCTTTATGCTTCAAATCAGCTTTTTCACTATGTTTGTTTCGAACCTGCTATTTTACCTGTTTGTTTTCTCATGAGTCTCTGAAAGAGACCTCTGATCCTGTTTCAGTTATTTGTCTTCTCATCTCTGCATCTGATTCGAGTTGAAAACCCTAGGATTTGGGGTTTTTGGCGAGTTTGATCTTGTGTGTGGACTAGGGTTCTATTATGGAA
>NC_031994.1:51052854-51059232 GCF_001879085.1 Nicotiana attenuata
TTCAGCTTCTTTAACCTCTTTTACTTAATTACTTGCATCAATTATGTTAAAAAAAACCCTCCTTTTACTTGTTAATTTTCAGTACTGTTTCTTCCCAAAACTTCCGCTTCTTAACTTTTTTTGCTTCAATTACTTGCATCAATTATGTGCGAACCCCTTCCCCTTTATTTGTTTATTTTCAGAATTTCAAAACTATTTTCTTCCCAAACTTTAGCTTCTTTAACTTCTTTATTTCAGTTGCTTGCAACCATTATGTGAAAACTATCTCGTATTTACAATTCTTGCATTGATTACTTGTCATTTGCACTTAAAGTCACAATTGTAGCATGGCCGGGAACCACACTAGTGGATCTTGAGGGGTGCCTAACACCTTCCCCTCGAGATAACTTCAAGCCCTTACCCAATCTCTGGTTTTCTAAATAAAAAATTCTTCTTAGTGTCCTAATGCACTTAATCATTAGGTGGCGACTCTTCAATTGCAAACCCAATTCCCAAAAGGAAATGAGTTGTCCTCCCAAATGTCATAAACCCGATTTCGCGAGAAAAAGGGGGCATCGACAGCATGGCGACTCTGCTGGGGATACCTTTAAGGCTTTTACCATTTCATGCTATTTGTGACTTTATGTTTCTTTACATGTGTTTACCTGTTTAAATGTTTTTAATTATTTATTCTTTCTTCTACTACGAAATTGACTTGACTCTTTGTTTCTTTTCTTAGTGCTTTCCTTTATCGCTTTCCTTTAATACTGTTGTAAATTATTAGAAACCGTTGTAATTATTACTCTATGAACGTGTAAATACATGACAATTTGTTTAATTATTGTAACTGCATATTCAACATCATATTCCACTCGTGCCAAATAAAATACCATAGCAACGCTTATAATGAGTGGTTGCGCCCTTCCGATATTATCATCCCCTAAATCCGGCAAAGGCAAATTTACGGTAAAACTAGTCGATCAATGGTGCCGTCGACAGTTCTGCGCCTTTCCCTCTTGAGTTTTCCGCTCAAGGGTACCAGTCTAAAACCCCATAGAAACCATTTCTCTTTAAATAATTCATGCATCATGGTCAAACCTAGCCGAGTCAATTATGTTGTCCGCATAATGACTCTTTCAGATAACCTTGTCCAAAGTCCACTGGTTTCCCTGAAACCCAAACGGACCTTGTCACGTTCTGTGCATTTATTTGGAGAACTAAATGCTTCTATGCCAATTATTGGTATTAAATAGTCGAGTCTGGTGGGGGTAGGGTCTAACCCTTTTGTTTTGTAGAAAATGAGGCACGAGGTCCCCAGTTTCGGTATGATTAGCACGCCCCCACTCTTGCTAGACTGGTGTAGGAGTCTTCCATCTAATGGCCAAATTAATGAGTGGAAAGAGAGAGCTGCCAAAGCTAGCAAAAAGTTGGAATATCTGGAATACAGTTTGCTGGAATTAGAAGGAAAAGTGAGGAAGAGAGTCACCGACTGCCAGAACGCTGAGGGAAACGAAGGAGAACACCTGGCGAAGGCATTTCTACTGGTGAACCTACGCGAACTGGAGGATCTGATCAACGAAAGCATTCAACCTGAGGAGGGTCCTTCAGGGACTAAGTAGATAGGACTTTATCTTTTCATTATCTAAAATGTAAATAAGGCCAATGGCCATTAATGATTTTCATTTCCTGTTTATTTAGTGTCATTTTGGGATTCGTCTATTCTTTATCAATAAAATGAGGCATTTAGCATCCTAAGTTCTCCAAATTAATTTGTCGCTAGGCCTACCTCGGGCACAACGAGGTCCCCAAAATTAGGACGCGCTTTATATTTCAACACTACGTGTTTAAATATTGCAACATTCTTTTCTTATAATCCTTACTAACTTATCACCTTTTGTTTTTTACTTTTGTTTATTCCCCTCCCCAAAGGTTAGTTCGTGAACTCTGGCAACATCAGCATATTTTACAAGATCCAGGGGTCCTCCACCTACTCCTCCTCCCAGTCCTGTCAGGCACAAAAGCAAAAGAAGAATGGAAGATTCAAACAACTCCGCTGAACGGGTAGAGGTCACTCGTAGTGCTATGGTCCCTAAGGAAAATGCCTCTCAGATAGAACAAAAACTACTGAAATTCCAAGAAGAGCTTGATCAAGTCCGGAATTTGGCAAGTCTGTCATTTTCCCTTACCGCTCCAGAAGTTACCTTCCCAAATACTCAGAATCCCATACCTCCACAAAACATCCCAAAGCAGCCCGCTCCTCACCACCACTGCAATACTTGTCACACTCCCAACACTACTCCACTGCTCATCCCGGAACCGTTGAACTCCACAAATGACCAATGCCACACTCAACACAACACCCCCATCTACGTAGAGACTGTGCCACACTCCACCCAGCCCATCTCAAGCACACCCGAGTCCCATGATAAGGACTTGCTCATCAGAAATCTGGCTGAAGAGCTTAAGAAACTGACCACTAGAATTCAAGGCGTTGAAGGAAGTAAGGGAATTGAGGGACTAAACTATGAAGATCTATGCATACACCCCGATGTCGAACTACCCGAGGGGTACAAACCTCCCAAGTTCGAAATGTTTGATGGTACAGAGGATCCCAGGGTTCACTTGAGGACATACTGCGACAAGCTAGTCGGAGTGAGAAAAGACGAGAAGATCCGCATGAAGCTTTTCATGAGGAGCCTAAAAGGAGATGCTCTGTCTTGGTACATTAGCCAAGACCCAAAGAAGTGGTCAAACTGGGTTAGTATGGCATCCGACTTCATGGATAGGTTCAGGTTCAACATGGAAAATGCACCGGGTGTGTTTTACATTCAGAATTTAAAGAAGAAACCCACAGAAACATTCCGTGAGTATGCCACTCGTTGGAGATCAGAGGCTGCTAAGGTTCGACCTGCTTTGGGGGAAGAACAAATGAACAAGTTTTTCGTCCGCGCTTAGGATCCGCAATACTATGAAAGACTGATGTTGATCGAAAACCATAAATTTTCTGACATCATCAAGCTAGGAGAAAGGATCGAGGAAGGTATCAAGAGTAGAATGGTTACAAACTTTGAAGCTTTGCAAGCCACCAACAAGGCTCTACAGTCTGGTGGTACGTCCAAGAAAAGGGACGTAGGTGCCGTAATGGTTGCACAGAGAACCAAATCACCTGTCAAATACCAAACTTACCCAATACCTCCACTCATATATCAGCCCACTCCAAATTTCCAAACACCCACACCTTCCTACTAAACTCCACCGCCTACTTATCAATCACCTCCACCTCCTACATATCAACCTACTTCACCCAGATATTCCCAGCCCGCACACGTCTACCAAGCCTACAATGCTCAACCATCCCACTATCAATCACCTCCCACACGTCAAAACTTCCCTAGACCTCGACCAAATTTCGACCGCAGACCTCCCAAACAGTATACCGCCATTGCTGAGCCAATTGACCAGCTGTACGAAAGGCTCAAAGCTGCTGGATATGTCACCCCTATCCCTGCTATAACCCCTGAAAACCCTTCCCAATGGGTCAACCCAAATAAAACCTGTGCATACCATTCTGGCATGAAGGGGCATACCATTGATGAATGCCGCTCCCTGAAGGATACGATCCAGGCTTTAATTGACAACAAGATCATCGTGGCAAAGGAGCCAGCCCCGAATGTCCGCAATAACCCTCTACCGGACCACAAGGGTGGAGGTGGTCATATGATTGAAATAGAGGATGATTGGGATCCCAAAGGATCAATCGGTTTGATCACAGAAGGCGACGATCCAAAGAAACCAACAGTCACCCTTAATCCGATTGTAGTCCAGATTCATCCTTCTGAAGATGCCGAGGTGAACATGTCCATACCACTTGAGTTTGAAGCACCAGCCTCTGCAAAGACGCCAACACCAATTGAGGTCGAGTTTGGGTCCCCAAAGGCGCCTGTACCATTTGAAGTTGCTGTATTACCTTCCAAAGCAAGGGTGCCCGTTCCAGTAGCAATGACGACTGTAACACCATTCCACACAAAAGCCATACCATGGGACTACACAGCCGAGGCAAGAAGGAAGGGGAAAGCCAAGTTCGGGGAAGCAGTTGCGGCACAAGGTATGACAAGAATCGGAAGGGTTTATACCCCGAAACACTTGGCTGAGTCAAGTAAGCAGACCTCTAGTTGACAAGACATCACTGAAACTGGGCTCGATGATCTCTGGAGAAAGATACAAGCGAAGGAATACTCAGTCATTGATCAGCTGAACAAAACACCGGCGCAGATTTCTATCCTTGCTTTGCTACAGAGTTCCGATGCACACAAGAATGCCTTGTTGAGAGTACTGAGTGAGGCATATGTACCAAGCAACATCATTGGCGGAGAAATGGCAAACATGGTAGGTCAGGTATTGGAGAGTCACAAAATCACTTTCCACGAAGATGAGCTGCCACCAGAAGAATTGAGTCACAACAAGGCATTGCACATCACCGTGCAGTACGAAGATTATTTTATCACCCGGATCCTGGTCGATGGGGGGTCCAATCTCAATATCTGTCCACTGGTGACACTCAGGACATTGGGAAAAGGGCTGCATGAAATCAAGGACGGGGCTATCAACGTTAAGGCTTTCGACGGGTCTCAAAGGTCTACTATTGGGGAAATTAGCTTGTGTTTGCAAATGGGGCCTACTTGGTATGATGTTGATTTTCAAGTGATAGACGTGCCGGCATCTTACAATCTGTTGTTGGGACGACCATGGATTCATGCTGCCGGGGTCGTGGCATCAACACTACATCAGGTAGTGAATTTTGAGTGGAATCACCAGGAGGTGATCATTCATGGCGACGGTAGCAATCCCATATATAGTCGCCAGAACATCCCAGCAATTGGAGGGAAGAACGATAGACGGGGAAACTTATCACCACATCGAACGAGTCAACGCCATCGATAAGGATAAGTGGTGGGATAACGAAATTGAAAGCATATTGAACTGGAGCGGATATGAACCTGGCAAGGGACTTGGCAAGAATCTCCAAGGAATCGCTAAGCCCATCAAGCTCAAGAAACACGGCACCACCTTCGGATTGGGATATGAATATACCCGAAAAGAATTCAATGAATGGTCGCCACCCTGGCGCGGTCCTTACTATCCATTGGAACAGCCGATACCCCGTTTGGAGCAGACCTTCCAACCGGTCGAGGTCATTTATGGATCAGAAGAAGAA
Organism: Nicotiana attenuata; assembly: GCF_001879085.1. Classification (NCBI taxonomy): domain Eukaryota; kingdom Viridiplantae; phylum Streptophyta; class Magnoliopsida; order Solanales; family Solanaceae; genus Nicotiana; species Nicotiana attenuata. The sequence goes on from NC_031994.1 coordinate 51,058,049, forward strand.
GAAGCCCTAGCAGCAATGAGGAATTTGTTCCTAGAAGACGATGACATGGATTGCTGTGTCATTCTCGAGGAGGAGGGGGAGGAAGGCCCTTCCATACAGGCTGTAAACAGAGGAGCACGCCTCAACAACTGGACCGTCAGAACCACCAGAGCCCGGCGTGCCTCGGGGTAGGAAGGCTGAACAAGCACCATGCATAAGGTTCGGTTGATTGTTACTGATTTTCTTTAATGAAACCTTTCTTCACCTTTTCTGGTTGGATTCATTCATACCAAAACTCAATTTCTAATTTTTTACTGGCTGTTGATTGATTGCCTTTCCTTATTTGCACAAACCGTGTTGCTATCAAACTCTTTCCTTAAATAGTTTTTGTGTATTTGCCCTTCTTGTATTACTTTGGAAAAGATTTTGATCAAATTCTTTCCTTATTTATTCTGCCCGTTTGAAATTAGAATCCCTTAATTAAAGGGAGACCGTATGTAATTGATTTCAAAACTATTTTCCTACATTTTTCTTACTTGTTTTCTGCACTATAAATGGCACGACCTTTCAGCACTTTAACACCTTGAGTTCAATATTCTAACACACATTACTTACTTTCAATTCCAATACTCTTACACTTCACTCAACACTCTACTCTCGTCTGAGATATTCTGACTATTTGCTTGCAATTTGGCTTTACAATACTACTGCTTTTACTTTCTTGTTTCCCTAAAACTGGTATGTTCTAATTTGGTTTTCAGCCTCATCCCAATGTGTTTACTTTACAACTTCTACACCCCTGTCTGCTTTACTGCCTATGTTTAATGTTAATTAGCATGTCAACTTCTTTGCATATGTTTCTACTGTGAATCCCTGCTCCCCTGTTCCCTTCTATGTATTTGAGTTGAAGTTCAGAACATGGCAACATTCAAATTGTTGCTCATGTTTGGACTTGATCCCTTAGGGGATCCTAACTCCCAAACAATGTGGCTAACAAGCTGGTTGGGGTGCTCCAGCACTTCCAATTGCTAGGTATGACCACCAGCATATCCTTGCTTTTACCCCAGAATCCCTTTTCTGCACTTACACTCATTCCTAGTTTCTAAGTTCTGCCCCTCTCCTGTGAGCCTTGCCTTGGGACCTTGAGCTCCCTCTAAACTTGGACACTTGAGGGCTGGCTCTTCCACACTGCACTATAATTCAAT
>NC_031994.1:51059332-51061208 GCF_001879085.1 Nicotiana attenuata
AATCTGATAGGCTGAGCAAGTCCATCAATAAACCTCCTCACCCTCTCTCTCTCTCGTGGGAAGTATAAGAAGAGCATGACAGGCCAAGTCCACAAATCTGGTCTCGTAATGGGTAACGGTCATGGAACCCTGCTGAAGGCGATGAAACTGCCTCCGATAGTCCTCTCTCTGAGTGATAGGAAGATACTTCTCCAAGAATAGCTGCGAGAAATGATCCCAAGTGAGGGCTGGTGATCCAGCTGGTCTGGCAAAACAATAATCTCTCCACCATTTCTTGGCGGAACCTGACAGACGAAAAACAGCAAAGTCGACCCCATTGGTCTCCAGTATCCCCATGTTCCGTAGAACCTCATGGCAACTGTCCAAATAGTGCTAGGGATCCTCTGAAGATGTACCGATGTATGTAGTAGTGAAAAGCTTGGTGAACCTGTCCAATTTCCACAAGGCATCAGAAGACATAGTTTCTCCATCACCGGTCTGTGCTACAACACCCGGCGGGACTACCCCAACTGGCTGAGCTACTGGAGTCTGAAACTGGGGAGCCATCTACTCCGGAGTGTGAGTAGCGGGAGTCTGTGCTCTTCCCCCATCTCGAGAGACGGCTAGTGCTACTGGAAGTATGCTTGCCTGAGTGACACTCTCCATAAGGCCCACTAAATGGACCAGAGCATCCTGAAGCACCGGGGTAGCTATGAACCCCTCTGGAACCTGAGCTGGACGCACTGGAACAGTCTGGGCCGGAACCTCATCATTAAACTCAACCTGAGGCTCCGCCGCTGGTACTGGTGCTCGAGCTCTGGGCTGAGCCTTGCCCCTACCTCGGCCCCTAGAACGACCTCGTCCTTTGCCCCTCGTAGGAGCTGCCACTAGGGGCTCGGGCCGCTGATTAGCTGATGAAGCGGTACGTGTTCTCGCCATCTGCGAAAGAACAGAGTAGATGGTTCAATTAGCATTGAGAGATCAAACCGCACGACAAAGATGAATAGAAGTGAAATTGTTCCTAACTTTGTAGCCTCTGGGGATAAGCACAGATGTCTCCGTACCAATGCCTCAGACTCTACCAAGCTTGTTCGTGAATTGTGAGACATAGGCAACCTAGTGCTCTGATACCAACTTGTCACGACCCGAATTTCCCACCGTCGGGACCGTGATGGCGCCTAACATTGTACTCGCTAGGCAAGCCAACGTTATAGAATATTTCACCTTTTTCCTTTATCTTTTAATAATTAAAACTTAACAAAAGTAAACCAGCGAAAATAAATACGGAAGAACACAGTTTAAAAGATTATCTTTATGCTAATAACGAAAACCAAAATAAATTCCACCCAGAAACTGGTGTCACAACTCACGAATAGTCTACGAATACTACAAACATTGGTTTGAAAGAAAAATATACATCTATCTCGGAGAAAAGTTAAAACAGAATCTAGTAAAGATAGAAGGGGACGTCAGGGCCTGCGAACGCCTGCATGATTACCTTGGGTCTCCTGAATGCAGTGATAGCAACCAACCTCTCGATCAGCCACTAGCTCCGAAATCTGCACAGAAAGTGCAGAGTGCAGTATCAGTACAACCGACCCCATGTACTGGTAAGTGCCGAGCCTAACCTCGACAAAGTAGTGACGAGGCTATGGGGGGGGGGGGGGTCATAACAATATATATAACTTGCATCAGTTTATACTAAACAGGAAGGAAGTACAAAATGAAACATAACCGGAGCTTGCATTAAATAAATACGGAACCCAGTCATTCTACTAGTATTCAGCTATAACCAATACTTAAGGGTGTTTCCACATCACTGTAATGAACCTCAACATAAATGAATATATAACAACAAACAACAACAATATCAATATTCACCTTATTAATTAAATGA
>NC_031994.1:51061579-51101115 GCF_001879085.1 Nicotiana attenuata
ATTTTTGGTGATTTCACTTGTTGAACTTTTTACATTTATGCTTAAGATATATCTTAAGGAAATTTTTTGCATATTTTTTACAAAATCATTTAGTACTTTTAAGGCTAAATTGTATAATTGTAACATTAGTCTCTTTTAGGATTTAATTGCGCTTATGTTCATATAGATTAAGTCCGATATTTTTAAATGATTAATTATATGTCATAAATCATTTTAGTACTTTTAATTTATTTTCAGAAATCAGTTTACTATTTTTTATAATTTTAATAGGGGAAAATTGGCTATTTAAATGATAGCCCAGTTACATTTCAATTATAGCCCAAAATTGACCCCAATTTGAACCCAATTTCCCTTGGCCCAATTCCTTTTAAATCCGACCCCTTACCCATTTAAACAATCCAATCCGGTCTCCCACCTAACCATTTCAATTCCAGCCGTTGATCATTTAGATCAACGGCTCCCATTCCCCCTTACCTTAATTAATCCCAAACGCCCCCAAAACCCTATCATTTCTCACCTACCGCCGCCCTTGAACCCCTTTCCTCTCAAACCCTCTCTGCAACACCACCTAAACCCTAGCCGCCGCCACCCTAATCCACCCTAATACCTACCTAATCTATGACCTTCCGTGGTCATTTGAGGCCTGTACCAGCATTCCATGGCTCCTATGTGTTTGATTCTATGGTTTCATGACCAGACCTCGAAAGGATTTGGTCCAGTCCTTGCTCGATGACCTTTCTCCGGTCATCCCTGACCTTTCTCCGCCCAGCCATGGCCATTCGAGTCAGATCCTTGACTTTCCTTGTTAGATCGGTAACTTTCAAGGTCTTTCTCGTTTCTTTTGGGTTTTCTGAAACCCTAATCTCTAAGATCTTTCTATTTCCTTCAGATCTGCTTTAGATCTGTACTCGCTATGACTTTCTTGAGTGTTTGTCGAAGGTTCTTTAACTTTCCTTCAAAAACGATCCTTCATCTTCTCCGATTAGGGTTTTTCCTCTAAATTTTCTTTTCAAAGATCTCTGATTTTACGTATTTATGATTTTGTTATGGTTTTGTTCATATTATTCTTCTATCTGAGTTAGCATGTTAAAATCCTAATTTCTTTTGGGTCTCATTTGAATCCTGAAGCTGTTTGTTTATGTGTACTTGTTTAACTAAGTTCCTCGTTCTTGTTTGACTTATTTGTGTTATCCTTTTTTTTAAAACTCGATTGTTGTTGAAAAGCCCTAGGTCTTTGGGTCTGAAATCGTTTGTTTGAGTACTTGACTCGACTGAAAGCTTTTGTTTTGGACTTTCTTTTCTTTATGTGACTTATCTGATTTTACTATCTTTCAACTCGACTATGGATGAAACCCTAACTTTTCAAAAGGTTTCCTCACCTGCTACTGTGAGACCTTTGCATGTTTCTGATACTCTGTTTTCTGCACTATTGATTCAATGTGACTTGACCTACTTGATTACTATGCTTCGAATGTTTGATTTACTACTGAACCCTGGCTTATTTCTGCCACTACTGCATGCTTGTGATTATCTCTTTTGCCAATGTGCTTGGCCTCGCATATCTGATGACCTTGTTCACTTTATTTATATGCTGAAGTTTCTTCCTTGATTGATCTTCATCTTGTGACTGATTTCTAAAGTTTCCCTTTTTAAACCCTGATTTCACTCCCCCGTTCAAAATTGATTGATTCTTTTCCCATTATTGTAATATTTACCTTGCTGAATCTATTTCCAAAATAAGCATATTTCTGTACTTAGACTGGATTACTTACTTAATGTTTTACTACTCCTTTTATGGCAATAATCAGTCTGTCTCTAAAATGATCTCTTTCCTTATTTGAATCTGTTACTACCCATTAAACAGTGATTCCTTAATTAATGGGAGTAACTTGGGTAATTGATTCTGACTGGAGATTGTTTCTATATTTGTATTAAAACTTTACTTATTACCTTCCTTCACCCGTTTTCAAAAAGGCTATAAATACCCTGCATCCCTCTTCTTTCAAACACACGAACACAAGGAACGAAACACTTGAGTTCAGAGCACACACCTCACTAAAAACTCTCTCTCTTTTCTCTATTACTACTTGTGTTGCTGCTTTGTCTAGCCGGCTGAAAGCCAAGGCTACGCTGTGGGGAATTTGCTTACTTTTCTTTCTGCATTTCGCTTCTTTACTGGTATGTTCTAATTAATTTTCCAGCATCAACAACAACATGTTTCCTTACTATTTCCCTCACTCTTGCCTGTTTCCTGCTTGTGTTTAATCAAGTTCCATTACTGAGCATACTGTAATCTGCCCCTTTCTCTTCTGAATTACTGCTTTTTTATGTACGAACTCTGTCGGTCACTTATTATGACTTATGAACCCCAAACCCCCATATCCCCTCTATGTGTTATGTTCTCAGGCTGGTATATGGGCATGCCAGCACCATCTATTGCTGTACATGCCCAAACCTGGCCCCTTCCTAAGGTCATATACTCCCTGCAATGATTCCCAAACCCCTGACCCCTTTGTATGAAAGTGCTGATTCTGTGTAATGTTAGCTGTACTACTACTATTTTCCAATCACCCTTACCCCTCTCTATTCTCCACTCAGTTTTAAATCTCTGTTCCTGCACTTCCACTATATTCGTAGACTTAGGTTCTGCCCCTCTTGTGTGAGCCTTGCCTTGGGACCCATGAGCTCCCTCTGAACTTGGACACATAAGGACTGGCCCTCCCACACTGCACTCATCTCTATCTGGTTATGCAAACTTGGGTGTAAGCACTGCCCGGGGTCCCTTGAGACCCTTAGGGAACTTTGACACACCCAGGTCTGAGAAAGGCTTTGAAACAAGCTGGCATTTGAGGTGTTTTGTTCCATAACTCAGAGAGGAAGTCAGAATCAGGCTTCCAATGGTTGTAACTTCTTCTTTCTTTTACATTTTTTTTTGATGTAATTCATTATTTTGGTCTGTAATAATTTGTAATAAACATTTGGGGTTGGTTAGTGAAGAGGGCTGGGTAATTGTGCATGCTTAACTATTAGAAGGGTAGAGATCATGCCTTTAGGACCTATTTTTTTTCTATGATTAACTCATTATTTAGATAATATGCCTATAGGACTTGTCTTTAAAGTTTGCATGTTTAACTCTGCATTTAGAGAACCTGTCTATAGGACCTGTTTTAAATTCTGCATTTAGACAACATGCCTATAGGATTTGTCTTAAGCTCTGCATGTATGTTACCACACTTAGACACCATGTTCTTAGGATCCTATTGGTCATAATCCGGCATCTAAAATCATTACATTTTCATAGAAATCATGCCTATAGGAATTTCAAGTAAATCCTGCTTGCTTCATTTCACGTTCAACTAGATATCATGTCTATAGAAATTAAAATCAGCAATAATAGATATCATGTCTGTAGGATTTAAAATCAGCAATAATAGATGTCATCGTCTGAAACCAGTCTAGTCTAAAATCAACCTAACTCTTACTGTTCCGAAATAATTTTCAACGACTCTCTCCCTTCCTATTAATACGGTTTAGAAAGCATGTTTATAGGATCTTAAATTATTTATTCTAGAATTTATTACTGCTTTGCCCCATTCTGAATTGGTAATAGATATCGTATTTATAAGATCTCACCAAACACCTAGGCAAGCCTTAGGTGATAACAAGAATAAAACTGAATCCGCCTTTGTTAATTAGTAATTGCTACAACCAGTAGGCAGGCCTGATTCGGACTTCTTATCTGAGTTATGTAATAAATTGGTCTGCTTCAACAACTGAAACTCCCCTGTCTTAGTACTTTAAATTCTGGCCTTGATTGTGTTTAAGTCATTCTATTTATGTGCTTTGCTTGAGGAGGTATACATGAGCCTTATTGGGTGTTTACATGTTCCCCTTTAATGTGCAGTCCTATATGTTTTGTATGTCGCCCTAGCTTTTTCACCTTTAGAAACCTCAAAGTCAGCCTAATATCCCTCCCCTTTAGGAATAGTAGTCCTAAGTGCCTCCGGGACTGATAGGAATGGGACGGGTAATAGCATGCAATAGTGGTCGAGACCAATCTGCGCTTTAGTACCTCGATGGGGTGGGAAGGGTAGATATGGATATGATGACCGGTGCGCTAATACCATGTGTAGACCCTTTCTCGAGGAGTGATTACCGGGTATTGCATTGATGGATCCATATTGCAAATAAACCTAGGACCTCCCCCTCCTCTTTCTTTTCCTTTAAATATTTATAGAATTGTAACTTCTTTTCAAAATCAGCCCTTTAATGATTGCTTTGCAAACTCTGTTCTACTTTCATCACTTCCAAACACTTGTGTATTAAAATCCCCTCTTATTTGAGCCTTATTTGTTTACTTGATAATAGCACAAATTCACAAAGAATTATCTGGCCGGGAACCACACTAGTGGATCCTGAGGGGTGCCTAACACCTTCCCCTCGGGATAATTTCAAGCCCTTACCCTATCTCTGGTTATCAAACAAACTTAGAAGTGAACCTTATAGGTGTCTTAATGCACCTTAAATCATTAGGTGGTCACTCTTCAAATGCAAAACCCAGTTCCCGAAAGGAATGAGTTGTCCTATACCCAAAATGTCATAAACTCGATTTTCCGATGCAAAGAGGGAAAAAGGGGGCGCGATAGGAAACAGGCTAAACAAGTAATTTAGCGACGCATAGGTACTCGTCACCACACCTATACGCCGCACACATGATATCTCACATAGCAAGCAAGTCGGGGATCCCTAATCCCTCAAGTCAAGGTTAGACCAAACACTTACCTCAAGCCAACGGGTATTTCAAAGCTCAATCACCGCTTTGCCTCTCGATTCCACCACCAATTCACTCGTATCTAGCCATAATCAACTTAATAACATCAATAAACGCTAAAGAAACCAATTCCAATGCATAATCAAAGATCTCCCAACATTTTTTCCAAAAAGTCAAAAATCGACCCCGGGCCCGCTTGGTCGAAACTCGAAGTTCGAACCAAAACACGACTACCCATTCACCCACGAGCACAAATATGCAATTGGTTTTGAAATCCGAACTCAATTTGAGGTCTAAATCCCCAAATTTCGAAATTCCTAAATTCTACCCAAGAATACCCAATTTTCCCATGAAAAACCCTAGAATTTGAGATGAAATCATGTAAAAAGATGAAATAGATTGAAGAAATTGAGTTAGAAATAGTTTACCTATGATTTGGGGAAGAACTCTCCTTTGAAAAATCGCCTATGGGAGCTTAGGGTTTGAAAACTTGAGAAATGAGTTCAAAATCCCGTCTAAGTCATGGTTTGATCAGTTGCAGATGTCGCATTTGCGACCAGAGCTTCGCAATTGCGAAGCTCGCAAATTCGAGACAGGCGTCGCAAATGCGAACCTGCTACATTCCTGCTACTGCCACAATTGCGAACCTTTGGTCGCAATAGCGAAGGCTGACCCTCCCTGTTGACTTCGCAAATGCGAAGGGATGTTCGCAAATGCGAACTAAGCTGACCCAGCCTTTTGATCGCATTTGCGATGAAAGGCTCGTAATTGCCAAGCCTGTGAAGCTCGCAATTGCGAAGCCTGATCTCGCAATTGCGAGATCAGAGGCCTGAAACAACTGAAGCATACCAACAATATTTTTCCTAAGTCCAAAACACCCCGTGGCCTATCCAAAACTCACCCGAGCCCTCGTGGCTCCAAACCAAACATGCATACAAGTCTAAAAACATCATACGGACTTGATCGTGCGATCAAATTGCCAAAATAACATCTTAAACAATGAATTTAACCCCAAAACTCATGAAATTCTCAAGATAGTTCAAAATTTCTATTTTCTCAACCAAGGGTCCGAATTACATCAAATCACTTCCGATTTTCACCAAATTTCATAGATAAGGCTTAAATATTATAACGGACCTATACCGGGCTCCTGAACCAAAATAAGGGCCCGATACCAACGAGATCACACACTATTCCATTTCTAGAAATCCTTATATTTTCCAGCAAATAATTTTTCTTCAAAAATTCATTTCTCGGGCTAGGGACCTCGGAATTCAATTCCGGGCATATGGCCAAGTCCCATATTTTACTACGGACCCTACGAGACCGTCAAACAACGGGCCCGGGTCCATTTACCAAAAATGTTGACTGAAGTCAACTAAAATCATCTTTTAAGCCAAAAATCATTATTTCTTAAAAATTTTCACACAAAAGCTTTCTGGTATTGTGCATGGACTGCGCACGCAAATCGAGGAGAGGTAAAAGGAGGTTTTGAAGGCCTCAGAAAATGGAAACGGATTCTAAAATAAAAGATGACCTTTTGGGTCATCACATTCTCCACCTCTAAAAGAACCGTTCATCCTCGAACGGACATAGAAAAGTACATGAGTCGGCAAAAAGAAGGGGATATCGGCTTCGCATATCAGACTCGGACTCCCAGGTAGCTGCCTCAACAGGCTGACCTCTCCATTGCATACGAACCGACGGATAACTCTTCGATCTCAACTGACGAACCTGCCGGTCTAGAATAGCTACCGGCTCCTCCTCATAGGTCAAATCCCTGTCCAACTGGATAGTGCTGAAGTCTAACACGTGGGATGGATCACCGTGATACTTCCAAAACATTATATTTGTAAACATCTATATAAGAGGAGAGAATTTCACTTGTAAGCACATCTGGAACAATATTGAGATATACACTTTACGTTTTTACTTTCTCGAAATCCTCTACTCTAACCTTGCAATCAATTATGTTCATAGTTATTCTTGTTATTTTCCTTTGATATCTTTGAGAAAGTGAAGCTAAAATTGGTTATCAATAACCCGTTTTCTTCTAAAATTGGATTATGACAAAAGACATAATTTTTGTTAAACAAATTGGTTCCGTTGTCGATAATCTGATAATCTTTTCACTTTCCAAATTCATTTTTCTGTCACTCAATCATGTCGACTGCCAACGACAACAACCAACAGAACCAACAGAACCAACAAGAGGGTGGAACTCCAATCCCTTCACCTCAAAATTATCCTCAACACTCCCAAGAGGGGTCACCTCAAAGATCAACATCATATACGGATAATCAACAAGGGGACGAACAAACTATTGAGGATGCATTAAAACAGCTAATTGCAGAACACGTCAACAATGCCCTTCAAGCTTTTGTCAGTGGATTGCCAACTGTGCCACCAACTCCACCTCCAAACAACATTGCAACCATAGAAAACCACGCTTGGGACTCGCTAATTCGGGCAGCGGAGGAACTCTCAGCGAATCTCGCGGTGGAAGGTCATGTACCCCGAATAATTCTGATTTACAAAGCTTAATACTAACTTTGCATAAGCAGCTCAAGGAGCAGAATGATCGCATAGAACAAATACCTGGTGTGCCACCCGTGATTAAAGGAGTGGATATTGACAAATATTCACAACAGCCCTAGAAGCGAAGTGCCGCTCCCTTGCCGATTCCAAAAAAGTTTAAAATGCCCGATATTCCGAAGTATGATGGAACAACCGACCCACGAGATCATGTAACTGCATTTACAACTGGCGTGAAAAGCAATGATTTAACCAAGCAAGAAATAGAGTCGGTGCTGGTCAAAAAATTTGGCGAAACACTTACAAAAGGAGCACTAACATGGTATTTTCTTTTATTGAAAAATTCTATTGATTCTTTTGCTGAGCTTGCAGATTCATTTATAAAAGCACACTCGCGAGCTCAAAAAATTAAAAAGAGGATGGAAGACATCTTCAAAATAAAACAAGGAGATACGGAGCTACTCGGGGAATTTGTGGATAGATTTCACCGTGAAAGAATGATGTTACCGCAGGTACTTGATAACTGGGCAGCCATGGGGTTTGCAAGTAACTTAAATGAAAAAAGCTCAGAAGCCACGAGGAGGCTCAAGGAAAGCTTACGAGAATTCCCTGCTACAACTTGGAATGATGTTTACAACAGGTATAGTACGAAGCTGCGAATAGAGGAAGACATTATCACTCAATCGCGGGGAGATGAAAGAACGAGTTCGAGGCGACCAGAAACTGAAAAAAGGTCTGGTAAGAACATGTACGAACCTTATATGGGACCAGTAGGACGGGATTCACATTCTAAACAAGAAAATCCGAGGTACGGTTCTAGATCAAGAGACAGAGATGCGGGTTCATCATTACAAAGACAAAGATTGGTGATTACAGTTTCAATGTTAGCACTTCTGAGTTGGTAGCTGTTTTAAGAAGTATGGGAGATAAGTTGCGGTGGCCAAAAGAAATGAGATCGAACCCTAGCAGAAGAAATCCAGATTTTGGTGCGAGTTTCATAACAACCACGGTCATAAAACAACAAATTCCAGATTGCTACAATGTGAAATAGAGCATTTGTTAAAACAAGGTTATTTAACCGATTTGTTTAGTGAGAATGGTAAGCAAACGTATATGAAGAATAGACGAGAGCCACCAAAACCTCCATCACCAAAAGAACGGTTAATGTCAACGGTGTGACATATACGGCAGCAAAAAAAGACATCAAAAGTCACGACTACCCACGGAAAGTGAGTTTGCCAAGTTTTAGATCGTTGTGAGGGATCATTAACGTTTGAGGATTTAGCAATACAAACCTCAACTGAAGGTGGGCAAACGGGCGTAGATTCAAGGCCTGATATCCTTCAAGAGCCAGAAGAGAATGAAAACATCAAAACAAAAATAGAAGAACTCGAAGCAGTGGCGCTATTTTTACATTGGCCGAATAGAAAATTTTACATCGAAACCAACTTGAGCGCAGAAATGAAAGGTAAGTTAAATGAATTCTTAAAAGCTAACTGTAAGGACTCGTAAAATTTTCACTCAAAAACCCGAAAGCTCGTAGTGCCAAGTTAGGAATATGTGTTAGAAAATCTACAAAATTCTTCACGGCGAGCTTGCTCGCCGCGGTTCGGATCTTTTGGATTGATCTGTGCATTAAAAAGTTAAGGAAAAATATTTTTCAGAAAAGCGCGTTTCTCCAATCCATTATGCGGTCGCATAATAGCTATGCGGACCGCATAGTTGCCGCAGAGTGGGGCAGGATGTTGGTTAATTTTGAGGTCAAATATGCAGCCAATTATGCGATTGCATAATCAATATGCGGGCCGCATAGTCATCGCATAACCTCTTTAGAATTTTACGAGGGGTAGTTCTGTGGTGCATTATGCGACCGCAGAACAGGTATGCGGACCGCATTTTTGTCGCATACCCGGGCATAATGTTCAAGTTTTGAGGGACATTTTGCGATCCCTTTTGCGGGCCGCATATCAGTTATGCGGTCGCATATACGACTGCAGATTTAGTCGGGGCTCCTATTTTCTAACTTTTAAAACCCGACCCCATCCCATTAAAAATACCTCATTAGACCCCTTTTATGTTGTTTTACCGCATTTAGAGTAAGAGAAGGAGTTCTAGAGTGAGAAACTAATTCTCACCAAGTCACTACTTTCCCAAATCTTTGAGGAATTTCAAGTAAAATTTGCTAGGCCTCCATCCTAATAGGTAAGAACTTGTGCCCTAATCTTAATTTCGAAATTTCTATTAAAACAAGTGATTAACAAGTGGGTTCACGGGTAAAAGGATTGATTATCTTGCATGCATGGATGATAACAGGGTATGGGGAGATTGTGAGCTAAAAATATAACGAATAGGGTGTAGGATGATAAAAATCTCTCACAAAAGGGTCTTAAAATCACAATGCACACTTAGGGCTTGATAATACACTCAAATGAGCTAGAATCTTAATCATCTCTCTAATTTTCGGTTCAACTTGTAACTCTCATAAAATAGATCGAAGTTGCTAAGAGTTCCGGAATTGTGTAAGAATTTAAGGAAAGATCTATTGAGGTATGTATGGCTAAAAATCCCTCTTCTTAGAAATTGAGCTCCTTTGGTGTCCATGCAAATGTTGTAAGACCGACATTTGATTGATGTATTGATTGCTATTTCACATGAATTGGTGTTGCAATTATATATATATATATACGTGAAAGGTGCGTCTCAATGTGTTCAATATACTATTCTTGGTAATTTAAAGATGCGTGAAAAATGTGAACCATGTGTTGAAATGCCTAGACTTCAAGTCAAGTTTAAACTGAGATTGTGTGCCAAACTATGTGAAATCCTCTCTATGCTTACAACTTGAATTGCTCTTGTATGTGCCTATTATCTTAAATTGCAAGGTTAACGTTGAAAGTGGAAATGATGTGAAATGTGGCCTAGTGCCAAGTAAGATGTCATAATTGTGGCCCCAAGTGCCTATGAATTGATATATGTGAAATAAAGATTGAAATGAGATGATTAATGAAAAAGGAACAACGTCTTGGTAAGACGGCCTAGCCGATCGGGCCGTGATCGGACACCATACCGCACACATGGTGGTATTGTGCTGAGATGAATCCGGAAAGTGAGAATGAGATTGTGATTGAGATACATGCCTCAAATGAGGCAACCTAGCCGATCGGGTCGTTATCGGACTCCGCGCAATAAAAGCGGTGGTATTGTGAATGATGATGAACATTATTAAATGCCCCAACCTAAAGCTGTGGAAATTATGTGAAAGTTATATGATTCTTTTATTTGATGATGTGATGATCGTTTAAAGCTTTTGATTGATCCTTATGATTTCTTTGTTCTTGTATGATAGTTCTTTCTAATGAGATGGTGTTTAGTTATACGTACTAGTACTATTCCATGGTACTAACGCCCCTTTTGCCGGGGCTGCTACATCTTTGAATGGATGTAGGTGGCTCCATAGCAGGCAGTGCCGATCGTAGGTAGCGGAGCATCCTCCACTCAGCAATCTTGGTGAGCCCATTTTCTTCCAGGGGTTATGTAGTATGTCTTTTGAGATAAATTTCCACTTTTGAGGTATAGCCGGGGCCTTGTTGCCGGCGTTATCATAACTGTCGTGTCTTTTGTATCTTTAGAGGCTCCATAGACGTTTGTGTGGGTTATGTACGGGTAATGGATGGGTCAATGAACTGTGTTGTAATTTCTAAACTCTAGTTCTCCTAACTATATCTGTATGAAATCATGGGAACTTAACTATGGTTTAAATGTGGTAATATGAAATGAATTAGCAATATTATATGTACGACCTTTCCTACTATTTAAATAAATGGACGCATGGTTTTCTTGGTCATAGTGAGTTGGGTAGAAAGTGTTCAAAAGGCTTGCTCAGTTAGGTTCACTCGATTGAGCATCGGTCACGCCTCCCGAGGTTGGGGCGTGACACTAACGCAGACTACTTTGCTTGGTCGCATTCATATATGACAGGTATACCATCAGAGGTGATGACCCACAAGCTAAATGAAGATACATCATATCCACCTGTCAAACAGAAGAAAAGGAAGCAAGGATCCTTCAAAAATCAGGTGATTCAGGATGAGGTACAAAAACTTTTAAAAATTGGGTCCATATGAGAGGTAAAATATCCTAACTGGCTAGTTAATATTGTAGTGGTACCAAAAAAGAATGGGAAATGGTGAGTTTGTGTAGATTATACTGACTTGAATAAAGCTTGTCCTAAAGACTCATATTCTTTACCGCATATAGATCAACTAATTGATTCTACTGCAGGACATGAGTTTCTGAGTTTTTTAGATGCCTATTTAGGATATAATCAGATAAAAATGGATCCTTTAGATGAGGGAAAACATCCTTTATTACAGACAGGGGGACTTATTATTATAAAGTCATGCCTTTCGGACTAAAGAATGCTGGAGCCACATACCAAAGATTGGTAACAAAAATGTTTCAAGAGCACCTGGTAAAAACTATGGAAGTCTACATCGATGACATGCTAGTCAAGTCAGCACAGGCGGGGGATCATATCCAACATTTGTCAGATACTTTTCAAATTCTCCGCAAATTCAATATGAAGTTAAATCCCGAAAATATGCCTTTGGCGTGTCTTCAGGTAAGTTTTTAGGTTTCCTTGTTTCTAACCGAGGTATAGAAGTAAATCCTGCATAGATCAAAGCCATTAAAGAAATACCAGATATACTCACGAGAAAAAAAGAGGTGTAGAGGCTGACAGGTAGGATAGCAGCTTTGGGAAGATTTATTTCCAAATCTTCGGAGAAAAGTTTTAAGTTCTTTTCAGTGTTGAAAACGCAAAACCAATTTGAGTGGACTGAGGAATGTCAACAAGCACCCAAAAATCTAAAAAGCATACTTTTCAAACCCACCGTTGTTGGCTAAACCGAAGGATGAAGAAAGGCTACTCATCTATCTCGATGTATCATAAATGGCGGTAAGTGCAGTGTTAGTACATGTAGACAAAGATAAACAATCTCCAATTTATTATGTTAGCAAATCTTTATTGGATGCTGAAACTCGATATCCTCATTCAGAAAAACTTGCTTTAGCACTAATCATGGCATCTAGAAAGTTGAGGCCTTATTTTCGATGTCACCCTATCTCTGTAGTGACCGCTTACCCCGTAAGGAATATATTGCATAAGCAAGAACTGTCAGGTAGGTTAGCCAAGTGGGCTATAGAACTTAGTGAATATGATATCACATACCAACCTAGAACTACGATAAAATCACAGGTTTTGGAAGATTTTGTGGCAAACTTCAGCCCAGGGATAGTTCCTGAAGCAGAAAAGGAACTACAGGTGTTCACCGGGCCTAATCCGAGTACTTGGACTCTATTCTCTGATGGCTCCTCGAATGTTAAAGGAGCGGGTTTAGGCATTGTTCTAATCCCACCTTCAGGAGAAACCATAAGGCAGAGAATAAAGTGTCATCCCATTACTAACAATAAAGCAGAATATGAAGCTGTAATTGCAGGTCTGGAATTGGCACGAGAACTCGGAATAGAGCAAATCGTAATCAAAAGCGACTCACATCTTGTAGTTAATCAAATGCAGGCGACTTATATAGCTAAAGAGTCACAGATGCAACAATATTTGGAAAAGGCACGAGAATTGATCAGACAATTCCAATCGTGGAAAATCGTGCAGATACCCAGGGAGGAAAATGCAGAAGCAGACGTGTTGGCTAATCTCGCATCTGTTGCAGAAGTAACAAATGAAGAAAATGCTACCGTAATACATTTGTTTCATTTAGCACTCGATTAGAATAAAAACGAGGTAAATTTTAATAATTTAACTTGGGATTGGAGAAACGAGTTCGTTAATTTTTTGCAGTACGGGATTTTACCTGAAGATAAGAAAAAGGCTCAGTCACTTTGACGAAAAGCTGCCCGTTATTGGCCAAAAATGGAAGAAAATACGGAAAGTTTTGTGGCCAAGTGTGACAAATTCCAACGATATGGCAACAACATGCATCACCCAGCGGAGCTATTACATTCGGTTATTTCACCATGGCCTTTTATGAAGTGTGGGATGGATATCATGGGTCCACTACCACAAGCCAAAGAAAAGGTATGGTTTTTATTAGTATTAATAGATTATTGTACCAAGTTGGTAGAAGCAGGTGCCTTCAAACAGGTGCGGGAAAAAGAAGTCAGGGACTTTATTTGGCGAAACATCATATGCCGGTTCGGAGTTCCAAAAAGAAATCGTATGTAATAATGGCCCGCAATTCATAGGTGCGAAAATCACAGAATTCTTTTAGAGTTGGCAGATTAAAAGGATAACTTTAACACCTTACCATTTTGTGGCTAACGGACAAGCCAAATCGACAAAAAAGTTATTATTAATAACATAATAACTTGAAGAAAAGATTAGATGAGTCAAAAGGTAAGTGGCCAGAAGTGTTACTAGGAGTCTTATGGGCTTATCGAACGACAGCAAAAACAGGTACAGGAGAGACTCCATTCTCACTTCTGTATGGTGCTGAAGACTTAATCCCAGTTGAAATAGGTGAACCAAGTACAAGATACACCCAAGCAATTGAAGAATCAAATGAGGAAGAGATGCGAATAAATCTCGATTTGCTTGAAGAAAGGAGAGAAGCGACTCTAATAAGGATCAGAAACAAATTAT
Organism: Nicotiana attenuata; assembly: GCF_001879085.1. Taxonomy (NCBI): domain Eukaryota; kingdom Viridiplantae; phylum Streptophyta; class Magnoliopsida; order Solanales; family Solanaceae; genus Nicotiana; species Nicotiana attenuata. The sequence continues at coordinate 51,075,544 of NC_031994.1, forward strand.
TGAGCTATATTACGATCGGAAAGCTCATCTTAGATACTTCAAGATTGGGGACTTCGTCCTTAAAAAAAATTCAATCGACAAAAGCGGCCAATGCAGGAAAGTTGAGTCCAAATTGGGAGGGATCCTACAGGATTCGAGGCATTGCTGGAAAGGGAGCATATGAGTTAGAAACAATGGAAGGCAAAGTACTACCATCAAATTAAAATGTTGTTCATTTAAAGAAGTATTACTTCTAAGCAAAGGAAGAACCCCCGATCGAGTATCGTTCGTGTATGGTTTAGTTTTATTCTTTTTTAATTATGCTAACCATTTTAGATGATAGGCACAAAGCTAGCCCACACCAAATGATGATATTAGACCTAAAAGACACGCAGAATACAAAATTACCCCCGGTCTGGATACAACCTTTCTGATAGAAATAAAAAGGGTTAAGCAGTCATCATCTAAAAATATACCTCCGAGTCCTGTATGTATTTTTCTTTTCAGGAAATGGACCAAATGGAAGGAATAATCAAGTGCTCGAGATTTCATACTTCAAAGCTCTAACACTTGGGGGACTATAGATATGAAGGAAAAGAAGACTGAAAGTCAAAGACTACTAAAGAAGATAAAGTCGGAATTCAAACCTGGATCAACCCAAAAATCAAAAAGTCAAGAGCCAAAAAACAAGAAGTCAAGAGCCAAGAAAAAACAAGCCTAGATCACAAAATCTTTGTAATAAGCTTTGATAAAGTGTAAACTCGCGGACATAAATTATAAGATCTTGCGAGTACTTAGGTTAAGGGCAATGATTAGTCATGCGTTGCAAGATATATCCTAGAATTTTTTGAAATCTGTTATAAGAAAAACAGTTATGAAAGAGTTGTAGATGTCGTACAAAAAGTTAATTGAATACTTGTAAAGTGTTATGTAATTTGAAAGTTCAAAACATGAAACTTCCTCAAATTATTCATGAAACTTCTTTAAGATATGTATTTTCCTACTTCTCTCATATACTTACACCAATATGAAGTTGAGGCATTTTTTTCATTAGTGTCATTTATAAAAGGGCCCTCTTTTATAAAATTTGTGTCTGTGCCAAAATCACGAAATATTAAAGCACTTTTAAATGCAAATCAAAGAGTTTAAACAAAACCTCAAATTAAACGAAAGATCATATATTAAACTTGGCTAAAACTAAGTATATACTTAGTTGAAACCAAAGTGTTGTTTGATAAACAAACCTTAAAACGAACCAGGGGTAAAAACTAACCAACCATTCCAAAAAGTAAAACTTCTTATCAAAAGGTCAAAAACAAACTAAGTTCTAAAAGAATACTAAGGGGCAGAATCCAATGTGGCTTTAACAAAGTAAGATTGAAATACTATTCATGTAACAAAAAATCCAAAAATTTCAACAAAATCGAACCAATTCAAACCGATATAGTTAATTTGGTTTGGTTTATAAAATTTTAACCAACCCGGTCCATGTACATCTCTAGTAGCAGGTATGCCAACCCAACAAATAATATGAAGTATTACACCACTATGCGGATCCAAAATTTTGCACAAACAGATTCAAAGATTATATGGTACAACTATAGTTAACGTGATACCATGGATCATTTTAGGCCTTTTTGTCTTTTAAGTAGTTGAAAAAAAAAACATTAATGTTTGATGTCTTCATTTAAAACAATATCAATAATAATTTTAAGCTTCTATACTAAAACCGAAAAGTACATTAAAATTTAAATTTTAATTGTATAAACTATAAGCGCAAACAAATTTAAATGTTAACAAAAACGTGTACATTTTGATAAATTTTACTTTAAAACTTTTTGCTCTAATTTTTAACTCTAATATTTTAAACTTTAACATACTTAAAGAATATTTAATTATTATTATTTTCGCAGGACTAGCAAAAGCAAATCCATAAGCACAAATAATAAGCTAACTTTTTTTTTGAGCAAACAGAAAATATATATATTAATAACTAAGGAACGTCTAGTACATGATTAACAAAAGATGCGTCACGAAGGATGCATTGGTTGCCTAAGCTTGCTAACAGTTGGCAAGCTTCATTACATAGTAGCTTTTCATGAGTAGTAGTTTCTAGTCTATCACTTTCCAAAAAATCTATTACATCACAAGGTGGTATGACAAAAATTTTTTTACTGATCTTCTGATCATTACTTCTTCCAGCTGCTCCAAAAGCATGGTTAACCTTTCCTAGGCTCTTTTTTGCTAGTTGATGAGCAATCCTATTCCCCTGCCTGAAAGTGTGTTGGAGAGTAACCTTCTGCTGGTGCATTAACAACCTGCAATCATTAACAATTTTATTAAATAATATGTTACCCACCTGTAAAGCCTGGATTACCTCTGAGCAATCTGTCTCTATTTCAAGTGGGAAGAGATTCCACTCATTTGCTGTCCTTAGACCTTCTCGTAGAGCTTTCAATTCTGCTGCTAGTGAGCCATGTACATGGGTTGATTTTGTATAACCAACCACCCAACTACCACTTGCATTTCTGAAAACACCACCTACACCACAATTTTGGTTATAGCTATGAAAACTGGCATCAACATTCAGTTTGAACCATCCCCTAGGAGGTTTGTGCCAATTGACTTTTATTAGTAATTTGGGAGGGTGTATAGAGATCTTTTCCGTGAGAAATTTAAATTCTATGGCCCTCTGCATGATTTGGGTACCATTAATCAGGTTGGTAGTGTTATTGTGGTTATTGTTGTTTCTATTAACCCAAATGTGCCAAATGATAAAGGGAAAAAAGGTGTTCCAATTTAGAAAAGCATGATTAAGAGGGTAGTTAACGTCCTTTATTTGGATAAGCCAGTGTCTTCCATTTTGGTTGATGTGGTGGGGTTTTATAAGGTCGGCCCAAAATTTGTTGACAGCTTTGCATTCTAGGAAGATATTCTTAATAGATTCTTCATTAGGACTCTTACAGATGGGACAATTAGGATCAATGTTTAGCCCAATCTGTGAAAGGTATTTTCTGCAAGGGATTCGATTGTGAAGGCATTGCCATAGAAAGAATTTGATTTTACTGGGACAGTCTAATTTCTAAATCCAGTCAAAATCTAGGTTAGTATTATTAGGAGATTCCAGAAGCGTATAACAAGATTTGGTAGTAAAAATCTCCTTAGTGGTGAGAGACCAAATAGGTAAGTCAATTGAGGGACCCTTAAGACGGATTTTTACTTTAGTGATACTTGCTATTAATCCCAGAGGAAGGGGAAGGGATAAACCGTCTAAATTCCAATTGGAGCCGTCAAAGATATCTCTGATTTTAGTTAAGGTATCCTTAGCGGAAGGGGGGCCTATTACATGATTCCTTAGGTTACCAAAATTTGGGATCCAATTTATCTCCCAGAGGTTAAGATTGGATTGAATCTGTGGGTACCATATGATGCCCTTTGACCAAATTTCCCAACCTTTGCAAATACTTTTCCAAACGAAGGAAGATCTGTTTAGAGAGGAACTATTACAATAGTAAGAGATGATAAGCTTGGCCCAAGAGATTAATGTATTTGTAAGAAGTCTCCAACTTAGGCTAGCTAGGGTGCATAGATTTTTATTAAGAGCATTGTGGATGCCTAAGCCACCATTTGGTTTGGGTTGGCATATGGTAGGCCAGTTGACCATGTGAATTTTCCTTCTTTCTATAGAGCTACCCCATATGAAGTCTCTTTGGACTTTATCAATCTCTTTTAGGATTTTTCTGGGAAGGAGGGTGTATTGCATGTAGTAGTTGGGAATAGTGTTTAGGCACGATGTTGCAAGGGTTGTTCTTCCTGCCAAACTAAAGAATTTCATTTTCCAAGAGGCAAGTTTAGTTCTCATCTTATCGATTAGGAATTGATGGTCTCTAGGTTTTGGGCTATGGTGTAAAATAGGGAAACCTAGGTATGAGCCAAAACTGTTACTTCTCTTGATACCTAACGTAGTGGTAATATTTCTGATAATTGAATGATCACAATTTTTGGAGAGTAGTAACTTTGATTTAGTAGTGTTAATGCTTTGACCTGAGAGAGAACAAAATAGGTCAAGACCATTTTTAATGGCTTGTCATGATTTAGCATTTACTCTAGCCATTAGAGTAAGGTCGTCAGCAAATAATAAATGAGAGATTTATGGACATTTGTATCCTAAGGATATAGGATCCCAATTCTTGATGTCCACTTGATGTTCTATAAATCTAGTGAGCATTTCTAGGCAAAGGATAAAGATATAGGGGAGATGGGGTCTCCTTGTCTAATCCTCTACTTGGTTGAAAATAATTAGTAACAGATCCGTTGACTAATATTGCTATATTACTTGTTGAAATGCAACTCAGTAATAATTTGGAAAATTTTGGTGGGAATTTGAAGTAATCAAGGGTATGGCGAACGAAGTACCATTCTAAACGATCAAAAGCCTTTTCTAAATCGATCTTAAGAATCATATGGCCCTGCTTGCCTTTCAGTTTGTTAAACTTAGAAACTAGTTCCTGGATGATGATAGCATTATCAGACGCCCTTCTATTTTTCATAAAACTAGCCTGATATGGACCGATCAATTGATCTAGGTAAGGTTTAAGACGGTTGGCTAGAATCTTAGTGATTAGTTTATAGATGGTATTGCATAATCCAATAGGTCTGAATTTTTTTATATTGTTGGCATTGTGGATTTTGGGAATGAGGCAGAGAAAAGTTTTGTTAATTTCCGGAAGGATTTCCTGATTGTTAAAAGTGTCACGACAAAGATTGCTAACTGATTGTCCTATGTGATACCAATATTTTTTAAAAAAGAAGGGGTGCAAACCATCTGGACCAGGAGACTTAAAAGGTTTGAACGAGAAGACAACTCTTTTAATTTCATTGTCTAGAAGGGGGGTATCTAGATTGTCTAGGTTAATCTTGTTACTACTAAATTGGAGATTAGGGGGTTAGCCCAGTTAGAATAGAAGTGGGATGAAGTAAATGTAGAGGTAAAATAATTTTGAACATGCGACATAATTTGGCTATGTCATTTATCCATTCACCCGCGTCATTTTTGAAGAAATTAATTTTGTTTCTTCTTTTCCTATTGGTGTCTGAGACATGGAAGAATTTCGTATTAGTGTCTCCATCATTAAGCCACAAGATCCTAGACCTAAGTTTCTAATAATCTTCCTCTATTTTTAGAATATCATTGAACTCGTTTTGAAGGTCTAATTCTAAATTTCGAAGGAAAGAGCTGGTAGAATAACTATTGGAAGATTGGATACCTTGTAGTCTGGCTAGCAATTTTCTCTTCCTTCCCATAATATTACCAAAAGTGGTATCTTTCCAAGGTTTTAACTTATCCATAAAATTATGGCTAGCTTTGAAGTAATCACTATCATTCCAATTATTTTTTACAATCGTCTGGAACTCCGGATGCTTACACCAGAAGGTTTCTAGTCTAAATGGAACTTTATGGGGAGACCCATTTCTTGTAATTAATTCTATAAGGATAGGGTTGTGGTCAGAATGAGTTCTAGGCAAGTGGATAATGGAGCTTTTTGGAAAGAGTTCAATCCATTCCTCATTTTCGAAAACTTTATCAAGTCTTTCTAATATAAGACCCTTCTTATTATGTCTTTTGTTTGTCCAAGTGTATTTGCTTCCTTTGAAGCCTAGATAAATCAAGTTACACTTGTTGATTTTGGACCATACATATCTAGCTCTACTATCCTTAATAGGTTTGCCACCAAATTTCTCACTAGCTGCTAGAATATCATTAAAGTCACCACCTACTAGCCGAGGACCTTTAAAAGGATTGCTAATATTTTCTAGGTGATCCCACATGATATTCCTATTGTGAATACAAGTACTAGCATATATAGAAGTAAAAAGCCAAGGTTTACGTATTGGAATTACCTCTATGGTTGCATGGATCTCTTGGTTCATGCGAACAGCATTTTGAACGTTGATTATCATCTTTCCACATCATTACCATGCCTCCATACTGACCCTCAGATGGAACTTCAATCATCTCAGTAAACCCAAACTCATTAAGCATGGCTGCATGGTTTTCCATCCTTGTTTCCAACAGAGTCACTATGCACGACCTATGTGTATCAATCATCTCCCTAAAGTTTCTCCTGAAATTTTCATTATTCCCTCCCCGAATATTCCATATTATAAAATTTGTAGGATGATTCATGGCAAAATTTGTTTCAGGGTTGACCATCTCTCCATTCTTCCTTATCCCTCCCATTTGGACAGGATTTCTTCTCATCGAAGGAACTAGAATCATCGCCTTGTTGCCCACTGTTGGGTCGTGTGGAGGACGGATATCCATCGAGCACTTGTATAGGGCTAACGGGCAGCTGAGCACATGCCTCTTCTCGTGCCTCTCCGTGAAGAGAAATTTTTTTATTTCGTCTAGGCTTGAGATTTCTAGGGTTGGCCCTAAGTGTAGGTTTAGGGGTACATCGTCCTCCTCCATTTTGCCTCTACTGGACCTGGTATTGGGTCGACTTATTGTTGATGTGGGGGTACTGGAGAGGGCGGAGGGGGGCCTGGCATCTCTTGGTTTCCCAGGTTGATATCCCAAGGGAGAAAGATGGGATTGAGATGAGTGTACATCTCTGTTGGAAAGAAGGGAAGATTCAATGGGGCATTTGGAGGGTTTATGGGGTTGAACTGTGGAGGCATGCTCCAATGTTCCCTCATTGCATGAGCCATTTGAGGGTTCATTGATGGAGCCATCGGATGAATAATGTTGTTGAGCCATACTTGATTGAGATAGTTGTTCATGGCCAATCTCATTCCCTCCGTAATGAGTTGTGCTAGATATTGGGTGTTGTGGAGGATCACAATAGCCTCTTGGCCATTGATTGGGACTGTGAAGGATATTGCATGGCCCATGAGGCCTAGCTCCATCCAACTGGAGGGTTGGTAGTCCTGGGGTTGGGGTGGTTGTGCATAAATTATTTGGGGTTGTTCTTGAGGATGAAGGGGAGGGGGAGGTTTTCCATGTCGAGAGGTCTGTGTTGTCTTAGGATTTGAATGAGTCGATTCCTTCTTCTTAGGGATGAAGGAACGCTTGGCATTTTGAGTAAGGTGTGAAGTATTTAATGCACTAGTAGTAGGCGTGGGATTTTGGGTAGAAGAAAGGGCTAGCCGATTGGTGGAGGAACCAATGATTGTTTCTTCCAAGTTTGTGTCTTTTGGGTGCTCTATGTCTTGATTTATAGGACACTTAATTGCTTCTTTTAGGTTATCTAAGGGTGTGTCCATTTGGCTACCCTTTGCTACATCCGTTGCCATTTGACAAACATGCATGGTGGACGAAATCTTGCCATATCTTAAGGAAGGATCTTGTTGAGATCCTTTGGATAACACAATATTTTGATTAGATTTTTGCTTAAGGGGTGGGTTTAGGGCAGTAGGGGTAGGGTTAATGGGAGGGTTAGAAGCGTCCATTATAGAGCTATTTTGCATGGCATCGATAGCATCTAATTGGTTAGCCTCATATGGTGCCACGGCCGATTCACTCATACAAGTGTCGATGCCCTCTAATGCCAAGTCATCAGTTAAATGAGTAAAATTATTTTTGCTAAGAAAATTAGTATTAGCCATAGTGGTTTTTGGCAAAACTATTTGCTTATTATCTATGAAGTGGTTTTTGTGTAGAGAATTATTTTGTTCCTTAGCATTGATAGGCTGGATAGTAGCTTTTGAGGTTTGATTAGGGGAAAGATGATATTTGATTTTATATTAAAGCAGTTGAGTGTCCAAGTATTTACCTGTATTAGCATTAAAAAGTTTAACCGAAATACCTGGACCATGGCTGCATTTAACTTGGTTGATGGTAGGTTGGGGAGGAGATTTTCTACCTTGATTTTTCTTTTTGTTGAATGAAACAGTGATCCATTCCGCTTCATTCTCTCCATTTGTAGCCATTGGTTGATGAGCTTGTCCTGCATGGAGAGGATTAGTGCTTTCTTTTTTGATGTAATTGCACTGCCTCATTGTGTAACCAAAACGACCACAATTTTTGCAAAGAAAGTCTTCCCCTTCGTAGTGAATATATTGCTTATGTTGTCCAAAAAAAGGTAGGATTGGACTGGGATTTCTAGAGGAATTTCGACACAAATCCTTGCATATCGACCTCTTAGAGTAGTTGATGTGCATATGTCAATTTTTAGTAGACGTCCTATTGCGTTGCCAATTTTTTCTAGGATTTTTCCATCATAAAACTCTGTTGGCAATTGGGGAAGCCTAATCCATACAGCTGAGGTAGTTAATTTTTTATTTTTGGCCACAAAATTTGGTTTCCATCTGGATATGGACAGGAAATGGCCATTTATAAACCATGGACCTAAGTGGATAGCCTTGTTCATATTTTCCTTCTTCTTGAATTTGATAATATAATAGTCTTCTCCAAGATCAATGAGAGAAGTCTTCCGTTGGATTCCATAGATCTTGAATTTTCCTTTTTAAGTAGTGATGTAGCATACGCTTTCCTACTAATTTGATTATGATAGAAAATTTTCACGGTTCATAGATCGTTGTCTATCTTCCGTTGAAAGGGAAATTTTTATGACACCTTCCTTTTTTCTGTCTGGTTCATGCTCAATCTCCTTCTCATCCATTGAGTTGGTGGTATAGAGCATTTTATCTTGTTCAATTGAAAATCCATTGGGTTGGATTCCAACAATTTGTCCTTGAAGGATATTGGATTTTCCAAAACATCTTGTGGTGGGTTATGATGGATTTTATCGGGTGGTTTTGGGGGGATAGTGATTTAGCTTGCAAAGGGTTGGGAGTTCATCCTAAAGAGAGAGTGATAAAATCCTTTTCATAATAATAAGCTAACTTAAGTAAGAAGAAAAGAGCTAGAAAGTAAACGAAACTAACAAAGTGTAATAGGATATAATCATAATATAATATAAATAAGAAATTTAAATATAAACTAAGTTAAACTATCCTAAAATAACAAATGTGAGTCAACAAATTCTGCCAAACAAAAAAAGTCACAAATTTCTTAAGAAATATATATTTTATTAACGATTTAGCTAGCAAACCACATACGTGCGCTTCTAGCTTTTATTTGCTCAAATAAAAAAAATCAAACTTCAATAGGGCACTTCTACATTTAATACTAACCACTAAAAAACGCATAAACCATTACATTACATAAGAAGTTGTTTACCTTGAAAATGGTAATAACAATTAGATTTGATTTTGTGGTTCTAAAAATATGTAATCTATTTTTATGCTGGTTGTTAAGCAGTAGATGCTAAGTGATAAGATTAGAGAATAATATAAGAGATTGAAGATGGCTCTAGAAACCAAACCAAACGGTTGGGAATCGGAGCCTCGAGTTAGCGCGTGCAGGCCTCGATGCCAAGTTGGATGCCCGAATAAGGGCGGTCGATGGAGGATTAACAACTACTAGGGTTGTGATTGCGGCTCTTTATGACCAATAACGAGAAATAAATGAAGAACGATTAATGATATACAATAAATATAAATAAAGCAATAAATGTAAGCAACAGAGCCAAATAGAGAGTATGTTTAAGTTAGAAAGCAGAAAGAATGTTCTTGTATTGAATGAAGTATCTTCTGTATTGTGTATCAGGTGTGCCTTACAAAATGGTAAGGAACCCCTTTATAGATGAGGGAACCCTAATATGGTACAAGTGCATTTATTATATAAATAACCAGCACGATCACTCAATCAGTCTGGCGCAGGCTGTCACTGTTCGCGCAGGTGTTGTCAGAAAAGGTACTGCTTCTAGGGAACTTCCCACCCACTAGCGATAACCTCTAGTTCTTTCTACCCTGATATCGGGCAAGAAGAGTCCTCGAAGTCTTCGAACCCCGAGCTATTTCCTCGGTCCCTCGGGGTGACATTGCGCAATACCTCGCCGATCGAGAAATTGGCCTTTTCGATTTTGGCCGCATACAGATAGTCCCCACGTTTCAGAGTGAATTGAAGAGAAACGATCTCGAGATCTTGCCCCTTCGATGCTTCCATCGAAGCAAACAGTCGCGACTTGCCAGGCGACTAATGTAGCAGACAAGGCTTCTAAAGGTTGTGCCCACACAGTGCCCAAAGTCTTCGAATTAATTAATAGCAGTTGGCTGTCTTTTGGTCCGCTCAATTGGGCTTTTATAAATACTCACGTCTTCGCCCCTTCCTTTCTATTGTGCTATCAGATTGCCAATAGAGTTTTTCTTCCTTCCTACATTCCTTCCGCGTTCTTTTCTGAAGCGTGATTTTTCCGTTCCCTCTCTGCGACCTTTTGGTAAAATGGCGAGCACTTCCGTTTCTATCTCTCAGGAAGTCATGCCTTCTTCTTCCACGCCCCCCTCTGAGGGTAGAGCGACAACATCTTCTGATGCTAGAGCATGTGTTCCAAAGGTCTTTGAGACGACCTCTGATTTCAAGGTCGAAAGACCTTCTTCGAAGTCGGGGCGAAGTGAGCCCGCGTCTCGTTACGTTAGTTTAATAACGGACGTCGAGAGGGTGAAGATCGACTGCCGCTGGGGAGATGCGGTATTAGTGGAGATTCCTTCTCGGGGGGAGGATATAACGACGTATAAAGCCGACTTCCTCAGTGTGTATACTTATCCATTTACCCTTGGCCCGGCGGTGCCCTCCATGCCTTCGATAGACCCCGTGATCCTTGACTTCTGCGAATGATATCAAGTGACTCTTGGCCAAATTCATCCGTCATTCTGGTGTATCGTTTACATGACCAGATATTACGCGAGTATGATCGAGGGGATGCCCTTTACCCTTGACCATCTGATTAGAATGTACAGTCCTTGACTCTTTCGTTGGGGCCTGATTAAGCTTCATTGTCGGGCCTCGAGGGCCCTTTTTGCTTGTACCGACGAGGCTAGGAACAGAGGGTGGATGAGCCGTTTCGTCCGAGTTAGGACTTCGGACTTTATCCCCTCAGAGAAGGTGCTATTCCCTGAAAGATGGAACATGAAGCGTAAGTGGACATATCTAGTTAACTGCCCATTTCTTTCTTTCGGATATATTTCTTCATGGACTGACTTCTTCCCCTGATACAGCTGCCACAGCGTACCCTGATGCGGTCAGGGATCTTTCAGGCTGTGTAGCTAAACTGGACTCGATATGCCCATACGTTGAGCGCACGTGGCGCGATTTGTCCGAGACTTGATGAGAAGCTAAGGATCATGGTGGGACTTCATTCTCCGTTATAGTTTTAGTTTTACGAAGGTCGTTGTCAATTGAGCTCTCATTTCCCATGCTTGTTCTTGTTTTTGGGCAGGTCTGGGGAGGCCCTTTTGATGAGAGAAGCCCCGCGCGGGGAAGCGGGTGCCCCGAAACTTGTTGAAGAAGGGAGAAAACGAGGGAGGACGTCGACTTATTCCCCAACCCTTAAGAAAGCCAGGGTGGAAGATCCTAAGGATGATTCAGCAGCCCTAATCCCAGAAGTGTCGGGGGGCCCCGAGCTGGAGGCGAAAAGAAAGATAATCCCCTGATAGCACCTGAGAGGGGAGAAGATATGACCGTCTTGCATACGGTTGAATCGGCAGTTTCAGAGCTGCGGCTTGGTTCCGTGGTATCCCGCCTCGGGTGAAGAGGCCAACGAGGGTGTATCGGGCACTGTCGCCAAGCCGGTTGACGACAAAAATTCCCCTCAAACCGAGGCGTGCTTGGTAGGCAGTCCGGGAGAGATTATTCCTGAAGCTCCTCAGAAGCAAGAGGTGGCCCGATCGATATGATCGAGGTTGTTGAAGTGGGTGACTCCCCTCCGGAGTCATCTCTTCCTTCGAGGGGGACGCAAGATGTTCCCCATACAAAGTCTTTCGACGCGGGGGCGTCCAGTGGCGATAAGAATATGTTAGGAAAGCCTTCTGCCGTGCCTGAGAAAAAGCCTGAACCTGGCATTTCGCTCGTCTTCAGTGAGATCGACAGGCTATGTGAGCAGGTAATTTATTTGTAAATTATGCTTGGCGCTTTGTCCTTTCGACTTGCTAACCTTACTTCTTTCATGGTTCCAAGCCAAGGCGCTTTACGATCAATCATTTGCCGATTTTGAAGCCGAGCTGACTCGCCATGAGGGTGAATATAAGAGACTTACCTCGGAGGCTGATGAACTTAGGGCCCTTTCGATCAAGAAGGAGGAGGAACTCCGTAGCCTTCGGGGCTGCTTGGTGGCGGTGTCCCGGGAAAAGGCTCGCCTTGCTGAATAGGTTACATAGCTCCCTCTTGTTTTTTGTCTGTATGTCTAACTAACTTCAATGTTTTAATATCTTTTGGTCGATTTTTGCAGCTTAAGGAGAAAGACGTCCTTATGGGGAAGGAGCTCCGAGCCAGGGATTCTGAAATTCTTGAACTCAAACGGCGCTTGAGTGAGACGATCTCTAAGAGAAATGCCCTTCGGGGAGAGGTGGTTTCAATCGGGCATTGCCTCGAAGAAACGAGCGCTGAGAGCAGCAAGTATAAGAATCTCCATACTGAGTTTGCTACTACGTTATCCGAAGTCAAGGCTGAGGCCGAGGCGCTTGTGACCTCACATAAGGAGGACGCCGCTACTACGAATGCTCAGGCCCGGAAGGTGTTCGAAGAGGCTGAGCTTCGCCTGACCCGAACAGTGGAGCATGCCCGGTTAGAATCTCGGAGACGGACGCTCGAGGGTATATATGCGGGGGACATTGATTTAATTGCCGAAATTGAGAGGGTGAAGATCCTAGAAGAGGAAGCCGTGGCCCTGCTTCCTCTCGAGGATGAGTCGAGCAGTGACTCGGGAGGCTATGAAGATGGAAATGGAGTTCCCGAAGGGGAGGAGGCCGTTGAAAACCCGGAGGTTATGGCCGAGGTTATCGAAAGCGTAGTTTCTGAGAGGGCCGTTGGTCCATAGTCCCCGAGGGGGAAGTAGACTAGGCTCTCTTTGATTCTTTGTATGAGGGCTTTCAGATAGCGTTTGCCAATGTAGCTTTTGTATTTTTTCGCGTATGCATATAAAAGAAAACCCTTTGGTTTCATTTTCCATGTATTTTCCTCTGTTTGTGCACGTCTTTCTTCGTTTTGAATTTATATGTCAGTTGATGATTGGCCAGGTGAACTGGACTTCGGGTAATGACTCTTAGGTATAATATTCGGCCCTGAAGCTTTGTTAGGCTAGCCCGTAGGCCTTTGTGCATTTGGTTGGCACAACCTTTTGACTTAAGCCGTCGATTTAGGTCGGCGACAGTGGCTCTCACGTACGTGCCATTAGGCATTTTTTAGTTAACTGTTTCGGGCTCAGTCTCCAAGTCGGATTTTGACTTGAGCTCGCTGGCCCTCCAGTTTTTGAATTTCAAGTTGGACCTTAGGCTCTTACGCGTTAGGTCGGTACGACCTTTTAGTATAAGCCGGCATTTTAGCTCTTATGCTTTTGTTCTTAGGCGTATTCAGTTAACTGTTTTGGGCCCAGCCTCCGAGTCGGGTTTCGACTCGAGCTTATTGACCCTTAAGTTTTTGAATTAAAAGCTGGCCTTTAGGCTCTTACACGATTGGTCGGTACGACCTTTTACATGGGCTGGCGGCAGTGGCTCTTACGTTTTAGGTCGGTATGACCTTTTTTACGGGCTGGCGGCAGTGGCTTTTACGCTTTAGGTCGGTATGACCTTTTGTATGGGTTGGCGGCAGTGGCTCTTACACTTTAGGTCGGTATGACCTTTAATATAGGCTTTATTCTTCCCGCGTTAAGGATTTTTGAATTTGTGTTTGCCTGACTCTTCGACGGTTCGGAAAAACCTCGATTGCGAGTCGTTATGTGATGGTGATCGAGCACCTCGGGAGGTTTTGCTCGGTGGCCGAGTGTTTCGAAGCTTATAGTTCTGGAGCTGACATGGTCGAAGCTCTTTTGCCTATGTCGAGGGCAGCCTGTTTTAAGCGGTTCTTTTCGAAGTTCTTTCGAAGTAATTGAAGGCCTGTGATTTTGTAGCGATGGTCGGGCATCCCTGAGTCACGTTAATTTGGCTGGTACAGCCTTGTGACCGCAGTCATTATGTTTGGCCGAAGCCTTTTAGTCCCCGAGTGAAATAGTTTCGACGTCTATATCGAGGGTATGCCTTTTTAGGGGTCTTATAAGTTCGAGATATAGACTTAAATTTAAGATCGGGATTATGCCTTTTGTAAGGTCTTATAAATTTTTACATGCCTTTGAGGTCTTACAGCTTTGGTAACTTGGTACAAGTATAGTTCATGCCTTGCTTGAGGTCATACACATTTGACATTGCCTTATGAAGGTCTTTATGAATTTTTACATGCCTTTGAGGTCTTACAGTTTTGGTTACTTGGTACAAGTATGGTTCATGCCTTGCTTGAGGTCTCACAGATTTGATATTGCCTTATGAAGGTCTTACGCATTCGAGGTTGCCCGCGTGGGGCCTTATAGCCTCGGGTTTTAACAGATCGATGGGGGTGGCAGTTGGCGGCAGTCCCCGAGTAATCGAGAATTTCTTGGTTCGGGAGCCATTCCCTGTAAACTTGGTATTGCCTCATTGAGGGCTTATGAGTTCGGAGTTTCCGACCCGGAGGTCATGTAGCCTTGAGTTTTCGACGCCAGTCCCCGAGTGTTCAGAACGTTTTTTTGGCTTCTGGAGCCGTTTTTGCAATCTTAATGTTGCCCTATTGAGGGCTTAGCTTCGAGTTTTTGACGCCAGTCCCCGAGTGTTCGGGATGCCAGTCCCCGAGTGTTCGAGACATTTTGGGCCCTGGGGCCATTTTTGTAAGAAATGGCGAGCTTCTTTGAAACGCGAAATGTTTTGATGGAGGGAAATATTCTTTAATTACTTGGTACAAGTATACATGTCTTCGCCGTCTAGGGCTCGGTTATTCTATACGGACACGGTTCGTTTGACCGTTTGGCCCGGTACATCATTTTCCTATCGAGACCCCATTCAGCACATCTTGGCTTTTCTGAGGAGGTGACCTTCCGGGGGGATGCCCCCCAGTATTCGAGGCTTCTCGAAGCCTTGAATACTTGTTGAGTCTTCCTTAGGTATCATATAGATGTTGCCTCGTTAAAAACCTTGTTGGTAAAAGACCCTTTTTTTGGGGATGAAAAACCCGATCGAAGGAAAGAGTGCAACGCATGCTTTTGAAACCTAAGGCCTTTGAGCTTCTAGCAGTAGTAGCGTTTGAGCATTGATATATTCCAATTGCTTGGAAGCTGTTCGCCTTCCATGGTGCCGAGTTTGTAGGACCCTTTGCCGACTACCCCGAGGACGCGGTACGGTCCCTCCCAGTTCTGACCCAGCCTTCCTTCATTAGGATTTCGAGTATTCAATGTGACATTCCTTAGGACTAAGTCCCCGATTCCAAAATTTCGGAGATTTGTTCTCCTATTGTAGTATCTTTCGATTCTCTATTTTTGTGCGGCCATCCTGACTAGTGAGGCTTCTCGCTTTTCATCTAATAATTCGAGAGCAGTAGTCATGGCCTCATTGTTCGAGCTCTCGGTGGTGTGTCGGAATCTGGCGGTAGGTTCCCCGACCTTGACCGGTATCAAAGCCTCGGCTCCATATACTAGGGAGAAAGGAGTTTCCCCCATGCTTGATTTCGGGGTTGCTCGGTATGCCCAGAGCACTTCAGGTAATATTTCTCTCCATCTTCCCTTTGCGCTTTCCAACTTCTTTTTTTAAATTTTGAATGATGGATTTGTTTGTCGACTCGGCTTGGCCATTTGCACACGGGTGGTAGGGCGTCGACGGGATCCTTTTGATCCTGTGGTCCTTGAGGAACTGAGTCACTTTGCTTCCGATGAATTGTTTCCCGTTATCGCACGTTATCTCAGGAGAAATTTCGAATCGGCACATGACGTGGTCCCAGATGAAATTAATGACTTCTTTTTCTCTTATTTTTTCGAAGTCCTGCGCTTCAGCCCATTTCGAGAAGTAGTTAGTCATAAATAAAATAAATCTAGTTTTACCTGGTGCCGTTGGTAGAGGTCCGACGATGTCCATCCCCCATTTCATGAACGGCCATGGCGACAAAACTGAATGTAGTTGTTCACCAGGTTGGTGAATCATTGGGGAAAATCTTTGGCATTTGTCACACTTGCGGACGAATTCTTTGGTGTCCTTCTCCATGCTGTCCCAATAGTATCCTGCCCTAATTATTTTTCGAACCAAGGAATCGGCACTGGAGTGGTTTCCGCAGGTGCCCTCGTGGATCTCTCGGAGCATATAGCCTGTGTCTCCTGGCCCCAAACATACTGCTAGGGGGCCATCAAAAGTTCTTCTGTAAAGAGTTTCATTTTCGTCGATCGAGAATCGGGCCGCTTTAGTTCGCAGGGCCCTCGATTCCTTTGGATCTGCGAGTAGCTTCCCGCTCTCCAAATAATCGATATATTTATTTCTCCAATCCCATGTTAGGCTAGTGGAATTGATCTCGGCATGGCCTTCCTCGATCACTGATTTGGATAATTAAACCACAGATCCGGGGAGCATGTCACCTTCCTCGACAGACGATCCCAGGTTTGCGAGGGCATCGGCTTCGCTGTTTTCCTCTCGAGGTATGTGTACCAGGGTCCATTCTTTGAAGCCGTGCAATGTGACTTGAATTTTGTCTAAGTATCTTTGCATCCTGTCCTCCCGAACCTCGAAGCTCCCATTTACCTGATTTACCACCAGGAGGGAATCGCATTTTGCTTCAATGACTTCAACTCCTAGGCTTTTAGCCAATTCCAGACCTACAATCATAGCCTTATACTCGGGTTCATTGTTAGTTAACCTTGCGGTTTTTATAGATTGTCTAATCATGCCACCCGTAGGTGGCTTTAGAACTATGCCGAGTCCGGACCCTCTTACGTTCGAGGCGCCGTCAGTAAATAGGGTCCATACCCCGGAAGATGTGCCTTTTTTTAACAAAAGTTCTTTTTCGACCTCGGGTGCGAGGGAGGGAGTGAAGTCGGCTACAAAGTCTGCTAAAATTTTTGACTTGATAGCCGTTCGGGGCTGATACTCGATATCATATCCCCCGAGTTCGATGGCCCATTTGGCCAGTCGGCCCGATAATTTGGGTATATGCAGTATGTTTCGAAGGGGATACGTTGTTAAAACGCAAATATGATGACATTGGAAGTAGGGTTTCAATTTTCGAGACGCATTTATTAATGCAAGAGCTAGTTTTTCCAGGTGCGGATATCTGGTTTCGGCATCACCCAGGGTCCGACTTACATAATAAATAGGGAATTGCGTACCTTGTTCTTATCGAACCAGTACACCACTTACCGCTATCTCGGATACGGCCAGGTACAAATACAATGTTTCACCTTCTTTTGGGGTGTGGAGCAAAGGCGGGCTTGTCAGGTATCGCTTCAACTCTTCCAAGGCGCGTTGGCATTCCGGAGTCCATTCAAAGTTGTTTTTCTTTTTGAGCAAGGAGAAGAAATGGTGACTCCTGTCCGATGACCTTGATATGAACCGACCCAAAGTTGCTATCCGCCCGGTTATCCTCTGCACGGCCTTTACGTTATTTACCACTGTAATTTCTTCGATGACTTTGATTTTATCGGGGTTGATCTCGATTCCACTGTTCGACACCATGTAGCCTAAGAATTTGCCCGATCCTACCCCGAAAGTGCACTTCTCGGGATTGAGCTTCATATTGTAACTTCTGAGGATGTCGAATGTTTCCTGCAAATGAGTCAAATGGTCCTCTGCACACAGGGACCTAACTAGCATGTCGTCAATATAAACTTCCATGGACTTGCCTATTTGATGTTCGAACATCTTGTTAACTAGGCGTTGGTTTGTGGCCCCTACGTTTTTTAGCCCGAAGGGCATTACATTGTAGCAGTACGTACCGTACTTCGTGATGAATGAAGTCTTTTCTCTATCCTCGAGGTTCATCTGAATTTGATTATACCCCGAATAGGCGTCGAGAAAAGTGAGGATTTCATGGCCGGCCGTGTCATCGATCAAATGGTCGATGTTGGGCAGTGGGAACGAGTCCTTTGGGCACGCCCTATTTAGATCTTTATAATCTACACACATTCTTAGCTTATTCCCCTTTTTGGGAACTACCACCACATTGGCCAGCCATTCGGAATATTTCACTTCCCCAATAGACCCTATTTTGAGGAGCTTCGTTACCTCCTCTCTGATGAATGCATGTTTTATCTCGGACCAAGCAGGCTAGGAAGTTGACTTTAGTTGACTTTTTCAATTATGACCTAAATTGAATATTTTGCAATCGTGGGTGATTCCTAAGGCTTATTTTGAATCGTTTGGCTCAATTTCCACTAAAAAAATACTAGATTTTAGGTTGAAATCTTAGGAAATGTAATGAAAGATTGAAAGAAATGGATTAGAATCACTTGCCAATGATTTGGGGAAGATGGGTTCTTGGGAAATCGCCTCTAGAGTTTTCTAGTTTGAAAATTTGAAGAATGAACAAAAATCCCGTCTAACTCAAGTTTTACACAGTTGCAACTGTCGCAATTGCGATATCATGTTCGCAATTGCAAGAAAGAGGTTGCGATTGCGAACTCCATCCAAAATCCCAGTGATCGCAATTGCAAGTGGTCGCAAATGTGAACCCTGATGCCCTCGCAAATGCGGACCATTCTTCGCAAATGCGAAGATCATCCCAACAGTGCTGAGTCGCAAATGCGACTCTGCCTTCGCAAAAGCGGAACTGGAAAGTTCGCAAATGCGAACTTTTACCTCGCAAATGCAAGTACCCCCTGCCATGCCCAGACTCGCAAAAATCGATGGTTTCTTCGCAAATGCGAGATCTGCAGCAGACACCAGAAACTAAAGTGCATCAGCTATATTTTCTAAGTCCAGTTCACTCCGTAGCCTATCCAAAACTCACGCGAGCCCTCGGGCTCCAAATCAAACATGCACACAAGTCCAATAACATCATACGAACTTGCTCGCGCGATCAAATCGCCAAAATAACACCTAGAACTACGAATTGAACATCAAATCAAATGAAATTTTCAAGAAACTTTGAAACTTCTATTTTTGCAACCGGACGTCCGAATCACGTCAAACCAACTCGATTTCTCACCAAATTTGACAGACAAGTCATAAATATAGTAATGGACCTATACCGGGTTCCAGAACCAAAATACGGACTCGATATCAATAAAGTCAAACTTTGGTCAAACTTTCAAAGTCATTAGGCTTTTAAATTTTGAAATTTCAACAAAGTGCGATAACTCGGGCTAAGAACTTCCAAATTCGATTCCGGGCATACGCCCAAGTCCCAGAACACGATACGGACCCACCAGGATCGCCAAAACAAAAATCTGGGTCCATTTTCTTAAAATATTGACCGAAGTAATCTCAATGGATTTCAAAGCAAAAATTTCATATTTTTCAGTTTCTAACATAAAAGCTTTCCAGAAAAATACTCGGACTGCGCACGCAAATTGAGGAGAGCTAAAATGAGGTATTTAAGGCTTCAAAGCACAGAATTGGGTTCTAAAACATAAGATGACCTATCGGGTCATCACATTCTCTACCTCTAAAACAACCGTTCGTCCTCGAACGGACATAGAAAAGTACCTGGACTGGTGAAAAGGTGTAGATATCTACTCCGCATGTCCGACTCGGACTCCCAAGTAGCTGCCTCGACGGGCTAACCTCTCCACTGCACTCGAACTGAAGGATAACCCTTCGACCTTAACTGACGAACCTATCGGGCTAGAATAGCCACCGGCTCCTCCTCATAAGTCAAATCCTTGTCCAATTGAATAGAGCTGAAATCTAACACGTGGGACGGATCACAGTGATACTTCCAGAGCATGGACACATGGAACACCAGATGAACTGCTGATAAACTGGGTGGCAATACGAGCTTGTAAGCCCCCTCACCCACTCTTTGAAGAATCTCAAAAGGTTCGATGTACCTAGGGCTCAACTTGCCCTTCTTTCCGAACCTCATCACACCCTTCATGGGTGAGACCCGGAGCAATACCCGCTCCCCGACCATGAATGCAACATCACGAACTCTGCGATCAGCATAACTCTTCTGCCTGGACTGAGCTGTGCAAAGTCGATCCTGAATAATATTGACCTTATCCAAGGCATCCTGTACCAAATTTGTACCCAACAACCGAGCTTCTCCCATATCGAACCATTCCACTGGCGGTCGGCACCGCCTACCGTATAATGCCTCATAAGGAGCCATCTGAAGGCTCGACCGGTAGCTGTTGTTGTAGGCAAACTCCGCAAATGGCAAGAACTGATCCCAAGAACCTCCTAAGTCTATAACACAACCGTGGAGCATATCCTCCAATATCTGAATAGTGCGCTCGGGCTGTCCGTTCGTCTGAGGATGAAATGTTGTGCTCAACTCAACCTTCGTGCCCAACTCACGTTGTACTGCCCTCCAGAAGTGCGAGGTGATCTATGTACCTCGGTCAGAGATGATAGACATGGGCTCATCATGAAGACGGACGATCTCATGGATGTAAATCTCAGCCAACCGCTCCGAAAAATAGATAACTGCCACAGGAATGAAATGCGCTGACTCGGTCAGCCTGTCCACAATGACCCAAACTGCATCGAACTTCCTCTAAGTCTGTGGGAGTCCAACAACGAAATCCATATTGATACGCTCCCACTTCCACTCAAGAATCTCTAACTTCTGAAGCAAACCACCAGGTCTCTGATGCTCATACTTTACTTGCTGACAATTTAGACACTAAGCTACATATGCAACTATGCAACTATATCCTTCTTCATCCTCATCCACCAATAATCCTGCCGCAAGTCCTGATACATCTTGGCGGCACCCGAATGAATAGAATACTGGGAACTATGGGCCTTCTCAAGAATCAACTCACGAAGTCCATCTACATTATGCACACAAACACAACCCTGCATCCTCAAAACTCCGTCATCTCCAATAGTAACCTGCTTGGCATCACCATGTCGCACCGTGTCCCTAAGGACAAGCAAATGAGGGTCATCATACTACCGCTCCCTGATGCGCTCAAACAAGGAAGACCGAGCGACTGTACAAGCTAGAACACGACTAGGCTCAGAAACATCCAACCTCATGAACTGATTGGCCAAGGCCTGAACATCTAATGCAATCGGTCTCTTACCGACTAGAATGTACGCAAGGCTGCCCATACTCACTGACTTTCTACTCAAGGCACCGACCACCACATTGGCCTTCCCGAGATGATACAAGATGGTGATATCATAGTCGTTCAATAGCTCCTACCACCTCCTCTGCCTTAAATTGAGCTCCTTTTGTTTGAACAAATACTGCAAGCTCCGATGATCCGTGAATACCTCACACGACATGCCGCAAAGATAGTTCCTGCAAATCTTGAGCGCATGAACAATGGCTGCCAACTCTAAGTCATGAACAGGGTAATTCTTCTCGTAAACCTTCAGCTGCCGCGACGCATATGCAATCACCTTGCCATCCTACATCAATACGTGTACCAAGTCCAATACGAGATGTATCACAATATATCGTGGAAGATCCTAAACCTGTGGGCAACACCGGCACCGGTGCCATAGTCAAAACAATCTTGAGCTTCTGAAAGCTCACCTCACACTCGTCTGACCATCTGAACGGGGAACCCTTCTGGGTCAACCTGGTCAATGGGGCTGCTATAGATAAAAAACTCTCCATAAACCGACGATAATATCCTGCCAAACCCAAGAAACTCCGGATCTCCGTAGCTGAAGTGGGTTAGGCCAGTTCTGAACTACCTCAATCTTCTTAGGATCCACCTTAATGCCCTATGCTGATACAACGTGCCCCAAGAAAGCAACCGAGTCCAACCAAAACTCGCATTTTGAAAACTTAGCATACAATTGGCTGTTTCTTAGAGTCTGAAGTATGATCCAAAGATGTTGTTCATGCTCCTCTCGACTGCATGAGTAGATCAAGATATCATCAATAAAAACAATCACAAAGGAATCCAAATAGGGTTTGAATACCCGGTTTATCAAATCCAATAATGATGCTGGGGCATTTGTCAGTCCAAATAACATCACTAGAAATTAATAATGCCCATATCGAGTCCGAAAGGCTGTCTTAGGGACATCAAAATCCCTAATCCTCAACTGATGGTAGCCATACCTCAAATCAATCTTTGAAAACACCTTGGCACCTTGAAGTTGATCAAATAAGTCATCAATCCTCGGCAATTGATACTTGTTCTTGACGGTGACTTCGTTCAATTGCCGACAATCTATGCACATCCTCATCGATCCATCCTTCTTCTTCACGAACAACACAGGCGCACACCAGGGCGAGACACTAGGTCTAATGAAGCCATTGTCAAGCAAATCTTACAACTGCTCCTTCAATTCTTTCAACTCTAGCGGGGCCATGCGGTATGGCGGAATAGAAATGGGCTGAGTGCTCGGAGCCAAATCAATACAGAAGTCAATATCTCTGTAAGGTGGCATTCCCGGCAGGTCTGCCTGAAATATCTCTAGAAACTCACGAATAACCGGTACTGAACCCATGGAAGGAACCTCTGCACTAGAATCACGGACATAAGCCAAATAAGCTAGATACCCCTTCTCGACCATATGCTGAGCCTTCACTTAAGAGATAACCCTGCTGGTAGAATGGCCGGGAGTCCCTCTCCACTTAATCGAGGCAACCCCGATAAGGCTAAGGTCACAGTCTTGGCGTGGCAATCCAGTATAGCATGATAAGGTGACAACCAATCCATACCCAAAATGACATCAAAATCAACCATACCGAGAAGTAGAAGATCTACGCTAGTCTCAAGTCTCCCAATAGTAACCACACACAAACGATAGACACGATGTACAACAATAGAATCTCCCACAGGTATGTACACATACACAGGAGCACTCAAAGAATCACGAGTCACAACCAGATATGAAGCAAAATAGGATGACACGTAGGAATAAGTAGAGCCCGGATCAAATAGAACTGAAGCATCTCTATGGCAAACTGAAACAATACTTGTAATAACAACGTCTGATGACTCAGCCTCAGGCTTGGATGGGAAAGAATAACATCGGGGCTGGGCCCACCACTCTGAACCATATCCCTAGGACGGCCTCCAACTGGCTGGCCTCCACCTCTAGCGGCCTGACCTCCACCTCTAACGGCCTGACCTCTATCTCTGGCTGCCTGACCCCTACCTCTGGCTGGCTGAGCGGGCAGTGGTGCAACCGGTGCCGGAATCATGGAACGAGAACTCTGCTGTGGCATGCCGCCCAATAATCTCGGACAAGTCCTCCTGATATGCCCAAAACCACCATACTCAAAACATCCATCCTAGTGATGTGGCTGCTGAAACTGAGACTGACCCGAACGGGCCAAATAACCACAGTAATAACTCTGAATAGGAGGTGCACTGATAAGAGCTGATGGTGCACTGTAGGCTAGCTGCCCAGAATGAGGCACATAAGAACCACGACTCCCTAAAGCACTGTGGGTTGCCTGAAGTGCTGACTGATATGGCCTGGGGGGATGGCCCCTACCAAAAGTACCCTTGCCTCCAGGTGAGGCACCACTAAAACTACCGGAATGATGAGGCCTCTTATCAGACCCCTGCCCTCTCTCCTGTGAAAGAACATCCTCGATCCGCCTGGCGACATTAGCAGCTATCTGAAAAGAAAGCTCCGCCCCAGTCTCCTTGGCCATCTGAATCTTGATAGGGTGAGCGAGTCCCTCAATAAACCTCATCACCCCCTCTCTCTCTCTCTCTCGGTAGGAAGCAGAAGAATAGAATGACGGGCTAAATCCACAAAACAAGTCTCATACTGCGTGACTGACATACTGCCCGGCTGAAGACGCTCAAACTGCCTGCGGTAGCTCTCTCTCAGTGTGATAGGAAGGAACTTCTCAAGAAATAGCTGAGAGAACTGGTCCCAAGTAAGAGTAGGCGACCCCGCTGGTCTAGTAGATACATAATCCTTCCACCATCTCTTGGCGGAACCCATCATTTGAAACACAGCAAAATCGACCCCATTGGTCTCAACTATACCCATGTTCCGCAGCACCTCATGGCAGCGGTCAAGATAATCCTGTGGGTCCTCAGAAGGTGCTCCACTGAAGTGATCTGGGAAGAGCTTGGTAAACTTGTCCAATCCTAATAAGCCCTCAGAACACATGGCATGTCCATCACTGGCCTGTGCCGCAACAACTGGCAGAACTACCCCAACTGGTGGGGCTGCTGCAGTTTGATACTGGGGAGCCATCTGCTCCAGAGTGTGAGTAGCAGGAGTCTGTGCTCCTCCCCCAGCCTGAGAGACGGCTGGTGCCATGGGAAATGTACCGGCCTGGCCACACTATCCATAAGGCCCACCAAACGGGCCAAAGCATTGTGAAGCACTGGGGTGGCGATGAACCCCTCCGGGACATGAGCTAGTCCAACAGGCACAGTTTTGGCTAGAACCTCCTCATCAAACTCCACCTGAGGCTCCACCGCTGGTGCTGCTCGAGCTCTGGGCTGAGCTCTGCCCCTGCCTCGACCTCTGGCGCGACCTCGGCCTCGACCTTTGCCCCTCGTAGGAGTTGCTGCTGGGGGCTCCGACTACTGTCCAGCTGAAGATGTGGTGCGTGTTCTCGCCATCTTCGAGAGAGTAGAATAGCAGGGTTCAATCAGCAATGATAGAATAAAATTGCACGACAGAGAAGAATAGAAGTGAAATTGTTCCTAACTCCACAGCCTCTGGAAGATAAGTACCAACGTTTCCGTACCAATCCTCCAGACTCTACTAAGTTTGCGCGTGACTCGTGAGACCTATGTAACCTAGTGCTCTGATACCAACTTATCATGATCCGGAATTCCCACAGTCGGGACCATGATCGCGCCTAACAGTTCACTTGTTAGGCAAGACAATGTTAGAACATTCTATCCATTTTTAACAGTTTAATATTAGTTAATGAGAAAAGAACCGAAACTACTGCAATAAACCAAGGTAATAATGCAGAAGTTAAAATAGCCAAACGTTTAATACATCCCTGAACCCGGTGTCACAAGTGTACGAGCTGCTAGAAATTAACATATAAGGGTCTGAAGTAACATAAAGCTGTCTGAAAAGAAGGTACACAGCTAAATAAAAAGAAGAGAAGGGGACTCCGGAAGCTGCGAGCGCTGAGCAGATGTACCTCAAGTCTCCATACGATGTCCAATCCGACCTTACTGATAACCGCTGCTGGAACCAACTCCAAAATCTGCACAAGAAGTGCAGAGTGTAGTATGAGTACAACCAACCCCATGTACTCTGTAAGTGCCGAGCCTAACCTCGACGAAGTAGTGACGAGGCTAAGGCAGGTCACCTACACTACAACCGGTACGCAGTATACAATATTGACATAAAATGGAAATACAGAATAGGATAAAACAGTCAACTGAAAATAATAACTACAGCCTCAAGAAATAAGCATGTGTCGTCCAGAATTACCAATCCTTAGCATTTCAAATGAGAACACCGAAAACCAACACAGCTCAAGAAATAGAAACACACAAGTTGTTGCGGCGCACAACTCGATCTCATCGTACAACACAAAATCCTACCTTATTTCACCGTAATAACATCAACAAAAGAGATAATATACATATATATATATATATATATATATATATATATATATATATATATATATATATATGT
>NC_031994.1:51101134-51101671 GCF_001879085.1 Nicotiana attenuata
TATATATATATATATATATAAATGTTGCGGCACGCAACTCGATCCCACCATATATCAATATCTGTATCATAATTCACCCTTATTTCACCAAATCAATCCACCCTTATTCCACCTGTTATGGTGTGCAACTCGATCCTACTGTACAGTACAAATTCACCCGTATTCCATCACATCAATCCACCCTTATTCCACCTGTTGCAACTACAACCCGATCCTACCATATCAGTACCAAATACTCAATGTGCACAATCAAATTAATAATTCAAACCACGAAAACCTTTACGATAAATAAGTACTAATCTGAACCAGAAAGGCAAACCTTGTAGAACACATAAATCTACATAAGTAATACTACACAGTGAGACCAGTCCAGTAATTGACAATTAGAAGGTGCAAGTAAGTCAATTTAAGCAAATAGCAGGGAATCATGAAACTATGAAAAGATCTAACATCATTAACAGGAGAAGACATTGATTAATAGGTAGCAGTTAAGCATGGAAAGCATCTAGAGCATATAATAGTAAGACAAGGAAGAAA
>NC_031994.1:51101696-51193691 GCF_001879085.1 Nicotiana attenuata
GCGAATCCATTCCTTGAATCGAATGCCATTCCTGTCACGTGCAGCTCGGACTAATCCCCAATGGCCAGATGAGGCCATGTTGTTGTAGCTATCATTGGGGTAGGACACTCCCTTCCGGGATTTGTGTCATACACTCCTGGCGAGAACTAGGCTCAAGATGATTCCCTCAACGAAATCGTAATGTGTGCTGTACATAACACATACCGGTGGAGCATATCCTCCCAATATTGAATAGCTCCGAAAGTGCGCATCCCCTTTGGTACTTTTCCGCACCTTCTCGAGGTGTAATAGCATTCACAGAATTGTCCTCTTCTTGCCTGACCGGTCGTCATGAAATGGTTGTGCTCAACTCATCCGTGAAACTCACGTTGTCACCATTAAAAAACTCTGTACGCACTTTGAACTTCATGAAAGTAGACGGTACTCAGAAGTGCGAGGTGATCTATGTAGCCCTTTGCGGCCATGAAATCCGCAGGGCCGTCCCAAAAAAAGATTGTAGGAACATGACTCGGCATTGGAAAACTCCACTAGTGATCCACGGTCTATTGTTTCCGTGGCTCACAGCTAATTCCCACTGTGTCAGATGATAGTACCACTCGTGAGCTCAGTTCAATCGAAGAGCTCAAAGTGGTACTCTCACATTACGGATGTAAAATCTCAAGCTAACGCCCTGCCTATTCTTCGTTATATAACTTAGATATATCCTCTGTCAACCATGCAACTTTTCTAGAAGTGGAAAAGAGGGCAATGTTGGCACTAGACCATTGGTACATAGAATTATAGCCGCCTGACTCGGTCCAGCTGTCCACAATGGTACCACCAAAGATGCATCGTAATTATCCATCTCACTATGTGCGTGTAGCAGGAGTACGATAAACGTGAATAATCCATAGTTGATTATCCGTCTCGCTTCCAACTAGGTTCCACATAACAGAATCTCTAACTCTGAAGCAAATCCGAGTCAGGTCTTCCTAGTATCGCAGCAAAGATTGATTATTTACTTGCTGACAATTTAGACACTAAGCTACTATGCAACATGCAACTATATCCTCTTCATCCTCATCCAACCAATAATCCTGCCGCTCATAGTCCTATCACATCTCCACTTGGGGAATACTTCGCTTTGCCACTTCTCACACGATAATGTCCGCAAGTATAGATTACTTGTGTAAATCTCATAGTGGGACACTTGCGTTCTATACGTGTATTACGAACCCTCCTTCTCCTACCAACCGCACAGTCGCCATGGTCTTGATATCACTTTATGTCACACAAACACAACCTTGCATCCCTCAAAACTCCGTCATCTCTCCAATGTAAACCTGCTTGGCATCCACCATGATCGCACCGTTCCCTAAGGACAAAGCAATGAGGGTCATCGATACTACCCGCGACATGGTCACTAGTGCATAAATGAGCTCAAACGAGATGTGTAAGGCACGCCGGGAGTTTTCCGACGATCTGTTGTACACAACGCATTACGAATGAGTACTTTAGGGGGCCTCAGAAACATCCAACCTCTCATGAACTGTAATAATGTGGTTTTTCCCGGAACCTGCTCTTCGAGACCTTCTATTCTAATCGTCTACAAGTACATCGCCGCTCTTTGTTCTCTCGTACCGACTAGAATGTACGCAAAGGTGCCCTTGCCCATACTCATGACTTTCTACTCAAGGCACCGACACCACATTGGCCTTGGGATTGTTCTTCGCTGTTTACCACGATTATTGATCTCACCATTCAGAGATGGTGATATCATAGTCGTGGGCGCACTCATCATGATCTGTCAACTACGCTCTTACGAAGTTACCTTCCACACCTTCTCTTCTCTATTGGTCCGTTTTAAATTGAGTCTCTTGGTCACTATTTGTTTGAACCACTACACATACTCTGCGATACACTCCGATGAATTCACCATGTACGAAGTGCACCACGCTTTCTCCTACACGTCGACCAAGACATGCAATTTGGGTCACGGTTTCAATGATAACTGGCTCTGCTCGAAACGGCAAAGTTTTACCAAACAATAGTTCCGTACAGGTCGATGACGAACAAATTGCTTTGAGCGCACTGGTTGAATTACAATGGTTGCACCCAAACTCTAAGTCATGAACGAGGTAATTCTTTCTAACAGGGTAAAACCCTTCTGCATGCTTGATTACCCCTTACTTGCGACGGTTCCTGCACTGTTGCGCCACTGGCGACAGCGACTATTCATTGCGAGTATCAACCCTTCTTCTTGTGTTGCCCTATCTTACTCTCTCAGCATCTAACTACTTATAGTTATCCATCAAAAAAGTCCAACTACGAGATGTTATCAACAATATTATCGTGGGAAGATCCTAAAACCTGTGGGGCAACACACGGCACCGGCGTGCCATGTCCAAAACAATCTTGAGCTCTCTGAAAAGCTCACTCACACTCGTCTGACCATCCTGAACGGGTGGAACCTTCTGGGTCAACCTGGTCATGGAGGCTGCTTATAGATAAAAAAACTTTCCATAACCGACGATAATATCCTGCCAAACCCAAGAAACTTCCGGATCTCCGTAGCTAATGGGTTTAGGCCAGTTCTGAAACTACCTCAAATCTTTCTTAGGTGAATCCAACCTTAATGCACTATGCTGATACAAACGTGCCCAAGAAAGCAACCGAGTCCAACCAAAACTCGCATTTTGAAAACTTAGATACAATTGGCTGTTTCTATTAGAGTCTGAAGTAATGATTCCAAAGATGATGTTCTGCTCCTCTCGACTGGAATGAGTAGATCAAGATAATCATTCAAAAAAACATCACAAAGGAATCCAAATAGGGGGTTTGAATACCCGGTTTATCAATCCAATAATGGATGCTGGGCATTTGTCAGTCCAAATAACATCACTAGAATTAATTAATGCCCCATATGAGTTCGAAGTTGTCTTAGGGACATATCAAAATCCCTAATCCTCAAAACTTGATGGTAGCCATACACTCAAATCAATCTTTGGAAAACACCTTTGGCACTTGAGTTGATCAAATAAGTCATCAATCCTCCGGCAATTTGATAGCTTGTTCTTGACGGTGACTCGTTCCAATTGCCGACAATCATATGCACATCCTCATCGATCCATCCTTCTTCTTCACGAACAACACAGGCGCACACCGGGCGAGACACTAGGTTAATGAAGCCATTGTCAAAGCAAATCCTTACAACTGTGTCCTTCACAATTCTTTCAACTCTAGCGGGGCATGCGGTATGGCGGAATAGAAATGGGCTGAAGTGCTCCGGAGCCAATCAATACAGAAGTCAATATCTCTGTAAGGTGGCGATCCTCAGGCAGGTCTGCCTGAATATCTCTAGAAACTCCGAATAAGGTAACTGAACCATGGAAGGACCTCTCACTAGAATCACGCGACATACAGCCAAATAAGCTAGATACCCCTTCTCGACCATAGCTGAGGCCTCACTTAAGAGATAACCCTGCTGGTAGAATGGCCGGAGTTCCCTCTCCACTTAATCGAGAACCCCTGATAAGGCTAAGGTCACAGTCTTGGCGTGGCAAATCCAGTATAGGCATGATAAGTGACAACCAATCCATTACACCAAAATGACATAAAATCACATACGAGAAGTAGAAGATCTACGCTAGTCTCAAGTCTCCCCAATAGTAACCACACACAACGATAGACAACATGTACAACCAATTAGAAATCTCCACAGGTATTAACACATACACAGGAGCACTATAAGAATCACGAGTCACAAACCAGTATGAAGCAAATAGGATTGACACGTAGGAATAAGTAAGCCCGGATCAAATAGAACTGAAAGCATCTCTATGGCAAACTGAAACAAATACTTTGTAATAACAACGTCTGATGACTCAGCCTCAGGCTTGGATGGGAAAGAATAACATCGGGGCCTGGCCCACCACTCTGAACCATCCCTAGGACGGCCCTCCAACTGGCTGGCCTCCACCTCTAAGCAGGCCTGACTCCCCTCTAAACGGCCTGACCTCTATCTCTGGCCTGGCCTGACCCTACCTCTGGCTGGCTGAGCGGCGGTGTTTTTTGTGCAACCGGTGCCGGAAATCATGGAACGAGAACTCTGGCATGTGCAGTGCGCGCCTAATATCTCGGAAACAAGTCCTCCTGGATATGCCCAAAACCACATACCTCAAAACATCATTCCTAGTGATTGTGCTGCTTGAAACTGAGAACTGACCCCGAACGGCCAAATAACCACGAATACTCTAATAGGAGGTTGCACTGATAGAGGGCTGAATGGTGCACTTAGGGCTAAGCTGCCCAATGAAGAGCACATAAGAACACGACTCCCTAAAGCACTGTGTGTTGCCTGAAGTGCTGACTTGATATGCCTGGGGGATGGCCCCTACAAACAGTACCCTTGCTCCAGGTGAGGCACCACTTAAAAAACTACCAGGAATTTGATGAGGCCTCTTATCAGACCCCTGCCCTTCTCTCCCTGTGAAGAACATCCTCGATCACGCCTGCGGGGACATTAGCAGCTATCGAAAAGAAAGCTCCGCCCCAGTCTCCTTGGCCATCTGAATTCTTGATAGGGTTGAGCGGAGTCCCTCAATAAACCTCTCACCCCCTCTCTCTCTCTCTCCTCGTAGGAAGCAGAAGAATAGATGACGGGCTAACTCCACAAAACCAAAGTCTATATGGTGACTGACATACTGCCCGGTGAAGACGCTCAAACTGCCTGCGTGTTGCTCTCTCTCAGTGTGATAGGAAGGAACTTCTCAAAGAAATAGTTGAGAGAACTGGTCCCAAGTAAGGAGTTAGGCGACCCCGCTGTCTAGAGATACTAATCCTTCACATCTCTTTGGCGGAACCATCATTTGAAACACAGCAAAATCGACCCATTTGTCTCAACTATACCATGTTCCGCATCATCCTCATGGCAGCGGTCCAAGATAATCCTGTGTTCCTCAGAAGGTGCTCCACTGAAGTGATCTGGGAAGAGTTTGGTAAACTTTGTCCAATCCTAATAAGCCTCAGAACACATGGCATGTCCATCACTGCGCCTGTGCCGCAAAACTGGCAGAACTACCCCAACTGGTGGGGCTCTGCAGTTTGATACTGGGGGAGCCATTGCTCCATGAGTGTGAGTAGCAGGAGTCCTGTGGTCCTCCCCAGCCTGGAGAGACGCTGGTGCCATGGGAATGGTACCGGCCCTGGCCAACTATCATAAGGCCACAACGGGCCAAAGCATTGTGAAGCACTGGGGTGCGATGAACCCCTCCGGGACATGAGCCTAGTCCACACAGGCACAAGTTTGGCTAGAAACCTCCTCATCAAACTCCACCTGAGGCTCCACCGCTGGTGCTGCTCGAGCTCGGCTGAGCTCTGCCCCTGCTCGACCTCGGCGCGACCTCGCCATCGACCTTTGCCCCTCGTAGAAGTTGCTTGCTGGGGCTCCGACACTGTCCAGCTGAAGATGTGGTGCGTGGTTTTGTCTCGGCCATCCTTCGAGAGAGTAGAAATAGAGGGGTTCAATCACAATGATAGAATAAAATTGCACGGACAGAGAAGAATAGAAGTGGAATTGTTCCTAACTCCAACAAGCCTCTGGAAGATATAGTACCAACGTTTCCGTACCAATCCCTCCAGACTCTTACTAAGTTGCGCGTGACTCGTGAGACCTATGATAACCTAGTGCTTTGTACCAACTATCATGATCGGAATTCCCACAGTCGGACCATGGAGCGGCTAACAGTTCACTTGTTAGGCAAGAACAATGTTAGAACATTCTATCATTTTTTAACAAGTTTAATTAGTTAATTAGAAAATAACCGAAAACTACTACGCAATAAACCAAGGGTAATAATGCGAAGTTAAAAATAGCAAACCGTTTAATACATCCCTGAACCCGGTGTCACAAAGTGTACGAGCTGCTAGAAATTAACATATATAAGGGCTGAAGTAACATAAGCTGTCTGAAAAAGAGTTACACAGCTAAATAAACAAGAAGAGAAGGGGCTCCGGGAAGCTGCGAGCGCTGAAGCAGATTGTACCTCAAGTCTCTCTACGATGTCCCAATCCGCCTTTACTGATAACCCTGCTGGAACCAACTCCCAAAAATCTTGCACAAGCAAGTGCAGAGGTGTAGTATGAGTACACAACCAACCCCAATGTACTCTTGTAAGTGCCGCCTAACCTCGACGAAGTGTACGAGGCTAGGCAGTCACCTACACTACAACCGGTACGCAGTATACAATATTGACATAAATGGAAATACAGAATAGGATTAAACAGTAACTTGAAAATAATAATTACACCTCAAAGAAATAAGTGTGTCGTCCAGAATTACCAATCCTTAGCATTTCAAAATGAGACACGAAAAACCAACACAGCCAAGAAATAGAAACACACAAGTTGTGTTGCGGCGCACAACTCGATTCTCATCGCTACAACACAAAATCCTACCTTTATTTCACCGTAATAAACATCAACAAAAAGAGATAATATACATTATATATATATATATATTATATATATTATAATATATATATTATATATATAATGTTGCGGCACGCAAACGATCCACCATATATACAATATCTGTATCATATTACCCTTATCTTTCACAAATCATCCACCTTTATTCCACCTGTTTTGGTGTGCAACTCGATCCTACTGGCTTACAGTACAATTCACCGTATTCCATCACATCAATCCACCCTTATTCACCTGTTGCAATTCAACCGATCAATACCATATCCAGTACCAAATACTCATAGTGCACAATCAAATTAATAAATTCAAACCACGAAAACCTTTACGATAAATTAAGTATAATCTGAACCAGAAGGCAACCTTGTAGAACACATTAAATTCTACATAAGTAATACTACACAGTGAGACCAGTCCAGTAATTGACAAATTAGAAGGTGCAAAGTAAGTCAATTAAGAAATAGCAGGGGAAATCATGAAACATGAAAGATCTAACATCAATTAACAGGAGAAGACATTGATTAATAGGTAGCATTAAGCCATGGAAAGCATCCTAGAGCATATATAGTTAAGACAAGGAAGGAAATAATTAGTAAAAGCGGAAAATCAAAGGTAAAACGATAAATTCGGCAGGTATAAGCATTCGTCACTC
This sequence comes from Nicotiana attenuata, assembly GCF_001879085.1. Taxonomy (NCBI): domain Eukaryota; kingdom Viridiplantae; phylum Streptophyta; class Magnoliopsida; order Solanales; family Solanaceae; genus Nicotiana; species Nicotiana attenuata. Next base: position 51,108,811 of record NC_031994.1, read on the forward strand.
GCATATAACGGCCGCTCCACATAAATTCACATAGCATAAAGTCCTGAGAGTTTCCTGATTCCCTCAAGTCAAGGTTTAAATTCAACGCTATTACCTCGCCTCCAAAGATCACTCAAGTTCAACCCACAAACTTTGCCTTTCAAAACAAGCCATCTGAACCAAAATATCTAGCAAATTACCAACCAACAACCTTAAGAATCCCAGATGCAAAAGTTCAATTTAGGTTCATTATTTTGAAAAATTTAACAAAAGTCAACTCCCGTTGCCTCTTGGTCCAAACTCGAAATTCGATCAAAACCCGTATTACCCATTCACCCCCGAGCGCCGCTTTTTAATTTATTTTGGAATCGATCTCAATTTGAGGATCTAAATCCCAATTTCACATAAAATCCCTAAGTCTACCCAAACCCCCAATTTCCCACATGAAAATCTAGAATCCTTAGGTGAATCTTAGGAAATGTAATAAAGATTGAAAGAAAATGATTAGAATTAACCAGTGATTTGGGGAAGATGGGTTCTTGTGAAAATCGCCTCTAGAGTTTTCTAAGTTTGAAAATTTGAAGAATGAACAAAGTCTCGTCTAAACTCAAGTTTTACACAGTTTGCGATATCGCCAACTGCAATATCCTGTTTGCAATTCGCGAAACCTCGCAATTGCGCGAAAGAGGTAGCATTGCGAACTCCTTCCAAATCCCAGTGATCGCAGCTTGTTGATCAAGTGGTCGCAAATGTAAACCCTGATGCCCTCGGCAAATACAGACCATTCTTCGCAAATGCAAAGATCATCCCGACAGTGCTATGTCGCAAATCGCGACTCTGCTTCGCAAAAAGCGGAACTGGCAAGTTCGCAAAACGAACTTTTACCTCGCAAATGCGAGTACCCCCTGCCATGCCCAGGCCCAGCAAATGCGATTGGTTTCTTCGAATGTGAGCCAGAAATCTTCGCAAATGCTGAGATCTGGCAGCAGACCAGAAACTAAAAATGTCATTGCTATGTTTTTCTAAGTTTAATTCAACTCCGTAGCGCTATCCGAAACTCACCCCGAAGCCCTCGGGCTCCAAACACAATGCCACCACAAGTACCAATAACATTTACGAACTTGCTTGCCTATCAGATTCGCTGATAAACACCTTAGAACTACGATTGGAACACCAATCAATGAAATTTTCACAGGGTAAACTTTGAAACTTCTATTTTAGCAACCAGGACGTCCGAATCACAGGTCAAACCAATCTCCATTTCTACCAAATTTGACAGACAAGTCATAAATATAGTAATGGATCTATACCAGGTTCCCGAACCAAATATGGACCCTGATATCACATAAAGCCAAAAATTTTGGTTCAAAGTTTCAAAGTCATTGGTTTTATAAACTTTTAAATTTCACCAAAGTGCATAACTCGGGCTAGGGACTTCCGTATTTCGATTCCAGGCATACGCCCAAGTCCCAAATCACGATATGTGAGCACCGAGACGTCAAAATCGAATCCGGGTTCTGTTTGCTCAAAAGTTGACCCAAGTCATCTCAAAATGGTTTCAAAGCAAAAAATTTCATATTTTTTATAAGTTTTTAACATAAAACTTTCTGAAAAATATACCCGAACTGCCGCATGCAAAATCCGAGGAGTCTAAAATGAGATATTTAAGGCTTCAAAGCACATAATTGGATTCTAAAAATATAAGATGACCTTCAGGTTAATCACATCCACAACTTTAATTCGCATTTGTCAAAAGCGGGTTCATTTACAAATAATATCTGTCCTTTTTAATATAATTTACAAACAGAGAAATATTTTTTTGTGAAGCGGATTATAACTAAAACTCGCTTCCTTCAACGTGGATTCTCACGTGCCTCAATGGAGTAAATCATGCATGATGCAACAGGAAATGTAAGGTAGGAAGGTTGACACAATGTTCTAGTCACACTTGATTTTATTCTAACAATAAAAACGTGACACCAATAGAAAGAAATGAATGGAAAAACTCACCAAGTATTTAAGAAGAATGATGAATTGAAAGTTGACCGAAAGATGTTTTTGAGAAAAGACCTAATAATATTGCGTTGTTTTCAATCTCAAAAATACAAATATGAAGAAAGACAAACCATTTCGGAAATAATCCCTCTCGTCCAAAAAATTATAAAACAAATATTTATGTATTCCCTAACTTATGTATTATTGAAATCTTTAAGGTGTAGCATGACAAGTACACATTATGTATTTTTTTTTAAATTGTAAATCACTCGTCAAACCGAAACAACTTTAGCAATTTTTTTGTTCTTTGTTTGTCAACTAAATTGAAATTTAAAAGTTTTTTGGTTCTATATCGGAACTAAGGAGAATCTCAACTTTCATTGCATGAAGGTATAGAATGTAGAGAAAAAGACATAAAGTTCATCATAAGTTACTTTTTAAGTAAAAGGGCAATGTCGATATAGCAAAGGTCCCTTTTCACTACAGAAAGTTAATTAAAACTATAAGGATAATATATGAATAACAAAATCAAAACGCTATTATAAATAATGAAGTACGTTGTGATTGAACGAATTCAAACAAAGCATCCTTTCATATGGATGAGTAACGCACTTCTGAAAGAACACATCGGTTCGTAAGTTTTTTTGAAGCAAATATTTTTCTTTTTTTAATAAATCAGGTAATTAGATTTTTTAGGCTAGGAGGGCGTAAAGTAATTTAACTTTCTTAAAAGGACTTCCTATTTTTAATAATACTAGTTTCTCGGTATGTGCGTTGCACGTTTGTACTGAGTCATATACTACACAATTGGGTAAAATAATAGTAATATATTATCGTAAAATTTTGACTAAATAATTATACTTAAAAATATAAAGTACGAGTTTTTCTGTGAAAGATCAATGTGGATCGTTGTACGCTAAGGTCAAAATATATAATTAGATATCATCAAGATGATTATTGTTCTCGGCATATACATTTTATTTATATGCCGATTCATGTAGTACATAATTTAATAAAATAATATTAATATTATTTAAATATAAATTTGAGTAAATAATTATTCTTGAACAAATAAAGTACAAGTTTCTATGAATGATCAATGTGAATCGTCATATTGTAATATTTTTTTTAATGGAGATTACGATGATTCAATATTGTCTGAACCTGCATATATTAGAAGTATTGAAAAATGTCGACATGATTATTGAAAGGTTTCTTGGATCTTTTCCCCTATTGAAAATTTGTCAATAATTGATATTAGTAAAAGGCAATATATACACAAACGAAAAAATGGTATTACCTTTTCGTCAATTATAGGTCTTAAAGCTCCTTCTTGTCTTGAGTTATTTTTTTAGTTATGATCTTACTAAACTTCTTTAAATTATTAATATTTTTACCACCTAATTATATAAATATTTTTGTAGCTTGTCAATAGACTATTCCAAAATCTGATTCAAATATCAGATATTAAAGAAACTACACATAAATGTCAAGCTTTCAATTCAATCTTGAAATATGTTCAATATTCTTAGTAATAATAACTATATACTACTCTCTTTTGTTTCCTAATTATCATATATAGTATCATTTGATAAAATTTCTTGATTATGTATAAAACACATAGACGAATTGAGTGTATATGTTTCTTAATTATCTCATCTTAAAAGTAGCAGTAATTTGCTCTAAGTCACAAAATATAACACTGTTACTCATTCTTTTCAACTTCACTATCATTGAATTGTATATTAATTTATATTACTTTCATGCAATGCATTGCATCCATAATATTCTGTGATATTTTTTCCTTTGCAACGTAATGGTGCATTAAATGGAAATACAATATTTTGTATGTGTTTCAATACATATGATATCATTTTTTGTGCTATAGAGTAAACATCACTCACGTAGGAGACATGCTTAGATTATAAAAAGTGTCTTCCAATCAGGGGGCGTACGCAGAATTCTTCATAAGCAGTGTCGACAATTATAAAAAGTGAATGAACAAACAAATATAACAGTGATGCTATATTAAGAAAAAAAGTTCAATTTATATCAATAAAACGCAATATATTACAATATTATAACTTTTCTCGGCGAGTTTTTACTTTTTGAAAATTATTGATAAAGCGTCATAGTACTATATCTTTTTTTATATAAGGCATCACACAATCACTCATATTTAAATAAATTTTAAGGAACTTAAAATTTCTTTCACTGCGTAGATGTGATTCGCCTCATTGATTCTTTCTTCCAAGGTAACACTCTGTTTGGATCATTGTTCCTTATCGTTTTATAATGTATTGTATTGTATCGTATTGTATTATATCGTTTTATGAATATAATATTTGGATAGATTGTATTGTTTGTTATTGTTGAATAATATTTTACTGTTTGGTTTGACCGTATCGTACTGTATTGTAACTAACAAGTTTACTAAAATACCCTCAATTGTTTAAATATTAAATTTATCAAAAATTATACACAAAAATAATTTTAAAAAATAAAACAGAAGAAGGCAAAACACCTTAAGAAAACATAACAAAGGAGCGAGACAGAAGAAGGCAAAACAAAGGAACACAACTAATTGGAATCGAGTTAAAAGCAAATTAGGAGAAAAAATCAAACAGAAGGCGGCAAAATACCTTTAACGTTGGCGGCAGAAGTTTTGAAAACAAATAAAGTAGGTTATAGGTTGGAGATTTGGAGTTAAAATAGAAAAAAAGTTAAAGAGTAGAATAGAATTATGGAGTAATAAGTTAGGGCATAGTTGAAAAGAAAAATAGGAAACAATCCCACCACACCAAATCAGTTATTTCGAAAAATGGGACTTTTCATTGTTCCGGGACAATGGATTTAACAATACAATACAACCAATTTTAATGAAACAATCAAAACAAATGTTGTTTTGGGATAACAATACAATACGATACAATGGGTAACAACCATCCAAAGCTTAACAGCTTGTTTGGATGGTTGTTCCCCGTTGTAACACGTATTGTATTGTTATGCCAAAACAATGTTTGTTTTAATTATTTCATTAAAATTGGTTGTATTGTATTGTTAAATCCATTGTTCCGGAATAATGAAAAGTCCCTTTTTTTAAAACAACCAATTTGGTGTGGTGGGATTGTTTCCTATTTTTCTTTCCAATTATGCCCTAACTTATTACTCCACAATTCTATTTTATCATTTACCTCTTTTTCTATTTTAACTCCAAATCTCCAAGCTATAACCTACTTTGTTTCCAGAACTTCTACCGTCAATGTTAAAGGTATTTTGCCGCCTTCAGTTTTAGTTTTTCTCCTAATTTATTTTTAACTCAATTCTAATTAGTTGTGCTCCTTTGTTTTGTCCTCTTCTGTCTCGCTCCTTTGTTCTGCTTTCTTAATGTGTTTTGCCTTCTTCTGTTTTATTTTTTTAAATTATTTTTATGCATAATTTGATAAATTTAATATTTAAATAATTGAGGGCATTTTAGTAAACTTATCAGTTACAGTACAGTACGATACAGTCAAACCAAACAGCAAAATATTATTTAACAATAACAAACAATACAACCTATCCAAATATTGTATTTCATAAAACAATAAAATACAATACAATACACTACAATACATTATAAAACGATGGGAAACAATGATCCAAAAAGAGTGTAAAAAATGTTATCTTCAAGAAAAAAAAGTAGCAAAATGTATACGAGCTGCTGAGCTTCGAACCCCTTACCTACCGTTCAAACTTTTTTTTTTGGTCAACACTACCGTTCAAACTTAGCTTCTTAGCATTGGACCAAGACGCACTTCTGGGCAATAACGTTCGTTTTGTTTTTATAACGGCGTATTTATAATATTATAGATTTAATAAAATATCTATTTAATTAGATTTTCCTGCGAAGCGGTGTTGTGATGATACCTGTTTTTAAAATGAATTCTGCGTTTTGAGGCCTTAAAAACCTTTTTTAGCATCACCTCGATTTGTGTGCGCAGTCCGAGCGCGTAGCCGGAAAGCCTATATGTGAAATTCTGTGAAAAATGATAAATTTTAATTATGAAATGAATTAATTTGACTTCGGTCAACGTTTTGGGTAAATGGACCCGGGCCCGTGATTTGACGGTCCCGGAGGGTCCGTAGAAAAATATGGGACTTGGGCGTATGCCCGGAATCGAATTCCGAGGTCCCAAGCACAAGAATTGAATTTTTAAAGAAAATTATTTTCTGAAATTGTTTAAAGGATTTGGAAATGAATTTGGTTAGAACATGTTGGTATCGGGCCCGTATTTTGGTTCCGGCGCACGGTACATGTCTTATATATGATTTAAGATGATTCTGTGAAATTTGGTGAGAAACGGATGTCATTTGACGTGATTCGTACTTTAAATGGATATTTTGATGTTTTAAGAAGTTTGAGAAATTTCATTGATCTTGAGGTTTAATTCGATGTTCATGATGTTATTTTGGTGATTGAGTACACGAATAAGTCCGTAGGATGTTTTTGAGGTTGTGTGTATATTTGGTTTGGAGCCCCGAGGGCTCGGGTGAGTTTTGGATAGGCCACGGGGTGAAATTTTGGACTTAAGGAATTGCAGGCCTGCAGGCTTCGCATTTCCCAACCTCCCTTCGCAATTCCCAGGCTTCGCAATTCCCAAACCCATGTTCGCAATTCCCAGGCTTCGCAACTTCAAACCCATGTTCGTAATTCCCAGGCTTCGCAATTCCCAAACCCATGTTCGCAATTCCCAAGCTTCGCAATTCCCAAACCCATGTTCGCAATTCCCAGGCTTCGCAATTCCCAAACCCCTATTCGTAATTCCCACATCTAAGACCTGCAACTTTTATACTTAGCCGAATTTTTAACCCATTTTCATATTCTCTCAAAACATAAACACACTTAGGCGATTTTTCAAGGATTTCTTCTTCTCCAAATCAATTGTAAGTCGATTTTAACTAACTTCCTTCAATTCTTAACATCTTCTAACATGATTTCAACTTCAAATCAATGATTTTCATGGGGGAAATTGGGTGTTTTGGGTAGAACCTAGGTTTTTAAAAAATTGAGGATTTGGACCTCGATTTGAGGTCCGATTTCAAAACAAATTATATATTTGAGTTCGTGGGGGAATGGGTGATCGGGTTTTGGTTCGAACCTCGGGTTTTGACCATGTGGGCCCGGGGGCGATTTTTGACTTTTTGGGTAAAACTTTAGAAAACTCATTTTCATGCATTGGGGTTGATTCATTTAGCGTTTATTGATGTAATTAAGTAACTTGTGACTAGATACGAGCGAATTGGTGGTGGAATCAAGGGTAAAACTATAATTGAATCGTGAATTGTGTTCGTGGCATCGAGGTAAGTGTTTGGTCTAACCTTAGCTTGAGGGATTAGGAGTTGTGTCTATTTGCTACGTGTTAATTGTGGAGTACGACGTATAGGCATGGTGACGAGTATCTATACGTCAGTGTCAAGCATGCCCGTGAGTCTTGTGTTATAAATTGTTATGACTCTGTTGTGGTTTATTGTGCCTCACATGTTATTATTATCATTGTTCCCTTGCCGGGATGTTTGTTTGAATATTATTGTTCCCTTGCCGGGATATTGTTGAGATATCATTGTTCCCTTACCGTGATGTTTGTTTGGATATTATTGTTCCCTTGCCGGGATATTGTTGAGATATCATTGTTCCCTTGCCGGGATATTTATTTGCTAAAATTGTTCCCTTGCCGGGATTCCTTGTTATTATTGTTGGCAATGAAATGGGAGCGGGTGGTACGCGTACCACAAGATATAATGAAATGGGAGCGGGTGGTACGCGTACCACAAGATATAATGAAATGGTAGCGGGTGGTGGTACGCCTACCACAAGATATAATGAAGTGGTACGCCTACCACAAGACATAATGAAATGGGAGCGGGTGGTACGCCTGCCACGAGATACATGAAATGGGAGCGGGTGGCACGCCTACCACAAGATATGAGAAATGGGAACGGGTTGCACGCCTGCAACAAGATGTGAAAAGAAAGTGAAATATGCTTTGTTTTTTTCTTTATTCTTGTTTGTGGTTGGATTTTTGATTCATTTATCTTCTATTGATATTTTGTTTTTACCTGTTATTCCCCGAAAGCATGTTTCCCCTCCCACCTTTACTTGTTTATTTCCGTATTTTTTTTCCGCTATATATATTTGAACTGCACAGGTTTATTTGGTATCTAATCCTAGCCTCGTCACTACTTCGCCGAGGTTAGGCTAGGCACTTACCAGCACATGGGGTCGGTTGTGCTGATACTACACTCTGCACTCTTTTGTGCAGACCCCTGTGTTGTGGACTTCGGACCGCAGTGAGATTTCTGATTCTTGATCGTCAGGCGACCCGAGGTAGACCTGCAGGCGTCCGCAGTCCCTGGCGTCTCCTCTATCTTCTATTCCCTGTTTCATTTTCCTTATTTCAGAAACAGTGTACTGTTATTTCTTCAGACTTTGTGTGTAGTGAATCTTAGACTGTCTGTGACACCAGATTTTGGGTGGTTAAGGCTTGAGTAATTGTAATAGACATAGATTCCAAATATTTCATTATTTTCTTCCGCTTAATTTAACTTTCAGCTGTTTATACGTTATCGCTTTGTGTTTGATAAAAAGGAATAAATGGATAATGAAGTAATTAGTTTGAAAGAATTGGCTTGCCTAGCTCACATTAGTAGGCGCCATCACGACTTCCGAGGGTGGAAAATCCGGATCGTGACAGGTGTCGGATGACATTGCTTGCACAAAGGTGCATCCGCGCCCGCTGCCAATGAACTCTATCTCATCTTAACTTTAATTCATTGCGTAACAATCTAAATTTATATGGTAATAACTATTTATACTCAAATTTAATTTTTTAAAAAACAATACACCTATTTACGCCAGTTCTATCTCCTGTAAAATGATGATTCATCCATCAAATCAATTTATTTTCTCATCCCTTCCTGCAGTTCTTATACTACAAAGAAGTGCAATAATTGTTGTTGTACGTATATCGTTAATGTCATGTTCAAGATAAAACCAATGCAACAAAGTGATGGTCCAATGATGACAATTCATCTAATATTTCAAATGTTCAAAACTGTTTCCTTGCTTTTAAATATTTTAACAATACGATATAAATGTGAGACAAACATTTAGAATGTTAACCAGTGTCACACCTCCTTTTTTTTACACACCTAGCCCGAAGGATAGTGTATAAGGGAGTTTTTCCATTTAAAGTGACATTATTCGAAATGAGATTATTTATTTATCAGAGTCGCCACTTGGGATAGTTTATTTGGTATCCCAAGTCACCGATTTATTTTAAATCCCAAATCGAAGAAATTTCGACTTTCCTTTTGAAGTCCGCGAACCAGAAATTCTGAATAAGGAATTCTGTTAACCGAGGGAAGGTGTTAGGCACCCCCGGATTCCGTGGTTCTAGCACGGTCGCTCAACTGTTATAAATGGCCTATTATCTGATTTTAGTACATGTTTTAACCTATGGTGCAATTTTAAACCTTAACCGCTTTATTTCATTATTTTTTTTAAGGAAAATTGCAACGTTATTTAAAATACGTCTCGAACCACGTCACATAAATGCACCCGCGGTTCTCACATGTTTTATCTAACATTGTTGAGATTTGGATTTGGGTCACATAAATGCGCACCCGAGTTTAGGAAGGTAATGTTATTAAAATAACGCGCCTAAAGCAACTACGTGTTTGCAATTTTGCGAGGGCCATGAAAATTCGCTAAATGGCACGCCTCGATTTCTAAGGACAAGCAAAATTAATTAAACGAGGGCCATGCAATTTGAGATTTTATTTGGCACGGCACACCTCGAATTATTTTTAAAGGATTGTCCTCAACTAGAGAAAACTAGGGATATTCATAATTATTCACTTTCCTAAATTTGGAGGTCTGCTTGCCTTGGAGGTAATTCAATAATCAAACAATTACAGTTAGTTAACAAAAAAAAAACATGATCAATGACTACAATTCAATCTAGTACGTCTAATTACCTCCATTTGAAAGAGATTTGACATTAACTACTGTTCAAATCAACGAGTTTTTCTTGCCATCTAAACTTCAATATTTTTCATATAAATCTTGCACATTATTACCAATTGGAAATAACCACAAACTATTCTTGGTCATAAACACACGCTCACGGGCAGAATTACAGAGCTAAATTAGTATATAAAATTGTGATAAAAGCAAAACTCCATAATTAACTGTTTCAATTACCCCAAAGAGAAATCCGTGCATACTTAATATTTGAACAATCCACAGAAAACTTAAAACAGATTTGCAATTCACCTTCAAGAATATTTTTAAACATACCCGTGAACAAACAAACTACAAGCTTCAGGGCATTGCTAGCTCAAACAAGTTTACAATTCGGGTCCCAAATGTTATGGCAGTATCTAAATCAAATTTTATATTCAAATAGACAAGACCATGTAAATCAATAATTGTAATCACTTGTTCAACAGATAAGAACATGTAGTTTCTGAAATCCTTTCTCATAAAAACAACAAGTGGTCCAAATCAATTTACAGAGTCGAAATCGAAGAGATTACCTTGCTCCAATGGAATAAAAGAGAGACAGTGATAAGAATTGAATCTGGAACTAGCCAATAAAGTGAATCAACAACAGAGCAGCAGAATTTCAGACCTATGAAATCAACTTTCTCAGCTCGTACAAACCAGAAAAAGAGGAATTGAATTTTGGAATTAATTTTTCTTCAAACTTCTTTTGGAAATCGCGGTTCTTCTTTGTTCTCAAGCTTTGTGATTTTTTTAACTTGGCTTCAGTCATTTATGTGTGTGTATTTGAGGAATGAGAGTGTGGAGGTGAGGTTCCATTGTTTTGGTTCGAAGAAGAGAGGTCTGTTCGGTGATGATGAAGAACGAAAAATGAAGAGCATGGGGAAAGCTGCGCTCCCCTTTTTTTTAGTCTATATTTTAGGTTTCCTAAATGTATTCTTATAGGTAAGGTAATAGGTAATGGGTAATGGAAATTTGGGTAGTAGATTGAGCTTTGAGTGGGTTATTAGGTTTGGACAGATTTGGGTATAGGCTTTGGGCTCAGCATTAATTTTGGCCCAATTTCACAAGACAAACCTTTTTTCTCCAATTCTTTCTTTTAATTTCTAATTTTTCCTTTTTCTTTTAATTAAAATCCTACAACTTAAAAATCCTAAATTATTCAAAGTGTGAAATTAAACTAATTAGATAATTATAAAAATTATAAAAAACTATTTAATCCTAAATTAAAAGAGAAAAATCAATAAAAGGAAAAAGTGTAAAAAAAATGCTAATGAAGCGTTTTTTGTGATTTTCAATTTTTATAAAACAAGTAACTATTGGTTAATTCTAAAAATGCAAAAATAAATCCTAAATGACATGCGTAATATTTTTGGTATTTTTTTATGATTTAAATGCAAGAAAAATGCAAACAATTAACAAAAATCTATAAAATTCCTAAAATGGCAAATAATTAAGGAAAGATCTATTTTCTCGGGATTTTGTAGGAGTATTTCGTATAGGGCAAAAATCACGTGCTTACAACCAGTACCTAAAAATTAAAGTTGTGACCTCTCTAATCCTTGTTTAATTGCCTTAGTACAAAAAGCATCACACATGCACCATCCAAACCTGTTCAGCACGTCTGGCATCTGATATATATATATATATATATATATATATATATATATATATATATATATATATATATATATATATATATATATATATATATATATATATATATATATATATATTAGCAATCGAAGATATTCAAACCGGACCATCTTTCTATCACGACGACAAAATGTCTATTAGGCCTCATTTGTTTGCACTTAATGGAGGTCTGAATCTTAATCATTCAGATCTCAGACATTAAGTGCGTTTGTTTTTAAAGTCTGAATCTTAATTATTCAGATCTTATTCATTAAGTGTTTTGTTTTTACTTCACAACCATTTAATGGGTCTGAATAGGTCTATATGATTAAGATCTATAACAGAGACTTAATTTCATAAAGATGCTATCACATATTCATTATTAACTGCCACCACCGCCTACCATTATCAACTACCACCATGCCACCACCACCACCATCACTACCTCCACAACCCCCACCCCCCACCATCATCATATCCGCCATTGATGATATTAAGTCATTTTTGGTTAGGTTTGAACCGCGTGGAGGCAAATTTTAGGGGAAACACTATTTTCGAGGATATAGTTGGGCACCCCATCACCATCAACAACCACAGCCGGCACTGCCCATCATTATAACCTACCACCCTCACCCACCTTCCTCAGTCACAACTACTACCACCACCTGCCATTATTAACTATCACCACCCACCACCACCATCCTCAATCATAATCGCTACCACTACTGTCACGACCCAAAATTCACTAAGGGTCGTGATGGCGCCGGACACCATTGTCAGGCAAGCCGACACCAATTTGCTAGTAATTTCTTGTTTTAATATTTTCGAAATCGTTTGTTTAATACATTAGACAATAAGTAATGAATTTCACTGAATAGATATCGAAGTCTTTAACAAACTTAATATTAAATAATTTCATAATCATCCCAGAACCCGGTGTCACAAGTGCATGAGCAATTACCAAGAAATCTAATAAAGTACAATAACTGTCCGAAATACAAATTGGACAGAAAGTAAATACAATACGCTGGAAGAGACTATTCTGGCTACGGGTCGCCTCGGGAAATGCAGCTCACCTAGTCTCCGTATCATCCATGCTGCCACTAGAAATACATGCTCCTGTGCAACAAAAATGCACATCAAGTGTAGCATGAGTACGAAAACAACGTGTACTCAGTAAGTATCCCGTCTAATCTCGAAGAAGTAGAGGCGAGAGGTCGACTTCGACACTTACTAGTGGTCCAGTAATGATACGTCAATAATATAATAAATCGAGGATTTTTATAAACATGATTGTAATTCAATAGAATGAAGCAAGTAAACAATTCTTTCTTTTATAGGAAATTCCCAAATTTCTTTTCATCATTTATACATATATCCTTAAGCCGGGAAGAAACAATATCAACTTCAATAAATTTCAAGGCAAGCAATACAAGCACGCGCAAATTATGCCGAGGTCGTACGGCCCGATCCAACAATATTTAAATTGTGCACTGCCAGAGGGTCGAATGGCGCGAACCATAGATGCATCTATTACCCTGCTCGCGAATCATACATGTGACGCGGTCAAATATAAATAAACACAACAAACAGTCAATCAAGAGTCCATCAGGGAGCAATTATTCAAGGAAAAACAATTTCTCTTTTAAAAATCAAGAAAACGATGTCCAGTCTTTTAGAAAATCATCATACACGTTCAATATGTTTTAAGCATTTTAAATTGACAACAATATTTCAAATATTGCAAGTAAAGCATGCTATTGGGTCCTAGACTACTCGAACTTAAGTATAATAGTAGCTACGCACGGACTCTCGTCACCTCGTGCGTATGTAGACCCCACAAGTAACAGAACATATTCAATTAATTCACCTATGGGGACAATTCCCTCTTACAAGGTTAGAAAGGAGACTCACCTCGCTCCGAAATTTCATAACCAACATTCCACGCCCTTCCGAAGACTCAAATTAATGCACAACGCTCCAAAACTAGCCAATAATTATGCAAATCCATTAATATATGTTCAATTACTCATAATAATCCAATTTATAACAGTTCCTAACCCCGATCAAAAAGTTGACAAAAACGCCCTCGGGCCCACGTGCCCGGATTCCGAAATTTTTTCGAAGATAAAGGTTACCCATAACCTCACAAATGCAAATATATAATTTACTCTCAATTTCATGCCCAAAATCGTGGTCAAAATCCAAGAATACGAATTTTCTAGGTTTTCCCTCAAACCCCAAGTTTCTACCAATTTCCATACTTTAATCCGTAATAATACCGTTTATTTAACTTACAAGAGGTGGGATTAACTTACCTCATGATTGATGACGAAATCCCTCTTTTCAAAGGCTCCAAAATTACCCATCCAAAGTGAAAATGTGTGAAAAATGAGCCAAAACTCGTTCTTTAAAGAGCACACTGCCCAGCGATTCTCGCACCTGCGGTCGCTTGACCGCTTCTGCGGTCCCGCAGGTGCGGCATATGGTCCGCTTCAGCGATCCTCCTCCAGCCCCTCCACTTCGCATCTGCGCCTTCTTCACCGCAGGTGTGGTCCCGCTGCTGCAGCTGGGTGACCGCATCTGCGGTCCTAGCACTCCCAGCCAAAGTCGCATCTGCGACCCTCATGGCTGCTTCTGCGGCTCCGCACCTGCGGCCAAAACCTCGCAGGTGCGGTTACACCAGATACCAGCTGCTGCAATCTTCATCAAATTTCCAAATTTGATCCGTTGACCATCCGGATTCCACCCGAGGCCCCCGGGACCCCGTCCAATCACACCAACCAGTCCCAAAATACATTACGGACTTGCGCGAGGCCTCAAATCATATCAAACAACGCTAAAATCATGAATCGACCTCCAATCCAAGCTTAATGAACTTTAGAATTTTAAACTTCTACATTCGATGCCGAAACCTATCAAATCTCGTCCGATTGACCTCAAATTTTGCACACAAGTCATATTTGATATTACGGACCTACCCCAACTTCCGGAATTGGATTCCGACCCCGATATCAAAAAGTCCACTTCCGGTCAAACTCCTCAAAAATCTTCGAATTTCTATCTTTAGCCAAATGACTCCAAAATGACCCACGAACCTCCGAATTCACTTCCGATCGCACTCCCAACATCAGAATCACCATACGGAGCTATTCCCAGTCTCGGAATCCCAAACGGACATTGATAACATTGATAGGTGCCGAAACGTTCCCGGATCTTCCAAAATCCGATCCGGACATACGCCCAAGTCCGAAATCATCATACGAACCTGCTGGAACCTTCGAATCCCGATTCCGAGGTCATTTACTCAATGATCCAATCTTAGTCAATTCTTTCAACTTAAAGCTTCCGAAATGAGAATTCTCTTTCCAAATCAACTCCGAACTTTCCGGAATTCAATTCCGACCATGTGTACACGTCATAGTACTTGAAGTGAAGCTACTCAGGGCCTCAAACGCTGAACGACGCGCTAGGGCTCCAAACGACCGGTCGGGTTGTTACAACTACCAATCACTACTAGCTACTAGCATGAACCACCATCATCAACCAAAACTACCACCAACCACCGTCTCTAGTCGGCATTCACCCGTTAGCCATCACCACTAACAACTATCATATTTTAAAAAATTATATATTTTATTGATAGAATATTAGATTAGTTAGTATTTTATTTGAATTTTATGGTTATTAATTTTCAAATAAAGATATTCAGATATTAAAAATCAAACAGTTTTAATTATTTAGCATTCAGATCTTAATACACATCTTAATATATTCAGATGTGTATTCAGATTCAAATATCTTGATCTTAATACACATCTTGATATTCAGATGTGTATTCAGATTCAGACGTCTTAATCTTAAAAAAAACAAACGAGACCTTAATGTCTCTCGAACATCTTCTGTTGACAATGTATTTCAATCCATAAACTCCACTTTACGTAGGCAATCTCTAAAATACAATTAATATTGGTGCAACATATGGAATCTTAAATAGAAAGGCCAAGCTTCATATATCTTATATCAATGTTATTGCAAACTCCTATTAGTGAATACAGAAAAAAGTTGATAGATTGATGTTAAAACCAAAAATTAATACTCAAAAAGTATATAGCAATTAACATGAGAGGATAATGAATTGAACATCTGAACAAGGAAAATTGAAGAATAGAAAACAGTAGAGAAATGAGTACAAAATGCTTGACTACTTAGTTATTGTCATGATCCGGACTTCCCACCTTCAGGATCGTGATAGTGCCTAACATTTCACTTGCTAGGCAAGCCAACGTTAGAGTAATCCTTTTACCAATTTTAAACACCTTGAACAATTTAACCAATCCGACAATAATGAAGCTAAAATGAAGTACAAAATAGCATAACAATCCGCTATCTAGTATAACCTGGATCAGGAGTCACAAGTACACGAGCTTCTAGAGGTTCTACATATAGAGTGTGAATTTATAAAACTATATCGAATGAGATGAACAATAAAATAAGGAAAGAGGAAAGGTACTTCAAGGTCTGCGGACGCTAGCAGATCTGCCCAGAGTCTCTAAATGCTAATCTGAGCTGATGCGCCTCACGGACAGTTGGGATTAGTACCAAAATCTATACAAGAAGTGCAGAGTGTAGTATGGGTACAACCGACCCAATGTACTCCGTAAGTGTCGAGCCTAACCTCAATGAGGTAGTGACGAGGCTATGATAGGACACCCACGTAATTAAACCTGTACAGACGAAAATATACGTACAACATAACAATAAATAAGGATTTAACATGTACTATTGGGAGGGGACATGCGAAAGGGGTACAAGATACGGTAACTACAACAGAAAATGACAACATGAAACAGTCAATAAACCTTCAGTCAATTAAACAGATAACATAATGAATAGAAACTGCACGACATCACCCTTCGTGCTTTTACTCCCAATCTCTCCACAAAATGATAAATACGACACGACATCACCCTTCATGCTTTTACTCTCAATTTCATCATGAAGCAATAAATACGGCACGGTATCACCCTTCGTACTTTAGCTCTCTTCCTCACTATGTATTAATCAATAATTGCAAGAACAATCGACACAGCATCACCCTTCGTGCTTTAACACTCTCCCTTACCATGTAACAATAAACATATAACAATTGGGAGATAAAATAAGCAAGAATAAACCTTACGTAAATAATGGTTCCATAATATCGACCTCAACATCAGAAATAATACATTATCACAAATAGCTCATAAATGCGGAAAGAATGATCAATTTAGTAATAAACTAGTCTAAGCATGAATATCATGATCGAAGAAAGAAATAAATTACAAGAAACAAGTCCCACCCGCATGCTTTAACCCAACAACAACACATAAGTACTTGCCACCTCACATATACGTTGTACCCAACATTTAAACATGTAGCAAATAGGCAAACAAGTCCTAATACCTCAAGTCAAGGTTAACCACGA
This sequence comes from Nicotiana attenuata, assembly GCF_001879085.1. Classification (NCBI taxonomy): domain Eukaryota; kingdom Viridiplantae; phylum Streptophyta; class Magnoliopsida; order Solanales; family Solanaceae; genus Nicotiana; species Nicotiana attenuata. The sequence continues at coordinate 51,125,934 of NC_031994.1, forward strand.
CACTTGCCTAGCTCCAAAAATCGACTCAAAGCTCAATCACGGATTTGCCTTTTGAAAAAAGCCTCAACCAACCAAATCTAGCAAATTATCAATCAAACGATTCAAAATAAGCCATAGGAACTACCCATGAATTAAAAAGGTTCAATTTAGTCATTTTTTGAAAAAATTCAACAAAAGTCAACTTCCAGGCCCGCTTGGTCCAAACCCAAAATTCGGTCCAAAACTTGATTACCCATTCACCCCGATCCCAGTTATGTAATTTATTCCGAAATCCGACCTTAATTTTAGGTCTAAATTCCAATTTTACAAAAATTCTAATTCTACCCAATTTCCCAATTTCTACCATGAAAATCCTAGATTTTAAATTGAAATATTATGAAATATAATGGGTAATTGAAAGAAAGTAGGTTAGAATCACTTACCAACGAATTGGAGAAGAAGAGCTCTTGGAAAAATCACCTCTAGGGTTTCTAGGTTTGAAAATTTGAAAGAATGAGAGAAATCCCGTCTAACTCAGCTTTTACCCAGCTGCAAATGTCGCAATTGCGATATCATGTTTGCAATTCCGAGAAAGAGGTCACAATTGCGAACTCCTCTCAGAATCCCAGTAATTGCAATTACGATAAAATGGTTGCAAATGCGAACCTTGATGTCCTCGCAAATGCGGACCCTTTCTTAGCAAATGCGAAGGTCATTAAAAATGTGCTGAGTCGCAAATGCAACTCTGCCTTTGCAAAAGCGGAAGTGGCAAGTTCACAATTGCGAACTTTACCTCGCAAATGCGAGGATCTCCCAGCCATGCCCAGGCTCGCAAATGCAATGTTTCTTCTCAAGTACGTGGCTCTTAAATGCGAGCCAGATCTCGCAAATTGCGAGATCTGCAGCAGACACCAGAAACTAAATGCATCAGCGTCTAAAATCCTTCCGTAGCCTATCTGAAACTCAGCCGAGCCCTCAGGGCTCCAAACCTGCACACAAGTCCAAAAACCTCATACGAACTCGCTCGTGCGATCAAATCGCCAAAATAACACCTAGAACTATGAATCAGACACCAAAATCAAATGAAATTTTCATTGAACATAAGAACTTCTATTTTAACAATCGGACATCTGAATCACGTCGAACCAACTCCGTTTTTCACCAAGTTTTGTAGACAAGTCATAAATATAGTAATAAACATATACAAAGCTCCGAAACCAAAAATTCGGACCCGGTAGCAATAAAGTCAAACTTTGGTCAAAATTTTAAATTCATTAAACCTTTATACTTCAAGTTTTTTACAAAATGCGATAACTCAAGATAGGGACCTCCGAATTCGATTTTGAGCATACGCCGAGGTCTCAAATCACGTTACGGACCCATCGGGCCCGTCGAAATACGGATCCGAATCGTTTGCTCAAAACGTTGATTGAAGTCAACTCAAATAGAGTTTTAAGGCATAATTTTACATTTTATAAATTTTGTAATATAAAAGCCTCCTGGAAAAAGACACGGACTACGCACACAAATCGAGAAAAGCTAAAATGAGATATTTGAGGTTTCGAAATACAGAATTAAGGTTTAAAACTCTAGATGACCTATCGGGTCAACACATTTATGACATCAAAAAGTCTAGTCACGAAAGCCAAATGATTAAAAGGCAATTATGAAGTACTAACAGAATGCATTTGTAGAGGGGCAAATCCAGAAACACACACAAAGGATAGAATTAAGAATATAAAATTCATATTGATAATCTAAAATAATTACGAAAAATATTGTTCGAGAATGGAGCAAATCCTAGTAACTTATTTCAAAGAAGAATCGATCGCGAAGATCGGGAAAAAGCACAACAGATAATTGATAATACTTTTGGCAAAGTTTAGTAAATTATGTGACGTCTACCTATGTTGTGCAAATTTTGTAAAGGGGATAACTATCTCATGTATTATAGGCAAACTAATATTGTAATCTCAATCCAATGACAATCGAATGACCAAATAATTCTGGAAATAGACTTAAGAGTTTGAAGAAGCTGAATTGGCTTACAGTTAATCAAAATAAACATTAAAGTACCATGGGATGAATCAAAGGGAGAATAAGAATATCCCCTAAATGTAAACACAAAAACATAAAAATGAATATAAGATATTAAGAGGAAGTTGGTTTTGATTAGATTAGATTAATTACCTTCGAGTTAGTTTGTCGAATTACATAGCCGAATCATAACCTCTATGCATTGCCAATAATATGACAGAGGTTATGATTACATAGCAGAATCGTAACCTCTTGTTTGTCGAATTACATAGTTTTGTAGCAGTGGATCGGGGAGGACGAGTATTGGAAAAATACAATATGATATCTATGTCCTGCCACAACATGGTAATTTTTCGCTCACAATAAATGAATATATTGATCCCAAAAACTGTCATCACTTTTCAACTATCACTCCAAGAAAACTCAAAAAGATAATGTTTACCCTAAAATTCGAGTAACAATTAAACTTATATTGTGATTTTAAGGATATGTGATTCAATCCAATAACAATTAATAAATAAGGAATTAAATAGGTAAATTAGAGAATAAAATAGATCAAACCAGTATGCTAGCCAAATTCCGACCTCGACTTGTGATAGCCTCGAGGTGATAATAAGAATAGCAAATGATAAAGCAACTCTAATGAACAATAAGCGAAATAGCAAGAAAGTAAAGAGTGTATATATTCTTATCAGTGAACAATGATCATTGCAAATGAATGGGATCCCTCTTTATATAATAGGGGAGTTCTAAATAAGGTATACTTCTAATTATAGTAGAAAATCATATTTGACATTTGATTAACCGCCGGAAATCAATCCGTTCCGAGATTCACGCCATGATTCTCGATTAACTGCGAATATCTCACCTTTTCCGTTATCGAGCTACGCCGATGTCACTCGAAGTCTGTCTCTCTCCGGTCCGCAATCGAGTTCGACCTCGGCATCATAACTCGATGTGACCTTCCTATCTTGACCAAAGGATGAAATTAGGTAGCTCTGGTTTTCACCGCATACAGATAGTCCCCTTATTTCTTAGAGTAAAACGATAAGAAACGACTTGAGCTTCGATTTTTCAGAGACCTTGATAATGATGTCATCCCCGTGACATAAGAGACTGAAGTGACCGAAATGTCCCATCGGTACAGTTCCCCAAACCATTAATGTTTGCCAGTGACGGTCTGCCACTAGCACCAACGAACTGTCGTTGTGAGCCTATAAACTCAGGCTCTTCGGTTGAAATCAAATTTTACTTTTCCCACCACCAAATTTTCTAAGTTACTTACTCTTGCCATCTCTTCTCTTTCACCACCCATTAAATCAACTTAGTTAGCACTAAAAATACTAATTTTCATCTCTTTCCGCTCCCATTTACTTGAAACAATGGCGAAAACTTCCAAGACCGTCCCGTAAAAGGAGAAAGATTCTTCCTCTTCTTCCCGGCCGGTCGTTGACAAAATGCCGGTGGAACCTCTCCCTCACGAGTACGTTCCTAGCCCTTGTATCTTAAAAATTGACTTCAAAGTCGAGAACCCTCCGTTGGTCCCTGGCCGATGTGAACACATATCGAGATATATCTGCTCGATAACGGCGAAACATCTCGAGGTTGTGAAGAAAGACTGCAACTGGGGGGCCGAGGTTGTGGTACAAATCTCTGCTCCTGAGGAGAGTATCACCAGTCACGTGGAGGAGTTTCTAAGTGTCTACACTTACCCCTTCACATTGAGTCCTCTTGAACCAGTTATCATTGACTTTTGCAAGACGTATCAGGTTACCCTCGACTAGGTTCATCCCTCGTTCTGGCGTATAGTGATCATGCTCCGCTTGTTCTCCGACAAGGCCAAGGGGTTGGAATTCACTCTCACCCATCTCATACATTTGTATCGACCTTGACTTTTTCGAGGATTAATCAAGCTCTAGCGCCAATCAACGATGTCCTTTTTTGCGAGCATCGATGAGGATAAGGACCGGGATTGGATGAGTCGGTTCGTGCGGGTAAGGACCTGCGACCTCATCCCAGAGGAGAATTTGCCGTTCCCCGAGAAGTGGAACCCCGATCGTAAGTAATGAATTACCCATTAGTCTTCGAACTTCGTTTTTTGCTTTATGTAATGCTCTCATCTGTTATGAAGCGGTTGCCTAGATGCCTCACACAGTCCTCAACCTCGTAGATTGGGTTCGGAAGTTGGCCTCAACTTCCTCCTATGTCGAGCGTTGTTGGCGTGACTTGGCAAGGGGCAGATGGGAGGCCAAGAGTCACGGTAAGCTTATTCTGTACGCTTTCGACGCCCCTTTCTAAAACATTTCTTTTTACTTACACTTGACTCCTTTTTATGCAGGACTCGGGGATGTTGCTGAAATGAGGCCGGCCCCGCTTGGGGAAGAGGTGGCTCCCAAACTGCCTAAGGACAAAAAAAGGAGAAGTGCCTCGCCTTCTGATACCCCGAAGCCCAAGAAGAGTAAGGCTCGTAAGTCGAAGGACGACTCCGCCACTCTATTTGCCGACGTAGCCTAAAAGCTACAAGATGAAGAAGAGGAGGGGGAAGATGGTGGTTGTGAGCTGGTGCCTCGAAAGAGGGGGAGCGTCGAAGCTTCAAAAATAGCTGGGCCGGTGATGGTTGAGGAGACTCACCCTCAGACCGAGGAGATCTCGGAAGGTGATCCGAGCAATGTCCCCAAGACATCGGGGGCCAAAGATATTTCTTGCCGTGATGAACAACCGGCGACTGTTCCCGAATGGTCCGGTAGTAGGGCTTTTCAAAAGGGAAAGAGTGCCCCGAGTGACTTGCTTGGGGCAATCACTATTGTTGATTTGCCGCCCGGCCCTAAATTTTCTGAAGGGATATTTGGGAGGCTCGATCTATAAAGACCCCCGATGTGGGAACGACCTACGATAGGGAAGACATATTCCGTAGCTGCCTTGCGGGGGTCGATGATGTTTTGGACCTAGATGCGACGATCATTATTGATGAGCCCCATCATCTCCTGAACCAGGTAAACTTCATCCCCTGTTATTACGTTTTCTTTTATTTCCTTCTATCTGATTTCTTTCCTTTCTCCATAGGCCATGGCGCTTTATCGGTAAGTGTTCACCAAATCCCAAGCCGAGCTGAACCGGTGTGAGGCAGATCTCAAAAAGCTTACTGAGGAGAGCGACACCCTCAAACGCCTCTATGTGAAGAAAGAAGAGGAGATCAGGGACCTCAGAGCAGACTTGGTCCAGGCTCGTAAGGAAGAGGCCGAGCTAGACGAGCAGGTAACTATCCTTTTGAAAGAGTACAGTCTCGACTCAACTATGGAGGCTAATACTTCGATATCTCAGTTGCAGCAAAAACTAGAAAGGATCGAGCTGCTCCGAGGGGAGGTCGATCAGATCAAAGTTGACTATGATCGGTGGAAGGAGAACATGGACAGCCTTGCTGCGGAGAAAGAGGCTGCCTTGGCCAAATTGTCATCGGCCGAGGTCCTACTTCGAAGCATTGAAGAGAAAAGCTTATCTTAGGCCAAAAGGAACGAGGAGTTTGAAGTCGATCTTGCTGAGGCCAAGATGGAGGTCGAGAAGACGAAGATCACGACTGACAAGTCCATAGCCGTGTACCTGGCAGACGTCGAGGCTGCTCAAACGCAGCTAAGGGAGGCTCTGATCGAGAGCAACAGAGCAATGACTTGGCGAAGTGCCAATCCCGGGGGGAGACCCTCGAGGAAATCCATGCTCGAGGTTTTGACCTCTCCAAAGATATATCTCAAGCTAAGGCTCTTGAAGCTGATGCCAGGTTGCTTATCTCTTCTGACGATGATGATGACGATGAAGGCAGCCAAGGCGGGTCTGATATCGACGAGGGCCTCGAAGGAGAAGCTGCCCTTGAGGGAGAAACTAGCCCCGGGCATAGTTAGGATTTTATTTTTCCTTTTCTTTTTTGTAAGACCCCCGTCGGTCCCTTGTACATACTTTTGCCCATATATAAAGAAATTTTCTATTTTGAAAGCCTTCTCAATTTTATCTACAAACACGTATTTTTCCTTGTAAAACTTTAACACAATCTTATGCTTTGAATGGTGCGTTCGAGATTTTGCTCTTGGGTGGCTTCCTCGAAGTCACCACAGTCGAGTTCGAATAAGGTTCGAACTTGAGGCATAGGCCCTTTAGGGTTTGTGTCGAATAATGGTGAGTCCCCGAGCCATAGTCAAGTCAGTTCTTTTTTGGGCTCGAGATAGTCGAACCCTTAGGTTCGGATGGAGCGAGAACAAGATCTCAAATTCTAAGTGTATTGGCCCTTAGGCTCTTTAGATTGGGCCAATATGCCCTCTAAAAGATGGCTATTATTCCCCTCTTTCGGCTTAAAATACTTAGTAAAAATTTCTTTTATGCCTTAGCATGTATTTTTTACCCATTGGGATTTTTTGAGGGTTCGATGTTGATTGAAACCCCTCTGTTTTTGTGCCTTAGCATGTTTATGTTAAGATAATTTGATACCTCTTAAGGTTTTTCGAGGGCTGATTTCATCGAAGCCCTTTTGATTGTTTGCCAAACGTAGCCCTTTTTAATCGGTTTTCAAAGAATTAAGAAGGCCTATTTTTATTGCGGGATTCGGACGTCTCCGAGCCGTATGAATTTGGCCGTAGCCTGTGGGTATGCCTCTTGGGCTTATTCCCGAATAACACCTCGAACTTGTTTGAAGTGTTAGTCCCCGAGAATGATGGCCTTGGCCTATAGATCGAGGGGTACCTCCTTGAGGTCTTATGAATTTGAGTTTAGATAACTCGAATATGTCGATGATCGATGATAGTCCCCGAGTGCTAGAGGCATATTTGCGCCTGGCTCTTGAGCCATTTCTCACAAAATCATCAATATGGAGCTCGTATAGTAGAAAATTTTCTTTGAGACACAAGACTTTTGATATAGAAAGAATGCTTCATTGAATAATTTATACCTGCGTACATGTTTTTCCATCGGGGCTCGACTAATCTATATGGACATGGTTCATTCGACCGTTCGGCCCATTACAAAGTTTTCCCTATCAAGACCCTTTGACATGAAGTATTTTCCTCAAAAATATAGCATCCGAGGCTGATGCCCCTAGTATTCGAGGTTGATTGTAAAGAAGCCTTGGATACTGTTGAATTTTCCTCAGGTCGCACATAATTGTTGCCTCGCTAAAAACCTCGCGGGAAGAACCCATTTGGGATAAAAATCGATCTAAGGGAAAAAGAGTGCAACGCGTGCTTTAAAACCTAAGGTCCTCGTGTTGAAGAGTTTCTCGACGTCTTCGATCGAACAACTGCAATAAGTTAGTATCAAATACAAATGGAAAGGGGGAAATTCATACCTTAGCAATAATACCGTTTGAGGAGTGATATATTCCAATTGTTTGGCAATTATTCGCCCTCCACTGTGCCAAGTTTGTAAGATCCCTTTCCGAGGACCCGATATGGTCCTTCCCAATTTGGTCCCAGTTTCTCTTTGTTCGGGTCTCGAGCATATAGGGTGACTTTCCTCAGAACTAAGTCCCCGATTCTGAAGTGGCAAAAGTTGGTTCTTCTATTATAATATCTCTCAATTCTTTGCTTTTGTGCAGCCATCCAAACAAGTTCATCTTCTCATTTTTGATCCAATAGTTCGAGGCTAGTTCTATAGCCTCGTGATTTGGTTCTTCCGTTGCATGTCAAAATCTGGCACTAGGTTCCCCGAATTCGACCAGAATCAAGGCCTTGGAGCCATATACTAAGGAGCATGGGGTTGCCCCCGTACTGAACTTTGATGTTGTTCGATATGCCCAAAGGACTTCAGGTAAAATTTTTCTCCACTTCCCCTTAGCGTTGTTCAACCTTTTCTTTAGGTTTTGAATGATAGTCTTGTTCGTCTATTCGGCATGTCCGTTCCCACTAGGATGATACAACGTTGATAATATCCTTTTTATTTTGTGGTCCTCAAGGAATTTCGTTACCTTGCTGCCGATAAATTGTTTTCCAATGTCACACACTATTTCGGCGGGTATCCCAAATTGACATACGATGTGATCCTAGATGAAGTCTATAACCTCTTTCTCTCTTACCTTCTCGAATGCCTGTGCTTCAACCCATTTAGAGAAATAGTCAGTTATAAATAAAATGAACTTAGCTTTACCTAGGGCCGTTGGCTGAGGGCCGATGATATCCATCCCCCATTTCATGAATGGCGACAGGGATAGGACTGAATGAAGTTGTTCTCCTACATGATGGATCATCAGTGCAAACCTTTGACATTTATCACATTTTCGAACAAACTCCTTAGTGTCTTTTTCCATGTTATCCCAGTAGTATCCTGCTCTAATGATTTTGTGAATCAACGATTCGGCGCCAGAGTGGTTCCCACAAGTACCTTCATGGACCTCTCGTAAAACATAATCGGTGTCCTGTTTCTAAGCATACTGCCAATGGTCCATCGAATGTCCTTCTGTATAATTTTCCATCTTCATTCAATGTGAATCGAGCAGCTTTGGTTCGTAAGGCTCTCGACTCTTTAGGATCCGATGGGAGCTTTCCGTTTTTCAGGTATTCAATATATTTATTCCTCCAATCCCAGGTCAAGCTTGTAGAGTTTATCTTGGCATGACCTTCCTCGATCACAGATCTCGAGAGTTGAACGATAGTCCCCGAGCTGATCTCATCTTCCTCGACCAATGACCCCAGATTTGCATGTGCATTGGCCTTTCTGTTTTGTTCTCGAGGTACATGCTGTAAGGTCCATTCCTTGAAACGGTGCAAAGTTACCTACAACTTGTCCAAATACCTTTGCATTCTATCCTCTCGAACTTCAAAGGTTCTGTTCACTTGTTCACCACCAATAAAGAGTCACACTTGGCTTCAATGACTTATGCTCCCAAGCTTTTAGCTAGCTCGAGACCTGTAATCATGGCCTCGTACTCGGCCTCATTGTTAGTCAACCTAGACATTTTGATAGTCTGCCTAATAGTGCTACTCATGGGCGGCTTCAAAATGATGCCTAGCCCGGACCCCTTCACATTTGAAGCACCGTCTGTGAAAAGGGTCCATGCCCCCGATGATGTGCCTGATTTTAACAAAAGTTCTTTTTCAACTTCAGGTACGAGGGTTGGCATGAGATCAGCCACGAAGTCCGCTAAAATTTGAGACTTGATGGCCGTTCGGGGTTGATACTCGATATCTTACCCACTGAGTTCGACAGACCATTTGGCCAATCAGCCCGATTGTTAAGGCTTGTGAAAAATATTGCAAAGCGGGTAAGTGGTTAACACGCATATGGGGTGACACTGAAAGTATGATTTTAACTTTCTAGAGGCGCTTATCAGTGCAAGTGCCAAATTCTCTAAGATTGGATATCTAGTTTCTGCTTCTCCGAAGGTTCGACTTACGTAATAAACGCGAAATTGCGTACCTTTATCTTCTCGAACTAGGGCACCACTTACCGCGATTTCCAATACTGCCAAGTATAAGTAAAGTTTCTCATTTGCCTTTGGAGTGTGAAGTAGTGGTGGGATCGATAGGTATCACTTTAGTTCCTCTAATGCCTATTGGCATTCCGGGGTCCAGGTGAAATCGTTCTTCTTTTTTGAGTAGAGGGAAAAATCTGTGGCTTCGATCCGACAACCTCGAGATGAATCGACCTAAAGCAGCTATCCGTCCAGTCAGCCTCTGCACGGCTTTTACACTGTCCACGACGGTGATGTCCTCGATGGACTTGATTTTATCGGCGTTGATCTCGATTCCCCGATTCGACACCATGAAGCCCAGGAATTTGACCGAACCGACCCCGAAAGCACATTTCTCGGAGTTGAGCTTCATGTTATATCTCCTCAAAATCTCGAACATCTCCTGCAAATGAGCCAAATGGTCCTCTGCGCGCAGGGGCTTAACTAGCATGTCATCGATATAAACTTCCATTGACTTACCTATTTTCTTCGAACATTTTATTTACTAGGCATTGGTAAGTAGCTCCTGTGTTTTTTAGCCCGAAGGGCGTTACATTATAACAATATGTTCCATACTTGGTGATAAATGAAGTATTTTCCTGGTCTTCCAAGTTCATTTGAATTTGATTGTACCCGGAGTAGGCATCGAGAAAGGTAAGGATCTCGTGGCCAGCTGTGGCGTGGATCATGCGATTGATGTTAGGCAGTGGAAAAGAATCTTTGGGGCAGCTTGTTTAAATCTTTATAATCTACACACATTCTAAGTTTGTTCCCTTTTTTAAGGACTACGACTACATTGGCTAGCCATTCGGGATATTTCACCTCCCGAATGGACCTTATTTTGAGAAGTTTAGTTACCACGTCCTTTCTGAATGCGTGCTTTACCTCGGACTGGGGCCTTCTCTTTTGTTTCACCGCTTTGAACCTGGGGTCAAGGCTTAGCCGACTCGTTATCTCCGGTAGGATCCCTGTCATGTCTAAATGAGACCAAGCAAAACAATCTATATTATCAATAAGAAATTGAATAAGCTTTTTCCTGCTCGATCAATATCACCTGTTCCAGCTCTTCGGCCGTTGATTTGGTGGCGTCCGAATATTCGGGAACAATAAAAGTTCGAGGAGTTAGAAAATCCTCTTCTTCTTCTTCTTCTTCTTCTATCCCCTGCTTCCTAGATTCGGTCGAGGCTGGTGGCTGCGATTGCTATTTGGCTTCCACTTTACCTTTGACGCTCGACCTTTCCGTGGTTGATAACGTTGATATCGACATTACGTCATCAACTGCAAATATTTCCTTTGCCGCATGCTGCTCCCCGTATATTGTTTTTACACCATCCGTCGTCGGGAATTTCATCATTTGGTGGAGATTCGAAGGGACTCCCCTCATATTGTGGATCCAAGGCCTTCTGAGTAGGGCATTGTACTAAAACACTCTTAACTTGAAATATATTTAATAAGATAGAAACTACCAGAGCGTCGTTGTGTGGCTGAGAAATACCTTCTGCTTCTTTGTCGTTGAATGATAAGGAACCTTCGGGCACATAATCTCGGGTTCGTTTTTCCCTAGTGATTGATACCTTAGTGCGTTTTGAATATGGGTCCTTGTGGAATGTCGACCCCACCGACGATCATATGAATGACATACTGGGGTTCCTCCTATTCATTTTTCCTGTTAGCGTCCTTTCTCTAAATGATTCTTGGCTCGATCGCTGAGGAACTCTCAAAGGTGGCCCTCATTGAATAGACGAGCTACCTCCTCCCTCAATTGCCTACAATCCTCGGTCTTGTGACCATGCGTGCCATGATACTTGCACGTCAAATTTGGGTTTCTTTGGGAAGGATCAGTCTGTATGGGTCTGGGCCACCTAGTATATTTGATCCTTCCGATTGCCGATACAATGACCGATGTATCGATGCTAAAGTTATATTCCGATAACCGAGGTACCTCTGTGGGATCGACATGCTTATCAAAACCACTTTTGCTCATAAGTCCCTGAGAAATTCTATCCTCGATCACTTCTTCGATCATTCCGGGCATAATTGCGTCCTAAACCATTATTTTTTCGATCTGCGGTATATGGTTCATATGGTTCTCTGTTCGACCTTGCCTCCCAATCGACGTCCCTTGGAGTTTTAATTGCTGACCTGTTTGGATGTACTGAACCGGAAGGGGCTCCTAATTGGTCGTCCTCGACCCTTATCTTTGATTGATATCGATTGTGCACATCTGCTCAAGTCACAGCTGGATACTCGATCAAATTTTGCTTCAACTGACATGACGCTATTGAACTCCGTTCGTTCAACCCTTGAGTGAAATCTTGAACGGCCCAATCATCTGTGACCGGTGGAAACTCCATGCGTTCTATTTGAAATTGAGATACGAACTCCCTTAGCATTTCGTTATCCCTTTGTCTTATCTCTAACAAGTCCCATTTTCTTGTTGCGACCTTTATGGCCTCGACGTGTGCCTTTACGAAAGAATCTTCTAACATGGAAAATGAGTCGATGGAATTTGGTGGCAGGATGTGATACCAAATCATTGCTCCCTTCGAAAGGTTTTCTCCGACCTTTTTCAATAGCACAAATTCGATTTCATCATCTTCTAAGTCATTTCCCTTAATTTCACACGTGTACGTAGTGATGTGGTCATTTGGATCGGTGGTCCCGTTGTACTTAGGTATGTCCGACATGCGGAACTTTTTAGGAATGGGCTTCGGAGCCTCACTTTGAGGAAAACGCTTCTGCACGAACTTTTTCGAATCCAAACCCTTTAGGATTGGGGGTGCCCTTGGTATCTGATCAACTTGGGAGTTGTATGTTTCCATTTTTTTTATCATTATCTTCGATTTTCTTCTCTCCCGTCTCAATTCTTTTAGTGAGCTCCTCGAGAATTTTCACTATTGCAGGATCAGACCCTGATTCGTTACTATTCGGCCTTTCTGGCACTGGCTCGATACGGCGAGTGATTTCTGGCTCGACCCTACTTTGAGTCCTATGTTGATTTTGCAACTGAGCAATAGCGGCCTGCAGAGCCTGTAGCATCTTGAATATCACCTGGAGACTAACTTCTCCGTCTCCTCTGCCCTGTGTACCTTGACCACCAGATTGGCCTTCCCTGCGTATACTCCCTTCGGGGTCCGCACCTAGGTCCACATTTAGAGAAACGTGAGAACTGACATCGACTGTATCGGCAACTGGTGCTCCCCCGAGATTAGCCGGTGGTAGCCCGGCTCCTGGAGCAATTACATTGTCATTTTCCCCGTGAAATTCGAGACCATCATCACCATGTATGGGTGCGTTTTGTGAGTTTGACATGTTTTAACCTGAGAGCAAAAAATACTTGACAAGAACAAGTGTGAAATAATGTGTGTTATCAGAATCAGCACTGAACAATCACTATTATCCTTAGCCCAACGGTGGGCGCCAAACTGTTTACCCTAAAATTCGAGTAACATTTAAACTTGTATTGTGGTTTTAAGGATATGTGATTCAATCCAATATCAATTTATAAACAAGGAATTAAATAGATAAATTAGAGAATAAAATAGACCAAACAAGTATGCTAGCCAAATTTCGACCTTGACTTGTGATAGCCTTGAGGTGTGATAATAAGAATAGCAAATGATAAAGCAACTCTGATGAACAGTAAGCGAAATAGTAAGAAAGTAATGAGTGTATATATTCTTATCAATGAACAATGATCATTACAAATGAATGAGATCCCTCTTTATATAATAGGGGAGTCCTAAATAAGGTACACTTCTAATTAGTAGGAAATCATATGTGACAACTGATTAACCGCTGAGGATTAATCCGTTCCGAGATTCACGCCACGATTCTCGATCAACTGCGGATATCTCACCTTTTTCGTTATCGAGCTACGTTGATGTCACTCGAAGTCTGTCTCTCTACGGTCCGCAATCGAGGTCGACCTCGGCATCATAACTCTTCGATGTCACCTTCCTATCTTGACCAAAGGATGAAATCGGGTAGCCCCCATTTCTACCGTATACAATAATATTTTTACAAGAAAAATACAAAGTTGATGAACTGGCAAGGTTTGTCAAACGAATTAATTTTTAGTTCCTCTTCCAGATAACATCATCTCAAGAATTTGAACGGGAGTCTCCCCTGTGGTGGTTTGTGGGGGAGAGGATAACACTAAGGAACATGTATACTAACTCTTTGTAAAGAATGGTTGTGACTGTTGGCATTAGTGTTTTTTTTAAAAATAAGTCACGATATTTAAAAATATATTTGTATAATTTAACTTTTTAGTTTAGGGGTTTCCATAAATGTGCTACATTATTTTTACTGTTATGTTGGCGTTTTCAAATAAATAATTTTATGGATATTTTGTAGAAAAGTATCAAAAGAATGAAAAGTCATGATTTGTTTCTTTAGCCTCAGTAAGTAAAAATTTATTTCTTTAGATTGGGGAAGTGATGATTTATTATTTTTAGCTCTGTAATTTGAACGATTGTGAGTTGAGACTATTAGTGAAGGGGTATGAGGCACTGATTTAGGGATGTTTGTAGCGTTAATTTTTTTAATTTTCTAAATAAATTATAAGTCATTTAGAGGAAATTTAGTAATTTAACTTTTTACTTTTGAGCTTCCCACTTTTATTTTATAATAATAATAATAATAATAATAATAATAATAATAATATAGATATAGATAAAAATTATAAATACACATGCAATTACTAAGGTTTAGATCTGAATATAGTTTATCTTTATTTATGGCTATAAATAAATTTAGATCAAAAAGTATTTAAACATAATGCCAACAAACTTTTTTAGAAAATATTTATATAAAATTAGGTATATCAGATAAAAAATTAAAATATCTAAACTCTAAAGAACAAACAGTACACTATACATATGTTCAAGCAAGATTTAAGTGAACAGCTCCATCAAGAGTGATCCCCCAGGGCAAAAACATTCTCCCAAATGGATTCTCAGCCTTATGCAACTCAAAACAAAATACCATCAAAACCCTCAGACATTGATCAAGACATTCCCAAACATAACAACCCTATGATCAAACCATCCTTCAAGGATATGTTAATCATCTCTAATCCAATGCTCTTCACACCTACTGACAACCAACCCGACATGAAATTTTCAAAGTTTGGCTCAGAAGAACATATGGTTGATCATTCAATATTAGCAAACACACGAGGAATTAAATTCATCTCGCTTACAGAAGAAGAGAAGCAACGAATTTGTGAGCCATGGAAAAATTCTATTACACAACTACTTAAAGAAAAAAATTCAAGAATTATGGAGGCCAACTGAAGATTTTCAATTGATTGATCTCGGAGAAGACTACTACATAATCAAATTCAAAAGATAAGAGAATATGGATAAAGCTATACAACAAGGGCCTTGGTTCATCAATGGGCACTTTCTCTCCATTACAAGATGGAAAAAATTTTGTAGCCACAAAAGAGAAAGTAACTAATTCGGCAGTATAGGTTAGACTCCCTCAATTGCCTACAGAATTTTACGATGGAAAAATTCTGGAAAATATTGGAAATGCAATTGGCCGTCTACTCAAAATCGACGTTTGTACATCAACCACCTTGAGGGCCGCTATGCAAGACTGTGTGTGGAGCTTCCGTTGAAAATTCCAGTCCAACCCTTTCTTTATGTTGGTCACCACAAACAAGTCATCCATTATGAAGGAGAAAACTTTTTTTGTAAAAATTGCGGACGACTGGGACACATAGCAAGACAATATATTTATATTTCACATAATACCAAAGACAATGTGGAACCAAACATGGAGCAATCAACAACAACAAAGGCAGAGAAAAATCAAGAAGAATGAAAAACAGTGTCTTTTACTAAAGGAAGGCAACAAGGTGCAAGAGGTAATAAAAAACACAACAATACAAATCCGATCAAAAACTCCAATGGCCCAAGTATCTCTGTCAAATTGTTCAATGCCAACACTGGTAAGTACTTAGATACACAAATATTGCAATATAAATCCAAGGATCATAAGAATCCTACTTCTTCGTTAGATAAGAATGAAACAAAAATTACGGCCATCATGGTTGAAGAACAAACCACTTTTCCAACAAAAAACAATTTTTCCCTTCTGATGAAGAGCCAATGGTTTTGGAAGAAATCACCAAGGGAGAAAAAATTCAAAATGAAAATACCAATAGTTGCCATGCAATTGAACAAATGTCCTCATCTAACGAAGACATTGACATGTTGAAAATAAACGTGTCTTCCCCTAATAACACTACTAATCAAATTAAAAATTTTGCCATGCAAAATAATCATCTAACTGACAAAACTACCCCCTAATAAACATAATGAAAGGGATAAAAATAGCCTTACTAACCGGCAAAATGGTAATAAACCTTCGATAACCAAAAATCTCAACCAAAATCTTTCCTTAAGATTTAGTAATCCCTCCACCCCTAAGCATGCCATCCGAATGGCAAATGAAAAAGATAATAATAGACAAATGTCCTCCAACCTTGAGCACGCAATGGATACTACATCCATGGAGAATCAGCCTATAAAACCAAACATTGGGGACTTAAATGCCATGCAAAAGGCATCCCCAATCATTACCCTATCAACCAATCCCTCCCATACCACCAATAGCCCCTCTCCCACACCTAACTTAGACCCTTTAAGTACCCAAACCTCTCCATTATGCCCAGAATACCTTCATCCTTAAGGAGGAGACACAGACTCCTTCAAATTCTACGCCAGCACAGAATCCAATCCATGGAAAACCTTCCACCTCTACCCCCTCAACCAGAGAACCCACAGATGATTTACGTTCAACAACCACAAGCTTAGGACTTCCAACCTGTGTCATGGATGGAGATGGGCCTTATGGGTCATGCATGCTCGTTCAATGTCCAAATAAATGGTCAGGACTCGATCATCATTCTCCACGACACTCAGTACCTAGCCCAACTGGTTACGGAAGGCATGAGGTTGGCCATGAGCAACTATCTCAACCAGGTTTGGCTTAACAATATCCTTCAACCCCTAGCACCCTCAATGAACCCTCAGCTAGTACATGCAATGAGAAACCAATGGAAGTTACCACCACACTTCAACCCAATCTACCCACATAATGCTCTCCTGGACATGACTTTCTTCATGCCAGAGACATTAACCCAACTCAATCCCATATTCCTGCCATGGGAACAACCTCAGCCAGCCCAAGAGCCACCAGCTCCACCACCTCATCAACAACCTCCATCCCCACCCTACCACCAAGTCCAGGAACCAAAACCAGTCGAAGCAGAAATGGAGGAGGAGGAGGAACCCCTCAATCTACTCTTAGAAAGAGTCCTAGAAATCTCAAGTCTCGAAGGAGTAAAAGTATTTCTCTTCATGGAGAGGCAAGAGAAGAGGCACGTGCTCAGTTGCCCACTAGCATTATACAAATGCTCGATGGACATAAGACCACCTCAGGATCCAACAGTGGGCAATAGAGCCATGATCCTAGTTCCATCAATGAGAAGGAACCCAGTCCTGGGGGTAGTGAGCGAGAATGGGGATCCGGCAAACTTGAATCTTAATATCTCAATGAATCGACCTACAAACTTCATTATTTGGAACATAAGGGGAGGGAACAATGATAATTTCAGGAGGAACTTTAGGGAAATGGTAGATACCCACAGACCTTGTATGGTGGCACTGTTAGAGACTAGAATGGGAAACCACATGGAGTTGCTTAATGATTTTGGGTTCACAGAGCTGATAGAGGAGCCAACGGAAGGCCAAGCAGGAGGTATAGTGGTGCTATATAACCATGAAATTATGAGTGTTCAAAGCTTTGTCCGAAGGGATCAAGAAGTTCATGCTAAGATTGAGGTAACTCCTATACGTAATATTGGCTTTTTAGTGCTATTTATGCAAGTACAAATATGCTTAGTAGAAATATGATGTGGAAAAATCTTGAAAGCATTAGTAAGAATTATAACGGACCATGGTTGTTAGGGGGAGATTTTAATGATATTTTGGGTACTAATGAAAAATTTGGTGACAGGTCTATAAATGATAATAGAGCAAATTTTCTATGGTCAAAAATTAACAATTGCAACTTAATTGACCTAGGTTTTAAAGGTTGTAAATATACTTGGTCCAATCATAAACATAAAATAAAGGTCTCATTATGAAGACTTGATAAAGTATTAGAAAATGAGGAGTGGATTAATCTTTTCCCAGAAAGTTCGATTGATCCCTAAAAATAATTATTTTCACAAGCAACCCTTTAGACTTGAAACTTTCTGGTGCAAACATCCAGAATTCCAACCCTTAGTTCAAAACAATTGGGCTAATACTGACTACTTTAGGGCTAGCCAAATTTTCATAGAAAAAGTTAAGGTTTGGAAACAAAAAACCTTTGGTGATATAATGGGTAAAAAAAGAAAGCTTCTAGCCCGCCTTCAAGGAATTCAAAATTCCAAACATTATCCATATAGTATCTTCCTCCAAACCCTAGAAACTAATTTAAAAAGAGAATACAACGACTTGCTCAAAATCGAAAAAGATTATTGGAAGCTAAGATCTAGGGTTATGTGGCTTAATAAGGGAGATGCAAACACAATTCTTCCATATCTCAGCCTCTAATAGGAAAAGAAGAAATAAAATTAACTTCTTTAAAGATGATGAAGGAAATTGGATCAATGAACCTCATCTAGTTATTTCTCATGTCCTTAACTATTTTACCAATACTTTCACCACCTCTCAATCCAAGGCAAGTTGGGATAGTCCTCTAAAAAACAACTCTACTCATAATCTATTAAACCTAAGTTCTCTTGATAACCCTTTGCTTGATATTAAAATCAAAAAGGCTATTTTCTCCTTTAAACCTTTCAAAGTGCCGGGTCCGGATGGCCTCCACCCTATTTTTTCCAAAAATACTGGGAAATTATAAGACCCTCAGTTACAAACTTGTGTCATAACATTTTTAAAAATTAGGAGATCCCCAAAGACCTTAACAGGACCTACCTTTTCTTAATACCAAAAATTCCCAATGTCAATAACATTGAAATTTTTAGGCCAATTGGCCTTTGCAATACTATTTACAAATTAATCACTAAAATCCTAGAAAATCGTCTCAAACCTTTCCTTGTACAACTTATTAGCCCTTTTCAAGCTAGTTTCATGTAAAATAGAAGGGCCTCTGATAATGCTATTATCATTCAGGAACTAGTTTCCAAATTACATAAATTAAAAGAAAAGCAAAGCCACATACTCCTTAAAATTGACCTAGAAAAAGCATTTGACCGGTTAGAATGGTCATTTGTCCATCACACATTAACATACTTCAACTTCCCTCAAAAATTTAAAAAGCTTCTTTTAAATTGCATATCAACTAGTTCCATAGTCGTTCTAGTTAATGGTTCCATTACTACGTTTTTTGAATCAAGTCGGGGAATCAGGCAAGGGGATCCTATATCCCCCTATATCTTCATTCTCTGTCTAGAAATGCTATCAAGATACATAAACCATCAAGTTGATATTAGAAATTGGGATCCAATAACCATAGGGAAAAAAGTCCCAAATTTTCCCACTTATTTTTTGCGGATGATCTTACCCTTATGGCCAAAGTCAATATGAAATCATGCCATGCAATCCAGAAAGGATTAGATCTTTTTTGTAATCTATCAGGCAATGTATTTACACTTCAAATCCAAAATTTTCTTTTCTAACAATTGTCCCTAAGCTCTCATTAAGGAGGTTACCAATAGTTTGAGTATTAAAAAAAGTGACTCTTTTGGCACATATCTAGGTTTTCCTATATTAAACAAACATCCTAGGCCAAAAGACTACCAATTAATAATTGACAAAATGAGAGCCAAACTAACGACTTGGAAAATAAAATTAATCAATATAGCTGGACGGACAACCCTTTCCCTCTCTTGTCTAAACTCAATCCCAAACCATTATATGCAATACACCTTACTCCCTACAAAAATTCTTAACAAAATTGACAAAGTAAAAAGGGACTTCATATGGGGAACTACCAACGAGAGGAAAAGAATTTATCTCATCAAATGGTCTACCATTTGTCAACCTAAAAGCAAGGGAGGCCTTGGACTCCACAGTGCAAAGGACAAGAATCTATGCACTCTTGCTAGCCTAGTATGGAGAATCCTTTCTAACGCTACTACTCTATGGGCAAACCTAATCATTAGTAATTATGCTAATATTTATGTCATAAGCAAAAGTTCTTTCATTTGGAAAAGCATTCAAAAGGGTTGGGATTTATGTTCCAAAGGTATTATTTGGTTACCCAACCATCAATCAAACATGAACATTTGGGAAACCTATTGGATTCCAAATTTAGGATGTCTTAGGAAAAAAATTGAATGCCCCTTATTAAAAACGAATTACTCACTAAAAATAAATGACATCTTTGATGGTAAGAAGTGGAATTTTAGCAATATATCCTTCAACTTTCCCAATGAAATCAAGGATAACATCTCCAAGGTTAAAATCCGTCTCAAAGGACCAAATTGTGACATTCCAATATGGTCTCTCACTACAAAAGGCTTCTTTACAAGCAAAAGTTGCTACACTATCATGGAATCAAATACAGCCATGCAAATTGATTTTAAATGGATTTGGGATCTAACATTCCCAAATAAAATTAAGTTCTTTCTATGGCAATGCCTTCATAACAAGATTCCCTGTAGGAAATATCTAGCTAAAATTGATTTAAATATTGACCAAAACTGCCCTATATGTAAATGCCATATAGAAGAGTCTATAATGCACATTTTCTTTACCTGCCAATACATTAAACATTTTTGGGACAACATTGGATGGCAAAACTTCTATAAAGAGCATGGTGATCATTGGCTAATCCAGCTAAAAAATTTTGACTACCCGATGAAAAACAAGTTTATAAATTGGAATCTCTTTTTCCCATTTGCTATCTAGCACATTTGGTTAAATAGGAATAACAACAACCAAAACAACACATAAAACCCTATGAATATCAACTATATCATTACTAGGGCTACTGAATTTCGTCTCCTAATCGAAAATAGTATTCTGACTTCTCCAAAAATCCACATCAATATTAAATGTCATAGACCCCCAAATGAAAGGTTCAAACTAATCTTAGATGCACGTTTTAACAAAAACTTGCAAAAATGTAGACTGGGTGGTGTAATCAGAAATGCCAATGGGCACTGGATAGTTGGTTTTGCAAAACCAGCTTACGCACGTGGTTCACTACATGCTGAAATCAAAGCATTGCTAGCAGGACTTAAAACAACTCATACTTGGCGAATGTTCCCTCTCCAAATTGGAACAGATTCGACGGAGGTAATCTTGTCAATCCAACAAGGTAATAGACTCTATGCTAACATTGTCAACAAATGCAGGTTGTTAATGCACCAGCAGAAGGAAGTAACCATCCAGCACGAGTTCAGGCAAGGGAATAAGGTAGCTCATCAAATGGTAAAGAAGGCAACTGCTGATCTAATGAAGGAGAAAGTTTTTGTGGAACCACCAGATTTTATGTAAAATGTCTAGTAGAAAGTGACTTACTAGAACAATATATTTTTGAAAAATTCCTATCTTATGATGCTTGTGAAAATTTAGCAAGCCTAGGTAACCAAAGTGTCCTATGCGCACTAACTTGAAAGTCATATATTGCATGTTCCTTAACTTTTAATATATATATATTTCCCGTTTTCTCAAAAAAAAAAAAAAAGAACAGCTCCATCAAATGAGTGTATTTTTGGAGGGCACTCTCCCTCTCGTCCCTTCTAAATTCCATCTAAATTTGTCATGAAACAAGAGAATAAATTGTAACGAATAAGAGCGTTTACCCCAAAATTGGGTAACAATTAAATTTGTATGCGGTTTAAAGGATACGTGGTTTAATTCAACAAGAATAATTAAGAATAGCAGATAAATGAATTAAAGACGAAATAAACGATCAGACCAATTGCAATATTATGACCAAGCCTGATCTTAGATTGAACAGAGACTTCGTCCTTGATTGGACCCTCGGCTCAAGCCCAGTCGTGAATGAAGAACAGAACAAGTGAGCAATGTCTTTAACAGTAGCTAGAAAGCACAAATAAATTATTATTGCTTTGAAATACGTGTTATAATGTGTCAGATCAAAGAAAAATTTTTCCTTTACATAGTAGGAGAATTTCAGACCTAGTACAAGCCTAAAAAAGGTAAAAATCTTCTTTTTCCGGAAATTATTGATCGATAATCAATTCTGAACGAGATTCATGCCGTAATATCCGGCTGAGGGTGATTATTACGGCCCCCTATCTGTCGTGCATAACCGTCCACCGCGTCTCCCGAGGTCTAGAAGTTGTACTCGGTCCGGGGTGCATCGCTTTACCATGTTTGATGCCGGATATATCATTCACTCTTCTTGGGTCTCGATACAAAGGGTCTTTGGCGTCGATTACAATTTCATGATCTGTGCTCCCCCTTCGTTCTCTCATCCGGAAATTAGGGTAGACATTGCCCCCGATTTTACCCGTACAGAAATAGTCCCCTCATTTTTTGGAGGGTAGATTTATCAAAATGACGGAAAGCGATAAATGAACCCCGGTTCCTTCCTTCATACGTTACAACCGAGATGACGGGTCAACAAAATGTCCCATCAGTCGCGTCGTTCTGACTTCGAACATGTGTCAGCCGCCGGTTGACTGTCCTCGAATGTGAAACGTCACACATTGATTGCCCTTTCTCTATAAAAGCTCCGACCCCTTTTTTATTTCTCCACTTTCCGATTCCAGGGTTCTTTGATTTACCCTTGAATTCTCTACTTACCTTTACTTCTTCAAATCTTCATATATTGCTCCTTAGATCTTCATATCTTCATCCTCAAATCTTCATACTTTCTCTTTAAAACTTCAACCCAGACCTTCATATCTTCATCCATCTTCAAAACTTCATATATTTTCCTCAAACCTTCATATTCCCAGAATCTGATCGTGAAAACTTCCAAATCCGTGCCTCAGCAAACCGTCCCTTCATCTTCCACTCTGGCCACAGATGCTGAGGGGCCATTCTTGAGGTGGCCCAGGAGCCTCCCTTGAAGAGCTTCGTCCCCGGGGGTGCTCTATTGAGAATGACTTCAACGTTGCCTCCAGTCAACATGACCGAGGCGAGGGAGCATAGAGGTATATATGCTCCATCACTAAGGAGACACTCCCCACAGTTCGGGTAGCCTGTAACTGGGAGGGCAAGGTGGTGGTCTTCCCCGGGCCCAACGAAGACATCACCACTCACGTGGAGAGGTATCTAAATGTTTACACTTACCCCTTCACGCTCACCATGGTGGACCACGTAGTCCTGGACTTCTGCAAAAGGTAGGAGGTACGCCTTGGGCAGATTCACCCGTTCTTTTGGAGGATTGTAATCCTTCTCACTTTCTAAATAACACCGAAGCACCTCGGTTCACCCTCGGCCATCTGTTTCGTCTATACAGTCCCTGAATCTTCCAAAGTGGGGTTGATCAAGCTCGTTCACCAAGATGGAAAAGCTCCGTTCTCGAGCATCGACGAGGACCTAGATCGGGGTTGGCAGGGAGGTTACCGAAGACATCATTCCCTTCGAATTTCTACCATTCCCCGAAAAGTGGAACGCATCCCGTAAGTCTCTTTCCTCTCGAGTTTCTGATACTCGCTTTTATTCTTTTCCTAGTTGCATGTGCTTATCGTTGTGCAGCGGTTGCCCAGGTTCCTAATGCAGTCCCTTGCTTTAAGGAGTGGATCGAGGGGATCTGCAAATAGATGTCCTACTTCGAGCGCATATGGCGCAAGCTCTCGAGAGGCAGGTGGGAGGCCTGTTCCCATGGTGAGGCACTCTCCTGAATGATTACACTCATACACTTAACGTGTATTTCACTAAGCCTTCTTCCTTCTCGCAGGTTTTCCCAAGACCACCGAGTTTAGGCTGCTGGATGAGGGCGAGGATCCGCCCTCACTCGCCAAACCCTTCGCTTCGGGGCAGCCTGGGGTTGCTGCAAAGGAGGAGAAAAAGAGGAAGAAGAGGAAGCCCTCCGACTCCCTGGATGTCGAGGTGAAGAAGAAGAGGGTGGGTTTCCAGATCCGGAAAAGCAACAAAAGGAGCACCAAGTCCAGGGTACTAGACTCCGATTTCTTCTACTGGCTCAGGGATTATCCCGAGGATGACGACCTTGAGTTTATTGCTCATGAGTCGACCATCAATGAGGGGGAGCATGCGGCAACTGGGAGAGGTGACCAAGAGGTCGATCCCCCTCTAGCTCGGGAACCAGAGGGAGATTCTGAGGCCACAGCTTCTTGAGAAGCCGCTCCTACCCCGAAGGAAGTAAATGGTGTCATTAAAGTCGTGGAGATGCTGTCCTATACCGAGTACATGCTCGAAGAGGCTCAAGCTGACAAAGAAAAATTAAATGAGACAGCGCCGGGCCCAGATGATGCCCTCAACTCGTTTTTCGATGGCATGGACATGGCCGCATTTGAGGACTTCTCCGGGCTTGGTCACCTGGAGGTCCCAAAAAAGGATGTGCCATCGGGAGCGGGCGAGCTGAGATCGAGCCCGAAACTAGTGAAGCAGAGATTTCTTTCATTGCTTTATATGTAGGGTACATGATCGGAGGCGCATAAGCCTTGTGCCGTGGATATGGTGGGCTACATGGGGACGGTTCGCATGACCTTTTGACCCTTACTATGAATCCTAACCACCAAACCTTGGCTTTCGACATATAAAGTTTTCTTTTCGCTTGCTAAAGATCTTAATCTAGGGGGGATGGCCCCCAGTATTCGAGGCCGAACTTGTGAGGGCTCGGATACTGTTGATTTGGTGCAAACGTTCCTCAATTCTGGTCTAATGCCGGTTTCCAAAACTAAGGTAGCATGTTTTACTTTTGCCTCATTAAAAACCTTGTCGAAAAACCCGATTTGGGACAAAATCGGTTCAAGGGAAAAAGAGTGCAACACGTGCTTTCAGACCTAATAGTCACATTTTCCCGTAGCCGAGTACCTGCATACGTTAGTCCATAATGTAACTAAATTAAAAAGTAATTAAGTTCGTACCTTAGCAGAAGTACCTCTTTAAGTGTGCCACATTCCAGTTGATTGGTAGTTTGTACACCATTTCCCGATTCGAGTTTATACAAGCATTTGCCGGTTATTCCGACAACTCAATACGGTCCTTCCCAATTCGGATCCAATTTCCCTTCGTTTGGGTTCCCGGTGTATAGCGTTACCTTCCTCAAACCAAGTCCCCGACTTGAAAATGTCAGAGGTTGGCTCTTCGATTGTAGTATCTCCCTATTCGTTGCTTCTAGGCATCCAATCGGACGGCATACTGCCTTTCGTCCAATAATTCTAGGCTTGTGGTGACCTCTCCGCTTGACTCTTCGGTAGCATACTAGAACCTAAGGTTCGATTCTGTAATCCCGACAGCTTGTTTTGCTTTATAGAACCCCATTCCCCTAAATAAGACTTCCCGTACATGCTTTTATTGTTTTATGACTTGCCTGGATGGTTAGTTCGGGATTCGGAAGTGTTCGGGTTGAAATCAGAACACTTGGTTCCTTAAGGTTGGCTAAAAAGGCTAAGTTTGACTTCGGTCAACATTTTGAGCAAACGACCTCAAAATCAGGATTTGACGGTTCCAATAGATTCGTATGATGATTTCAGACTTGGGTGCATGTTCGGATCGGGTTTTTGATGCCCCGGGAGCGTTTCGGTACCTAATAGTGAAAGTTGGCTCTTTGAAAGTTTTGAAGTTCTTCAAATTTGATTCAGAGTAGGTTTGGTGATATTGAGGTACAAATGGGATTCCGAGACCTGGAATAGTTCCGTAATGTCATTTGAGACTTGCATGCAAAATTTGGCATCATTCTGAGTAGTTTAAGTATGTTTTGGCACGTTCGGAGCAAGTTGAAGAACTTAAAGTTCATATTCATGATTCAATTGTTTTGGGGTGTGATTCTTAGTTTTAATGTTTTTTATGTGTTCCGAGGGTGCCGTTCGAGTCCATTTTATGATTTCAAACCTGTTGGTATGTTTGGACGAGGCCTCGGTGGCCCCGGATGCCATTCGGACATGGCACGGAACTCATTTGGACTTGGAAGAACAGCTGAAGCACCAGGCTTCTGGTGTAATCGCACCTGCGGAGGGCTAGCTGCAGGTGCGAGCTCGCAGAAGCGAGCCAAAAGGGCGCAGAAGCAGCCCAGCGTAGGCAGCCCCGAAATCGCAGATGTAGACGAGGTGGGCGCAGATGCGCGATTGCAGAAGTGGTGAAAGGACTGCAGAAGCGGGAGCAAGCGCAAGTGCGGCTTGTCTGCCGCAGGAGCGACAGTGCAGAAGCGAGCCATTATTCTGCACATGCGGATTTAGGCCAGTCATGGGAGGATTGCATCTGCAATGATATTTTTGGAGATGCAGAGCCGCAGATGCGTCCAATGAACCGCAGAAGCGGAAAAACTGCTGGGCAGAACCTTCATTTAAGTCAGGACTTGAGCATTTTGGGTTCCTCTATTGCACTTCTTGGGGCGGTTTTGGAGCTGGTTAGAGAGGGATTTTCACTAGCTATTTGAGGTAAGTAATTTCTAACTAATGTAAGTTAAATACATAGTTTATAGGTAGATGTTAACATGTAAATTAGTGAAATTTTTGGGTTTAGATGAATACCATAGGGTTTTAATAAAAATAGGATTTAACCACGAAATTTGTTATGGAATTTAGTGAAAATCATATATTTGAGTTCATGAGGTTATGGGTAATATCTTTCTTCAAAAAATTCGGAATCCGGGCACGTGGGCCCAGCGATGAATTTTAGGAATTCTTCAAATAGGATTGGGGAAATCACTTTGATAGTTAGGATATGAACTTTTGAACATATATTTATTAATTTATATACCATTTGACTAGTTTGGATTTTTCGACACCAAATTGAGGGTTTAAGCACAATCTTGAACCGAAAAGTAGGCTTTGAGACAAGGTAAGTCTCTTTTCTAACCTTGTAAGAGGGAATTAACCCCATAGGTGAATTGATTAATATGTGCTCCTATTATTGGGGGCTATGTCTGCACGAGTTGACGAGAGTCCGTACGTAACTACTAACTCTGCTATTGTCCGGGTAGTCCAGGACCCATACAATGCTATACTTACAATGTTTGTACCCTACTTGTTAACTTAATTGCTTAAATCATGTAGGAACTTGATAAAGGAATTTTAAAAGGTTAAATTTCATTTACTTGAATTCTTGGACGGGTCACTTGACTGTTATTGAGAATTGGTGTTTCTTTAAATATCAGCCTCTTAATAAATCTTAAATCGGCTGTTATAAAGTATTTTCTTTTTTGTGGAGGGGGCCGAATGCCTTGGTAGCAGATAGATGCATCTATGGTTCGTGCTGTTCGACCCTCGGCAGTGCACAGTTCCAATATTTTATGTTGGATCGGGCCATACGACCTCTGCATAAATTGCGCGTAATAAATCTTTGGAACCAGTTAAAATTGACATTTCATTGTTAGCACATAGTAAGTGTCAAAGTTGACCCCTCGTCACTACTTCTTCGAGGTTAGACTGGATACTTACTGGGTACATGTTGTTTATGTAATCACGCTACACTTCTAAACTAAATGTGCAGGATATGAGGTAGGTGCATCTAGATATTAGTCCGGCGCACATCCCTGATTCCCGAGACCTCGCGGTGAGCTGCCCTTCTGAGCCCGTTCTGCAGCAACTAGAGTCTTTCTTTTGTTGTATTTTTTGTCCATTTCACTTCAGACAGTTGACTAGTATTCTTTTGCATATTCTACTGGTTGATCATACACTTGTGACACCAGGTCTTGGAGGTTTAAGCTAGTAGACACTTGATGGTTTTTGGGTTACCTTATTTATCTCACTGCTTTAAAAATCTTGATCCCTCATTTTTAATAAATATTTACTTCTTATTTATGCACAAACTAAAAATCAACTATTTCAAATCTTTTAAAGAAATGATCACAGAGTTAGTTCACTGTTGGCTTGCCTAGCGGTGACGTTGGGCGCCATCACGGCCTATAGGAGAATTTGGGTTGTGACAACATGGTATCAGAGGACTAGCACTACTAGAAATCCAGTAATTAGCGACCAAAAAAGCCGACCAACTTTGGTCGGTTATGGCCAATTACCAACCAAAATGCGACTAAATACGCTTGGACGGTATTTTGGTGGTCGCTTTAGTATACCGACCAAAGTTGGTCGGAAATTACCGACCAACGTTGTGTTGACACCCAATTTTTCCCTATATATTTTTAGTATGCAAAATAACTTCAAAATAGCATATGTATGCATATATAAGTATACCCAAATGTTTTATTATTTTCCCTTAATTTTTAAAGGTTTTTAAATCAATTTATTCCCCTATTTTATCCATAAAAACCCAATAATAATTCCCAAAATTATTATTTTTGGTAATACATTTATTGGACTTTCACATTTATGCTGAAATATAGCTAAGATAATTTTTTTTTGCATATTTTTACAATTTATTCGGTATTTTTAAAGCTAAATTGCATATAATTGCAATATTAGCCTATTTACCGTGAAAATGGTAACAAGAATTAAATTTATTAAATGGGACTCTAAAAATTCGTGATCTATTCCCAAGCTAGTTTGCTAGAGCAGATGATGCTAGTATTATGAATTTTGACGGGGGGGGGGGGGGGGGTAGGGAGAGTAAACGAGGTAACGAGCGAACCAAAGGGTCTGCTCCCGGGCGCAGCTGGTCGATTGNTTCTTAAGTTCATCGGCCAAGTTTCTAATGAGTAGATCCTTTTCATCAGCTCAGGTGTGCAAGATACAAGTTGGGTGGAGTGTGGCATGGTCTCCACGTAGATGGGATTGTTATGGTGGCCTGGCGTATGGGCGTGGAAATGGTCATTTTGCGGAGTTTTGAGGTTCTGGGATGAGTAGTGGAGCATTGTTTGGGGTATGGCAAGTGTTGCATTGGTTCTTTGGCAGAGCAATGGGATGATTTTGTTGTTTTGGGATACTTTGAGGTAGGTGTGGTGTTTTGAACATTGGGGAAGTTGGCTGTTTACCATGAAAATGGTAACGAACGAATTAAATTTATTAAAATGAGACTCTAAAAATACGTGATCTATTCCCAAGCTAGTTTGTTAGAGCAGATGATGCTAGTATTATGAATTTTGACGATTGGGGGGGGGGGGGTAGATAAAACGAGGTAACGAGCGAACCAAAGGGTCTGCTACCCGGGCGCAAGCTTGGTCGATTGGGACTTTGAGGTCGAGCTCGGGGTCGAGCTCGGGTTGTCGGGAATACTCGGGAGTAATCTAACAGCTAGAAATATAATCAAATGAAGCTATTTACAACCGAAATTGGGTTTGTACGATGAAGAACACATATAAAATGAAGAACACGTATAGAGACAAAGGATATCGAGGTATCCTCAGTATTAGTGAGAACCAATGAGCTTTAGTAAGAAAAGAGAGAGAGAGAGAGAGATATTATTGCACTTTGTAGAATTGTGGGAGCAACATCAATCCCTTACAAGGTAGGGCGAGTCCCCTTTATATAGGAGAGGGAACTCGGAACACATGTATATTTAATTCATGAAGTATGAAGATGTGATGGCTTGACTCGGCACCCTAGCATAGGCTAGGGATAGGCTGGTCCTGTCAGACTCAACCGCTTGCCCTGGGGGCTTCTTTCTTTATCTAGATCTCAGTCTCGAATCAGGTCTCGATAGGCCTCGAAGGAGTGGACTAAGTAGTGACTTCATATCGTCGTGGTCTCGAGATATCTTCCCGAGGTGGCTCCATGTCCTCGGAGTCTCGAAGTACCTTACCAAAGTGGCTTAATGGCGGGGAATCAGGCCCTCTGATTTCACCGCATACATAGCCTTTTTTAGGACTTAATTGCGTTTATATTCATAAAAATTAAGTCCAGTATTTTTAATTGATAATTATATGTTATAAATCATTTTAGTACTTTCAATTTATTTCCAAATATAATTTACTATTTTTTATAATTTTAAAAGAGGAAGAATGGCTATTTAAATGATAGCCCAATTTCATTTCAATTACAGCCTAAAATTGAGCCCAAATCAGACCCAATTTCCCAACCCAATTGCATCTCAAACCCNAGGGATCACCCTCGAGGGTGTGATGCTCGAGGATGCTGATACCGGAGATGCACCCTCGAGGGCGGACTGGGCTTCCGGGTTTCATCACATGTACATCCTTCCGTTCCTTCGCTGTAGGGGTAGACTTCCGTAGGCCTTAGCAATTGTATGTAATGACCCTTCGAGGGCTTTTGTAAACGTATGTCATGACCCTTCAGGGGCTGTTGTACATGAATTTTTATGAATATGAACATATCCTTTTGATTTCTGCTTTTGATTTGTGCCGAGTAACTGCATGTTTTTATACCCTCGAGGCCCCTTGAACGCCCCTTTTACTTTTCGACTGCTGATACTTGGCCGGGGTGCGAGCATTCTCTCAGCTCTTCTACTGATCAACACGGCTCCCTTTCGAGGCCATCGTTGTTCCTCGGGCAACCCTGGGTTGATTGGTCAGATCTCGGTTGCGTAGGCCTTCTGAATCGCATGGAGATAATGCGTTTGAACTTCGGGGCCTTTTAGGATGTTATCCTGGATGGAGGCCGGCTTTGGGTACCGCGGGGTCCCTTTTGATTTCTGATGTGGACAACTTCCTTTAGATATGTAGGAGATAGGTTTTGCTGAGCGGTTGCCTACGCTTATGCACCGCTTCAAACTTTTACGGAGCTTTAGCGATTGGAGCTCCTTGCATTGAGTGATAGCATGGAAAGCTTCACAAATTCTAGTTTCTCTTCGGTGGGGATCCTCGAGGAGGGATGCCATCCCGAGCTCGGAGATAATGCGGGCGGTTCCTTGAGTCTTGGGTTTTTGACGGAGGATGATTTCAGGGTCGGATATCATCCCATTGGACTATATCGACGTTGCGTACTCCCCGGGGATGACTTCGGGCAGGCAAAACATTGTCGTTTCTTGTCACATAAGTGGGGCGGCTTCGGCTTCTTCGCAGGGCTTCACTATTTTGAGGTAGTTGTTCTCCTGCTTTGGCATAGGGTTCCTTATTTTCCTAGGTGCAAGAAGTGTTTGTGCGTGTCCTACCTTTGCTCTGTTTAGTATTACCGTAGCCATGGCAACCACTCTGGGGGCGGCATGGCCGAGAGCGGAGAGTGTTGTTCCCGGCGCTCGGGAGCTGAGGGATTTTGTTCTTAAGATGGTTTCTTTGATAAGAGGGGAGCATTTGGAGATGGTGAGAAAATACTGCGGGTGGAGTGAGGGGGTAGCACTGCAGGTCCTTCCTCCGGGAGAAAACGTTACAGATTCGCTGACGGATTTTTGAGTGTATACCTGTATCCTTTCGCATTTGGCCCCCTCGACAGGGTCGTGCTTGATTTTTGCTTGAAGTATCGGGTCACTTTGGCGCAGATACATCCGTCGTTTTGGCGGGTGGTGCTGATGATGAGGTTCTTTGCGGAGAAGGACGATCTCGAATTTATGCTCGATCACCTCATCCGACTGTATCGACCCTTTCATCATCGACGGGCCTGACCTAACCCTAGTAAGTTTTCGTTCACTCCCCATCGTTTTGGTTATCGATGACGAAGAGGAGGGGGGTCGAGAATGGGCCGGTTGGTTCGTCCGGGCCCAGACGATCGACATCATCCCCTCGGAGCTTTTGCCGTTCCCCGAAGGGTGGAATTACGTACGTGAGTGGAGCGTCCGGTGCTTTTTTAGGTTGTACCTATAGCGGAAATTAGTTAAATAATGATGCTTTTTACCTTGTTGTAACAATTTCATGGTCGCCAGGCGAAGTCTCTGATCTGCCCGGCTGGGTCCGGAGGTTGGTGACCAATTCGTCTTGCGACGAGCGTCGGTGGTGGGCTGTGCTCCGTGTCAGGTGGGGAGCGAAATACCAAGGTATGTGCATGTGCTGCCTTTGCCTCGGCCCTCATGTATTTGAGATAACATTTTTCCCCTTTTCTACTTGCATTGGATCTGTCGCTTGCAGGTATCGGGCAGTTCTTTGGGATGAGAAAGTGTTCTTCCGAAGAGGGGAAGGAGTCGTTGACCTCTCTCCCCGCCCTTCGAGGCGATGGAGCTTCTAGTGGTGCTAACCATGCCAGCATTTCCAAGGAGAAGGTATTGTCTGAGCCTGGTTCCCCCGGGGTACCTAATTCTAGGTCGCCGATGCCTTCGAGTGGACATGCTTTGCCCGAGACCGGCTTTCCCGGGGGCGAAGGGACAGGATCAACAGGAGTATGCTCCGACTTCGAGGAAGTCTGCCGGCTTCACTTCGTGGTGAGTTTAGGCACAATTTCCCTGTATTCTACGTCCTTCGTTCGTCGTTGAGTTTTCCTTGTGCAGGCCTTTGACAGGCTGATGTCTGAGCTGGTCCACCAGGGGGCCAAGTTTCAGAAAGTTCGGGAGAAGGAGGAGTCCCTTAGGCTACTTAGCGAGGAGAAAGAGGGCGAGTTGCTGCATTGGCGATGCGAAGCGTACAGGTGCTCGAATTATGAGAGTTATTTGACGGAGCAGGTAACTTTATGCAGCCCAAGCTTCGGTTTCTTTGACCCTTTTAGGTTAACGCCCTTCTCTGTCATATCAGCTGTAGAAAAAGACGGAGGCCATGGAGCACCTTAAGAGCGATATTGCTCGCGCCAGAAACGCTTGTGGCGAGCTAAGGGCTCAGGTGCAAGATCATGTTTTAGAGGAGGCAAGTGCCTTGGCCAAGGTTCCTGCCTTAGAAGTCGAAATGTGCTTGGCTCGAGATAATGCCAAAACCCAAGCAGATGTGATCGAGAAATTGGAATCCGAACTTTCAAATATCAGGGCCGAGGTAATTGATGCTTGGGCTAGGGCGATGCGAAGCTGAGCCAACGCTAATCAGGAGATGGCGGTCCGTATGAAGGATGCCGCAGACGCTCAGGCTGAGCTGATGCGAGCCCTCGACCAAGAGAAAAAGATCGAGGAACATGTCCGCTGCAGATCCCGAAGGGAAGCACTCGAGGAGATTGGTGCGAGGGGCTTTATTCTTTCCGATGAATTGGACCGAGAAAGGGCGGACAAGCATGATACGTGGTCATTTCTTGCCGATGGGGCGGGGAGTGAACCCGGCGAGCTGTAGCTCTTCGGAACGGATCATAGATTGTGCCGTTTTGTTAGTTTGTTTTTGATATATGTAGAATATGTCTGTTTTTGGAGAGTGTGTCTATCCCCCTTTTTCCTCTATGTGCGTAAAATGAGTAGATACTTTGAAGCCTTACCTTTTCCGCATCTCCTTTTGTTATCGTCCTCGACCAGTCCGGTTTCGATGTTTGGCGGGATCCTCACAGGTCCGGGATCAATCGGGCCAGCCCTTGGCTCCTAGGAGTGTTTCTTGATGTGAGCGAGCGTTGCGGTCCCTGCGCTTTGTCTGGCCGTTTAGATCCAGTCTCAGAGTCGCTTTGTGAGTCGAGCTGTTACGGGCCTTTAAGCTCTTCCCTGTTCGTACGGGCGGGTGACGATGGCCTTCTTTCCTTTGGGTCGACACGACCTTATAAGCGGGTGACCCGGGGGATCACTCGGCTGGCGATTGTGGCGTTTGTGTTGTGCTCTTAGGCATGCTGTAGCTTTGTGCTTATTGTGGGTCTAGTCTCCGAGTCGCTTTGCGATTCGGGCTGTAATTGACCTTTACGCGCCTTTCGATTTCCCGAATGGGGTAGTGCTTCGCACGTGGTTTTTGGTCGTTGAGACCCCTCCGTATGTGGCCCGGGGGCATGCTTAGTTAACTATTTTGGATCCGGTCTCCGAATCGAGTTACGATTTGAGCTCACTTTAATCCTCAAGTTGTCAATTTGGCTGGCGACAATGGCTCTTATGCTTTTTGGTCGTAAAACATGTGGCCCGTAGTCTTGCTTAGTTAACTATTTTGGATCCGGTCTCCCAATCAAGTTACAATTCGAGCTCACTTTAATCCTCAAGTTGTCAATTTGGCTGGCGACAATGGTTCTTACAGTTTGTCATGCCTTTTGAGGTCTTACAGTTCTTGGGTGATGTAGAATGGACCTGGTTATGCCGAGTCTGCCCGTTAAGGGTCTTATAGTTTCGGATTTTCCAACATATGGCGATTGACGACAGTCTCCGAGTCATCAAGTTTTTTAAGCGTGAAGACCGCTTCTTGTGAGCTCGGAGTTGCCTTGTAGGGGCTTTATGAGCCTGGAGCTTCGATCCTGAGATCGCGCGAGTGCCTAGTTGTAGGCATCGAGCCCCGAGTATTTCGGGATGCAGTCGGTGAAGGAGGGCCCCCTGTCGGGGATATACTTGAGATTTCTTTGTCCGGAGAATAAAATGCCGAGAAAATATCCTTTTATTGCCTGGTATAGATGTACATTATTTTGCCATCGTGAACACGACCCGTGCGTGCACGACTTCTTGGACCGTTCTGGCCCAGCATATAATTCCCGACGGGGTTTCAGTCCGTCGTATCTGGGTCATTTCAAGGGGGGATGCTCTTAGAGGCAAACCATCGTTCGTTGTTGGGCTATCGGAATAAAGCCCTTGGCATCATTGAACCTTCTTCTGGTATGCTGTTCTGACAGTAATCTTGCCGATAAGGTTTCTTTCGGGGCAAAAAGCCCGGATGAAGGGAGAAAATACGGCGGTCGCCTATATGCAGTCTAGGAATCTCCGGGTAGAGTCTTGAGAATCTCCGAACATCCTAGCCAGCTGTCTGCGTTCACGTTAGTAAAAGGAAAACGAAGGAGCGAAAACAGTTCTTTCTTACCGCGGGGTGTGTAGGCGATGTTCCGGGACTCGGTGCGTCCCTGTCGGCTTATTCTAATTCTGCCCTTTGCGAGGAATCTCGCTCCTCTGTCGAGATGGGACCGTCGACGCCTTCAGGTAAAGTGTCGGTGGTCGCCCAAATAAAACGTTTATACTTCGCACTTCCTTTGACGGTGTAAAGCTCAAGGTCCCAGCTCGGATTCAGGCGGGCTGTATTGAGAGAATGGTCTTTTCGGCGACTTGTTACTTGGTGTTCACCAAGGATTCAGGGTGTGGGGGCAATTTGGTTCGTTAATGCGGACCGCCCTGTTGACCCTTGGTCCGATACCATAGTTGCAGGTGACCGAGCTTCCTGAATCTATGAGCACACGATTTATTTTAAGATTAAGCGGATGAGGGAGAGGTTTACCAATGTGCCGTCGTGACGCTGGGGTGGAGTCGTGGTGCCCTTTTCCCTGGATGCGAGAGTATCCTTGGAAATATCTCCCTGGATCTGTCAGTGTCCCGGTGGCAGGTATTTTTGCTTCCCGTGTAATGAGTTCTCGGAGGGCGTCGCCGTTCCTCCATTGCCGTGGTGATACGTCGCGGTTTGTTTACTTCATCCTTCCCGGTAGTCTTCTTTCCTCAGGGCCAGATTTGAGCCTGACCGTTCGATAGTACTTGTCGTCGAATTTGACTGAGCAGCATGGCTGTCATATTTTTGGGACGGGAGTCATTCGTGGCCCCGCTGTCGCTTGCGTCCTGCGGATTTCGCGTCGGGTTGTGGTTCCTTCGAAGGGCCTTGGTCGAGTAGGCCTGAGTCGCTCAGTATTCCTGGTTTCGCTTGTGGTGACTACGACATTTGTCATAACAATGTTGAGCCCACACTCTGCTGGATGTTCCCCGGGGGCGCCGCCCTCGAAATACTCCCCTACCGCTGCAAGGTATGTTGGATCTTGGGGCGTTCATCCCATTAGCGGCGCATAGATAGTATCTCTATCTGTTTGGCATTAGTTTCTTCGTGGAAAGCCTGCTTGGGCGTGCTGTTTCTACAGAGGATTCCGGACGGCCGCCTACGGTCCCGATTAGTGGCCGGTGCTGGGTACGGACGCATGGCCAACTCTTGGCCGGGCATCTAGCTAAACGTCGTTTGAAACGACCTGGAGTCGGCGGGTATGCTCTGTTTAAACCCCGAGCAAAGGCCAGGGTTGTCTGTTCATCCGAAGCCGGACGCGATCCCATCGTCCTATCAGGGAGCAAGATGCGACTTCTTGTGGTGTTCTTCCTTTCTTTGTTCGGCTTCTGCTGCTGCTGCTTTGATGACATCGGCGTATGTTTCTGTGGCGGGGTCATCCTGAAAGTCGCAATTTTTCTTAGTGTATGCGTGAGCTGTGGTGCGCTCGTCGGGGGAAGCTTTCTCCGGTGTTGCTACGCTGGGGGTCCTCGGATGGCTTTGCAACTGAGCAACGGCCAGCTGTTGTGCCTGCAACATTTCAAAAATATTGTGAAGGCTAACTTCCTGTTCTTCCCGGGCCGGGGTTTTTTGAACTTTCTGTCGGTCGCGGTGTCGCACGCTTCTGTTGGCGTGAGAAGTTTTGTTGACTTACTGTGCGTCCTGTGATTCCGCGTCCGCTAGTATTGGTCCGGGTGCGTTATCGGGATCCTGTAGCGGTGCTCCGGCGGCCGGGATGGCTATAGCATTTTCCCCGTAATCTTCGAGGCGGTCGTTCTCAGCTCTGTTCACTGAGCTAAACATTTTTACCTGAAATCAAAGGATCTTTGACAAGAAAAAGTGTGAAAGATGATATGCATTTGCGTGATGAAACTAACAAGAAAATAATCACTATTATTTTTAGCCCCACGGTGGGTGCCAAACTGTTTACCGCGAAAATGGTAACAACAATTAAATTTATTAAATGGGACTCTAAAAATACGTGATCTATTCCCAAGCTAGTTTGTTAGAGCAGATGATGCTAGTATTATGAATTTTGATGATTGGGGGGGGGGGGGGAGATAAAACGAGGTAACGAGCGAACCAAAGGGTCTGCTACCCGGGCGCAAGCTTGGTCGATTGGGACTTTGAGGTCGAGCTCGGGGTCGAGCTCGGGTTGTCGGGAATACTCGGGAGTAATCTAACAGCTAGAAATATAATCAAATGAAGCTATTTACAACCGAAATTGGGTTTGTACGATGAAGAACACATATAAAATGAAGAACACGTATAGAGACAAAGGATATCGAGGTATCCTCAGTATTAGTGAGAACCAATGAGCTTTAGTAAGAAAAGAGAGAGAGAGAGAGAGATATTATTGCACTTTGTAGAATTGTGGGAGCAACATCAATCCCTTACAAGGTAGGGCGAGTCCCCTTTATATAGGAGAGGGAACTCGGAACACATGTATATTTAATTCATGAAATATGAAGATGTGATGGCTTGACTCGGCACCCTAGCATAGGCTAGGGATAGGCTGGTCCTGTCAGACTCAACCGCTTGCCCTGGGGGCTTCCTTTCTTTATCTAGATCTCAGTCTCGAATCAGGTCTCGATAGGCCTCGAAGGAGTGGACTAAGTAGTGACTTCATATCGTC
Organism: Nicotiana attenuata; assembly: GCF_001879085.1. NCBI lineage: Eukaryota > Viridiplantae > Streptophyta > Magnoliopsida > Solanales > Solanaceae > Nicotiana > Nicotiana attenuata. The sequence goes on from NC_031994.1 coordinate 51,162,740, forward strand.
GTGGTCTCGAGATATCTTCCCGAGGTGGCTCCATGTCCTCGGAGTCTCAAAGTACCTTACCAAAGTGGCTTAATGGCGGGGAATCAGGCCCTCTGATTTCACCGCATACATAGCCTTTTTTAGGACTTAATTGCGTTTATATTCATAAAAATTAAGTCCAGTATTTTTAATTGATAATTATATGTTATAAATCATTTTAGTACTTTCAATTTATTTCCAAAAATTAATTTACTATTTTTTATAATTTTAAAAGAGGAAAAATGGCTATTTAAATGATAGCCCAATTTCATTTCAATTACAGCCTAAAATTGAGCCCAAATCAGACCCAATTTCCCAACCCAATTGCATCTCAAACCCGACCCCCTAACCCAATTTACACGACCCAACCCGGTCTCCCACCTAACCCCTTTAATCCTAGCCGTTGATCATAGATCAACGGCTCCTATACACCCTTTCCTTAATTAATCCCAAATGACCCCAAAACCCTATCATTTGATATAATCCGCCGCCCTTGAATCCCCCTTCTCTCTCAACTCTCCCTGAAACTCTCATGAACCCTAGCTGCCGCCCTCTCACCCCACCCTAATACCTGCCTAATCTATGACCTTCCGTGGTCATTTGAGGCCTGTACCAGCCTTCCATGGCTCCTATATGTTTGGTTCTATGGTTTCATGACCAGACCTCGAAGGGGTCTGGTCCAGTCCTTGCTCGACTGCTGTTCATGGCTTCTCTCCGGTCATCCCTGACCTTTCTCCGGCCAGCCATGGCCGTTCGAGTCAGATCCTTGACTCTTCTGGTTAGATCGGTAACTTTCAAGGCCTTTCTCACCTTTTCTGGGTTTTTTGAAACCCTAACCTTTGAGACCTTTCGATTTCTTTCAGATCTACTTTAGATCTGTACTTGCTATGAATGTCAAGTGTTTTTCTCGAAAGTTTTTTTCCAACTTTCTTTCAAAACGACCCTTCATCTTCTCCGATCAGGGTTTTCCTTTAAGTTTTTCTTTTCAAAGATCTATGATTTTAACGTGTTTGTGATTTTGCTAAGTTTTGCTCATGTTGTTCTTCTATCTGTTTCAGCATGTTAAAACTTTATTTCCTTTGTGGTCTCATTCGAGTTCTGAAACTGTTTGTTAGATGTGTACTTGTTTGATTAAGTTCCTCGTTCTTATTTGACTTATTTGTTTTATCATCTTTTTGAACTCGATTATTGTTGAGAAACCCTAGGTCTTCTTGGTCTGAAACTGCTTGTTAAAGTATGCACTTGATTCGATTAAAGTTCTTTGTTTCTGAGTCTCTCTTTCTTAAGTGACTTATCTGATTTTTACTATCTTTCAACTAGACTATGGTTGAAACCCTAATTTCTCAAAAGGGTTTCGTCACTTGTTACTGCAAGACCTGTACTTGTTCTGACTCTCTTCTTCACTTTGGCTACATGTGTGAGCCTTGACTATCTACTAAATCCTATGCTTATTTCTGCTACTATTGCGTGTTGTTTCTTTTGCCAATGTGTTTGGCCTCACATGACTGATGTTTTGTTCACTCTAATTATATACTGAAGTGCAGAAGCATGTTCCTTCCTTGATTGATCTTGATCTTGTGACTGATTTCAAAAGCTTTTCTTATATGAGCCCTGATTTCACTCGCCTGTTTAAAATTAATTGATTCTTTTCCCTTTACTGTGATGTTTTTACCTTGCTGATTTCTTTCCCAAAATAAGTATATTTTTGTACTCAGACTTGATTGCTCACTGCATGCTTTTACTGCCCCTTATATGGCAATAATCAGCCTGCTTCCAAACTGATTTTCTTCCCTTAATTAGACATGCTTCTACCCGTTAAACATTGATTCCTTAATTAAAGGGGAATCACTTGCGTAATTGATTCTGACTGGTGATTGTTTCTATATTTGTGTTGAGACTTTACTTATTACCTCTCCTTCACTCGTTTTCAAAAAGCTATAAATACCTTGCACTCCTCTTCTTTCAAACATGAACGAACCACTTGAGTTCAGAACACACACCTAACTCAAAACTCTCTCTCTCTTTTCTCTGTTACTATTTATGTTGACGCCTTGTCTAGCCGGCTGAAAGCCAAGGCTAGGCCGTGGAAATTTGCTTACTTTTCTTTCTGCATTTGCTTCTTTACTGGTATGTTCTAATTAATCTTCAAGCATCAAAAACAACATGTTTTCTTTACTATTGCCTTCACTCTTGCCTGTTTCCTGCTTGTGTCTAATCAAGTTTCATTCCTAAAGCATGCTGTAAATCAATGTGTTCCTCTATGTATAAATACTCTGTCAGTCATTTGATTATGTGATTATGCCTTATGAATCCCAAACCCCCATATCCCATATGTGTTTGTATTCTCTGGTTGGTTTGAGGGCATGTCAGCATTAGACATTGCTGTGCATGACCCAAACTTGACCCTCCCTGGGGTCATATGCTTCATATCCCCTCTATGTGTTGTGTTCTCTAGCTGGTTTATGGGCATACCAGTACCATCTATTGTTGTGCATGCCCAAACCTGACCCCTTCCTAAGGTCATATGCTCCTTGCAATGAATTCCCAAACCCCTGACCCCTTTGTATAAAAATGTTGATTCTGTGTAGTCCTAGCTTTACTACTACTATTTTCCAATCACCCTTACCCCTCTCTATTCTCCACTCAGTTTTAAATCTCTGTTTCTGCACTTCAATTATACTCTTAGACTTAGGTTCTGCCCCTCTTGGTTGAGCCTCGCCTTGGGACCCATGAGCTCCCTCTAAACTTGGACACATAGGGGCTGGCCCTTCCACACTGCACTCATCTCTATCTGGTTATGCAAACTTGGGTGTAAGCACTGCCCGGGGTCCCTTGAGACCCTTAGGGAACTTTGACACACTCAAGTCTGAGAAAGGCTTTGAAACAAATGGCATTTGAGGTGGTTTATTCCATAACTCAGAGAGGAAGTCAAGAATCAGGCTTCCTCTGGTTATAACCCCTTCTTTAACACTTTTCTGATGTAATTCATTATTAGGTCTGTAATAAGTTGTAATAAACATTGGGGTTGGTTAGTGGAAAGGGTCGGGTAATTATGCATGCTTAACTATTAGAAGGGTAGAGAACATGCCTATAGGACCTATTTTCTGTATGATTAATTCAGCATTTAGATAATATGCCTATAGGACCTTTTTTTAGTCTGCATGTTTAACTCTGCATTTAGAAAACCCGTCTATAGGACCTATTTTAAATTCTGCATTTAAATAACATGACTATAAGATTTGTCTTAAATTCTGCATGTTTATTACCACACTTAGACACCATGTTCTTAGGATCCAATTGGTTATAATCGGGCATCATGTCCAATAGATTAAAATCAGTACCTTTTCATAGAAATCATGCCTATAGGAATTTCAAGCAAATCCTGCCTGCTTCGTTTCACGTTCAACTAGATATCATGCCTATAGGAATTAAAATTAGCAATAATAGATATCAATGTCTATAGAATCTGAAACCAGTCTAGTCTAAAATCAGTTCAACTCATACTGTTCTGCACTAACTTTTAAAACAACTCTCTCTCTTCTTATTAATACGGTTTAGAAAGCATGTCTATAGGATCTCAAATCGTTTATTGTAGAATTGTTACTACGTTGCCGCATTCTGAATCAGTAATAGATATCATGTTTATAGGATCTCACCCAAACACTTAGGCAAGCCTTAGGTGACAACAAATAAAACTGAACCCGCCTTTGTTAATTAGTAACTGCTACAACCAGTAGGCAAGCCTGATTCGAACTTCTTATCTGAGTTATGTAATAAACTGGTCCGCCTTAACAATTAAAAATCCCCTTGCCTTAGTACTTTAGATTAAGACCCTGACTGTGTGTCACGACCCAAAACCCGAACCCGTTCGTGATGGCGCCTCTCGTGAAGACAAGGCCAGCCAGAACAACGCAAATACCTCTTTTAAAGCAATTAATTAACATTAACAATTCTAACACATGTTTAGGATAACCATAAACGCGGGAACAATGATAATAACAAGGGGAAACCATCCCGACACAGCCCAAACCGGGGTGTCACAAGTCATGAGCTACTACTGAGTTTGCTATAAGTCTACAAAGTGTAATATCCGATACAATAGTCTAAAGAAAACATAAATGATGTAAGATAAGGGCAGACAAGGGGCTGCGTACGTCAACAGCTACCTCGTAACTCCAAATCACTGCCTGGTCTGGAAGGAATCAGCGCTCAGGTGCGGACTCTGCTATGCCTGAATCTGCACACATGGTGCAAGGAGTAATGTGAGTACTCCGACCCAGTGAGTAATAATAATAAATAATGGCTGAAAGCATGAAAACACATAAATGCACAAGGCAACTCTATATCAGGCAGTAAATCACTTAAAGCAGTAAAACCGTAAAGAATCAAATGAAATCTCCTTTTTAAAAACAGGTAAATCAGGTAAAACAACAAGTAAATAGTGAGTAGTAATCTGCCCCTCGGGCCTAGTATAAATCTCTCAGAACAGTTTTGCCCCTCGGGCTCAGTATCAATCACTCAGCATAGTATCAGCCCCTCGGGCTCACTCTCAGATCATATGGGTACCCGCGCTCACTGTGGGTGTGCAGACTCTGGAGGGGCCCCTTACGGCCCAAGCGCTATATCAACATAAAGCCTGAAAGCCTTCTCACATCACTCATAAGCCTGAAAGCCTCCGCACATCACTCACAAGGCCTGAAAGCCTCCTCACGTCACTCAAGCCACCTCGTGGCATATAAATGTATCTCAGGCCCTCGGCCTCATATCACTCAGCATATTCTCATATATGGCCCTTGGCCTCACTCAGTCCAGAAAACATCATAAGCCTCTCGGGCATCAATAAAATAGTAGTGCTCAGCCCAAACAGTAGTGGAAATATCATTTAAGTCTCAAAATTCAATTAAAGCGGCTGAGTTTGTAAAACAGTATAATCAACAGGACTGAGTTCAAGTAGTATATCAAAATAGTGAGGAAACGGTGCTAAAAGTCTAGGAAGGATACAAGTAGTCGGCATGAAGCCTAAAATATGGCAATAAGCCCAAATCATGTTGATAACAAACATATTTCAGTCAAATACGTGGTAAAAATATCGATCGGGACGGACCAAGTCACAATCCCAGTAGTAAACAACCCCGCGCTCGTCGTTAAGCGCGTGTTTCACCTCAATATAGCACTACGTTGTGCAAATCCGGGGTTTCAAACCCTCAGGACATCATTTACTATCATTACTCACCTCAAGCCGGCCAATCTCTAGCTCGCTATGCCCTTGCCTCTCAAATCGGCCTCCTCGCGCGTCGAATCTGACCAAAACCACAACGAATACATCACAATATGCCAATAGAACAATACCCAATCAAAAAGAATCGAAGAACATTAAAAATCACGAAATTTGCAAAACCCGAGCCCCGGGCCCACTTCTCGAAACTCAAAAATTTTTACATCAACGGGTTCCTTATCTCGCCACGAGTCTATACATACCAAGAACTCCCAAATCCGAGCTCAAATGGCCCATCAAAACCCAATTTGAAATTTCAAAACTCAAGCCCTAGTTCTTCCCCCTTTTTGATAGATTTTCATGAATTTTCTAGGTTGATTCTACAATTAAATCATGTCTTTAGTTCATAAAACTCACCTCCAATCAATCCCAGTCGAAATCCCCTTCAATTCTCGTCCAAAAGCTCTCAAGGATGCTTAACAATGGAGGAAAAATAACTTAGCTCGCGGAACAAAATGAATTTTTAAAGCCCTTCTGCCCAACATATTACCGTATCTGCGGTGACCTTTCCGCTTCTGCGGAGCTTCACTTAATTCCCAGGACCGCTTCTGCGTTCAAAATCCGCACCTGCGGATTTTTCTTCTGCGGACAACTATCCGCTTCTGCGGAAATTCCCTAAGGCCCAACTTCGCTTCTGCGACAAAAATCCCGCATCTGCGGCTCCGCAGATGCGGTACCCAACCCGCACCTGCGATCCCAGGCCTTCCCTTGACCTTCCGCTTCTGCGATACCTATGCCGCATCCGCGAGACCGCTTCTGCGGTCCCAAATCCGCAGAAGCGAAAATACCAGAAGCAGCAGCAAATTTCCAATTTCACAAGTCCAAAATTCATCCCGATAGCCATCCGAAATCACCCCGAGGCCCCCGGGACCTCAACCAAAAGTGCCAACCCATCCTAAAACATCATTCAAACTTGCTCCAATCATCAAAACACCTCAAACAATACCAAAACCATCAAATTACATCGGATTCAAGCCTAAGTTCTTCTAAAACTTCCGAAACTCGCATTTGATCAAAAACCCAACCAAAACACCTCCGAATGACCTGAAATTTTGCACACACATCCCAAATCACCTAACGAAGCTATAGCAACTCTCGGAGTTCCATTCCGATCCTTGGATCAAAATCTCACCTATCAACCGGAATTCGCCAAAATACTAACTTCGCCAATTCAAGCCTAATTCTACACCGGACCTCCAAAATCACTTCCAATCACGCTCCTAAGTCACAAATCATCCCCCGAAGCTAACCGAAACACCGGAAATCACATCCGAGCCCTCTAACTCATAAGTCAACATCCGGTTGACTTTTCCAAACCAAACCTTCCTTAAAGAGACTAAGTGTCTCATTTCCTACCAAAACCTCTCCAAACCAGCTCGATCACATAAGGTACGGATAATGAGGCATAAAGAAGCTGAAAATGGGGAAAACAAAGCGGTAACTCACGTGACGACGGGTCGGGTTGTCACATCCTCCCCAACTAAAACAAACGCTCGTCTTCGAGCGGGTCAAGAAACATACCCGAAGCCTCAAACAGGTGAGGATATCTGCTCCGCATCTCCCGCTCGGTCTCCCAAGTAGCCTCCTCCATGGGCCGACCTCTCCACTGCACTTTCACCGAAGCTATATCCTCTGATCTCAACTTTTGAACCTGACGACCCAAAATAGCCACTGGCTCCACATCATAGGTCAAATCATCATCCAACTGAACCGTGCTGAAGTCCAATACAAGGGACGGGTCCCCAACATACTTCCGGAGCATAGAAACATGAAATATCGGATGCACGCCTGACAAGCCGGGTGGCAAGGCAAGCATGTAGGCCACCTCCCCAATCCTCCTAAGCACCTCAAAAGGCCCAATAAACCATGGACTCAACTTTCCTTTCTTTCCAAACCGCATAACACCCTTCATGGGCAAAACCTTCAGCAAGACCTTCTCATCAACCATATAAGACACATCTCGAACCTTCCGGTCCGCATAACTCTTCTGACGCGACTGTGTTGTATGAAGCCTCTCCTGAATCAGCTTCACCTTCTCTAAAGCATCCTGAACCAACTTTGTCCCCAATAGCCTAGCCTCGCCGGGCTCGAACCAACCAACTGGAGATCTACACTGCCTGCCATACAACGCCTCATAGCCATCTAAACGCTCGACTGATAGCTGTTGTTGTAGGCAAACTCTGCAAGCGGCAAAAACTCATCCCATGAACCTCCAAAATCAATAACACCGGCACGCAACATGTCCTCCAATATCTGAATGGTACGCTCGGACTGTCCGTCTGTCTGAGGATGAAACGCTGTGCTCAACTCCACCTGAGTACCCAACTCTCTCTGCACGGCTCTCCAAAACTGCAAAGTAAACTGAGTACCTCTATCTGAGATGATAGAAAATCGGAACACCGTGCAACCGAACAATCTCCCGGATATAAATCCCTGCCAGCCGCTCTAAAGAATAGGTAGTACACACAGGAATGAAGTGTGCGGACTTGGTCACCCGATCCACAATCACCCAAATCGAATCGAACTTCTTCAAAGTTCGAGGAAGACCACTCACAAAATCCATAGTGACTCTCTCCCATTTCCACTCGGGAATAATCATCCCTGAAGTACGCCACCCGGTCTCTGATGCTCATATTTCACCTGCTGATAGTTGAGACACCGAGCCACAAATCCTACAATGTTTTTTTTCATTCTTCTCCACCAATAGTGCTGCCTCAAGTCCTGATACATCTTCGCGGCACCCGGATGAATGGAATACCGCGAGCTATGGGCCTCCTCCAATATCAACTCCCGAAGCCCATCCACATTGGGCACACATATCCGGCCCTGCATCCTCAACACACCATCCTCAACAATGGTCACGTCTCTGGCATCATCATGCTGAACCCTATCCTTAAGGACAAGCAAATGCAGATCATCATACTGGCGCTCTCTGATGCGATCATATAAGGAAGACCGAGAAACCACACAAGCCAACACCCGACTAGGCTCCGAAATATCTAGTCTCACCAACCGATTGGCCAAGGCCTGAACATCAACTGCAAAGGGCCTCTCCCCAACTGGAATGTGCGCCAAACTCCCCATACTAACTGCCTTTCGGCTCAAAGCATCGGCCACTACATTGGCCTTCCCCGGGTGATACAGAATGGTGATGTCATAATCCTTAAGTAACTCCAGCCACCTCCGCTGCCTCAAATTAAGATCCTTTTTCTTGAACAAATGCTGAAGACTGCGATGATCAGTGAATACCTCACAAGATACGCCATACAAGTAGTGCCTCCAAATCTTCAGAGTGTGAACTATAGTAGCCAACTCCAAATCATGAACAAGGTAGTTCTTCTCGTGGGGCTTCAACTGACGAGAAGCATAAGCAATAACTCTACCCTCCTGCATCAATACACATCCAATCCCAACTCTCGAAGCATCACAATATACAGTATAAGAACCTGAAGCTGATGGCAAGACCAATACTGGAGCTGTGGTCAAAGCTGTCTTGAGCTTCTGAAAGCTCTCCTCGCACTCGTCCGACCATACAAATGGAGCACCCTTCTGAGTCAACTTGGTCAAGGGCGATGCTATAGAGGAAAATCCCTGAACAAACCGGCGATAATAACCTGCCAAACCAAGGAAACTACGAATCTTTGTGGCTGAGGTCGGTCTAGGCCAACTCTGAACCGCCTCTATCTTCTTCGGGTCGACCTGAATACCCTCGCTGGACACCACGTGCCCCAAGAAAGCCACTGAACTGAGCCAAAACTCACACTTGGAGAACTTTGCATAAAGCTTCTCCTCCCTCAATCTCTGCAATACAACTCGCAAATGCTGCGCGTTCTCCCCCTGACTACGCGAGTACACCAGAATATCATCAATAAAAACAATGATGAACGAATCCAGATAAGGACGAAATACACTGTTCATCAAATGCATGAACGCTGCTGGGGCATTAGTCTGCCCAAAAGACATAACAAGAAACTCATAGTGCCCATATCTAGTCCTGAAAGCAGTCTTAATAATATCTGAATCCCTGATCTTCAACTAGTGATAGCCCGAACGGAGATCAATCTTGGAGAACACCCTCGCTCCCTGAAGCTGGTCAAATAAATCATCAATGCGAGGCAAGGGATACTTGTTCTTCACTATTACTTTGTTCAATTGCCTGTAGTCAATGAACATTACATGGTGCCATCCTTCTTCTTCACAAACAGAACCGGTGCACCCCACGGTGACACACTAGGCCGAATGAACCCCTTATCTAGGAGTTCCCGAAGCTGATCCTTCAATTCTTTCAACTCCGTTGGTGCCATACGATATGGCGGAATGGAAACAGGCTGAGTACCCGGCACCAGGTCAATACCATAAACAATATCCCTGTCCGGTGGCATGCCCGACAGGTCTGCAGGAAATACATCGGGAAACTCCCTTACAACTAGGACAGAATCAATGCTAGGAGTCTCGGCTCCAACATCCCTCACGAACGCCAAATATGAAAGGCAACCCTTCCCAACCATACGCTGGGCCTTTAAGAATGAAATCACCCTACTAGAAACATAATCAGTCACACCACACCACTCGATCCTCGGTACACCCGATATAGCCAAAGTGACTGTCTTAGCATGACAGTCTAGAATAGCATGACACGGAGATAACCAGTCCATGCCCAAAATAACGTCAAAATCCACCATGCTCAATAGCAATAGATCAACTCGAGTCTCCAGACCCCCAATAGTCACCAAACATGATCGGTACACATGGTCTACAATAATAGTATCGCCCACCGGGGTAGATACATGAGCAGGTAAAGCAAGACACCTTCGGGACGTACCCAAATGATGAGAAAAATATGAGGACACATAAGAATAGGTGGAACCGGGATCGAATAAGACTAAGGCATCTCTGTGGCAGACTGAAACAATACCTGTAATGACGGCATCTGAAGCAATGGTATCTGTCCTGCCTGGAAGAGCATAAAAACGAGCCTGACCACCGCCTAATCGACATCCACCTCTTGGGCGACCCCTGGCTGCCTGACCCTCACCCCTAGCTGGCTGGGCAGGTGCTGAAGAAACTGGACCAGAAGACGAGGGCTGACCCCTCTGCTGAGATGAGCTAGCAGCACGACGAGGACACTGCCTCCACATATGCCCGAACTCTCCACACTCAAAACAACTCCCAAGTGCTGGAGAATGGGACTGAAGGGAACCCCTGGTACCGGAGTGACTAGCTGACGCACTCGGCCTAGAAGAACCCTGAGCAGACGGGGCACGAGATGAACTCTGTGCTGGAAGAGCGCTGAGTGAAGGCTGACTCTGCTGAGAACCATGATAACCACGACCTGAAGATGCCCCACGATACTCGGGACGGGCCAACTGAGCGGGCCTGAAAGAACGACCCCTACCATGCTGGAACTGGCCCCTCGAAGGAGCGCCACTGAAACTGCCAGAACCTCGAGGCCTCTTGGCCTCCCTCTCCTCTCGATCCTGACGGCGAACCACCTCAATCTCTCGGGCTATATCAACCACCTCCTCGAATGTGGCACCCAGCACTCTCTCTCTAGTCATAAGAACACGGAGATGGTAGTTAAGGCCATCAACAAATCTCCTGATATGCTCACGATCAGTGGAACCATCCAAACGGCATGACGAGCCAACTCTGAAAACCTCATCTCACATTGAGACACAGTCATATCTCCCTGCCGTAGCCACTCAAACTGCTTGCACAACTCCTCTCTGCGGGACTGCGGTACATACTTCTCCAAGAAGAGAGTGGAGAACTCCTGCCAAGTCAAAGGTGTTGCACCAGTCGGCCTACGCCTCTCATACGCCTCCCACCAAGTGAAGGAAGACCCAGTAAACTGAAAGGTGGTAAAAGCCACACCACTAGACTCGAGAATCCCTGCTGTACGGAGCATCCACTGACATTTATCAAGAAAGCCCCGGGCATCCTCGCTCTCAGCACCACTGAATGTCGGAGGTTGGAGCCTACCAAACCTCTCAAGATGACGCTGCTCATCCTTAGGCATAGCTGGAACCCTGAACTCCTGCACTGATGCAACTGGCTGGGCTGGAGGTGCCTCTGGAGTCTGTAATCCCTGCACTACCTGCTCAGGTGTGCAAGCAACGGGGGTCTGATTGCCTCCCCCAGCCTGCGAAGTAGCTGCTGCTGTAGTGGCTGAGACTGCCTGAGCCAGGCCGGTGCAAACTGTCAAAATCTGAGCCAAGGCCTCCTGAAGAACTGGAATCACGATGGGCACGGCTGGTGCCTGAACTGGTGCTACCGGAGCCTGATCCTGAGCTGGGGCAACTGGTGGATCAATAGGTGCTGCCCCTGCTGCCCTGCCCCTGCCACGACCACGACCGCATCCACGGCCTCTGGTGGCCTCAGTGGGTGGTACTGGTGGTCGTCCGCCACGTCCGGTAGCTCTTGTCCTCACCATCTGTGAGAGAATAGAATAATAGCAGTTTAGTTCTCAGTTCGACAAAGCCGCACAACAAGAATTTCAAGAATGTGAAGTTTTCCTAAAGGTTCTGCAGCCTCCCAAGGATAAGTACTCCGTACCGATCCACGAGACTCTACTAAACCAGCTCATGACTCGAGAGACCTAGTAACCTAGGCTCTGATACCAACTTGTCACGACCCAAAACCCGAACCCGGTCGTGATGGCGCCTCTCATGAAGACAAGGCCATCCAGAACAACGCAAATACCTCTTTTAAAGCAATTAATTAACATTAAAAATTCTAACATATGTTTAGGATAACCATAAACGCGGGAACAACAATAATAACAAGGGGAAACCATCCCGACACAGCCCAAACCGGGGTGTCACAAGTCATGAGCTACTACTGAGTTTGCTATAAGTCTACAAAGTGTAATATCCGATACAATAGTCTGAAGAAAACATAAATGATGTAAGAAAAGGGAAGACAAGGGGCTGCGGACGTCAACAGCTACCTCGTAACTCCAAATCACTGCCTGGTCTAGAAGGAATCAGCGCTCAGGTGCGGACTCTGCTATGCTTGAATCTGCACACATGGTGCAGGGAGTAATGTGAGTACTCTGACCCAGTGAGTAATAACAATAAATAATGGCTGAAAGCATGAAAACACATAAATGCACAAGGCAACTCTATATCAGGCAGTAAATCACTTAAAGCAGTAAAACCGTAAAGAATCAAATGAAATCTCCTTTTTAAAAACAGGTAAATCAGGTAAAACAACAAGTAAATAGTGAGTAGTAATCTGCCCCTCGGGCCCAGTATCAATCGCTCAAAACAATATCAGCCCCTCGGGATCAGTATCAATCACTCAGCATAGTATTAGCCCCTTAGGCTCACTCTCAGATCATATGGGTACCCGCGCTCACTATGGGTGTGCAGACTCCGGAGGGGCCCCTTACGGCCCAAGCGCTATATCAACATAAGGCCTGAAAGCCTTCTCACATCACTCATAAGGCTTGAAAGCCTCCTCACATCACTCACAAGGCCTGAAAGCTTCCTCACGTCACTCAAGCCACCTCGTGGCATATAAATGTATCTCAGGCCCTCGGCTTCATATCACTCAGCATATTCTCACATATGGCCCTCGGCCTCACTCAGTCCAGAAAATATCATAAGCCCCTCGGGCATCAATAAAATAGTAATGCTCAGCCCAAACAACAGTGGAAATATCATTTAAGTCTCAAAATTCAATTAAAGCGGCTGAGTTTGTAAAACAGCGTAATCAACAGGACTGAGTTCAACTAGTATATCAAAATAGTGAGGAAATGGTGCTAAAAGTCCACGAAGGATTCAAGTAGTCGTTATGAAGCCCAAAATATGGCAATAAGCCCAAATCATGTTGATAACAAACACATTTCAGTCAAATACGCGGTAAAAATATCAATCGGGACGGACCAAGTCACAATCCCCAGTAGTAAACAACCCCGCGCTCGTCGTTAAGCGCGCATTTCACCTCAATATAGCACTACGTTGTGCAAATCCGGGGTTTCAAACCCTCAGGACATCATTTACTATCATTACTCACCTCAAGCCGGCCAAATCTCTAGCTCGCTATGCCCTTGCCTCTCAAATCGGCCTCCTCGCACGTCGAATCTGACCAAAACCACAACGAATACGTCACAATATGCCAATGGAACAATACCCAATCGAAAAGAATCGAAGAACATCAAAAATCATGAAATTTGCAAAACTCGAGCCCCGGGCCCACTTCTCGAAACTCAAAAATTTTTACATCAATGGGTTCCTTATCTCCCACGAGTCTATACATACCAAGAACTCCCAAATCCGAGCTCAAATGACCCATCAAAACCCAATTTGAAATTTCAAAACTCAAGCCCTAGTTCTTCCCTCTTTTTGATAGATTTTCATGAATTTTGTAGGTTGATTCTACAATTAAATCATGTCTTTAGTTCATAAAACTCACCTCCAATCAATCCCAGTGGAAATCCCCTTCAATTCCCGTCCAAAACCTCTCAAGGATGCTCAACAATGGAGGAAAAATAACTTAGCTCGTGGAACAAAATGAATTTTTAAAACCCTTCTGCCCAGCACATTACCGTATCTGCGGTGACCTTTCCGCTTCTGCGACTTCCGCTTCTGCGGAGCTTCACTTAATTCCCAGGACCGCTTCTGCGGTCAAAATCCGCACCTGCAGATTCTGCTTCTGCGGACAACTATCCGCTTCTGCGGAAATTCCCTAAGGCCCAACTTCGCTTCTGCGATAAAAATCCCGCATCTACGGCTCCGCATATGCGGTACCCAACCCGCACCTGCGATCCCAGGCCTTCCCTTGACCTTCCGCTTCTACGATACCTATGCCGCATCCGCGAGACCGCTTCTGCGGTCCCAAATCCGCAGAAGCGAAAATACCAGAAGCAGTAGCAAATTTCCAATTTCACAAGTCCAAAATTCATCCCGATAGCCATCCGAAATCACCCCGAGGCCCCCGGGACCTCAACCAAAAGTGCCAACCCATCCTAAAACATCATTCAAACTTTCTCCAATCATCAAAACACCTCAAACAACACCAAAACCATCAAATTACATCGGATTCAAGCCTAAGTTCTTCTAAAACTTCCGAAACTCGCATTTGATCAAAAACCCAACCAAAACACCTCCGAATGACCTGAAATTTTGCACACACATCCCAAATCACCTAACGAAGCTACAGCAACTCTCGGAATTCCATTCCGACCCTCGGATCAAAATCTCACCTATCAACCGGAATTCGCCAAAATACTAACTTCGCCAATTCAAGCCTAATTCTACACCGGACCTCCAAAATCACTTCCGATCACGCTCCTAAGTCACAATCATCCCCGAAGCTAACCGAAACACCGGAAATCACATCCGAGCCCTCTAACTCATAAGTCAACATCCGGTTGACTTTTCCAAATCAAACCTTCCTTAAAGAGACTAAGTGTCTCATTTCCTACCAAAACCTCTCCAAACCAGCTCGATCACATAAGATACGGATAATGAGGCATAAAGAAGCTGAAAATGGGGAAAACGAAGCGGTAACTCACGTGACGACGGGTCGGGTCGTCACACTGTGTTTAAGTCATGCTATTTATGTGCTTTGCTTGAGCAGGTATACATGAGCCTTTTAGTTGTTTACATGTTTCCCCTTGATGTGCAGTCCTATGTGTTTTTGTATGTCGCCTTAGCTTTTTCACCTTTTGAAGCCTAAAAGTCAGCCTAATATCCCTCCCCTTTAGGAATAGTAGTCTTAAGTTCCTCCGGGACTGATAGGAATGGGACGGGTAATAGCATGCAATAGTGGTCGAGACCAATCCGCGCTTTAATACCTCGACGGGGTGGGAAGGGTAGATATGGATATGATGACCGGTAGACTAATACCACGCGTAGCCCCTCTTTTGAGGAGTGATTACCGGGTATTGCATTGATGTGATCCATATTATAAATAAACCTAGGACCCCTTTTCTTTTTCATTTGCCACTTCTTTTCAAAATCCGCCTTTTAATAATTGCTCTTTCGAACTCTTATGTGTTTAAACTTAAATTCCCTACTATTTGAGCCTATACTTGTCTATTTTCTAAATTGCACGAATTCACAAAAAACTGTCTGGCCGGGAACCACACTAGTGGATCCTGAGGGGTGCCTAACACCTTCCCCTTAGGATAATTTCAAGCACTTACCCTATCTCTGGTTATCAAACAAACTTAGAAGTGAACCTTATAGGTGTCCTAATGCACCTTAAATCATTAGGTGGCGACTCTTCAAATGCAAAATCCGGTTCCCAAAAGGAATGAGTTGTCTTATGCCCAAAATGTCATAAATCTGATTTTCCGATGCAAAGAGGGAAAAAGGGGGCGCGACACGTTGGTCGGTAAATTAAATTCAAAAGAAATATTGCAAAAAAAAACTGACCAAAGTTGGCCGGTTTTTCCCTACAAAAGTTGGTCGGTATATTAATTATGTAATCAAAAGATTCACCGTCTGGAATCGAACCGGGGTGTGTACTGTGGCAGGATACTATTCTACCATTAGACCATTGGTGCATTTTGTTTTAAGATTGTCTTTTTTTATTTATACTCTTTAATTGTATATTCTCACGAAAATGACCGACCAAAGTTGGTCGGTTTTATTAAAAAATAAAGTTACCGACCAAAGTTGGTCGATTGTTTAAAATGACCGGCCGAATTTACCGACCAAAGTTGGTCGGTTTTTTTAATATTAATTTTTATTTATTTTAATTGCAAAAACTGACCAAAGTTAGTCGGTTTCTTGAAAAATAAATTTTGCGGGACTCAAAAATAGTTTCCCGCATTTTTGCGCCAAAGAAAACCGACCAAAGTTGGTCGATTTTTGCCGAATTTCTAGTAGTGTAGGTTCACGTAGGTTTCACAAGTTATGAGCAGGCCCAATAGAGTCTTGCGGATCGGTGCGGAGACGTCTGTACTTGTCTTCGAGAGGCTATAGGGTGTTAGGAAACTACTCTTTCTTCATCTCCTATCGTGCAATTGATGTTATACTAAGTGTCTTTCTCTTATTCTCTCACAGATGGTGAGAACGTGCACGGCAGATGTTTCGGACCTGGGAGGAGCTACCCCCGTGTTGCTAGAGGCCGAGGCAGAGGCCTGGGGAGGGCACTAGCCCGAGGTAGGGGACGTACCAGATTTTCCCCAGTTATACCACCAGCGGATCCAGTGGAGGATCTCCCTATTGAGGAGCAAGGTGAGGTGCTCGCAACAGAGCTAGCCCCGGTAGATTTCATGTCAGCTCCGCGCTTTCAGGAGGTTATGGGTTGTATGCTGCGATTCACGGATACTATGACCCAAGCTGGTTTATTTCCAGCAGACCCAACCATATCTCAGGTGGGAGGGGGAGCATTGACCCCTACTGCTCAGGCTCCTGGGCATGCAACTGCTGTACATCAGACCCCGGGCGCACTACCCATGGGCGGGGCCCAGCCAGTAGCAGCATCCGTACCTGAGCCCAAACCTGCTGCGGCACGCGAGCTGCAGAAGCTATTGGACAGATGGACTAGGATACACCCTCCTATCTTTGGGGGTGAGCGACATGAGGATCCTCAGGACTTTGTTGATCGGTGCAGGGACAGACTGCACAATATGAGGATATCGGAGTCCCATAGGGTGTATTTCACTACTTTTCAGCTGGAGGGCGGGGCCCGCAGGTGGTGGCCATCTCATCTTCTCGCCAGACCACCAGGTTCTCCTCCCATGAATTGGGATCAGTTTACACGCCTTTTCTTGGATCGGTATATTCCACCCTCCCTGAGGGAAGAGTTGCGGTTTCAGTTTGAGCAGCTCCAGCAGGGTCAGATGTCAGTGACCAATTATGAGGCGAGGTTCTCTAAGTTGTCTCGCCATGCACTTATGATACTTCCTACGGATGCGGAGAGAATGCGGAGGTTTGTTGTTGGCTTGCACTTAGGTATTTGGGCCACTATGGCCCGGGAAGTTGATATTGGGACTTCTTATCAGCTAGTAATGGAGATAGCTCGGAGGATTGAGGGTTACCGTCAGAGAGGTAGAGTGAAGATGCAGCGGGACAAGCGAGTCCATTATTTTGGAGAGTTTAGAGGTGCCTTGGCTTGGGGCAGAGGTCAGTTTGGGTGGGGTTAGCCTAGTAGGCCTACATATCTAGCACCACCGCCTCCTCGGGCTGCTCTAGTGCGACCCTAGTTCAGTGCCATGCCAGAGAGTTCTTACCGCCCACCAGCTATTCAAGGTTCTTCCGGTGGGTACTCAGGCCATCAGGGTTCTACCAGCGCCTATTTCAGTGCCATGCCAAAGAGTTCTTACCACCCACCAGCTATACAGGGTTCTTCTAGTGGGTACTCAGGACATCAGGGTCAGACTTTAGGCCAGCAGATCACCGTACCGAGAGGTTGTTTCGAGTGCGGAGATTTCAGTCATGTGCGGAGGTTCTACCCCAAGCTTCCAGGCAAGGGAGTGCAACAGGGCCAGCAGCCCATGATTACAGCATCAACTATCCGGTCGCCCATAGGCGGAGGGCAGGCGGGTAGGGGTCGTCCTACAAGTGGAGGCCAGGCAGGTGGAGGCCAGCGAGCTATAGCCCAGTGAGGTAGGAGCCAGTCAGTCGGCGCCCCAGCTAGGTTCTATGCTTTTCCAGCCAGACCAGATGTAGTGGCCTTAGATGCCGTTATAACATGTATTTTTCTATATGCGATAGGGATGCTTCGGTATTATTTGATCCAGAGTCTACCTATTCATATGTGTCATCTCTGTTTGCTCATTTCCTGGATGTTCCTCGTGAGTCCTTGGGTACTCCTATTTATATGTCCACTCCTGTGGGTGATTCTGTTGTTGTGGGTTGGATCTATTGGTCCTGTATGGTCACATTCTATGGTTACAAGATTAGAGCGGATCTTCTGTTTCTTGATATGACCGACTTTGAGGTCATCCTGGGTATGGACTGGATATCCCCATATCACGCCATCCTTGATTGCCATGCCAAGACTGTTACCTTAGCGATGCCAGAGTTTCCTAGATTGGAGTGGAAGGGTTTGGTTGTCAGTGCATCTAGTCGGGTTATGTCTTTTATGAAGGCTCGACATATGATCGAGAAGGGTTGTTTGACTTATCTAGCTTATGTTCGGGATACTACCGCAGAGACTCTAGCGATTAATTCAGTACCATTACTCCGAGAGTTCTCCGATGTGTTTCTTTTTGACCTTCCAGGCATGCCACCAGATCGTGATATCGATTTCTCTATTGACTTGGCTCCAGGTACCCAGCATGTATCTATCCCATCGTACTGTATGGCTCCAAAATAGTTGAAGGAACATCTTGAGGAGTTGCTAGCAAAAGGCTCGTCAGACCAAGTGTATCACCTTGGGGGTGCACCATTATTATTTGTGAAGAAGAAAGATAGGACTATGCGGATGTGCATTGATTACCGCCAGTTGAACAAAGTTACCATTAAGAACAAGTACTCGTTTCCGCGATTGATGATTTGTTTGACCAGTTGCAGGGTGCTAGGGTGTTCTTTAAGATCGACTTGAGATTGGGGGTAAAATCAATTGAAGATTCGGGACTCGGATAATCGGAAGACTGCTTTCTGTACTAGATATGGCCATTATGAGTTTCTAGTGATGTCCTTCGGCTTGACTAATGCCCCAACGGCGTTTATGGATTTGATGAACAGGGTGTTCAGGCCATACATTGATTCATTTTTCATTGTCTTTATTGATGACATTTTGATCTACTCGTGCAGCATGGAGGAACACGACCAGCATTTGAGAGTGGTGCTACAGACCTTGCGGGAACAGAAGCTATATGCTAAGTTCTCCAAGTATGAGTTTTGGCTAGATTCTGTAGCATTCTCGGGGCATGTTTTATCAGGCGAGGGTATTAAGGTGGATCCCAAGAAGATTGAGGCAGTTTAGAGTTGGCCTCGTCCCACTTTGGTGATTAACATCAGGAGCTTCTTGGGGTTAGCAAGTTATTATCGCCAGTTTGTGGAGGGTTTCTCATCTATTGCATCACCTTTGACTAGATTGACCGAGAAGGTGCTCCATTCCGATGGTTCGATGACTGTGAGGCGAGCTTTCAGAAGCTCAAGACGGCTTTGACTACGACACCCGTTCTAGTGTTGCCTTCCAATTCGGGGATGTATACTATGAATTGCGATGCTTCACGTGTCGGTTTGGGTTGTGTATTGATGCAGGTGGGGCGAGTTATTGCATATGCTTCACACCAGCTGAAGATCCATGAGAAGAATTACCCTGTACACGATTTAGAGTTAGCCGCAATTGTTCATGCTCTTAAAATCTACACGCATTATCTTTATGGGGTGTCCTGTGAGGTTTACATTGATCATCGCAGCTTGCACCATTTGTTCAAGCAAAGTGATCTCAATTTGAGGCAGCGTAGATGGCTTGAGTTACTAAAGGATTATCATATCACCATTCTTTATCATCCGGGCAAGGCGAATGTACTCGCGGATGACTTGAGCAGAAAGGCAGAGAGTATGGGTAGCTTGGCATTAATTTCAGTAGAGGAGAGGCCACTAGCTTTGGAGATTCAGTCCTTGGCTAAAAGACTTGTGAGGTTTGATATTTCAGAGCCCAGCCGAGTTCATGCATGCGTCGTTGCCCAGTATTCATTGTCGGAGCAGATCATGGCTCGACAGTTTGATGATGCGCATTTGATGGATCTCAGAGAGACGGTACTACAGGGTGGTGCCAAGGAGGTTTCTATCGGCGAGGATGGTGTTTTGCGACTCCAGGGTCATCTATGTGTTCCTAATGTTGATGGCTTGAGGGAAAGGATTCTAGAAGAAGCACACAGTCTTGGTATTCCATTCATCCAGGTGCTATGAAGATGTATCACGACCTGAGGCAGCATTATTGGTGGCGTCGAATGAAGAAAGACATAGTTGAGTATGTAGCTAGGTGCCTAAATTGCCAGCAGGTTAAGTATGAGCACCAGAGGCCAGGTGGCCTACTCTAGCAGATGACTATACCGGAGTGGAAGTGGGAGCGCATTACTATGGACTTTGTAGTTGGGTTACCGCGGACTTTATGGAAGTTTGATGCAGTTTGGGTCATTGTCGACAGGTTGATCAAGTCGGCATATT
This sequence comes from Nicotiana attenuata, assembly GCF_001879085.1. Lineage (NCBI taxonomy): Eukaryota > Viridiplantae > Streptophyta > Magnoliopsida > Solanales > Solanaceae > Nicotiana > Nicotiana attenuata. The sequence goes on from NC_031994.1 coordinate 51,183,116, forward strand.
TCATTCCAGTTGTGGCTACGTATACTTCAGAGAGGTTGGCCCAGATTTATATTCAGGAGATAGTTCGGTTGCATGGTGTTCCTGTTTCCATCATATAAGATAGAGGCCCTCAGTTTACTTCGCATTTCTGGAGAGCAGTACAGAGTGAGTTGGGGACATATGTAGAGCTCAACACAACATTTCATTCACAGACCGACGGGAAGTCGGAGCGGACTGTTCAGATCTTTGAGGACATGCTCAGAGCATGTGTGATTGACTTTGGAGGGCAGTTGGATCGATTCTTGCCTTTAGCCGAGTTTTCTTACAACAACAGTTATCAGTCCAGCATCGAGATTGCTTCATTTGAGGCTTTATATGGTCGGGGATGTCATTATCCCGTCGGGTGGTTTGAGCCCGGCGAGGTTAAGTATATGGTACTGATTTAGTGAACGATGCCTTGGAAAAAGTAAAGTTGATTCAGGAGCAACTTCGCAGGGCACAGTCCAGACAGAAGAGTTACGCGGATCAAAAGGCGCGTGATTTATCATTTATGGTGGGCAAGAAGGTTCTTTTGAAAGTCTCGCCGATGAAGGGGATCATGAGGTTCAGGAAGAAGGGCAAGTCGAGCCCAAGGTTTAAAGACCCATTTGAGGTGTTGAGACGAGTTGGGGAGGTTGCTTATGAGCTTGCTTTACCTCCAGTCTTCGGGAGTTCATCCGGTTTTCCACGTGTCTATGCTCCGGAGGTATCATGCTGACTTGTCACATGTGTTAGACTTCAACACGATTCAGTTAGATGAGAGCCTAGGTTATGAGGAGGATCCAGTTGCCACTATTGATAGGTGTTGATACCCAATTTTTTCCTATATATTTTCAATATGCAAAATAACTTCAAAATGGCATATATACGCATATGTAAGCATATCCAAATGTTTTATTATTTTTTCATAATTTTTAAAGGTTTTCAAATCAATTTATTTCCATTTTTTTATCCATAAAAAACTCAATGATTATTTCTAAAATTATTATTTTGGTAATTCATTTGTTGGATTTTTATTTTTATGCTAAGATATAGCTAAGGTGATTTTTGCATATTTTTTACAAATTTATTTAGTATTTTTTGCATATAATTGCAATATTAGCCCCTTTTAGATTTAATCGTGTTTATATTCATAAAATTAAGTCCTGTATTTTTAAATCGTTAATTATATGTTATAAATCATCTTAGTGCTTTCAATTTATTTCCAGAAAATTAATTTACTATTTTTTATAATTTTAAAAGGGGAAAAGAGGCAATTTAAATAATAGCCCAATTACATTTCAGTTATAGCCTGAATCTGACCCCAATTTAAAACCAATTTTCCAGGCCAATTTCGTTTTAAACCCGACCCCCAACCCAATTTAAACGACCCAACCCGGATTCCCCACCTAACCCCTTTAATCCTAGCCGTTGATCATTTAGATCAACGGCCACCGTCCTCCCTTTCCTTTTTTAACCCTAAACAACCTCTAAACCTACTTCATTTTCCACCTACCGCCGCCCTTGAATCCCTCTTCTCTCTCAACTCTATCTCAAACTCTCATGAACCCTAGCTACCGCCATCTAACCCCACCCTAATCCACCTCAACCCCTGCCTAATCCACGGCCTCTCATGGCCATTGGAGGTATGTATCAGCCTCCTATGGCTCCTGGATGCTGGTTTCTATGGTTTCATGGCTAGACCTCGAGGGAACCTGGCCCAGTCCTTGTTCGATTTCCGTTCGTGGCTCTTCTCCGGCCATCCATGACCTTTCTCCGGCCATTTATGGCCTTTCAAGGCAGATCCTTGACTTTCCTGGTTAGATCGGAAACATTCAAGGCCTTTCTCACTGTTTCTGGGTTTTTCAAAACCCTAATCCTTGAGATCTTTTGATTTTTATTTCAGATCTACCATAGATCAATGCTTACTATGAATGTCTTAAGTGTTTTCTCGAAAATTCTTCAACTTACGACTCTTCATTAGGATTTTCCTTTAAAGTTTTTCAAAAAAATCTCTTCTCTAATTCTTGATGTTGCTTTATGACTTTACTATGTTCGAACTACGTGTTATGCTTTCCTTCTACTTGATCAGCATGTTAGAACCCTAGTTCCTTTTTGTATCATCCGAGTTCTGAAACTGCATGCTTAAATGTGTACTTGCTCGATTAATTTCTTCGTTCTTGTTTGACTTATTTGATTCTGAGTTTTACCATCTTTTAAAACTCGATTATTGTGGAAAACACTAGGTCTTTAGGCATGAGACTGTTTGTTTGAAAGTATACTTGACTCGTTTAAAGGTTCCTTGTTTCAGACTCTCTTTTCTTTATGTGACTTATCTGATTCTGAGCTTTACTATCTTTTTAACTCGACTATTGTTGAAATAATAACTTCTCAAAAGGTTTCCTCACCTGTTACTGTGAGACCTTTACTTGTCTTTGACTCTCTTCTTCGTTTTGGCTAATATGTGGGAGCCCGGACTATCTAACTTTGTTCACTACTGAATCCTATGCTTATTTCTGCTACTATTGTATGTTGTTTCTTTTGCCAATGTGCTTGGCCTCGCATGTCTGATGCTTCTGTCCACTCTATTTATATACTGATTGATCTTCCTTGATTGATCTTGATATTGAGACGGATGGCAAAAGTTTTCTTACAAGCCCTAATTTCTACTCGCTTGTTTCAATTAATTGATTCCTTTCCCTTTACTGCGATATTTTACCTTGCTGAATCCTTTTCAAAATAAGCCTCTTTGTACTTATACTTGATTGTTTACTGCATGCTTTTACTACCCCTTTTATGGCAATAATCAATTTTTCCCCAAACTGATTTTCTTTCCTTAATTAAACCTGCTACTACCCGTTAAACAGTGATTTCTTAATTAAAGGGACTCACTTGTGTTAATTGATTCTGACTTGTGATTGTTTCCATGTTTGTGTTAAGACTTTACTTATTACCTTACTTATCACTCGTTTTCAAAAGCTATAAATACCCACCCTCCTCTTTTTTCAAAGGACGAACCATCTGAGTTCAGAACACACACTTTACTTAAAACTCTCTATTTTCTCTATTACTACTTGTGCTGCTTCTTTGTCTAGCCGGCTGAAAGCCAAGGCTAGGCTGTGGAAATTTGCTTACTTTTCCTTTCTGCACTTTGCTTCTTTACTGGTATGTCCTAATTAATTTTCAAGCATAAACAACAACATGTTTCTGTAACTGTTCCAACTTCTCTCATGTTTGTCCACTTCTGCTTATGTTTCTGCAATCAAGTTACATTACTAGCATGTTGAAATGTGTCCCCTTCCCCTTTTAGATTAATGCTCTCCTATGTGTATGAATCCCAAACCCCACATCCCCTCTTTGTGTTTGTGTTCTCTGGCTGGTTCGTGGGCATGCCAGCATCATCTATTGCTGTGCATGTTCAAACCTGACCCCTCCTAGGGTCATATGCTTCATGCAATGTATTCCCAAAACCCCTGACCCCTTTGTGCAACTACTGATTCTGTGTAGTTTAAGTTTTACTACTACTGTTTTCAAATCACCCTTACCCTTTACTATTCTCAACCTGGTTTTAAATAAATCTCTGTTTCTACACTTCCACTATACTCTTAGAACCTAGGTTCAGCCCCTCTTGTGTGAGCCTTGCCTTGGGACCCTTGAGCTCCCTTTGAACTTGGACACATAAGGGTTGGCCCTTCCACACGCACTCATCTCTATATGGTTATGCAAACCTGGGTGTAAGCACTGCCCGGGGTCCCTTGAGACCCTTAGGGAACTTTGACACACCCAGGTCTGAGAAAGGCTTTGAAACAAGTGGCATTTGAGGTGGTTTATTCCATAACTCAGAGAGGAAGTCAGAATCAGGCTTCATATGGTTGTAACTTCTTATTTTACACTTTTCTGATGTAATTCAGTATTTGGTCTGTAATAATTTGTAATAAATATTGGGGTTGGCTAGTGAAAAGTGACGGGGTAATTATGTATGTTTTAGCTATTAGGAGGGTAGATAACATGCCTATATGGTCTGTTTTCAAATTCTGCATGTTTTACTTCCACACTTAGATATCCTGCCTATAGGATCTGTTTAATAAATTTCTGCATGTTTTACCTCTACGCTTAGATATCCTGCCTATAGGATCTGATAAATAAAGTTCCGCATGTTTACCTCCACACTTAGAAATCATGTCAATAGGATCTAATGGCTATGATCAGACATCATGTCTACAAGGTTAAAAATTAGCTTTGGAATTAGATGTCATGTCTATAGGATTAAAATCAGTATTTTATAGAAATCATGCCTATAGGAATTTCGCTGTAAATTCTGCCTGCTTCATTTCATGTTCAATTAGATATCATGCCTATAAGACCAAATCAGCCTTTAATACTAGATACCATGTCTGTAGGGATTAAAATCAGCAACAATAGAGATTATGTCTATAGGATCTGAAGCCAGTTTAGTTAAAAATCAGTTTGGCTCGTACTGTTTTGAATCGGTTTAAACAATTTACTCCTTTCATTAATGCGGTTTAGAAAGCATGCCTATAGGATCCAAATTTCTCGTTTAAAACTGTTATTGCTTTGCCATTTTGAATCAGTAATAGATATCATGCTTATAGGGTATCATCAATACACACTTAGGCAAGCCTTAGGTAATGATGATAAAACTGAATCCGCATTTGTTAATTAGCAACTGCTACAACCAGCAGGCAGGCCTGATTCGGACTTCTTATCTGAGTTACGTAATAAATTGGTCTGCTTCAACAACTAACACTCCCCTATCTTAGTATTTTAAATTCTGACCCTAAATGTGTTTAAGCCATGCTATTTATGTGCTTTACTTGAGGAGGTATATATGAGCCTCTTAGTTGTTTACATGTTTCCCTTAATATGCAGTCCTATATGGTTTGAATGTCGCCTTAGTCTTTTTTACCTTTAAAAACCCAAGAGTCAGCCTAAAATCCTCCCTCCTATAGGAATAGTAGTCCTAAGCTCCTCCGAGACTGATAGGAATGGGACGGGTTATAGCATGCAATAGAGGTCGAGACCAATCCGCGCTTTAATACCTTAACGGGGTGGCAAGGGTAGATATGGATATGATGACCGGTGCGCTAATACCGCGTGTAGCCCCTCTTTTGAGGAGTGATTACCGGGTATTGCATTGATGTGATCCATATTACAAATAAACCTAGGACCCCCTTTGTATTCGTCAGCATGCTTAGTTATAACTCTTTCAAAACTTTGCTTTATTTTATCATTTCCAAACACTTGTGTATTTGAAATCTCCTCTTATTTGAGCCTTGTTTGTTTACTTGTTAATTGCACAAATTCACAAAGAACTATCTGGTCGGGAACCACACTAGTGGATCATGAAGGGTGCCTAACACCTTCCCCTTGGGATAATTTGAAGCCCTTACCCTATCTCTGGTTATCAAACGTAGTTGTAGTTGAACCCTATAGGTGCCCTAACGCACCTTAAAATCGTTAGGTGGCGACTCTTCAAAATTGCAAACCCCTTTCCCAAAAGGAAAGAGTTGTCCCAATCGAATGTCACAAACCCGATTCCGCGAAGGAAAAAGGGGGCGCGACAGCATGGCGACTCTGCTGGGGATTTTTCAGGGTTTTACCATTTCAGATTGTTCTTGTGAATTTATACCTCTCTCTAGGTGCAATTATCTGTTTAATTACTTTAAGAATTTAATTTCTTCTTTAGAAGCAAAACTGACATATCTTCCTTGTTTTCTTTTCTTTATTGCTTTAAATTATGAAACTGTTGTATTTATCGCTTTCTTAATGTGAAAATACATGTCAACATGCTTTTAATTATTGCATAATCATGCTCAACATCATACTCCACTCATGCCAAAACAAATACTATAGAAACGCTTATAATGAGTGGTTGCGCTCTTCCTATATCATTACCCCCTAAATTCGGAAAGGCATATTTACGGTAAAACTAGTCGATCAGCGGTGCAGTCGACAGTTCCGAGCCTTCCCCCTTGAGTTGTCCGCTCAAGGGTACCAGTCTAAAACCCCATGAAAACCTCACTCTGTTCAAATTGTGCATGCATGATGGTCAAACCTAGCCGGGTCAGTTATGTCTTCCACATAATGATCCTTTAAGATAGCCTTGTCCAATGTCCACTGGGTTTCCCTAAACCCCAAAACGGACGTCGTCACGTTCTGTGCATTTATTTGGAGAACTAGATGCTTCCTGCTAATCATTGATATTAAATAGTCGAGTCTGGTGGGGGAAGGGTCTAACCTTATTTGCCTTGTAGAAATATGAGGCACGAAGTCCCCAGATTCGGCATGGTCACCAGCATCCACCCAAGGTTGCTAAGCTTGTGGAAAGATTTGCACTCTAGTGATCAGAATCTCGTCAAAAAATATCTGGGAAATGTACCATCCCTCCTAGAAATCCAACCCAATAACTTGATCATAGAAGCTGCCACATTGTTTTGGGATTGTGAAAGAGCCGTATTCCGCTTCGAGGGTATTGAAATAACACCTTTGCTGGAGGAGATAGGAGGACTGGCTGGCCTAGTATGGGAAACTCCGGGCTTGCTAATGCCTAAGAATCGCAAAGGTAGAGGCTTCCTTAAAATGATGGGTTTGAAGAAGAATCCACAATTGACATGCTTGAAGGATTCATACATACCTTTTGACTACTTGTACAAAAGGTACGGTCATAGCAAATCTTACCGCACCTACTCTACCGAGTTCGCCATCACATCCTTGGGACACGTCCACCGCAGGGTTTTCGTCTTCATATTTTGCTTCCTGGGTCTGATTGTATTTCCAATGAAGAAAGGTAGAATTCATACTAGGTTGGCTATGGTAACCAAAACCCTAATGGAGGGGATTGGTGGGGGCATTCAGCATTGTACCTATGATTATTGTAGACATATACCGAGCCTTAGAGAAGTGTCAACAAGGAGCAAAACACTTCGAAGGCTACAATCTGCTGCTTCAACTTTGGCTCATAGAGCATCTCCAAAAGGGCAAATATCGACAAGAAATTCAGCGTAGGGATTGGGATGATCACATTGCTTTCCATCATCCAAAGCGAATGAATTACATCCTCGACATGTTCACTCAGCATGAGGATGCTAAAGGATGGGTTGAGTTATTTGATAATTTGACCGAGGAACAAGCTCAGTGGATGTTTGAATGGTTTCCGACAGAGGATTTCATCGCCCGATCCAGAGATGCACCTTTCCTGATACTAATTGGTCTCAGGGGAACCTATCCTTACGTCCCTCTGCGAGTTATGAGGCAAGCTGGTAGAAGCAAGTCGTACCTAGGGTCGACAAGATGAGTCACTTTCGAGCCGACTTCCAAGGCGATGATAGTCCCTACAAGTGCCAAGCCCAACACATGTGGCATAGCAAGATCGTGATGGGGAAAGACACTATAGAGCCAGACAGATACCACGCCAATTGTACTCCTTTCTATTCCGGTTGGTTGGAAGATAATCATGATGGTTTGGGCCAGCCAGGGTTTGTTCGAGGCCACAGGATTATAGACGAAAAGGCTGAAGCGCAAGTCAAGTACAACCAGTTGCGCAAAAGTATCCGCGAGTGCGAAAGTGAACATCGCGAAATACAAGAGTCCAACCAAAAGCTGATCAAGGAATGGAAAGATATGGCTACCAACGCCAACAAAAGACTGGGATACTTGGAGCGAGGCATAGTGGAACTGGAAAGAAAGTTTCTCAAAAGGGTTGAAGATTGCCAAGAGGCTAAAGGGGCTGAAGGCGGATATCTAGCCAGGGCATACCTGTTGTCACACCTCCTTTTTCCTACACCCCCGGAAAGGGGCATATAAGGGAGTTTTTCCAATTAAAGGACAATCAAAACGGGATTATTTATTTAAAAATTCAGAGTCGCCACTTGGGATAGTTTATGGTGTCCCAAGTCACCGGTTTTAAATCCCGAATCGAGGAAAGATTGACTCTGTTTTACAGTCCGCAAACACAGAAATCCGGGTAAGGAATTTTGTTAACCCGGGTGAAGGTGTTAGGCATTCCCGGATTCCGTGGTTCTAGCACGGTCACTCAACTGTTATAATTGGCCTATTATCTGATTTTAGTACATGTTTTAGCCTATGGTGCAGTTTTAAACTTTTGAGCCGCTTTTATTTAATTATTTCTTTTAGGAAGATTTCAACGTTATTAAAATACGTCTTGAACCACGTCACATAAATGCACCCGCAGTCCTCGACATATTTTATCTAACATTGTTGAGATTTGGATTTGGGTCACATAAATGCACACCCGAGTTTAGGAAAGTATTTTTTTAGAATAGCGCGCCTAAAGAAACTATGCACTATCAACTTTGCGAGGGCCATGGAAATTCAACTAAATGGCATGCCTCGATTTCTAAGGATTCAAGTATTAATTAAGCGAGGGCCATGCATTTTGAGATTTTATTCGGCACGGCACACCTCAATTCCAATTTTTAAAGGAAAACTCAGACTAAACTTTGAGGGCCATAAATTGTATGTTTGGCTAATATGGTCCCCCTCAACTCATCAAAGGACTAATGTGAAGATAGTACCATATAGCATCCATTCAAAATTCCTAACCACTTAAAGAGAATCTGTATTGGCCTGTTATTATTATAGCTACTCACATGAATAGTCTGAGCCCATTGTAAATGGGTGAAAGCATACAGTAAAATCATAAAAGAATCCCTCTCAGTAGCAGACCACTCTTTCATGGGAGTACCACTTTCAAACATAAAAATCACCTCTTCTATACCTTACTCTTTAGGAAAATTTAGGTCATGGAACGTATGTAATAAGCAGTGACTCAAGTTCATACAACAAAGTTAGCTCAAATGTTGCTAGCAACTTGTGTAAGAAGCTCCCAAAACAGAATAATGCAACTCATGGAAAACTAAAGACAATAAGCTAGCTATTTCACTTCTCAGAACATATGATCACTCTTGATAGCAAAAGAATCTAAGCACAGATTGCTATATGTTTTCAAAGAACAGCAGAACAATTCAAGCACTGACGGGCAGACGTACGACCCTAACAGAAAAGATATCAAATCGTCCATCATAAACCCATTTCAAAGAGAGGAAGACAAACGATGCTTTCTGAAAATTGCACACGAATGCACCAGGTCTGGTAGACAATTGCCAAATCAAACAACCATAGCTAGACAAGTAGACTGCCCTGCTAACCAAAACCAATGCGAGCTCCAAAAGTACAGAATTTGCATTAAAAAGAACTGGGCAGATTTGCTTCTTAAATAATGCAAAACAAAGCAAGTGTTAAATAGCCTAATAATTCTAACGACTGCCCAAATTCAGAAGATATGGACATTGGAAATGCGACTAAATGCAGTAACGTACACTCAATACCTTTACAAACATATGTGATGAACACAGAATCACATGCAAGTTGTAGGAAAACCAACTGAACTATGTTAACCACAGATCTTATACCTTCGCGTCAACACCAAACAACTAACAAGGAATTTGTTTCCAAACTTAAATGGATAAGGGCCTGTTTCAATGNCCCATATGTCCCTATCCGGGCTATGAGACAAGCAGGCAGGAAGCAGGTTATACCAAGGGTCGACAGATGAGTCATTTCCGGGCTGACTTCCAGGCCGACATTAGCCGTACAAGCGTCAAGCTCAGCATATGTTGCACTGCAAATACATCCTCGGAAAGGATTCCGTAGAACCAGACAGGTACCACGCTCGTTATACTCCATACTATCCAAGCTGGTTGGAGGACGATCATAGTGGGTTAGGACAACCCGGGCTTGTTTGAGGTCACATGGTTATCGACGAAAAGGCTGAAGTACAGGTTAAGTACAATCAATTGCGCAAGAGGATGCGGGAATGTGAAAATGAGCACCGCGAAATACAAGAAGCCAATCAAAAGCTAATTGGAGAATGGAAAGATATGGCTGTCAGCGCCAACAAACGACTAATCTGTTTGGAGCGGGGCATAGTGGAGCTGGAAAAGAAGTTCCTAAAGAGGATTGAAGATTGCCGGGTTGCTGAAGGAAATGAAGGCGGACATCTGGCGAGGGCCTACTTGTTACTAGGATTGCGTGAGCTGGGAGAACTGTACGAGGGAGCCAACAATGCCGAGTCTGGAGAAGGTCCTTCCGGGACCAAGTAGATAGGAGTTTATTTTTGCTTTACAAATATAATAGGGCCTATGGCCACTAGTGACACTTTTATTTCCTGTTATTTAGCGTCGCTTTTGGAATTCGTCTTATTTTTTTATCAATAAAATGAGGCATTTAGCATTCTAAGTTCTCCAAATTTACTTGTCGCTAGGCCTACCTCGGGCACTACGAGGTTCCCAATTTAGGGCGATTTATATTCTTGCACTATGCGTTTAAATATTGCAACGTTTTCTTCTCACAATCCCTACTAACTTGTTACCTTTTGTTTTTACTTTTGCTTATTCCCTTCCCCAAAGGTTAGTTCGTGCACTCTGGCATCGTCATCATATTCCACAAGATCCAAGGGTCCTCCGCCTCCTCCTCATCCGAGTCCTATCAGAAACAAGAACAAAGGAAAGATGGAAGATTTGAGCAACATCAGAAAGGA
>NC_031994.1:51193716-51231074 GCF_001879085.1 Nicotiana attenuata
GGCGTTATGCGGTCCAAATCCGCAGAAGCGAAAATACCAGAAAAGCAGTAGCAAATTTCCAATTTCATCAGTCCAAAATTCATACCCGTAGCGCATCCGTCCACACCGCAGGCCCCGGGACCTCAAAGCCAAGTGTACCATCCTCCTCAAACTATCTCCAATCATCACCCTCAACACTACCAACCATCCAAATACATCGGATTCACCTTCTTCTCTTCCGAAACCGCATTTGTCACCCAACACCTCCAGAAAATGACCTGTTTTGCAACCATCCATCCCCGCTCGCCTACTCGGATCTTCCGCCCCGACAAAATCTCACTATCAGCCGGAATTCGCCAATCTACTTCGCCAATCAAGGCTATTCTACACGGCCTCTCATCTTCCGAATCACGCTCCTAAGCTCACAATCATTCCCGAAGCTAACCGAAACACCCGGAAAATCACATCGCGAGCCCTCTAACTCAAAGTCAACATCCGGGTTGACTTTCCAAATCAAACCTTCCTTAAAGAGACTAAGTGTCTCATTTCCTACAAAATCTCCCAAACCAGCCTCGATCAAACATAAGATACCGGATAATGAGGCATAAAGAAGCTGAAAATGGGGAAAACGAAGCGGTAAACTACGTGACGACGGGTCGGGTCGTCAGAAAAAACACTGTGTTTAAAGTCATGCTATTTATGTGCTTTGCTTGAGCAGAGTATAACATGAAAGCCTTTTAGTTGTTTAATGTTTCCCCTTGATGTGGCAGTCCTATGTGTTTTTGTATGTCGCCTTAGCTTTTTTTCACCTTTTTGAAAGCCTAAAATCAGCCTATACTCCCTCCCCTTATGAGAATAGTAGTCTTAAGTTCCTCGGGACTGATAGGCAATGGGAACGGGTAAGTAGCATCAATAGTGGTCGAGACCAATCCCGCGCTTTTTAATACTCGACGGGTGGGAAGGTAGATATGGATAGATGAACCGGTAGATCTAATACCAACGGCGTAGGCCCCTCTTTTGAGAGTGATTACCGGGTATTGCCATTGATGTGATCCATAATTATAAATAAACCTAGGACCCCGTTTTCTTTTCCATTTGCCACTATCTTTTCCATAAATCCCGCCTTTTAATAATTGCTCTTTCGAACTCTATGTGTTTTAAACTTAAATTCCCCTAAACTATGTTGAGCCTAATATTGTCTATTTCTAAAATTGCATCGAATTCACAAAAACTGTCTGGCCCGGGAACCACACTAGTGATCCTGAGGGTGCCTAACACCTTTCCCCTTAGGATAATTTCAAGCACTTACCCTATCTCCGGTTATCAAAACAAACTTAGAAGGAACCTTATAGGTGTCCTAATGCAACTTAAATCAATAGGTGGCGACGTTCTCAAATGCCAAAATCCGGTTCCCAAAAGGAATGATTGTTTATGCCCAAAATGTCATAAATCTGATGTTTCCAGATGCAAAGATGGAAAAGGGGGCGCGACACGTGGGTCGGTAAATTAAATTCAAAAGAAATATTGCAAAAAAAACTGACCCAAAAGTTGGCCGGTTTTCCCTACAAAAGTTGGTCGGTATATTAATTATGTAATCAAAGTTCACCGTCTGGAATCGAAACAGGGGTGTGTTAACTTGGCAGGATACTATTCTACCATTAGACCATTGGTGCATTTGTTTTAAGATTGTCTTTTTTTATTTATACCTTTAATTGTATATTCTCACGAAAAATGACCGACCAAAGTTGGGTCGGTTTTGATTAAAAAGATAAAGTTACCGACCAAAAAAGTTGGTCGATTGTTTAAAATGGACCGGCCGATTTACCACCAAGTGGGTCGGTTTTTTTAATATTAATTTGGTTACATTTATTTAATCTGCAAAAACTACCGAAAGTTATCGGTTTCATTGAAAAATAAATTTTGCGGGACCAAAAATAGTTTCCCTCACCGCATTTTGCGCCAAAGCGGCGTTGTCGATTTTGCCGGAATTTCTAGTAAGTGTAGGTTCACAGTAGTTTCACAGTTATGAGCATGGCGAGGGCATGAGAGTCTTGCGTGATCGTTCGGAGAGCGTCTGTGACTTGTCTTCGAGGGAGGACTATAGGGTAGGTAGGAAACTACTCTTTCTTCTTCCTATCGTGCATGATGTATACTAAGTGTCCTTTCCTTATTCTCCTCACAGATGGTGAGAACGTGCACGGCAGATGTTTCGGAACCTGGGAGAGCTACCCCGTGTTGCTAAGAGGCCGAGGCAGAGGCCTGGGGAGGCACTAGCCAGGTAGGGCGTACCAGTCTTGTCCCCGTTTACACCAGCGGATCCGTGAGGATCTCCCTATTGAGGAGCAAGGTGAGGTGCTCGAACAGAAGATAGCCGCCGGTAAATTTTCATGTCAGCTCCGCGCTTTCAGGAGGTTTATGGGTTGTATGCTGCGATTCACGGATACTATGACCCAAGCTGGTTTATTTCCAAGCAGAACAACAATGGGATCTCAGGTGGGAGGGGAGCATTTGACCCTACATGCTCAGGCTCCTGCATGAACTGCTGTACATCAGACCCCGGGGCGCACTACCTCATGGGCGCCGGCCAGCCAGTAGCAGCATCCGTACTGAGCCAAACCTGCTGGCGGCACGCGCAGCTGCAGAAGAATATTGGACAGATGGACTAGGATACACCGCCTCCTATCTTTGGGGTGAAGCGACATGAGGATCCTCAGAACTTTTGTTGAATCGGTGCAGGGACAGAACTGCAACAATATGAGGATATCGGAGTCCCATAAGGGTGTATTTCACTACTTTTCAGCTGGAGGGCGGGGCCCGCAGGTGGTGGCCATCTGTCATCTTCTCGCCAGACCAGCCAGGTTCTCCTCCTCCCCAAATGAATTGGGATCAAGTTTACACCTTTTTTCTTGGATCGGTATATTCCACCCTCCTGAGGGGAAGAGTTGCGGTTCTCAGTTTGAAGCACTCGCAGCAGGGTCAGATGTCAGTGACCATTATGAGGCGAAGGTCTTCTAAGTTGTCTCGCCATCACTTATGATACTTTCCTTACGGGATGCGGAGAGAATGCGGAGGTTTGTTGTTTGGCTTGCACTTAGTATTTGGGCCACTATGGCCCGGAAGTTGATATTGGGACTTCTTATCAGCTAGTAATGGAGAAGCTCGAGGATGAGAGGTTACCGTCAGAGAGGTAGAGTGAAGATGCAGCGGAGACAAGCGAGTCCATTACATTTTGGAGAGTTTAGAGGTGCCTTGGCTTGGGCAGAGGTTCAGTTTGGGTGGGGTTAGCCAGTAGGCCTACATATCTAGCACCACCGCCTCCTCGGGCTGCTCTATGTGCGACCCTAGTTCAAGTGCCATGCCAGAGAGTTCTTACCGCCCACCAGCTATTCAAGGTTCTTCCGGTGGGTACTCAGGCCATCAGGGTTCTACCGTAGCCGCCTATTTCAGTGCCATGCCAAAGAGTTCTTACCAACCACACCAGCTATACAGGTTCTTCTAGTGGGTACTCAGGACATCAGGGTCAGAATTTAGGCCAGCAGATCACAGTACCGAGAGGTTGTTTCGAGTGGCGGATGAGATTCAGTCATGTGCGGAGGTTCTACCCCAAGCTTCCAGGCAAGGAGTGCAACAGGGCCAGCAGCCCCATGATTACAGCATCAACTATCCGGTCGCCCATAGGCGAGAGGCAGTGCGGTAGGGGTCGTCCTACAAGTGGAGGTCCAGGCAGGGTGGAGGCCAGCGAGCTAATAGCCCAGTGAGCGTAGGAGCCAGTCAGTCGACGCCCCAGCTAGGTTCTATGCTTTTCCAGCCAGACCAGATGTAGTGGCCTTAGATGCCGTTATAACATGTATTTTTCTATATGCGATAGGGATGCTTCGTATATTTGATCCAGAGTCTACCTATTCATATGTGTCATCTCTGTTTGCTCATTTCCTGGATGTTCCTCGTGAGTCCTTGGGTACTCCTATTTATATGTCCACTCCTGTGGGGATTCTGTTGTTGGTGGGTTGGATCTATTGGTCCTGTATGGTCACATTCTATGGTTACAAGATTAGAGCGGATCTTCTGTTTCTTGATATGACCGACTTGAGGTCATCCTGGTATGGACTGGATATCCCCATATCACGCCATCCTTGATTGCCATGCCAAGACTGTTACCTAGCGATGCCAGAGTTTCCTTAGATTGGAGTGGAAGGGTTTGGTTGTCAGTGCATCTAGTCGGGTTATGTCTTTTATGAAGGCTCGACAATTATGATCGAAAGGGTTGTTTGACTTATCTAGCTTATTTCGGGATACTACCGCAGAGACTCTAGCGATTAATTCAGTACCATTACTCCGAGAGTTTCTCCGATGTGTTTTTTCTTTTTGACCCTTCCAGGCATGCCACCAGATCGTGATATCGATTTCTCTATTGACTTGGCTCCAGTACCCCAGCAATGTATCTATCCATCGTACTGTATGGCTCCAAAATAGTTGAAGGAACAGTCTTGGAGGAGTTGCTAGCAAAAGGCTCGTCAGACCAAGTTGTATCACCTTGGGGTGCACCATTATTTATTGTGAAGAAGAAAGATAGGACTATGCGATGTGCATGATTACCGCCAGTTGAACAAAGTTAACCATTAAGAACAATGTACTCGTTTCCGGCGATTGATGATTTCGTTTGACCAGTTGCAGGGTGCTAGGGTGTTCTTTAAGATCGACTTGAGATTGGGGTAAAATCAATTGAAGATTCGGGACTCGGATAATCGGAAGACTGCTTTCTGTACTAGAATGGCCATTATGAGTTTCTAGTGATGTCCTTCGGCTTGACTAATGCCCCAACGGCGTTTATGGATTTGATGAACAGGTGTTCAGGCCATACATTGATCATTTTTCATTGTCTTTATTGATGACATTTTTGATCTACTCGTGCAGCATGGAGGAACACGACCAGCATTTGAGAGTGGTGCACAGACCTTGCGGAACAGAAGCTACTATGCTAAGTTCTCCAAGTATGAGTTTGCTAGATATCTGTAGCATTCTCGGGGCATGTTTTATCAGGCGAGGGTATTAAGGTGGATCCAAGAAGATTGAGGCAGTTTAGAGTTGGCCTCGTCCCATCTTTGGTGATTAAACATCAGGAGCTTCTTGGGTTAGCAAGTTATTATCGCAGTTTGTGGAGGGTTTCTCATCTATTGCATCACCTTTGACTAGATTGACCGAGAAGGTGCTCCATCCGATGGTTCGATGACTGTGAGGCGAGCTTTCAGAAGCTCAAGACGGCTTGTGACTACGACACCCGTTCTAGTTTGCCTTCCAATTCGGGGGATGTATACTATGAATTGCGATGCTTCACGTGTCGGTTTGGGTGTGTATTGATGCAGGTGGGGCGAGTTATTGCATATGCTTCACACCAGCTGAAGATCCATGAGAAGAATTACCCTTACACAGATTTAGAGTTAGCCCGAATGTTCATCGCTCTTAAAATCTACACGGCATTATCTTTTATGGGGTGTCCTGTGAGGTTACATTGATCATCGCAGCTTGCACCATTTGTTCAAGCAAAGTGATCTCAATTTGAGGCAGCGTAATGGCTTGAGTTACTAAAAGGATTATCATAAATCACCATTCTTTATCATCCGGGCAAGGCGAATGTACTCGCGGATGACTTGAGCAGAAAGGCAAGAGAGTATGGGTAGCTTGGCATTAATTTCAGTAGAGGAGAGGCCACTAGCTTTGAGATTCAGTCCTTGGCTAAAAGACTTGTGAGGTTTGATATTCAGAGCCCAGCCGAGTTCATGCATGCGTCGTTGCCCAGTATTCATTGTCGGAGCAGATCATGGCTCGACAGTTTGATGATGCGCATTTGATGGATCTCAGGAGAGACGGGACTACAGGGTGGTGCCAAGGAGTTTCTATCGGCGAGATGGTTTTGGCGACTCCAGGGTCATCTATGTGTTCCTAATGTTGATGGCTTGAGGGAAAGGATTCTAGAAAGAAGCACACAGTCTTGTTATTCCATTCATCCAGGTGCTATGAAGATGTATCACGACCTGAGGCAGCATTATTGGTGGCGTCGAATGAAGAAAGACATAGTTGAGTATGTAGCTAGGTGCCTAAATTGCCAGCAGGTTAGTATGAGCACCAGAGGCCAGGTGGCCTACTCTAGCGAGATGACTATACCGGAGTGAAGTGGGAGCGCATTACTATGGACTTTGTAGTTGGGTTACCGCGGACTTTATGGAAGTTTGATGCAGTTTGGGTCATTGTCGACAGGTTGATCAAGTCGGCATATTTCATTCCAGTTGTGGCTACGTATACTTCAGAGAGGTTGGGCCAGATTTATATTCAGGAGATAGTTCGTGTGCATGGTGTTCCTGTTTCCATCATATAAGATAGAGGCCTCAGTTTACTTCGCATTTCTGGAGAGCAGTTACAGAGTGAGTTGGGGACATATGTAGAGCTCAACACAACATTTCATTCACAAGACCAGGGAACGGAAGTCGGAGCGGGACTGTTCAGATCTTTGAGACATGCTCAGAGCATGTGTGATGACTTTGGAGGCAGTTGGATCGATTCTTGCCTTTAGCCGAGTTTTCTTACAACAACAGTTATCAGTCCAGCATCGAGACTGCTTCATTTGAGGCTTTATATGGTCGGGGATGTCATTATCCCGTCGGGTGGTTTTTCGAGCCCGGCGATGGTTAAAGTATAGGTACTGATTTAGTGAACGATGCCTTGAAAAAGTAAAGTTGATTCAGGAGCAAACTTCGCAGGGCCACAGTCCAGACAGAAGAGTTACCGCGGACTCAAAAGGCGCGTGATTTTAATCATTTATCGGTGGCAAGAAGGTTCTTTAGAAAGTCTCGCCGATGAAGTGGGATCATGAGGTCAGGAAGAAGGGCAAGTCGAGCCCAAGGTTTAAAGAACCCATTTGAGGTGTTGAGACGAGTTGGGAGGTTGCTTATGAGCTTGCTTTACCTCCAGTCTTCGGGAGTTCATCCGGTTTCTCGAGCGTCTATGCTCCGGAGGTATCATGCTGACTTGTCACATGTGTTAGACTTTACAACACGATTCAGTTAGATGAGAGCCCCTAGGTTATGAGGAAGATCCAGTTCCACTATTGATAGGTGTTGATACCCAATTTTTTCCTATATATTTCAATATGCAAATAACTCTCAAATGCATATATACGCATATGTAAGCATATCCAAATGTTTTATTATTTTCATAATTTTTAAAGGTTTTCAAATCAATTTATTATCTATTTTTATCCATAAAAAACTCAATGATTATTTCTAAAAATTATCTATTTTGGTAATTCATTTGTTGGATTTTATTTTTTTATGCTAAGATATAGCTAAGTGATTTTGCATATTTTTTACAAATTTATTTAGTATTTTTTGCATATAATGCAATATTAGCCCTCTTTTAGATTTAATCGTGTTTACTATTCATAAAATTAAGTCCTGTATTTTTAAATCGTTAATTATATGTTTATAAATCATCTTAGTGTCTTTCAATATCCAATATTAATTTACTATTTTTTATAATTTTAAAAGGGGAAAGAGGCAATTTAAATAATAGCCCAATTACAATTTCAGTTATAGCCTGAATCTGACCCCAATTTAAACCAATTTCCAGGCCAATTTCGTTTTAAACCCGACCCCCAACCCAATTTAAAGACCCCAACCCGGATTCCCCCACCTAACCCCTTTAATCCTAGCCGATTGATCATTTAGATCAACGGCCACCGTCCTCCCTTTCCTTTTTTAACACCTAAACAACCTCCTAAACCTACTTCATTATTTCCACCTTACCGCCGCCCTTGAATCCCTCTTCTCTCTCAACTCTATCTCAAAACTCTCATCGAACCCTAGCTACCGCCATCTAACCCAACCCTAATCCACTCTCAACCCCTGCCTAATCCACGGCTCTCATGGCCATTGGAGGTATGTATCGAGCCTCCTATGGCCCTGGATGCTGGTTTCTACTGGTTTCATGGCTAGACCTCGAGCGGAACCTGGCCCAGTCCTTGTTCGATTCCGTTCGTGGCTCTTCTCGCGGCCATTCCATGACCTTTCCTCCGGCCCATTATGCCTTTCAAGGCAGATCCTTGACTTTCCGCACTGTTAGATCGGAAACATTCAAGGCCTTTCTCACTGTTTCTGGTTTTTCAAAACCCTAATCCTTGAGATTTTTGATTCTTTATTTCAGATCTACCATAGATCAATGCTTACTATGAATGTCTTAAAGTGTTTCCTCGAAAATCTTCAACTTACGCGACTCTTTCATAGGATTTTCCTTTAAAGTTTTTTCCAAAAAAATCTCTTCTCTAATTCTTGATGTTGCTTTATGACTTTACTATGTTATCGAACTACTAGTGTTAATGCCTTTCCTTTCTACTTGAATCAGCCATGTTAAGAACCCTAGCTTTCCTTTTTGTATCATCCGAGTTCTGAAACTGCATTAAAATGTGTATTGCTCGATAATTTCTTCGTTCTTGTTGACTTATTTGATCTGAGTTTTAACCATCTTTTAAAACTCGATTATGTGGAAAACACTAGGTCTTTAGGCATGAGACTGTTTGTTTGAAAAGTATACTTGACTCGTTTAAAGGTTCCTTGTTTCAGACTCTCTATTTCTTTATGTGACTTATCTGATCTGAGCTTTACATATCTTTTTTAACCGACTATTGTTGAAATAATAACTTCTCAAAAGGTTTCCCTCACCTGTTACTTGTGAGACCTTTACTTGTCTTTGGACTCTCTCTTCGTTTTTGGCCTAATATGTGGGAGCCCGGACTAATCTAACTTTGTTCACTACTGAATCCTATGCTTATTTCTGCTACTATTGTATGTTGTTTCTTTTGCCAATGTGCTTGGCCTCGCATGTCTGACTGCTTCTGTCCACTCTATTTATATACTGATTGATCTTCCTTGATTGATCTTGATATTGAGACGGATGGCAAAAATTTTCTTACAAGCCCTAATTTCTACTCGCGTTGTTTCAATTAATTGATTCCTTTCCCTTTACTGCGATATTTTACCTTGCTGAATCCTTTTCAAAAATAACCTCTTTGTACTTATACTTGATTGTTTACTGCATGCTTTTACTACCCCTTTTATGGCAAATAATCAATTTTTCCCAAACTGATTTTCTTTCCTTAATTAAACCTGCTACTACCCGTTTAAACAGTGATTTTCTTAATTAAAGGGACTCACTTGTGTTAATTGATTCTGACTTGTGATTGTTTCCATGTTTGTGTTAAGACTTTACTTATTACCTTACTTATCACTCGTTTTCAAAAGCTATAAATACCCACCCTCCTCTTTTCAAAGGACGAACCATCTGAGTTCAGAACACACACTTTACTTAAAACTCTCTATTTTCTCTATTACTACTTGTGCTGCTTCTTTGTCTAGCCGGCTGAAAGCCAAGCTAGGCTGTGGAAATTTGCTACTTTTCCTTTCTGCACTTTGCTTCTTTAGCTGGTATGTCCTAATTAATTTTCAAGCATAAACAACAACATGTTTCTTGTAACTGTTCCAACTTCTCTCATGTTTGTCCACTTCTGCTTATGTTTCTGCAATCAAGTTACATTACTAGCATGTTGAAATGTGTCCCCTTCCCCTTTTAGATTAATGCTCTCCTATGTGTATGAATCCCAAACCCCACATCCCCTCTTTGTGTTTGTGTTCTCTGGCTGGTTCGTGGGCATGCCAGCATCATCTATTGCTGTGCATGTTTCAAACCTGACCCCTCCTAGGTGTCATATGCTTCATGCAATGTATTCCCAAAACCCCTGACCCCTTTGTGCAACTACTGATTCTGTGTAGTTTAAGTTTTACTACTACTGTTTTCAAATCACCCTTACCCTTTACTATTCTCAACCTGGTTTTAAATAATCTCTGTTTCTACACTTCCACTATACTCTTAGAACCTAGGTTCAGCCCCTCTTGTGTGAGCCTTGCCTTGGGACCCTTGAGCTCCCTTTGAACTGGACACATAAGGGTTGGCCCTTCACACACGCACTCATCTCTATATGGTTATGCAAACCTGGGTGTAAGCACTGCCCGGGGTCCCTGAGACCCTTAGGAACTTTGACACACCCAGGTCTGAGAAAGGCTTTGAAACAAGTGGCATTTGAGGTGGTTTATTCCATAACTCAGAGAGGAAGTCAGAATCAGGCTTCATATGGTTGTAACTTCTTATCTTTACACTTTTTCTGATGTAATTCAGTATTTGGTCTGTAATAATTTGTAATAAAATATTGGGTTGGCTAGTGAAAAGTGACGGGTAATTATGTATGTTTTAGCTATTAGGAGGGTAGATAACATGCCTATATGGTCTGTTTTCAAATTCTGCATGTTTTACTTCCACACTTAGATATCCTGCCTATAGGATCTGTTTAATAAATTTCTGCATGTTTTACCTCTACGCTTAGATATCCTGACTATAGGATCTGATAAATAAAGTTCCGCATGTTTTACCTCCACAACTTAGAAATCATGTCCAATAGGATCTAATGGCTATATCAGACATCATGTCTACAAGGTTAAAAATTAGCTTTGGAATTAGATGTCATGTCTATAGGATTAAAATCAGTATTTTATAGAAATCATGCCTATAGGAATTTCGCTGTACAATTCTGCCTGCTTCATTTCATGTTCAATTAGATATCATGCCTATAAGACCAAATCAGCCTTTAATACTAAGATACCATGTCTGTAGGATTAAAATCAGCAACAATAGAGATTTGTCTATAGGATCTAAGCCAGTTTAGTTAAAAATCAGTTTGGCTCGTACTGTTTTGAATCGGTTTAAACAAATTTACTCCTTTCATTAATGCGGTTTAGAAAAGCATGCTATAGGATCCAAATTTCTCGTTTAAAACTGTTATTGCTTTGCCATTTTGAATCAGTAATAGATATCATGCTTATAGGGTATCATCAATACACACTTAGGCAAGCTTAGGTAATGATGATAAAACTGAATCCGCATTTGTTGAATTATTAGCAACTGCTACAACCAGCAGGCAAGGCCTGATTCGGACTTCTTATCTAGTTACGTAATAAATTGGTCTGCTTCAACAACTAACACTCCCCTATCCTAGTATTTTAAATCTGACCCTAAATGTGTTTAAGCCATGCTATTTATGTGCTTTACTTGAGGAGGTATATATGAGCCTCTTAGTTGTTTACATGTTTCCCTTAATATGCAGTCCTATATGGTTTGAATGTCGCCTTAGTCTTTTTTACCTTTAAAAACCCAAGAGTCAGCCTAAAATCCTCCTCCTATAAGGAATAGTAGTCCTAAGCTCCTCCGAGACTGATAGGAATGGGAGGGTTATAGCATGCAATAGAGGTCGAGACCAATCCGCGCTTTAATAACCTTAACGGGGTGGCAAGGGTAGATATGGATATGATGACCGGTGCGCTAATACCGCGTGTAGCCCCTCTTTTGAGGAGTGATTACCGGGTATTGCATTGATGTGATCCATATTACAAATAAACTAGGACCCCCTTTGTATTCGTCAGCATGCTTAGTTATAACTCTTTCAAAACTTTGCTTTATTTTTATCATTTCCAAACACTTGTGTATTTGAAATCTCCTCTTATTTGAGCCTTGTTGTTTACTTGTTAATTGCACAAATTCACAAAAACTATCTGGTCGGGAACCACACTAGTGGATCATGAAGGGTGCCTAACACCTTCCCCTTGGATAATTTGAAGCCCTTACCCTATCTCTGGTTATCAAAAACGTAGTTGTAGTTGAACCCTAATACTGGTGCCCTAACCACCTTAAAATCGTTAGGTGGCGACTCTTCAAAATTCCAAAACCCTTTCCCAAAAGGAAAGAGTTGTCCCAATCGAATGTCCACAAACCCGATTCGCGAAGGAAAAAGGCGGGCGCGACAGCATGGCGACTCTGCTGGGGATTTTTCAGGGTTTTACCATTTCAGATTTGTTCTTGTGAAATTTATACCTCTCTCTAGGTGCAATTATCTGTTTATTACTTTAAGAATTTAATTTCTTCTTAGAAGCAAAACTGACATATCTTCCTTGTTTTCTTTTCTTTATTGCTTTAAATTATGAAACTGTTGTATTTATCGCTTTCTTAATGTGAAAATACATGTCAACATGCTTTTAATTATTGCATAATCATGCTCAACATCATACTCCACTCATGCCAAAACAAATACTTATAGAAACGCTTATAATGAGTGGTTGCGCTCTTCCTATATCATTACCCCCTAAATTCGGAAAGGCATATTTACGGTAAAACTAGTCGATCAGCGTGCAGTCGACAGTTCCGAGCCTTCCCCCTTGAGTTGTCCGCTCAAGGGTACCAGTCTAAAACCCCCATGAAAACCTCACTCTGTCAAATTGTGCATGCATGATGGTCAAACCTAGCCGGGTCAGTTATGTCTTCCACATAATATCCTTTAAGATAGCCTTGTCCAATGTCCACTGGGTTCCCTAAACCCAAAACGGACGTCGTCACGTTCTGTGCATTTATTTGGAGAACTAGATGCTTCCTGCTAATCATTGATATTAAATAGTCGAGTCTGGTGGGGAAGGGTCTAACTCTTATTTGCCTTGTAGAAATAATGAGGCACGAAGTCCCCAGATCGGCATGTCACCAGCATCCACCCAAGGTTGCTAAAGCTTGTGAGAAGATTTGCACTCTAGTGATCAGAATCTCGTCAAAAAATATCTGGGAAATGTACCATCCTCTAGAAATCCAAACCCAATAACTTGATCATAGGAAGCTGCCACATTGTTTTGGGATTGTGAAAGAGCCGTATTCCGTTCGAGGGTATTGAAATAACACCCTTTGCTGGAGGAATAGGAGGACTGGCTGCCTAGTATGGGAAACCCGGCTTGCTAATGCCTAAGAATCGCAAAGGTAGAGGCTTCCTTAAAATGATGGGTTTGAAGAAGAATCCACAATTGACATGCTTGAAGGATTCATACATACCTTTTGACTACTTGTACAAAAGGTACGGCATAGCAAATCTTACCGCACCTACTCTACCGAGTTTCGCCAATCACATCCTTGGGACACGTCCACCGCAGGGTTTTCGTCTTCATATTTTGCTTCCTGGTCTGATTGTATTTCCAATGAAGAAAGGTAGAATTCATACTAGTTGGCTATTGGTAACCAAAACCCTAATGGAGGGGATTGGTGGGGCATTCAGCATTGTACCTATGATTATTGTAGACATATACCGAGCCTTAGAGAAGTCGTCAACAAGGAGCAAAACACTCGAAGGCTACAATCTGCTGCTTCAACTTTGGCTCATAGAGCATCTCCAAAAGGGCAAATATCGACAAGAAATTCAGCGTAGGATTGGGATGATCACATTGCTTTCCATCATCCAAAGCGAATGAATTACATCCTCGACATGTTCACTCAGCATGAGGAGTGCTAAAGGATGGTTGAGTTATTTGATAATTTGACCGAGGAACAAGCTCAGTGGATGTTTGAATGGTTTCCGACAGAGGGAATTTCATCGCCCGATCCAGAGATTGCACCCTTTCCTGATACTAATTGGTCTCAGGGGAACCTATCCTTACGTCCCTCTGCGAGTTATGAGGCAAGCTGGTAGAAGCAAGTCGTACCTAGGGTCGACAAGATGAGTCACTTTCGAGCCGACTTCCAAGGCGATGATAGTCCCTACAAGTGCCAAGCCCAACACACGTGGCATAGCAAGATCGTGATGGGGAAAAGACCACTATAGAGCCAGACAGATACCACGCAATTGTACTCCTTTCTATTCCGGTGGTTGGAAGATAATCATATAGGTTTGGGCCAGCCAGGGTTTGTTCGAGCCACAGGATTATAGACGAAAAGGCTGAAGCGCAAGTCAAGTACACAACTGTTGCGCAAAAAGTATCCGCGAGTGCGAAAGTGAACATCGCGAATACAAGAGTCCAACAAAAGCTGATCAAGGAATGGAAAAGATATGGCTACCAACGCCAACAAAGACTGGGATACTTGGAGCGAGGCATAGTGGAACTGGAAAGAAAGTTTCTCAAAAGGGTTGAAGATTGCCAAGAGGCTAAAGGGGCTGAAGGCGGATATCTAGCCAGGGCAATACCTGTTGTCACACCTCCTTTTTCCTACACCCCCGGTAAAGGGGCAATATAAGGGAGTTTTTCCAATTAAAGGACAATCAAAACGGGATTATTTATTTAAAAATTCAGAGTCGCCACTTGGGATAGTTTTATGGTGTCCCAAGTCACCGGTTTTAAATCCCGAATCGAGAAAGATTGACTCTGTTTTACAGTCCGCAAACACAGAAATCCGGGTAAGGAATTTTGTTAACCCGGGTGAAGGTGTTAGGCATTCCCGGATTCCGTGGTTCTAGCACGGTCACTCAACTGTTATAAATTGGCCTATTAATCTGATTTTGTACATGTTTTAGCCTATGGTGCAGTTTTAAAACTTTTGAGCCGCTTTTATTTAATTATTTCTTTAGGAAGATTTCAACGTTATTAAAATACGTCTTGAACCACGTCACATAAATGCACCCGCAGTCCTCGACATATTTTATCTAACATTGTTGAGATTTGGATTTGGGTCACATAAATGCACACCCGAGTTTAGGAAAGTATTTTTTTAATAGCGCGCGCCTAAAGAAAACTATGCACTATCAACTTTGGAGGGCCATGGAAATTCAACTAAATGGCATGCCTCGATTTCTAAGGATTCAAGTATTAATTAAGCGAGGGCCATGCATTTTGAGATTTTATTCGGCACGGCACACCTCAATTCCAATTTTTAAAGGAAAACTCAGACTAAACTTTGAGGGCCATAAATTGTTATGTTTGGCTAATATGGTCCCCCTCAACTCATCAAAGGACTAATGTGAAGATAGTACCATATAGCATCCATTCAAAATTCCTAACCACTTAAAGAGAATCTGTATTGGCCTGTTATTATTATAGCTACTCACATGAATAGTCTGAGCCATTGTAAACTGGTGAAAGCATACAGTAAAAATCATAAAAGAATCCATCTCAGTAAGCAGACCACTCTTCATGGGAAAGTACCACTTTCAAACATAAAAGTCACCTCTTCTATACCTTACTCTTTAGGAAAATTTAGGTCATGGAACGTATGTAATAAGCAGTGACTCAAGTTCATACAACAAAGTTAGCTCAAAGTTGCTAGCGACTTGTGTAAGAAGCTTTCAAAACAGAAGTAATGCAACTCATGAAAACTAAAGACAATAAGCTAGCTATTTCAGTTCTCAGAAACATATGCTCACTCTTGATAGCAAAAGAATCTAAAGAACAAATTGCTAATATGTTTTCAAAGAACAGCAGAACAATTCAGGCGACAAACGTACGACCCCCAACAGAAAATATCAAATCATCCATCATAAACTCATTTTCAAAAAGAGGAAAATGAACGGACACTTTTTAAAATTGCACTTGAATGCACCAGTTATGGAATTCCAACTAATAGTAGTAAGTTTAAACGAGCCTCTGTCTAACTTATCGATGACCAAATGAAAATAGAACTCAAAGGGAGATCACATAACATCTATCGCAGCCAGAAATGAACTCATTAACAACTTGCACATCCAAGACAAACAATCAGAATGGGAAGCTCTTCTCAAAGTTCATAGAAATGAGGTAGTTCAAATTTGGGCATTACTTGTCCACCACATCCCAAAGAAACATGTGAAAGTATCAAGCAGTTTGTAACACAAGGAACTGAGCATGATTTCTAAAGATGAAACTAGCTAAAATGTTGTTGTCGACCAACTAACAAAGCAGAACAAGACACACCGATCATGTTGCCAATTAACTATGATTTCTAAGCTTAGAATATGCAGCCCAAACTTTACAATCTCAATGAAGGAAGAAAACAGAATGCCCAAAACTAGCGACAAAAAGCAGCAAATTTACCAAAGGTCGCAGTGCAGTTCTATGTGCGACAAAGATGCACAGGGAAAGCTCATCTATGAAACGATCATTCCTTAACAAAATGACTAAAAATTTCGACACAACACTTAACAAAACCAACTGTCCCAGCACTAGGGTATCCTAGTTTAAAGCTTCTAGTAAATGAGGAAAGATTTCACGAGAACAAATCACTTAAACTCCAGGAAAAAAACATCATGAGAATAAACGTCATAGGTTCATGCTCGCTTAAACAATCACAAACTAAAACACATCGTTCATCTGAAAGCGACGAATATCTTGACTCAAAATATACTTCGACCCCATAATAACAGTTAAAGCATACCGAGGATACACAACAACCACTCATTCAGCTCTTATGTACTGACCAATATTCAGCATATCGAAACAGGGCGGAAAGGACTGTATCAGAAGATAACATATTAAATATCGTTCTCGAATACGAATCGAGACTAAATGATAAACCCAATGCTCGACTTCTTCATGAAATTGGATCAAAGAAGAGAAAATACCATTCTGGAAAAACAATCCCATAACTTAAGAAACACCTTAAACAGAGATGCAAAAGAGAAAGAATTGAACCTGAAATTTCAAACTTCTTTTAATAATTATAGACTCACAATACACCTTTTGACTCCAAATCCTAGCGAGGTCAGCAGCAACTCAGCAGGACAACAGTAGAAAACCAAGTCGACGAACTTGAACTTCAATTCATTTTCACTCTTAGGAACTCAAAGCCGGATTGAGAAATTTTTTGGAAAAATGTATATGCCTTCTTTGAACCTTATAAAGAAAAAATTCAGAGAAGAGAGATTAGAAGCTCAAAAAATCCTCCAAACTCTTTTTCCTCTCCTATTTTTTACCCCAGAATTCTCTCCAAAATCCGAAATCCCCTCTGAAAATCTCCAAACTTCTCTCCCCAAAATCTCTCCAAAAAATCTCTAGTTATCAGGCAAACACCTGATGAATGAAGGGCTGGGATTAATCGAAATCGATCCCACACTCCCCATTCATCCAGCATATGCCTTCTAGAGGCTTCCATCACTTGAGAAGGGGATGGGAATGAGAGAATCTGTCAGAAACCGTTACAAATATGGTGACGAGGAGAGAGGGGGAATGCGTGAGGTGAGTTAGGGGGGTGAACTCGGCGAGTTTGGGGCGAGGCAGAGGTGAAAGAGAAGATGAACAGGCCGTTTCTGAGTTTGGGGATTTAGGATTTGGTTTCTGTATGTATCTGTGTGTGTATATGTGGGGAATGGGTAGGGTTTGGGGTGCAGACGGGTTGGGGTGTTTGGTTTGGGCTTAGGAAATTAGAATTAAAGAATGCCCAACTGATTTCTTCCATTCTTTTCTTTTTCTTTTCAATTCATTTTTCTCAAAAATTCTTTTCTTTTCTTCTTCTTTTTTTTTCAAAATTAAAGTTAAAAATAAATCTAAATTGGTTCTTAGTCAAATTATCCTACAAATTCAAATGATTAACAATAAAACCACAATTAATAAAAAACCCAAATTTAAAGGAAAAACTACCAAAATAAAAAATTAAAATTAAAAAAGTACAAATTTAACAATTTTTTTATTTTTTTCCATTTTTATAAAACAACAAATTTGTTAATTAATCCTAAAATATAGAATTAAATCCTAAATGCAAATGCAATAATTTTTTTCAAAATTAAATAAAATAAGCATGCACAGACAAATGCAAACAATTAACAAAAATGCTACAAAATCTACGAAATTGCAAACAATGAAAAAATTAATTTGTTTTGAATTTGGTGGAGTAATTCATATAGGGCAAAAATCACGTGCTCACACCTGTTGCTGGGACTTCGCGAGTTGGGGAAGCTGTTCGAAGGAGCCAAGGATGCCGAATCTGGGGAAGGTCCTTCTAGGACCAAGTAGATAGGAGTTTATCTTTTTCGCTTGGAACGTAACAAGGCCAGTGGCCATTAGTAACTTTTATTTCCTATTTATTTAATGTTGATTTAGGATTCGTCTTACCTTTATCAATGAAATGAGGCATTTAGCATTCCAATTTCTCCAAATCAACTTGTCGCTAGGCCCACCTCGGGCACAACAAGGTTCCCAAATTAGGACACGATTTACATTCCTGCACTACGTGTTTAAATATTGCAACACTTTTTATGATCCTCACTAACTTGTTTACCTTTTTGTTCTATTTTTGTTTTTGTTTGTTATTCCCCTCCCCAAAGGTTAGTTCGTGCACTCTGGAAACATCATCTTATTCCACGAGATCCAGGGGCCCTCCACCCACTCCTCCTCTTAGTCCTGTTAAGAACAAGAACAAAGGAAAAATGGAAGATTTAAACATCAGAAAAGAGAACACAACAACAGAGGCCACTGACGGCCATGGTATTCGGATTCCCAATGAAAATGTGTCACAACTTGAGCAGAAATTGTTGAAGTTTCAAGAAGAGCTCGATCAGATTCGGAATCTGGCCAACCTATCCTTCTCCCTCAGCACCCCAGACACCAACTTCCCCAATGTTCAAAATCCCACACCTCCTCAAAAACAACCAAATCATTCCACTGCTCCAACAAAGAACCAATGCAACACTTGCCTTACTCCAAACAACATTCCACTACTCATCCCAGAACCACAAAACTCCGCAAATGGCCATTTTCTCGCCCACACACCAGGCCACCACAACAATCCCATCTACGTGGAGACCATGCCACCCTCCACCCAACCTATATCTTGCACCCCTGAGTCCGATGAAAAGGATTTACGCATCAGAAACTTGGCTGAAGAGCTTAAGAAACTAACCAGCCGAATCCAAGGCGTCGAAGGAAGTAAAGGGATCAAAGGGTTGAACTATGAAGATCTCTGCATACAACCAGATGTCGAACTACCGGAGGGGTACAAACCTCCCAAGTTTGAGATGTTTGACGGTACAGGGGATCCAAGGGTCCATATGAGAACATACTGAGACAAGTTGGTCGGGGTAGGAAAAGACGAAAGGATCTGCATGAAGCTATTCACGAGGAGTCTGAAAGGAGATGCACTATCTTGGTACATCAGCCAAGATCCTAAGAAGTGGTTGAGCTGGGTAGGTATGGCATCTGATTTTATGGACAGGTTCAGGTTTAACACAGAGAACGCGCCAGACGTGTTCCACATCCAGAATTTAAGGAAGAAGCCCACGGAGATATTTCGCGAGTATGCTACTCGCTGGAGGTCTGAAGTTGCTATGGTCAGACCCGCCTTAGAAGAAGAACAAATGAACAAGTTCTTTGACCGGGCTCAAGACCCGCAATACTATGAACGATTGATGGTGATTGAGAATCATAAGTTTTCTGGCATCATCAAACTGGGGGAATGAATTGAAGAAGGTATTAAGAGCGGTATGGTTACAAACTTCGAGGCCTTGCAAGCTACAAATAAGGCTTTGCAGTCAGGTGGTGTGTCTAAGAAGAGGGACGTAGGGGCTGTGATGGTTGCACAAAGGACCAAGTCTCCTCTCAAATACCAAACCTACCCAATACCTCAACTCACATATCAGCCAGCCCCAAATTATCAAGCACCCTCCTACCATGCTCCACCACCAACTTATCCCCAGCAGAGTCGCCAGAGCTGTCACACCTCCTTTTTTACTACACCTCTCGGAAGAGGGGTATAAGAAAGGGAGATATTTCCAACTTGAAGTGACAATCGAAACGGGATTATTATTAAAAGACTCAGAGTCGCCACTTGGGAGATTTATGGTGTCCCAAGTCACCGGTTTAGAATCCCGAATCGAGGAAAAGATTGACTCTGTTTAACAGTTCGCGCACCAGAAATCCGAGTAAGGAATTCTATTAACCCGGGAGAAGGTGTTAGGCATTCCTGGGTTCCGTGGTTCTAGCACGGTCGCTCAACTGTTATATTCGGCTTGATTATCTGATTTTAAACAATTATGGACCTATGTGCAAATTTTAACTTTTAACCGCTTTTATATAGTTTATTAAAGAAGATTGCAACGTTATTAAAACATGTCTCGAACCACGTCACATAAATGCACCCGTGGCTTTCGACATATTTTAACATCGTTGAGATTTGGATTTGGGTCACATAAATGTGCACCCGAGTTTAGGAAGGTAAAATTATTAAATAATGCGCCTAAAGAAACTAACGCGTTGTTAACTTTGCGAGGGCCATGGAAATTAGCTAAATGGCACGCCTCGAATTCTAAATATTTTAAAGAAATAATTAAAGAGGGTCACGCAATTGTCATCTTTGTTTGGCATGGCGCGCCTCGATTAATAATAAAACTAAATAAAATAAAGCTCAATTCATCTCCACATGTTAACAGCCCAAGATTAACGATCAACCAACAGTCTATGCAATGTGGGTTATCTTTTGCAAAAATATATCTCAACAGAGTTCTTCTATAGAGGATGTTTTCCTTTTGTGCGTCAAATTAACACTTTTTGCTCCAACAATTATTGGTTCTACTCTTTTTAGTTGTGAAACTTCCGTAGTATACTCAACAGACTAAAGACCCCTTCAATCAAGCACTGATTTAATTCAAATTCACAAATTCATTCTAACTAGCTATATGCATCCTATGTACCGTATTTTAGTTGCAGCAGACACTAAATTGTAGCAGTAAGACGAGCAAAAACCAAACGGATCCTCTGGATCGAGCAAGAACAAATCATTACACAACACAGATAATAGTAATTAACATTGTCACGTTTAAACCAAACATAATCACGATTCAATAGGAAATCATCAATAAAACAGCGATCTAGGGTTTGAGAGAAGAGAAGTGGACCTTGAGTTAACTTTCAAGAATAGAACCTTCAGAAAAACTGTACAATTGATCAGGTGAAGAGAAATCCAACAACAGATACTCGACCGGAAACTGAGACGGAACCTTCGAACCTTCAGCGACTCTTTCTATTTGAGCCAGAATAATCAAATTCGAAAAGAAATCAAGCAGTTTAACTGCGCAAAACAACAGTCTAGATCGAATCGAACTTTGACAAACCTGCTGGAAAAACTCCAGCAGCCATTACTCCCTCACTCATCTCCCTCGCTGCCATGGACAAGGCTGGTTTTGGGTTAAGTAGCCATGGAAGAAACTCTTCTTCTATGAAGAAGAAGCTCGTCGTTTGGTTGAAGCAGAAGCAGAACGTTAAGGCTTCTATCTGCTCCTTTTCGTTGAAGAAGATCGAAATGGGGGGTTATTTTTGTTGAAAGCTGCGCAACTCTTCTTTTGCTTTTTCAGCGTTATTTTTTTGTGTCCCTTTTCAGATTTGTAAGCATTACTTTATAGGTAAAGTCTAGGTTTAGGTGTATTTTTTTGTATTTTGTCAATTAGTCCCTAGGTCTTTTGTGTATTAGGTCCTTAGGGTCTTTTTATTTGTTTTTGTTCCAAAGAAGAGTCTAGAAGGGTCCCTAGGCTTAATGGACTTATCCGAATTGGGCCAAGAATTGGACTCTAAAACTCTTAGAATTGTGATCCAACACCTTAATAGACTCCTTTTGAAATAAGATAAAAATACTACACAATGCAAAATCTAACATGAAACTATTATATATATTTTGTATTTTCAAGATTATGTAAAGATAAAAATAAGGTACTATTTTTGTATAGTTCTTATTTAAATTTATGAAAGATACGTAAGCTAAAATATTTTTGTAATTTTCCATTTTTTATGACGAAAATAAAGGAAAGAAGTCAAAAATGGCTGAAATAGCTATATTAGGCCTACATTAAATATTTACATGCTAAAATATAAAAAATCTTGGGGAGGGTCAAAAATCACATGCCTACAGCTGCCCCTCTTTGACTGGAAATATGAAGTATTTTCAGACAAAGAACGACTAGACATGTTTTTTGACCCGACCCTTATTTTGAGAGACTAAAACTAAGAGAAAAGGGGAATGTGACCGAGCCCTGGTATCTGAGCTGCCTACATATCCTTGGCTATAAAGGAATCAGGCCACGTGTAGTTCAGAAGTGAGTGAGATGATGGAGTATGCCGAGATGGAGAGCCAGTCGAGATGCCGTTCCGCCGAGGTTCCAGTCCGCGGTCCTGTTATTACATCAAAATCAAAAGAAATGAAAAAGACTAGCTAAGCCTGACAACTATGAGTTACAAGATTCCTATCTATAAGTCTTCTGAAGCTTGATCTTGAGTCTTGAATGGTTCTTCATGCAGACTTTAGATTTGAACCTTGACCCTTGCTAGTTGTAGGTGTTAGTTCATCCTGCTTCGGCTTTTCGAACCAGGACCAGGCATGCAGTGTTTGTGGCCTTGGCCATGTCTTGAGCAACCCACATCTTTCATCAACTTCTGCATTTGGATTAACTTCTTGCCTGTCTCCTTTTTCTTTCTTTATTGTGACTAACTTCTGTTGATCACCTCCGACTGTTGCCTCGTATTCTTGCCGCGAGCTTCTTTTGTTGCTGACCTGAATTGCATTCTGAAGTGAATTCTCTTATTCTTCAGGTAGGCGCCTGATTGCTAACATTCGAACTGTCTTTCTTGGAGCCTTGCTGCTTTCCCTTGAAATCTGTGCTATCTTCCTTTGAAAGTTGAATTGCTTTTCCTTCGTTCTCCAGATGGGCTCCTGATTACTGAACTTGAATTGTATTCCCTTGCTCTCTAGGTGGGCTCCTGACTGCTGAACTTGAATCGTCTTCCTTTGAACATTGCTGCTTTCCCTTTTGCTCTCCAGGTGGGTTCCTGCAATCAAAACAAGCAAAACAAACGAAATTTTCTGCCCTAGTTTGCACTAGGAAGATTTGTGAGTTGTTAGCAAAATTGTAAACCACTTATACTTCTGATGCAATGATGAGAGTAAACTAAAGACTAGACTAGGATGTGCGTCTCCTACGAGTATAACCAAGTAACTTTGACTAGCAAATGCGTCTGCTAAAATAAAACCTGAATGAACCAAATTAGGAAGTGCGTCTCCTAGGGGTGAATTTAAATAACCAAGACTAGGAAGTGCGTCTCCTAGGGGTGAAAACTTCGGTGACTAAAACTACAAAGTGCGTCTCCTATGAATGAACTTTCAATTGGGGCGTTACACCTTAATATTTCAAGCTTCCCAGCTTCGGTATGAACATAGCTTCTGTCCCTGTTTGAGACAAAGAAAACTTGTGAGTTTAAACATGGTGGTTGGTTTGTGGCCTTGACTTTGCGGCGATTGCTCCTTCACTTGCCATGATAACTTTGATTTCACCTTGAAAAGACGTTGCTTGCTTATTGACTAACCAATTTCTTTGCCACCCTTATCATAGAAAATACCTCTTCTCCGTTCAGACCCAATACCCTTTATCCGTTGCATTGCTCATGAACTGATATTTACCAAACCTTTTTGTTTCACATGAATCCCAAAGCACGTCAATTGCCACCCACTCAGTGTGTATGCTATTCTTTCTTGACTCAAACCCCTGGTCCTATCCTTGAGGTCTACGGCCCCCACATTTGCCATGATAACTTTGATTTCTACTTGGAAGACCTTGCTTGTCACTGGTTAACCAACTTTTGTCAATCTTGCCACAGAAAATGCCTTTGATCCATTCACCTAACACCCTCCATCTGTTGCATTGTTCATGAATTGATATGTACCAAGCCTTTGTATTTTGCACGAATCCCAAAGCATGTTGATTGTTACCAACTCAGTGCGCTTGTTGTTCTTTCTTGACTTAAGACACTTTGATGTACTAGCCAGATCCCGTTTTGTGCAATTGGAAAGCTAGTGGCAAATTTTGAAATCATTTCTCACTTGTTATGACTGAATTGACTCGGGAAGAGGAGGTAAACAAGACAAAAGGAACATAGTAGAGGACAATGGAAAGAGATGATTCCTAACAAGAAAACTACAAAGTAGAAACCTATCGGATGTGGATACTAACTCTAATGACCATGACATGCACCTGTGGCCTATTTCGTTAAGCAAACCTGATGTTCAGCTCTTGTTGTACCTTTTTGCCGTGAAATCGGGCTTCAATGCTCCGCTTATCCAATCTGATTCACAATCCTTATTCGACTTGTAGTGCCCGAAGGATTTACACCATCAAGCCCCTCTCATTTTGGTCTTTCTCTCAACTCACTATCGCCTTATGGTGCCCGTGAAGGTTTTTACCAATAAGACTCTCTCATTTTTTTATTTCTCTCAACTTTCATCACCTTGCGGTACCCGTGAGGGCTTTCATCAATAAGACTCTCTCATTTTTCATTTCCCTTGTTTGGACCGGAGCGTTGCCCCTGATATGAATCACCTCTACGTGCTTGACTTGGCATTCTTCGAAGACTGATCGGAAGGTCTTTCTTTGGACCGTAATGTGGGCTTTTGGATAGGGTTAGAAAGAAAGGGTATCACGAAGGCTCAAAACAACTTGAATGGATTCAAACTTACAACTTTTAGAATCAGATCTTTTATATAACCACAACTTCTGCCCCAGTTTCTTTGCTTGGGGGCTTTTGGATTTTTATTTTGATGGGACCGAACCGTGAGGCTGCTTACGTATCTTTAAAAGGAATCGGGTCGAACGTAGTTCATGACATAGAAATTACTTTGTTGTTGTGATTCTTCTTTTCTTTTCTTTTCTTTCTTCCTTTTTCTCTTTTTTTGTTTTGTTGTTTTTTTTCTTCTTTTTCTTTTTCTTTTTCTTTTTCTTCTCTTTTTCTTTTTTTTTCTTTTTTTTTCTTCTTCTTTCTTCTTCCTTTTTCTTCTCTCTCTTTTCATTCTTTTTCTTTTCTCTTTTTCCCTTACTTATCTTTCACGCTTGTATTTCTGATCTTTGCTACCGATTCCGAAAGAGGGGTATGAAAGAAAACCAATAAGGCTCAAAGGGGTAACGAAGGATAAAGTGTTTAGATAGCAGAACAAAATGCCTTCGTCATTCCAATCTTCAAAGCATGCCAAACACAAACAACACAATTAAATAACCAAAGAAATCATACGTAATATCTTTTGATTGCACCAGAATCGATAGCCATATCTACACATTCGCCTTCTTCATTTGTTAAACACAAAGCATCATTGGACAACACTCTCACTTTCATTACCACGAACGGCCCCTGTCAATTTGGGCAAACTTGTCGTTAGCTTCAACCCGATGCAGCATGATGCATTAATATAGGGTTCCTTTATGTTCTATCTGCCCCAGTTTCACACAATTCGGGCTTGAAGTGATCTCAAAATGCCCTTACTAATTTCCCTCAAACGTCCCTATCATCTTCAAAAATTATTTCATTGCTTCCTGACCAAACTGACTTTTAATGATCTGGCTGAGAATTATGCGTTTATATCATGTCACTAGAACCAGCATGAAAAGAACTGTAAAAGGAGAAGAGAACTAAAAAAAATGACTAGAAATAGCAGAAAACAGAGAATTGCATTAAACAGATGGTGAAAGGGTTTGAACAACAAAACAAGCAAAATAACCTGGGGTACAACCCTAAAACAAACCTAGATAACACTAAATGAGATACTACGACTAAAGGAACTAGACAAAATAAAAGGATAGAAGGGTTTGAGTCACAAGACAATGTCCGGATTACAACTCTGAAATAACCCGGACAACAGAAATGACAACAAACTAAGCCACCAAAGCTCTTCTCCGACTGACCAATCAATGGAACGTCTTTCCAATTACCAAGCACGGTATCTTAGCCATTGAGTTCCACATCAATATTGCCAAGACCATTACCAACTTCAATATCATCAACTTCAGTCAACAAGTTCCCAAGAGGATTCGTGTGCTGCCTGTCATTGTCATTGATCACAATTACTCCCATCTTGAATCATTCTTTCTATTTCCCTTTTCAAAGATCGACAATCTTCAATGCTATGCCCTTGGACATTAGAGTGGTACATGCATCGTACAGTAGGACCAAAGCCTTTTGCATATGGGTCTGGAGTATAGCCGATGAGCGGGTCAATCAGTCCAGAATGCTTTAACTTTTCAAACAAACTTGTGTAGGACTCCCCAATTGGCGTGAAACTATTTCTTTGCCTTTGTTCTCTTCCCTGCCCTTGTTTTCTAGGGTTGTTGGGTGCTCAAAAATGCTGCGAAGGCAAGAGTGCATTATGCGGTGCTGGCGCTTGCCATAGAGAGTGACCTGGTGGTTGGACATATGACCGGACATTGTTCGGGGGATAATACTGAGGTGGATTATGTGGAGCTCGGGGATAGTTTTGGGGTTGGAGTTGAGGCTGGGTATGGTAAGGTGATGGGCCCCTGGACCAAGCTCTTGACTCAATTACTACAACGTCCTCTTTCTTCTTCTTTCCCAATACTCCTCCAGTGCCATTTTGAATAGCCTGGGAGGTCGCCTTAATTGCTGAATAACTCATGATTTTGTTAGATTAGAGTCCTTCCTCTACCATGCTTCCCGTTTTCACTACTTCATTAAAAGATTTCCCTACTGCTGACACCAAGTGACCGAAATAAGTGGGCTCTAAGGCCTGCAGGAAGTAATCAACCATTTCACTCTCTTTCATCGGAGGGTCAACCCTCGCTGCTTGCTCTCTCCAACGGAAGCCGTATTCTCTGAAGCTATCCCCTGGCTTCTTCTCAATTCTGGTCAATGACAAGCGGTCTGGAACAATTTTAAGATTGTACTGAAAATGGCATGCGAAGGCTCGGGCCAGATCGTCCCGTGTGTACCACCGACCATGATCTTGCCGGGTGTACCATTCCAAAGCTGAACCACTTAAACTTTGACTGAAGTACGCCATTAGCAGTTCGTCTCTCCCGCCTGCCCCTCTCATCTTGCTACAAAAACCTCTCAGGTTTTGCCACTGGATCACTGTGCCCGTCATATAAATCAAACTTGGGCAACTTGAACCCTGCTGGTAATTGGACATCTGGGAACAGACACAGGTCCTTATATGCCACGCTTACTTGTCCACCGAGCCCATGCATATTCCTGAAGGATTGCTCTAAACTCTTGACTTTCCTAATCATCTCCTCCTGCTCGGGATTTTTAGGAGGCTTCTCAGTTTCCGCCGAGAGATCAAAATGAGGAGTGTAGGAATAGGGTTCTGGAGCTTTGAAAGTGGGCTCCGGGGGGTAATATTGGTTATCGTGAGCTTGGAACAAAGGCTCGCTGGAGGATCTGTGGAGTGCAGCGGGAAGGGGTGCCACAAAGATAGGAGTGGCTGGTGGAGGAGGGTACGGAACTGGTTTGGGTGGTGGAGCTGGTGGTGCTTGGGAAGTTGTGCTCTGGTAGTGTTGGTAAATGGGAAAGCCCGGGGACAAATCGGTGGCAGGATGATCCTGTGACTGAGCCAATGGCGGGATGAAGGCAGGGTTGGCAAGGTAAGCTGGTGGTGGTTGCCCTTTTGCCCAGGCCTGGTACATTTCGGCCATCTGTTGCTTCAACTTATACATCTCTTCTTTCATCGTATTGACATCCAACTCTTCCCCCTCTCTCGAAGGATCGATGACACTCGCATCAAGTCCCTGGTTGGCCATGAGCACTTTGTTTTTGGAACGGGTGTTGTATGGGTGAGTTGCCAGAATGCCACACAAACTAACCACCTGCCTGTTACTTGACGACAACAACAAACTTGTTAGTGATCAGGGTTTAACAGATAGGCAACCACACATTTTGGGGAATGAATGCACCTAAACAGTTAACCATTTCTATTATGCATTTGATCGGTTGCTTGCGTCATCCCGGCTTTTCCTTATTTCTATTTGCAACTTCCCTTTTCTCTCTTTTTTTTTCTTCATTCTTGCCTTTCTTTGACTTCTCTTTGTTTTTATTCACTCATTTCCCTCTCTTGTTTTTCCATTGTTTCCTTCTCACGGTCTCTTATTTTCTTTCTCTCTTTTTTCTTTTTCTCTCTTGTTTTTCCTATCTTTCTTTTCCCTCTTTTTTTTTTGCAGGTACACCGGCTAGCAACGGCCGTCTCAGCAGGAGCGATCCGTCTCCCGTTCCCGTGGCCTATCAGACTCTGACCATCCTTCTCAACCTGAACATCGCGCCCTTCTTGGAAAATCTCCATCGGCATATTCCGTCGATGGGTCCCGAACTACATATGGCCTGATTCCTGTAAGACCAGGGATATGTAGGCAGCTCAGGAACTAGAGCTAGGTCAAAATTCTTCAATCGTTTCATTCGGTCAAAATTGGCCATCAAATCTTTACCCGACAACTCTTTCATCCTTTCCGGGTAAAGAGGGGCAGCTATTGATACCCAATTTTTCTCTATGTATTTTTACATACAAAATACTTTCAAAATAGCATGTACATGCATATATAAGCATGCCCAAGAGTTTTGGAATTTTTCCTAATTTTTAAAGGTTTCAAATCAATTTATTGTCTATTTCTAGCAGTACAAAATCCAATAATTATTCCCAAAATTATTATTTTGGTGAACAATTTATTTCTATTCTCATATTTACATCATAATTTAATTAAGGTGATTTTTGTATATTTTTACAAATTTATTTGGTATTTCTAAAGCTAAATTGCATATAATTGCAATTATAGCCTATTTTATGATTAACAACATTTTTACAATTGTAAAATTATTTCCAGTATTTTGGATTAATATTTATGTATTATTAATTAGTTCAGCGCTTTAAATTTGTTTTTAAAATCATTATTACTATTTTTATAAAAAGAAAAGGGGAAAATTGGCTATTTAACATCTAGCCCGTTTCTATTTCAATTATAGCCTCATTTCCTTTCAATTCTAACCTCAATTTAACCCCCAATTTCGCTCCAAATCAAAATAACTCAATTCCAATTTTAACCCGACCCCTGACCCAATTTTAAATCCACCCGGCTTCCCTTTAAATCCAGGCAGTTGATCATTTTGATCAACGGCCGATATTCTTTCTTTCTTTTTTAATTCCCTAACCCACCTAACCCTAATCCATTATATCAGATACGCCGCCTCTGAACTCTTCATCTCTCAAACTCTCTCTAGCCCACTCCGAAACCCTAATCATCTCCCACCTGTTTCTACCATGTTTCCACCGGAATCCATGGCATTCCAGACCATGGATGGCCTGTACTCACTCTCTCTCACCATTAAACCTAAGCTATTCGAACTTTGGAGGCCCAACTTCAATGGCTCTCTTTAGATCTGTCTCAGATCTGTAGATCTATGGCCTTTCCGGCCATTATTCCGGCATGTTCAAGCAATATGAGTCTTTTCGACTCAGGATCCGACTTTCCTCAAGACCTTTCTCATTCTAGGATTTTTTCTGCAGCTCTAAGACGCCTGAGGTTCTGTACTTGATTATTTCTTTTAGATCTGTGACATGCCTGAGCGTTATTTGACGTTTCAAAGGTTTTCCCCAAATTTCCTTTTCAAAATCGATTTTTCTGAAAAAAGGTTTCTTCAAATATTTTTCTAATGCTTCCTGTTCTTTCTTTATGTGTGATTCATGCTCGTATGCGTTCTTCTTATTATGCATGAGTTTGCTCTCTTGTCTCTTCTCTATTATGCAAGACTCTACTATTTTTGCTCCCATGATTAATTCGTGTTGATTAATCCTCATGATTTGCTATATGTGTGTTTATGTTTGAGCTCTTTGATTTTTGTTCACCTTACTGAGTTTTGTTTATGTTCCTGCTAAGCATGTTTTACCTACTTTGTTTAAATTCGTGTCATCTCTTTCTTCTGAAACTTGTTTAAATTCCAAGTTTTCTCAAGCATGACTTTAAATCAGTGTTCTTGCTATTGTGTATGTTTGTCTTTCAGAAAGGGCTTCTGAGCCTCTCCTAATTTCCTTGTCTTCTCACCTCTGACTCTATTTGAAACCCTAGGTTCTGGGGGTTTCTTTGACGAGTGGCACTAGGATTCCACTTTGGGACCCTAGGCTTTCAGACTCACTATGAGCCTGTAATTGAACTTGAATCTCTTTTGCTTGTGACTCTAAGACTTTCAGTATTAAACTCTTTTTCTAAATAACCTACCGACTCTTTTGTTTGATCTGTGTGCTTATATATATGAGAAATTTCTCTTTCAAAAGGTTTTTTTACCAACTAAGTGATTGATTCTGAAACCCCCTTTATAAGGCTGATAAACTGTCACTGATTTTCCTTCGGTTGAACCTCCTTTACCTTTCTTGACTTGGTTCATTCAATTGAATTTGCAGTTTCTGATTTCATGGCTGTTAAATTGATTCCTTTACCATATTTGTCACAAACCGTGTACCATTGATTGTTTTCCTTAAATAATTTCCATGTACTTACCCCTTTTGTGCTAATTTGGAAGGTTTAATTAGAAATTTCTTTCCTTAACTAATTTCTACCCGTTGGAATCAGAATCCCTTAACTAAAGGGAGACTGATTTCAATGATTTCTTTACCTTTCTTACTGGTTCTCTTTGCACTATAAAAGGGATTGCACTTCTGCACTTTAAACAAGACCTAACTTTACATCCATGCTCCCAATCGAATATTTTCGCATCTATACTTCAAGTTCAATACCTCGAACTTCTTACTTTCAACTCACACATTTACCTTACTAATTTGAATTCAACACTCTGCGTTGACCTTTTGAAACTGTTGTGCTTGCAACTTGGCTTTTCGAAGAATACTGTTTTCTTACTTGTTTTTCTTTGAAACTGGTATGTCTTTTATTTAATTTTCTGCCTCACCCCTATATGTTTACTTTACATTTTCAGCATCTTTGTTTACTTTACTGCTTATGTTCAGAGATTTGTGTTAATTATGCTCCTTCCTTGCCTTTTCTATTGTGAATCCCTACCCCTACTCCCTTCTATGTGTTTGAGTTAAGGTTCTTGGCCTGGCAGTACCCTAATTGCTGCCCAGGCTATAACCTGATCCACAATGGATCCTAACTCCTAAATTGGCTAACAGGCTGGTCAGGGGTGTGCCAGCATCCTAATTGCTGGGCATGACCACTACACTTATTCTTTAGACCCTTAAGTTCTGCCCCTCTCTTATGAGCCTTGCTTTGGGACCTTGAGTTCCCTCTGAACTTGGACATCTGAGGGCTGGCATTTCCACACTACACTATGATCTTAATTTTGCAATGTGTTTGGGGTGTAAGCACTGCCCGGAGCCCTTTGAGACTCTCGGGAACTTTGACACATCCCAAATATGAGAAAGGATTTTGGAAATCTGATTATGGAAGTTGGTTTATCTCATATTGTTGGACTTTGAAGTCTGAATTAAGCTGTTTGGATGTAGCTGGAGCTTCTGATGTAATTTTACTTTTCTTTTTCTGATTCATTTGGGTCTGTAATAATTTGTAATAACAATTGGGGATGGCTAGTGGAAAGGGATGGGGGTGAATGCATGCCAAGGGTAGAAAAACCTGCCTATAGGTTATTTACAATTTCCGCATTCTGCATTTTAAAACTCATGCCTATAAATTCTGCATTTTCTGCATCTTAGAAATTATGCCTATAAGTTCTGCATATAGAAATCATGATCTTAGGGTTCTGCACATCTGCATCGTAGAAATTATGTCTATAAGTCCTGCACTTCTGCATTTTAGAAATTATGCCTGTAAGTTCTGCATATAGAAATCATGATCTTAGGTTTCTGCACATCTGCATATACATGCCATTAGGCAAACAATCATAGGTTTAATAAATAACCAACTTCACCCTAGATACTATGCCTATAGGACTCTTGCATTTATGTATTTGTTTAAAACCAACTACGCTTAAAAATCATGCCTGTAGGAATAATCAACTGAACCAGCTTCGTCTATTTCATCTACGAGTCTAAAATCAGTCATAAGGTCGTCAAAAATCTGCAGATCTTTCGTTTGTATAACCAGCAACCTTTTTCCTAAAATCAGTACGCTCTATTAGATCTCACGCCTATAAGTCTCACTTAGACAAACTATTAGGTAATTAATTACGTTAATTTTTTGATAAACTACATCCAGACAAGGCCTAATTCGGACTTCTTATCTGAAAATTTGTAATAAATCAGCCACCCGCCTTTGCATAATTTTAATTAAAGACCTAACCAGTACTTGAAGTCATGCTATATTTGCTCTTTTAAGTGAGGAGGCCTGTGTGAGCCTTAATTGCTATTTGTTTCCCCCTAACTGTTTATGTGTTTTTTTTTTGCTTGTCGCCTAGACTTTTATCCTTTCGAAACTCCGAAAAGCCCCAAATCCCCTCCCTTTAGGACTAGTAGTCTCAATGCCTCCGAGACTGATAGGATTGGGACGAGTAATAGCATGCATTATGTAACGATACTATCCTGCGCTTTAATACCTTAACGGGGTGGGAAGGGTAGATATGGATATGATGACCGATGCGATAATACCTCATGTAGCCCCTCTTTGAGGAGTGATTATTGGGTATTGTATTGACGTGATCCACATTAATCATAAACCTAGGACCCCCTCCCTTTTACTTGCTTTCGTCTATCTCTTTTAAATTGTCTAAATCTTTCATAAAATTTCTGCCCTCTTTACCTTTCCCCAAGTTTTAATTTATTTGCAATGTTGTATGCGAATCCCTCCTACTTGAGCCCTTAATTGCTTACTTGATTATGTGAAGTCACAATTGTAGCATGGCCAGGAACCACACTAGTGGATCTTGGGGGGGTGCCTAACACCTTCCTCCCGAGATAATTTCAAGCCCTTACCCATTCTCTAGTTCTTCTTCTTCTTCTTCTTTTTATCTCCTTCTTAGTGTCTTGATACACTCAATCATTAGGTGGCGAATCTTCTAAATCTCAAACCCAATTACCAAAAGGAAAAGAGTTGTCCGCCCAAATGTCGTAAACCCGATTTCGCCTTTAGAAAAAGGGGGCATCGACATGCGTTAAAGTGGGAAGAGCATAGATGCTTCGCTTTCATGGTGGCATTCTTGGGTCTTCTAGTGTTTCCCAGGAAGGATGGGAATATTGATGTACGGGTAGCTGGAGTCGTCAATAGATCGATTACCAATGCCAAAAGCACCCTCACACCTATGATAGTATCTGAAATATTCCGAGCTCTCACAGCTTGCAAAGCCGGAGTAGATTTTTCCGAAGGGTGCAATTTGTTACTGCAAATGTGGATGATTGAGCACCTGTGTCATCGTCCGCGGTACATAAACTACGGATCTACAGGGAAAAGCTGCATAGAGGAGTATGGTACAAGGGTCGATGGGTTCAAAATGCCAGAAGGGGTCGTAGATTGGATATCTTGCCTTCGCTTCGTGACTACAGATCAGATAGAATGGACGTTGGGTTGGCTTCCTGTTAATGAGATCATATACATGCCTGCCACCGGTCCCCACTTCCTCCTGATAGGTCTCAGAAGTATACAACCTTATGCCCCGTACCGGATTTTGAGACAGCTAGGAAGATGCCAAATAGTCCCCAAGGACAAAGACCTTAGCATTCATGCAGTCGAGATCCGCTCTGATGGCCAATTTCATGAAGCAGTGGTTCGCCAGATCTGGAGTGAGTGTCAATATATTTGACGGCGAACACCCGAGTACGTGATTTATCCAAAGGTAAATTCTCGTCCAGTTACCTTGCTTGGTATAAAAGGAGTGTTGAGTTTGGAAGACCAGCTAAAAGACCCCACCTCCAAGAATTTGTTGAAGCATCACAAGAACAATGGGAATGGCTGACCAAATAAAATGAATAGAGGGCCACCATAAGCAAGTTGGAAGGGCAAATCAGAGATCTTAAATTTGATAGTGGTGTGCAAGCCGCTGCAGATGAGGGTGAAAAGAAAAAGTTGGCCCAAAAAAATGAAGTCCTCCGAGCCCAAATCCAGAAGATGAAAATAGCAGCTGAAAACCAAGTAAGAAGTAGAGCAGATGAAAAACTCATAAACGGTCTCAGGAGGAAAGTATGTGAGTATGGGAATGATTTTGAAAAATCCGAAGGTAGTCTGGCAAGATCCTGGGCACAGTTGGTGAAGAACGTAGAAGGACGGACAGAGTTTGTTCGGGAATTAAAAGGAAAATATGATAGAGAGGTCGCAGATCTAAAGAAGAAGCTAACTACCATCGAGAATGAAATGACTAAACAAGCAAAGAACTTCAAGGCAGAGAGGGAACATTGTTATGCATTAATTCCCCGAATGGAAGAGGACATGCAATAATTGCAGGAGCAAATCCATAATGATGCCCAAGTTCTGGAAGCTAGATCTCAACAAATTGGGCACCTGCTCCAAGTTAAAGGCATCATTAGAGAGAGGATTAGTGGAATTGCTGACTATATCGTTATAAAATGTCAT
This sequence comes from Nicotiana attenuata, assembly GCF_001879085.1. Classification (NCBI taxonomy): domain Eukaryota; kingdom Viridiplantae; phylum Streptophyta; class Magnoliopsida; order Solanales; family Solanaceae; genus Nicotiana; species Nicotiana attenuata. The sequence continues at coordinate 51,227,774 of NC_031994.1, forward strand.
GAGTGTGAGGATATGACTAGATCCACTTTCTTCGCCGCAGTGATGACTTTTGTTCACCAGATAATGGATGACCTGGATCGTCTCCAAGGAGATCTTGCACATAGGCCCGCGGCGAGACCGACTGATGTCCCGCGGGCCCCTGGAGTAGTTTTGGAAGCACTTATGTATTCCTGATTTTCTTTTCGAGTCTGTATTTCAGTTTCCTTTTCGAGTCTGTTTTGAGTATGTTTTAGTTTTCCAGTTCTTAAGTATGTATGATGGAGTCTTTGTAATAGAGAAAAATTAGAAGTTTTTATTTTAATGAAAATTTTAAAAAACCCAAAAAAAAATTATTTATTTCTTTTATTTTATTTCGCATATATCCCTACGTGATGATCTGATTCACGCGGCGTCATGATACTTAGGCAATCTCCATCGGATTCGGTCATGGTTTTAGATAACTCAAATAAGAGAGAAAACAAGAAAAAGAGAGAAAACAAGAAAAAAAAAGAGAAAACAAGAATAAGAGAGAAGACAATGCAAGAGAGAGAGTGCAAAGAAAAGAGAACAAATAATGAAAAGCGCAGAAAGAAAAGAAAGATGCAAAGATTTGGGAGATAAACAAAAGCCGGGATGAGACACACAACCGTTGCAAAATATGTAGAAACACATTTAACTGTCTAGGTGCATTGCATTCCCTAATGTGCAATTTCCTATGTGTTAATTGTCTCAAACTAACCGGTTTGTTGTGTATGTTGTTAAGACCAGGTTCTGTTTTTAAGGTGGTGGGTTTTGTGGTAACCTGGCTTCGCACCCTTACTTTACAAGATCCAAGGGAAGTGTCGAAATGTCGTCAGAGAGTCATCTACCAACAATTCCCATCCCAGAGGACAGCCCGTTGTCGGTTATCCCAACGTCAGAGTTAGCGACTGCTGAAGAGAATAGGGCACTACGCCTCCGCATGTTGGAAATGTGGGACGCTTGGTCTAACGGTAGAGAGCCTCCTAGTGCAATACCTGGTTTCCCCGAGTTGATTCCCAGAACAAGTGGAACCTCCAACATCCCAATAAATTACCCGAATACCCCACTCGGATACCCCACCATGTCAGCCCATTTCGCCGGAACGCCTTCTGAGGTTCGCCCCCAGGCACTGATTTTGGGAGTGGCTTCTAACATATTCACCGCACTACCAACCTCGGCCACGGCACAGCCAACATTGCCCAGGCCAAGCTTTGAGCCGTCATCCTTTACTTTCCAAACACCACCATTTCTACTGGACATGGCTCATGCCACCACAAACTCCTACCCTCAACAACCTCGGTCTGAATTTACTGCGGGACAAGAGAGAACTATAAAGAATCCCGAGCAAGAGGAGATCACTCGAAAAATGAAAAGCATAGAACAAAGTCTCAAGAACATACAAGGCCTGAGTGGCCAGAAGAGTGTATCCTACGCTGACTTGTGCATGTTCCCGCATGTTCATCTGCCCATCGGTTTCAAGACTCCCAAATTTGAGAAATATGATAGACATGGGGATCTCATAGCTCACCTGAAGAGGTATTGCAATTAGTTGAGGGGATCGGGCGGAAAAGAAGAGCTCCTAATGGCTTACTTCGGGGAAAGTTTAGTCGGGATTGCATCCGAATGGTATATGGATCAAGACATCTCCCGCTGGCACATATGGGATGACTTGGCCCGAGACTTTGTCCGGCAGTTCCAGTACAATGTGGACATAGCTCCAGATAGAAACTCTTGGTCCATTTTCAAAAAGGAGTCTTCGGAGAGCTTCCGAGAGTATGCTGTCAAGTGGCGCGAACAAGCTGCCANATGTCCCGCGGGCCCCTGGAGTAGTTTTGGAAGCACTTATGTATTCCTGATTTTCTTTTCGTGTCTGTATTTCAGTTTCCTTTTCGAGTCTGTTTTGAGTCTGTTTTAGTTTTCCAGTTCTTAAGTATGTATGATGGAGTCTTTGTAATAGAGAAAAATTAGATGTTTTTTTAATGAAAATTTGAAAAACCCAAAAATTGTTTATTTTATTTCGCATTTATCCCTTGAACTACGTGATGATCTGATTCGCGCGACGTCACGATACGTAGGCAATCCTCATCGGATCCGGTCATAGCTATAAATAACTCGAATAAGAGAGAGAATGGTGAAAAGAAGGCACAAGAAAAGAGAGAAAATAATACAAAAGAGAGAGAGCGCAAAGAAAAGAGAGGAAATAATGAAAAGCATAAAGAAAAGAAAAGATTCAAAGATCCGCAAAGGTAACAAAAGCCGGGATGAGACATGCAACCATTGCAAAGCATGTAGAAAAACGTTAACTGTCTAGGTGCATTGCATTCCCCAACGTGCGATTCCCTATGTGTTAATTGTCTCAAACCAACCGGTTTGTTGTGTATGCTGTTGAGACTAGGTTCTGTTTTTAAGGTGGTTGGTTTTGTGGTAACCAGGCTTCGCACTCTTACTATACAAGATCCAAGGGAAGTGTCAAAATATCGTCAGCGAGTCATCTACCAACAATTCCCATCCCAGAGGACAGCCCGTTGTCGGTTATCCCAACGTGAGAGTCAACAACTGCTGAAGAGAACAGGGCATTGCGCCTCCGCATATTGGAAATGTGGGATGCTTGGTCTAACAGTAGAGAGCCGCCTAGTGCAATACCTGGTTTCCCCAAGCTGGTTCCCTTCTGAGGTTCGCCCCCAGGCACTAATTTCGGGAGTGGCTTCTAACATATTCACCGCACCACCAACCTCGGCCATGGAACATCCAACATTGCCCAGGCAGGGATTTAAGCTGTCATCCTTTACTTTCCAAATACCACAATTTCTACCAGACACAACTCATGCCACTACAAACTCCTACCCTCAACAACCTCGGTATGAGTTTACTGCAGGACAAGAGAGAACTGTAAAGAATCCCGAGTGGCTAGAAGAGTGTCTCCTACACTGACTTATGCATGTTCCCGCATGTTTATCTGCCCATCGATTTCAAGATTCCCAAATTTGAGAAATATGATGGACATGGGGATCCCATAGCTCACCTGAAGAGGTATTGCAATCAGTTGAGGGGAGCGGGCAGAAAAGAAGAGCTCCTAATGGCTTACTTCGGGGAAATTTAGTCGGAATTGCATCCGAATGGTATATGGATCAAGACATCTCCTGCTGGCACATATGGGATGACTTGGCCCAAGACTTTGTCCGGTAGTTCCAGTACAATGTGGACATAGCTCCAGATAGAAACTCTTTTCCAATTTCAAAAAGAAGTCTTCGGAAAGCTTCCGAGAGTATGCTGTCAAGTGGCGCGAACAGCTGCCAGGGTA
>NC_031994.1:51231174-51289806 GCF_001879085.1 Nicotiana attenuata
ATTATCTAGACTTCATTTTTTCCATTAATATTTTGTACACCGTTCCTTTTTGCTTTAAAAGAAAACCATCTCTTATCTTCAACTATTTTCTTTTTTGTCTTCTCTTTTTTAAGAAAATAAAAAAAATCATGGAGAAAAGTGGTGGCAATAAAAGAAAGAAGAAGCAGATGAGTGGGGGAGGCAGCGGCGAAGGGTGATAGGTAGTAGGGAAAGAAAATATATTATTTTGAACACCATAATATATATTTACAATACTTACTTCTTTTTTTTGCAATGTCAGCATTTTGTGTTTAATAGGTACATTTTTTTTAAGTAGAAATGACATGAGATAGCCACTCTAAAGGACTGATATTTAATAATTAGTCAGTGCGTCATGAATTTTAATTTTTCAATTCAATTTTTCAGGACAAAAATTTCCTGAGTTGTTTTGAAGTTGAGATTTTTAGTTTAAAATTTCTAGACAAAAATAAGTATTGGCTAATCCTTAAATAGCATATGATGCTTAGCTTAAAGTATATATATTTATATGTATATCTCCTCATGTTTTACTCGTGTTTCGTGGATTTCAGACGTAAAATGTGTTGATTTATATTAATTGAGGTATTTTTATGTGTAGGAATGATCCGAGAGCAATTGGGGGCGAAAGGTGCGAGATTAGAGCCAAAACAGATGAAAAAGGGGAAGGTGGCATTTTCAGCGCTGCACGCTACCTGTGGCGCCCCAGACAGTGTGCTCAATTTACCAGCGCCAAGGACGGCGCCTAGCGTTGGGCTGGACGCTGGTGACGGCAATTCTGTCCAACTTTGCCTGGGACAAGGTTATTTCGGGCCTAGACCTACCCAACACGTATAAAAGCAAGACTAAGCTTACTTTTAGAGGGGAGACGCCACTTTGAAGGGAGAATATGGACGAGAAACATTAATGAGCGAAGATATCTCAGTTTTCTTCATCTTTTCTTAGTATTTTCAATTATCCAACACGTATGAATTTGTTTGATACTGTCATGAGTGGCTAAAACCCATAGTTCTTGGATTGTGATTTAGCCATGAATATTATTGTTTAACGTTGACTTAACCTTGATTATAATTCACCAATATATGATTGTTTCTTTAATTCTGTGATTAATTGCTTAATTGTCTGGCCAGCAGTTAGGTTCTATTTACTATCATGCTATACTTGGGAAAGTCGTGTTTAGATTAGAGAAGAATTGAAGAGAGCATGATCTTAACTCTTAGGGGGACGGATTTGTGGTTAGGATAGGAATATACCTAGTCACTGTTTATTAAATATCGTAATCTTAATGCGTTCTTAATAGATTGATTTTGTCACGACCCCGGTTCGCCCTCCGTGAACCATTGTGATGGCACCTAGTCTCTACAACTAGGTAAGCCTAACAATGCGGAATATAAACAATAATTGCGGAAAAAATAATTAAAAATTGAACTAGTAAAATGAAACAGTGTTTAAGGTGCCGCTCGGCACATACAATAACAACTCTCGAAGCTAACAACAATTCGCAAAACCCGAAATCTCACGAATCACAAGCTAAGAGATACATAAGAAGCTCTAACTCCGGAAATGTATGAACAAAGGAAAATTTCTGAAGGGCTATACTTATTACAGAAAGATAGAAAGGGACTCCTCGGTCTGCGGACGCGGCAGATATACCTCGAAGTCTCTACAGAAGCGCCTCGCCTCAAGGATGATAAGACGGAGTGGAAGTACAAATCATCACAATCAATCCCTGACATAGCCCACCTTATCTCGCCACGTGTGCAAATAATAATATACTAAGTGCCCGCCTTGTTTCGCATCATAATGTTCCCACCTTGTCTCGCCACATGCGCAACCCACATATAAGCATATATATACATATCCCGCCTTACCACGACGCATGTGCAATATATCAATAATAGCAATAGCACGGCAGAAACCTCGTGCAACCCCATAATAACAGCTGCACGGCAGAAACCTCGTGCATCACAATATCAACAACTGCACAGCAGAAACCTCGTGCATCACAATATCAACAACCGCACGACAGAAACCTCGTGCACCACCACAACAAGTACAACAACAACAATGACAACATACACAAGAACACGACGAGTAATTCAACTCAAGAACTTTCGATCACAAGGAGACGGTAAAACTAGCTCACAAGGAATAACCACAATAGACAAATACTAAGCGTGATAAGAACAACTCAACAAGAGAGAAAATAATATGAAGCAACGATCCCACAATATGTAATTTAATATACAAGGAAACTAACACGAATCAAATAATTCCAATTAAGGAAATGTCAACTATATATAAATTATCTAAACTTCTTTAAGGTTGGGCAATTTACGAAGATTATACAATAATTTCAATTAAGGATGAGCAGCGGGAAGAAAATCATCACCTCAATCAACACCAAACAATTACAGGGGAGATAATAATGATTTCCAATAAAGACGAGCAGTTATGAAAGATAGCATGACAATAGAAGAGGTAAAAATATTCAGTTAAGCAAAATAAGAGTCAATTAGGCATTAAGAATGAATTATGAGCAAATAAATTCCAATTAGAGCATGTAGAGGTGAAACTAGTAACTGGAAAACTCAAGCATATCAAGTACACATTCATACACAGTGAATATCAAGACCTAAGAACCCTAAAAGGCTAATTTTTCCACAAATAAGTCCGAGCACGCACTCGTCACCTCGCGTACACGAACCACAATCAACATAGCCCTAAGGGAAAGTCCCCCACACAAGGTTAGGCAAGATACTTACCTCAAAGACAACAAACCGATACTCTAAGATGCACTTCTCGGGTGAAAAGACCTCCAGACGGCTCAAATCTAACCAAATTAACTTCAAAGCACAAATAAAACACATAAGAGACTATTCCGGATCATAAAGTCTCAATCTTGATCAAATTCTAAAAATCGGCCCAAAAGTCGACCCCCGGGACCGCACCTCGGAACTCGACAAATTTTACAAAAACTGATTACCCATTCCGATACGAGTTCAACAATACAAAATTTATCAATTTCCGATACCATTTGGTCCCTCAAATCACGATTTTTCATTTTAGAACCTTTCTTCAAAACCAACTCCTTCCCCAACCCACTCATGGAATATATTTAATTATAGCTGAAGAACACTTACCCAATCAAATTTCGTGAAAAACCCACCAAAAATCGCCAAGAACCGAGCTCTAGAAGTCAAAATGTGATGAAAATGGTGAAACCCTCGATTTTGGAATATATTCTGTCTGCCTAGGTTTTTGTGCATCGCGAACGCGAAGAGAGGACCGCGTTCGCGAAGAAGAAAAATTAAGTCTGCCCAGGTTTGCCCATCGGGAACGCGATGATGAGCTCGCGAACGCGGAGAAGAAAGGCAGGAACCTACGCGAACGCGAAGGGAGGGACGCGAACGCAAAGAAGGAAAATGCAGGGCTTCACGAACGTGAGGAGTGGGACGGGAACGCGAAGAAGGATTTCGAGGTGGTCAGCAACAAGGCATCGCGAATGCGAGAGGCTGTTCGCGATCGTGAAGGAGGATACGAGAAGCAGCAAAACAGTAGTTCAAACATAGGGAAAAATGACTCGTAGCCCATCCGAAACACACCCGAGGCTCCCGGGACCCCGTCTAATCACACAAACAAGTCATATAACCTAACACGGACTCGCTTGAGGCTTCAAATCACATAAAACAACACCAAAACAACGAATCAAACCAAAAATCAAACTTATGAATTTCCAAATCTTCAAATATCAAATCTCATGCCGAAACCTATCAATTCAACTCGGAATAACGCCAAATTTTGCAAACAAGTCCTAAATGACATATCGGAGATGCTCCAACTCTCGGAATCGCATTTCGACCCCTATATCACAAAAGTCAACTATGGGTCAAACTTCTCCATTTTCCAAACTTCAACTTTTCCAACTTTCGCCGAAATGCCTCAATTTACCCAACGGACCTCCAAATCCGAATGCGTACGCGCGCCTAAGTCCAAAATCACCATACGAAGCTGTTGGAATCATCAAAAGTTCATTCCGGGGCCGTTTACTCAAAAGTCCAATTCCGGTCGAATTCTCGCCGTTTAAACTTCCAAAACTAGATTCCTTCTTCCAATTTGACTCTCAATAATCCATTAACTGAATCCAACCATGCACGCAAGTCGATACTCATATTATGAAGCTGTTCAAGATTGTGCACCACCGAACGGATCTTAAATTCTAGTAACGAATGGCCGGGTCGTTACATCCTCCCCTCTTAAAACCAAAGTTCGTCCTCCAACGTGCCAAGATTTGCCTCGAGTCCTCAAGTCACTGAATGCACACTTCCAACATACACCCGCGGGTGATCCCACGTCACCCCAACCCACATAAGCCCGACGATACCATCTCGACTGAAATTTAGCCTTTCTAGCAATACGAATAAGCCTTAGAACCAGAATTCTCACCTTCCATCCATTTCAAAAAGACCCGATTCTAAATCTATACCCGGTATCAGTCTCAACCAGTTGCATCAATTCATACCAACACCCATGTAGTACAACCTTACAACACGACACATCACATATAGGCCCAGAGTAATATTTCTGATCACAATATTCGCCCAAAATCAAATTTAGCACCGGCCATAATCCTCATATTCAATAGGAACCCGTTTCAAACCTCCACAACACTGGCGATGATATAATAACCATGAAAGCCACATAACTAAACACCCGAATCACCAAATCTCAGCTAATACCAACGGGCACACACCCCACAAGCTAAAACTCAAGAAGCACAGAACGAAAATGACTGAATATGGGAAGGAAAACACATAAGGAAACTATCAAACAAGCCAGACAAGCACAAATTTTCTATCAATACTAATCTACAAAACAATCTAACAAGAAAGAATTAAAGCATATAAAAGAATCACAAGAATCTCATCTCATACTAATATAACTCCCACCGCGGTACACAGTCAGGTCTCAACACATCAAAATACATGAAATCACGAGCATCCCGCCCTCCACTCTAAATCACAAGTACGGTTAAAAATCACAGCTCGTACCCAAAAAAATACTCAGAAATCACATCAAACCTACCAAAATGGACAACAGGAATTTACTTCTAGTCTCATAACTCTCGACAATGGCTAGGAACAGACGATAGACATGGCTATCACTCATAGAACCTCCCAACAGGGTAATCACATAAACAAAGTGTTAATCATGAAACACACCCATAAATGGAGCAACAAATAAGGGAATTCACCCCGATAAGCAGAACTGTAATGAACTACGGATGGTGCTCCTCTATAGCAAACCGAAATCATACCTGAATGGAATTTAGTTGGCGTAGCGGCCTTAAGCCTACTACATGAAAAACATCAACGAGTCGGGCCTCCCCCTCTTGGGCGCCCTCTACTCGCTTGAATACCTCGTTGTGACACATCGGCCCGAAGTCTGGGACAATCTCTCACCATATGGCTAGTATCTCCACACTCAAAACAACCTCTCTGCTGACGAGGTTGTGGGAACTGTGCGGTATGGGTATCCCGAGACCCATGAACACCTGTGTCACTATGCAAAGCCTGAAGCGCGAACTGAACTGGCTGACCCACAAAACCTCTACCATGTCGCACCCTACCTCCAAAATAAGGACCAGCAGATCTCCCCGGTCTAAGAGGCCTCCTCGCCTTTTCAAACTCTCTTTCCTGGTCTCGTTTGCCCTCTCTCTCATGGCCCCGTCTGTCCTCTCTCTCCCTAGCAAGCATACCCTCTATCCTCCTAGCAATGCTCACCACCTGTTGATAAGAAATATCCATCTCCAACTCACGAGCCATGCTAGACCTGATGCTGGGAATAAGCCCCTCAATAAATCGGCGAACCCTCTCGCGAACAGTAGAAACCAAGGCTGGGGCATGTCTAGCCAAGCTGGTGTAACGGACAACATACTCTGAGATAGTCATAGTACCTGGCTCAAATGCTCAAACTCTGCACTCCATGCATCCCTGAGGCTCTGAGGGACAAACTCTCTCAGGAACATATCTGAAAACTGGGTCCAAGTCAGTGAAGCTGCCTCATCCGAACTGTCTAACTCATAGGTGTGCCACCACTCATAGGCGGCTCCTCGAAGCTGGAAGGCGGTGAAAGAAACCCCACTCGATTCTGATATACCCATAGTGCGTAGGATACAGTGACACTCCTCCAGAAATCCCAAGGCATCATCTGATGCTAAACCACTGAATACAGGAGGCTTGTACTTATTGAACCTCTCAAGCCTTGGCTGCTCGTCCTCGGAAGCCGATACCCTGTCCTTGGGCTGAACTGGCACTGCAGGCGGCACGGGAATAATCTCAGGGACCTGCTCAACATGCACTCGCTGCTCAGGAGTGCGGGCGGCAGGAGTCTGTGCTCCTCCCCTGGCCTGAGATGTGGCTGCAGCAAGGGGAAGCAACCCTGCCTAAGCCAAAGTGGTGTACATGCTCAAGAACTGCGCAAGAGTCTCCTGAAGAGCTGGAGTAGTAGTAGCAGTAGGCGTATCAGGTGCCTGGACTCCGGCTGGAACTGCTGGTGGTACCTTGGTGGCAGCTCGTGCGGGTGCTCTGGTTGCACCACGTGCGCGTCCTCGGCCTCTACCCCGGCCCCGACCTCTGACGGCTGTAGTAGGGGGCACGGGTGCCTGATCATCTCGGGTAGCACGTGTCCTCACCATCCGTGAGAGAATAGAAGACAGAGATTTAGGATTGTGATGTCAAAAATCTCGCACGACAGGGAAATCAAATGAAGTGGGATTTTCCTAACGGTTACATAGCGTCTCGCAGATAAGTACAGACGTCTCCGTACCGATCCGCGAGACTCTAATAAACTGGCTTGTGATTCATGACTCCTATGAACCTAGAGCTCTGATACCAACTTGTCACGACCCCGGTTCGCCCTCCGTGAACCATCGTGACGGCACCTAGTCTCTACGACTAGGTAAGCCTAACAATGCGGAATATAAACAATAATTGCAGAAAAAAATAATTAAAAACTGAAATAATAAAATGATACAGTGTTTAAGGTGCCGCTCGGCACATACAATAACAACTCTCGAAGCTAACAGCAATTCCCAAAACTCGGAATCTCACGAATCACAAGCTAAGAGATACATAAGAAGCTCTAACTCCGAAAATGTCTAAATAAAGGAAAATTTCTAAAGGGCTATACTTATTACAGAAAGATAGAAAGGGACTCCTCGGTCTGCGAACGCGGCAGATATACCTCGAAGTCTCTACAGAAGCGCCTCGCCTCAAGGATGATAAGACGGGGTGGAAGTACCTGGATATGCACAAAAAAAATGTGCAGAAGAGCAGCATGAGCACACCACAGCGGTGCCTAGTAAGTATCAAGACTAACCTCGATGGGGTAGTGACGAGGAACAGTCAAGACACCTACTGGTCCAATAAACTGTACAAATATAGGAACAATGGAACATGATGTATATATATATAAAAACTACACGAAATGGTTAACAATACTACAATCACAGTAAGGGAAGAAAAACAGCAAGTAACAGCGGAAATACCAAAAATAATGACATAGAAGAGCGAATGAAAACACAAACCCAAATCCTAAATTCACAATACAGTAAATGTAAGCAATAACTCAGGTCCTACGATAGTGTTCCCATCAGGTCTTATCCAACAACTTCCATGAAGTACCAAATCTTGGACAATTTACAGCTCACGAGCCCCAGTACCTGAAATCTAACACTTGGCATCCTGTGCCCCCATCAACCTCATGGTCATGCTGATAACTCACTCGCAAACTAGAGCCACTCTCACATATATAACAAGTAAACGAGGGTATACATCTATATTCAGCAAAATCAGGAAAACTTCACATCTAATAGGAGTGTTCAACTACGTGTATGCTTGTGCAAGTGCTTTAACATAGTTCCTACCAGCTAATAAGCGCAAGGAAAAGAACGGACAGCACGTAAGATGTTTCCTCAAAATTTCCACGAGATAAAGCTCATACAGGTAAGCGTACCACAACACAATATTAAACAACAAGAATACCCCCAGGCCATCACAAATCATCACAATCAATCCCTGACATAGCCCACCTTATTTCGCCACGTGTGCAAATAATAACATACTAAGTGCCCGCCTTGTTTTGCCACACATGCATCATAATGTTCCCACCTTGTCTCGCCACATGCGCAACCCACATATAAGCATATATATACATATCCCGCCTTACCACACCGCATGTGCAATATATCAATAATAGCAATAGCACGGCAGAAACCTCGTGCAACCCCATAATAACAGCTGCACGGCAGAAACCTCGTGCATCACAATATCAACAACCGCATGGCAGAAACCTCGTACATCACAATATCAACAACCGCACGGCAGAAACCTTGTGCACTACCACAACAAGTGCAACAACAACAATGACAACATACACAAGAACACGATGAGTAATTCAACTCAAGAAATTTCGATCACAAGGAGACGGTAAAACTAGCCCACAAGGAATAACCACAATAGAGAAATACTAAGCGTGATAAGAACAACTCAACAAGAGAGAAAATAATATGAAGCAACGATCCCACAATATGTAATTTAACAACAAGGAAGCTAACACGAATCAAATAATTCCAATTAAGGAAATATCAACTATATATAGATTATCTAAACTTCTTTTAAGGTTGGGCAATTTACGAAGATTATACAATGATTTCAATTAAGGATGAGCAGCGGGAAGAAAATCATCACCTCAATCAACACCAAACAATTACATGGGAGATAATAATGATTTCCAATAAAGATGAGCAGTTATGAAAGATAGCATGACAATAGAAGAGGTAAAAATATTCAGTTAAGCAAAATATGAGTCAATTAGGCATTAAGAATGAATTATGAGCAAATAAATTCCAATTAGAGCATGTAGAGGTGAAACTAGTAACTGGAAAACTCAAGCATATCAAGTACACATTCATACACAGTGAATATCAGGACCTAAGAACCCTAAAAGGCCAATTTTTCCACAAATAAGTCCGAGCACGCACTCGTCACCTCGCGTACACGAACTACAATCAACATAGCAGACTCAAATCCTAAGGGGAAGTCCCCTACACAAGGTTAGGCAAGATACCTGCCTCAAAGACGACAAACTGATACTCTAAGATGCACTTCTCGAGTGAAAAGACCTCCGGACGGCTCAAATCTACCCAAATTAACTTTAAAGCACAAATAAAACACATAAGAGACTATTCCGGATCATAAAGTCTCAATCTTGATCAAATTCTAAAAATCGTCCCAAAAGTCGTCCCCCGGGACCGCAACTCGGAACCCGATAAATTTTACAAAAACTGATTACCCATTCTGCTACGAGTTCAACAATACAAAATTTATCAATTTCCGATACCATTTGGTCCCTCAAATCACGATTTTTCATTTTAGAACCTTTCTTCAAAATCAACTCCTTCCCAACCCAAAACACAATTAAATGATAAAAATAAAGACAAATTCATGGAATATATTTAATTATAGTTGAAGACCACTTACCCAATCGAATTTCGTGAAAAACCCACCAAAAATCGCCAAGAACCGAGCTCTAGAAGTCAAAATGTGATGAAAATGGCGAAACCCTCGATTTTGAAATATATTCTGTCTACCCGGGTTTTTGTGCATCGCGAATGCGAAGAGAGGAACGCGTTCGCGAAGAAGAAAAATTAATTCTGCCCAGGTTTGCCCATCGCGAACGCGATGATGAGCTCGCGAACGCGGAGAAGAAAGGCAGGAACCTACGGGAACGCGAAGGGAGGGACGCGAACGCGAAGAAGGAAAATGCAAGGCTTCGCGAACGCGAGGAGTGGGAAGCGAACGCGAAGAAGGATTTCGAGGTGGTCAGCAACATGGCATTGCGAACGCGAGAGGCTGTTCGCGATCGCGAAGGAGGATACCAGAAGCAGCAAAACAGCAGTTCAAACATAGGGAAAAATGACCTGTATCCCATCCGAAACACACCCGATGCTCCCGGGACCCCGTCTAATCACACAAACAAGTCATATAACCTAACATGGACTCGCTCGAGGTTTCAAATCACATAAAACAACACCAAAACAATGAATCAAACCAAAAATCAAACTTATGAATTTCCAAATCTTCAAATATCAAATCTCATGCCGAAACCTATCAATTCAACTCGGAATAACGCCAAATTTTGCAGACAAGTCCTAAATAACATAACGGAGCTGCTCCAACTCTCATAATCGCATTCTGACCCCTATATCACAAAAGTCAACTATGGGTCAAACTTCTCCGTTTTCCAAACTTCAACTTTTCCAACTTTCGCCGAAATGCCTCAATTTACCCTACGGACCTCCAAATCCGAATCCGGACACGCGCCTAAGTCCAAAATCACCATACGAAGCTATTGGAATTATCAAAACTTTATTCCGGGGCCGTTTACTCAAAATTCCAATTCCGGTCAAATTCTCGCCGTTTAAACTTCCAAAACTAGATTCCTTCTAATTTGACTCTGAATCATCCATTAACTGAATTCATCCATGCATGCAAGTCGATACTCATATTATGAAGCTGTTAAAGATCGTGCGTCGCCGAACGGATCTTAAATTCTCGTAACTATCAGCCGGGTCGTTACAGATTTTATAGGAATATATGCGTTAATCTATTTTGAATAGGCGAGTAGTACTTCGGGAGAAGGCTATGAGAGCAATTATCGATTTATTAGCAACCATGAGTGAATTGTATGAAAAGGAGAGTTAACTAGAACACAATAGTTGGTAAATCGATCACAACCCTGCAATATTTGTCTCTACTGAATACATAACAACCATTTTACTACTTGATAATTTAGTTACTACTTAGAATTATTATTTAGTATAATTACACTCTTGAACTTGAATTGGCTCGACTGAATAGCAATCTTGGTGGATTTAGTGGGTAGTTGATACAAGTCTCTGTGGGTTCGACACTTGACTTATCATTTTATTACTTGTACGACCACATATACTTGCGTGTGCGTTTGGGAGCAACAACATACCTAAGAATGACTATTTGTGCACTTGCTCCAATTTTTAGTCATGTTAGAGTGCCTAGTAGAAACAAACTCTAGTTAAAGTGTCAAAATAAAAAGTCATGGCAACTTTAAGTGGCCACATACGTATTAGGCCTAAATCAAAATCAAGTATTCCATTAATTAACTCTTGGGATTCTTACCTTCCTATACTACATATGAAACTTTATTACTCTCCCTAATCAAGTTTTAATTTAATTACATGGCAATTGATAATAGATGATAATCATGCAAGTGAGCTAATATTTACACTCTAATTTGGCCACACTTTACCTATGTTTGATTGTAAAAGATAACAAAATGCTCTAATTACGAGTTTATTCCTTTGCAGGAGCCACTCCGAGCTAGGAGAAAGCTAAAAGAGTGTTTTGGAGTAAATATGGATCATGGAAGGCCAATCGGAGGATAACACGATCGAAAAGGAGAACAAAGAGCAAGGATCAAATCCGCGCCCAGGTCCGCGGTCAATCCGCGGCCGCAGACAGAATTTATGTCAAATCCGCGGTCCATCCGCGGCCGTGGACGGGGTGCTCGGAGCCAAGTATTGCAAGGTTAATTGTGTAATTTTTAGGACGACTCTCCTTGACCTATAAGAAGCCCAACTCGCCCAAATAGAGGATATCGAGATTTTTGAAGTGTTTTTGAAGGCAAGAACAGACAAGAAGCAAGGCGGAAGATTCGACATAGAGTTTTTACCTTTCCTCTTCTTGTTTTTATCATTGAGGAAGAATTATATCGTTATGATTGTGAAAACGATTATGCGTAGCTAAACTTTTAATCTAGATTTTTGTTGGAACCTCTTGGAGGATGAATTTCGTGTTATGTTAATATAGAGTTGCCCTAATATTTTCTCTATTTGTTCAACTATATTGCAATTGTTGTTGATTGAAGGGCCCTCAATCGGCTGTGCCTATTTAGTATGCATTACTCAGGAGAGAGTGTAAATTTAGGTAGTTGTTGAACAACACCACTCCTAACGTATATGAGGGATCAATACGAAGGGTTTAAAGGCGGGATTAGGGATAACGAAACCTTGGGTGCGATCTAAGTGAGCTGTAACTAAGGCCAGCTAGCGTAATTCGGGAGAATTTTTCTAGTATATTGTTGTAATTTACTCGTCGAGAGAGTTAGTAAAGTACATGATTCTACTCTCATCTTTTAGTTTCTTTTGTTTTGTTTTTTTCTTTTTGTTTCTTTCTTTTCATTCTTTGTCTCTTATTTTTGTACTTGTAAGAAAGTAGAATGTAGGTACTCTTATTGATGTGTATTGTTGGTATAATTGTTGATATGTGAAGACATTAGGTTGGTTGGGTTGAAAAACAGTGTTGAAGTTGTGAGGAATAAGGTTTAATTGGTCCTTTTGGTACATTGGGGGGCATATGCACAATAGGTGTTCGTTGAATTGTCCCAATAAACTGTTTAGTATTAAATTGGACCTAGGGGGCGCATGAAGTCTAAGTAAACCGCTCTTGGGTCACCTATTCCACTGATTCTTGATAATTTGGTTGTTGTGTAGGTACAATGAGATCTTCAAAGAAAGAGATGCACTACCGGTGGTTCGTCCCATGCACGTGCATCATCCAGTTCCTGGGCAGTTCGATAGCACCCGGTTGCCTCCAGAGCTGCCCAAGGACCGTTTTGTTGAAAAGGGTATTAGAAAGTCGGTACCAAAACGGAGAATTGAAAGGGGTTGCCTCCAGGCTGAGTGCCCTAATATGTTTAGGGAGCTGACTAGGTGCATGCTTGATATCTTCTTCGAGGAGCCGGAGGATGTGTAACTTGTTGCTTGTTAGGGAATTCTACGCCAATTGTCCCGAACATGAGGATCACGTTTGCATTGTGCGACAAAAGAGGTTGAATGCCTCGATTGAAGTTATCAGGGAGAGTGTATCGCTTTCCTGCATTTACTGGGGAGATGAATTACTATGACACTTACAAGCGTGAACCACAATTGGCAATTGTTTTTCCAAACTATCTGTAAACCAGACAAGGAGGTAGGGTGGGTTACTCAAGGATCGAAGTTGCACTCCTCCTCACTCACCTTTGAAGGAAAGTGTTTGGTTGTACATTCATCAACAAGTCGACTGCTGCCGATCCCACAACACCACTAAAGTCAATGGACCGCGAGCTGCTTTGATTGGTGCTTTATGAATGGCCACGGATTTTTGATGTGGCCGAGGTTATTCACTCAGAGATGTTCATCCGTTCACCACTCAGGAGGTATGGGTTCTTCTTTCCCATCTCTGGTCACTCAATTATGTCGGGCTGTAGGGGTATCAGAAGAATCTCCATTGTAGACGGCAAGGTGAAGAAAGAAACCATGTTTCCGAGCTTCCAAAGGTGACCATTGGGAAAGAGGCAAGGCAGCCAGTTCAACTGATAGTGATGATTTTTGAGGCATCTGAGGAGGGGATGATGAGCTGGATGAAGTGGGGTTGAGTCGCCCTCCCATGAGCATGTTGCGGAAGCCGAAGGGCCGTTTGGGGTTGTCGGGTTACACGCTGGCAGCCTTTAGAGCAGGAAATAGCGGGGCTACGGACTACAGTCACAGACTTGGGGACTAGAGTTGATGCCCTGGCCACCCAAAATGCTAAATAAGAAGAAAATCATGGCTGGTTGCGTGCGTTTGGGGAGAGCGTGTCACTAGACCCCCGGACAGTCTCTGATCAAAGACTAATCTTCTAGGGAAGTTCCTTTGCCTCGCATTACTTTCTATTTTAGACATGAGGACATGATATTTTTTAAGTGTGTGGGGGTGGGTTACTTCGTTGGTATGTTGTGTATATATAGGAATGTAGCTTGATTCTAGTTTGATTGTAGTCTTTGGTTAATTTGATTGTAGTCGTTGGTTAGTTTGATTTTTGTTTTTGATTAGTAGTCTAAATGTGTTCGACTTGTCCGACGACGGATATCACTCGACGGGTTTCTTGAGGGTCTAAGTCGATATATAAAAAAAAGATTTCTTTTGTAGGTAGTGTATCAATTACCCCTTAGTTTTCTTTTGACCGCAATTCTTTTCCAAGGGTTTTTGTTTGAACCGGTTAGTTAGTTTTTTATTTTTATTTTTATTTTTTTTAATTAGGTACTTGTGGGATAAGGGCTGATATGGAAGGAGGATCCTTATCGTCATGTATGCCTGAATACAGTAGATACTCTAGTGTGACACTTAGGCTCAGTTGTTGATTCTTATTAGAGTGCCTTAAATTGTATGTTTTCTTAATTTGGCTTAAGTACTCTGACTAGAGCGTTTTGATTATCCAATCTGGGGTGAGTCATGTGCCATGTGTGTGTGAGGATTGTTGTATTCTGTGCACTGCATTGGATGCCTAGAGCTTGCCCTGTGTGTTTGCAAAGCGAAATAGTTAGTTTTTTCAGACTTGGAAATGATATAGGCGTTTCTTTGTTTAAACCAGGTATATATATTTACCCGCCTAATTGTTTATGTATCGTAGTTAACCCCTTTGACCTGTAATCCTGTTTATTTGGCAACCACATTTACAAAGCCTTACCCATTTGTTTGAATTTAATCATCTATTTGAACCCATGACCTCTCATGAGCACTTGAATTGTTATGAACTTTGTAAAAGTTAAAGTGTGGGGTGGTTGGTTGGCTTTTGAGTGGAACTAATGAAATAAGGAGAAAGGTGCACTTATTTGAACAAGAAAAGCCACTTGAAGTGAAAGAGAAAGACAATAATAGTGTATTATTGTGAAAAAAAGAAAAAAAAATCCTTGACAAGGGTGGGCTCTTGATGTAATTGTGCTTAAAGAAGAATGGAGTTAATATAATAGTGATGTGAAGGTGGGAGTTATGGTTTGACATAGGTGTGGGGTTTTAAATGATAAAGTTCATGTATTAAAGTGCTTAGGGAGGTGTAGTCACTCTTTATACCTAAATGTATCCTACCCGTCCCGCCAGCCTACATTACAACCAAATGAAGTCCTAATTGATCCCTAGACTGAATGAGCTCGAATTAGTGAGTAGTACACTACGGGCAAGCCTATGGTCATTTTTTTGTGGCATATGAACGTTCTTTTTTGAGAGTGAGTTGAATTCTTTCTATCTTGAGTTCCTAATTGTGCTTAAATATATATTGTGTGTGGAACCACACTCATTTGTCATGAAAGGGCACTTGATTCATGAAGGAAAGGTGAGTCTTAACCTCTGCGTTATGAATAAGTGAGTAAGTTAGGATATTGCGTGGCATGGGAGAGTCAGCTCTTGAGGCAAAGATGTTACACTACTGGGCTCAATTCCTGTAAAATGTTCTTGGTGTGACGAGTTAGGGGAGTCACTCAGTGAATTAGGCCGTTGTAGAGTGTGGTTGATTGCTCGAGGACGAGCAAGGATTAAGTGTGGGGTGAGGAAGGTATAGTCTTGGGGCACCTAGTGTCAAGTAAAGGTATTGAGGTGGATCGTGCAAAAGTTGATGTGATAGAAAATCTTCCACCACCCACCTCCGTCAAAGCAATCAGAAGTTTTCTTGGGCACGCCGGTTTCTATAGGAGATTTATAAAAGATTTTTCTAAAATTGCTAACCCCTTGTGTAAATTGCTTGAAAAAGATCACCCTTTTTTGTTTTCTAATGAATGCAGGGTAGCTTTTGAGGAATTAAAGAAGAGACTGGTTACAACACCTATCATAGTTGCCCCCAATTGGGAGCAACCGTTTGAGCTGATGTGTGATGCTAGTGAATATGCTGTGGGAGCAGTGCTCGGGCAACGAAAAGATAAAATCATGCATCCAATATACTACGCAAGTAAGACGTTGAGTGGAGCCCATCTAAATTACACTGTGATCGAAAAGGAGATACTGGCAGTGGTGTTCGCATTTGACAAGTTCAGGTCGTACCTGATAGGCTCAAAGGTAATTGTTTATACTGACCATGCTGCTCTCAGGTACTTAATTGAAAAGAAGGAGTCAAAACTGCTCCTGATTCGATGGGTGCTACTGCTACAAGAATTTGATTTGGAGATCCGTGACCGAAAGGGAACGGAGAACCAAGTAGCTGACCATTTATCCAGACTGGAAGGAGCTGAAAAGAAGGTTGAGGTAGAAGAGATTCTGGAAACTTTTCCAGATGAACAACTACTAACAATGAGTCTCGAGGAAGCGCCATGGTATGCAGACATTGCAAACTACCTGGCTAGTGGTATTGTTCCTTATGACCTTTCTTCTGTTCAAAAGAAAAAGCTCTTTCGTGATTGTCGTATGTATTATTGGTATGAGCCTTATCTGTTCAGGATTTGTGTTGATAACATGATCCGGAGATGTATCCTCGAGATAGACCAGTCTTCTATTTTGCAAGCTTGTCACGCATCACCATATGGTGGGCACTTCGGGGGAGTGAGGACAGCTGCAAAAGTCTTGGAGTCGGGGTTCTATTGGCCAACATTGTTCAAATATGCACATCTATGGATAAAGGGGTGTGATGAATGCCAACGAACCGGGAACATTTACCGCAGACATGAGATGCCCATGAACCCAATTCAGGAGGTAGAAGTGTTTGATGTATGGGGGATCGACTTCATGGGGCCGTTTGTCAGCTCATATGGCAACAAGTACATACTCGTCGCTGTGGACTACATGTCCAAATGGGTAGAAGCTGCAGCACTCCCTACAAATGATGCAAAGGGGGTAATTGGTTTTCTGAGAAAGAACATTTTCACCCGATTTGGCACCCCAAGGGCAATAATCAGTGACGGAGGCACTCACTTTTGCAATCGAGCCTTTACAAAGTTGTTGGATAAGTATGATGTACGCCACAAGGTGTCCACCCTATATCATCCACAAACAAGCGGGCAAGTGGAAGTTTCGAATAGAGAAATAAAGAGCGTGCTGACAAAAACTGTGAATGCAACTAGAACAGATTGAGCGAGGAAGTTATGATGCACTTTGGGCGTATCGAACCACCTTCAAAACTCCAATTGGCATGTCGCCATACAAGTTGGTATTTGGGAAGGCGTGTCATTTACTGGTAGAGTTGGAGCATAGAGCTTGGTGGGCGTTGAGACGGTTGAATCTTGATAGTGAAGCTGTAAGAACAAGTAGAGTAACGGAGTTGCACGAGCTTGATGAGTTTAGATATCACGTTTTTGAGAGCACAAGATTATACAAGGAGAGAATGAAGATGATACATGATAGGAACATTATTGAGCGGAATTTTAAACCCGGAGATACGGTATTGCTATACAACTCACGTCTGAGGTTGTTTCTGGGCAAATTGAAGTCACGATGGTTAGGGCCTTTCCGTGTGGTTGAAATTTACCCCACAGGTGCTGTAGAGATTGCTGCGAGTAATGACTCTCGCACGTTTAAAGTCAATGGGCATAGGTTGAAGCATTATGTGGGCATGGAGGAAGGAAAGGAAGTGTCAGTGACCCATTTGATCGAGCCTCCAAAGTTGAGCGTACTTTAAATACGCTATTTTGCGTCGTGCCGCGACGATAAATCAGGCGCTTCATGGTAGGCAACCCATTAATTGTTGTATTCTTCGGGGTTACGTAAGTATCCCGGAGGTAGGCATAAACATAAAAAAAAGAAAAAAAAGAAAAATTTGGACGCCTAATTCGCGGCCGCGGACCTGACCGCAGATTGACCGCGAATTTTGCAATTGTTCTGTCCACGGCCGCGGATCTGGCGACATCAGGTATCGAATTTTTTTTTATCCCCCCCCCACCCTTATACGTTTATCTTAATCTTATAACCCCCCCCTCTCTTACCCTCCTAACTATAAACAAAACAAAACCCTCCCCCTTCCCCAATTTCTAATGCTTTCCCCTCCCCTTTCTTCACCAAATCCCTTTCTCTTCTCCCTCTCTCCACTCACCTACTCTTCCATCTCCAATCATCACAAGGTTCTCAAGTAAGTACATGATTCTACTCTCATCTTTTAGTTTCTTTTGTTTTGTTTTTTTCTATTTTGTTTCTTTTCTTTTCATTCTTTGTCTCTTATTTTGTACTTGTAAGAAAGTAGAATTGTAGGTACTCTTATTGATGTGTATTTGTTGGTATAATTGTTGATATGTGAAGACATTAGGTTGGTTGGGTTGAAAAAACAGTGTTGAGTTGTGAGGAATAAGGGTTTAATTGGGTCCTTTGGTACATTGGGGGGCATATGCACAATAGGTGTTCGTTGAATTGTCCCAATAAACTGTATAGTATAAATTGTGACCTAGGGGGCGCATGAAGTCTAAGTAACCGCTCTTGGGTCACCTATTCCACTGATTCTTGATAATTGTGGTTGTTGTGTAGGTACAATGAGATCTTCAAAGAAGAGATGCACTACCGGTGGTTCGTCCCATGCACGTGCATCATCCAGTTCTGGGCAGTTCGATAGCACCCGGTTGCCTCCAGAGCTGCCCAAGACCGTTTTGTTGAAAAGGGTATTAGAAAGTCGGTACCAAAACGGAGAATTGAAAGGGGTTGCCTCCAGGCTGAGTGCCCTAATATGTTTAGGGAGCTGACTAGGTGCATGCTTGATATCTTCTTCGAGGAGCCGGAGGATGGTAACTTGTTGCTTGTTAGGGAATTCTACGCCAATTGTCCCGAACATGAGGATCACGTTTGCATTGTGCGACAAAAGAGGTTGAATGCCTCGATTGAAGTTATCAGGAGAGTGTATCGCTTCCCTGCATTTACTGGGGAGATGAATTACTATGACACTTACAAGCGTGAACCCACAATTGGCAATTGTTTTTCCAAACTATCTGTAAACCAGACAAGGAGGTAGGGTGGGTTACTCAAGGATCGAAGTTGCACTCCTCCTCACTCACCTTTGAAGGAAAGTGTTGGTTGTACATCATCAACAGTCGACTGCTGCCGTCCCACAACACCACTAAAGTCAATGGACCGCGAGCTGCTTTGATCTGGTGCTTTATGAATGGCCACGATTTTGATGTGGCCGAGGTTATTCACTCAGAGATGTTCATCCGTTCACCACTCAGGAGGTATGGGTTCTTCTTCCCATCTCTGGTCACTCAATTATGTCGGGCTGTAGGGGTATCAGAGAATCTCCATGTAGACGGCAAGGTGAAGAAAGAAACCATGTTCCGAGCTTCCAAGGTGACCATTGGGAAAGAGGCAGTGGCAGCCAGTTCAACTGATAGTGATGATTTTGAGGCATCTGAGGAGGGGGATGATGAGCTGGATGAAGTGGGGGTTGAGTCGCCCTCCCATGAGCATGTTGCGGAAGCCGAAGGGCCGTTTGGGGTTGGTCGGGTTACACGGCTGGCAGCCTTAGAGCAGGAAATAGCGGGGCTACGGACTACAGTCACAGACTTGGGGACTAGAGTTGATGCCTTGGCCACCCAAAATGCTAAATCAGAGAAGAAAATCATGGGCTGGTTGCGTGCGTTGGGGAGAGCGTGTCACTTAGACCCCGGTACAGTCTCTGATCAAGACTAATCTTCTAGGGAAGTTCCTTTGCCTCGCATTACTTTCTATTTTATGACATGAGGACATGATATTTTTTAAGTGTGGGGTGGGGGTTACTTCGTTGGTATGTTGTGTATATATAGGAATGTAGCTTGATTCTAGTTTGATTGTAGTCTTTGGTTAATTTGATTGTAGTCGTTGGTTAGTTTGATTTTTGTTTTTGATTAGTAGTCTAAATGTGTTCGACTTGTCCCGACGACGGATATCACTCGACGGGTTTCTTGAGGGTCTAAGTCGATATATAAAAAAAAGATTTTCTTTTGTAGGTAGTGTATCAATTACCCCTTAGTTTTTCTTTTGACCGCAATTCTTTTCCAAGGGTTTTTGTTTGAACCGGGTTAGTTAGTTTTTTATTTTTATTTTTATTTTTTTTAATTAGGTACTTGTGGGATAAGGGCTGATATGGAAGGAGGATCCCTTATCGTCATTATGCCTTGAATACAGTAGATACTCTAGTGTGACACTTAGGCTCAGTTGTTGATTCTTATTAGAGTGCCTTAAATTGTATGTTCTTAATTTGGCTTAAGTACTCTGACTAGAGCGTTTTGATTATCCAATCTGGGGTGAGTCATGTGCCATGTGTGTGTGAGGATTGTTGTATTCTGTGCACTGCATTGGATGCCTAGAGCTTGCCCTGTGTGTTTGCAAAGCGAAATAGTAGTTTTTCAGACTTGGAAATGATATAGGCGTTTCTTTGTTAAACCAGGTATATATATTTTACCCGCCTAATTGTTATGTATCGTAGTTAACCCCTTTGAGCCTGTAATCCTGTTTATTTGGCAACCACATTACAAGCCTTACCCATTTGTTTGAATTAATCATCTATTTGAACCCATGACCTCTCATGAGCACTTGAATTGTTATGAACTTTGTAAAAGTTAAAGTGTGGGGTGGTTGGTTTGGCTTTTGAGTGGAACTAATGAAATAAGGAGAAAGGTGCACTATTTTGAACAAGTAAGAGCCACTTGAAGTGAAAGAGAAAGACAATAATAGTGTATTATTGTGAAAAGAAAAAAAAATCCTTGACAAGGGGTGGCTCTTGATGTAATTGTGCTTAAAGAAGAATGGAGTTAATATATAGTGATGTGAAGGTGGAGTTATGGTTTGACATAGGTGTGGGGTTTTAAATGATAAAGTTCATGTATTAAAGTGCTTAGGGAGGTGTAGTCACTCTTATACCTAAATGTATCCTACCCGTCCCGCAGCCTACATTACAACCAAATGAAGTCCTAATTGATCCTAGACTGAATGAGCTCGAATTAGTGGAGTAGTACACTACGGGCAAGCCTATGGTGCATTTTTTGTGGCATATGAACGTTCTTTTTGAGAGTGAGTGAATTCTTTCTATCTTGAGTTCCTAATTGTTCTTAAATATTATTGTGTGTGGAACCACACTCATTTGTCATGAAAGGGCACTTGATTCATGAAGGAAAGGTGAGTCTTAACCTCTGCGTTAGAATAAGTGAGTAAAGTTAGGAATATTGCGTGGCATGGGAGAGTCAGCTCTTGAGGCAAAGATGTTACACTACTGGGCTCAATTCCTGTAAAATGTTCTTGGTGTGACGAGTTAGGGGAGTCACTCAGTGAAGTTAGGCCGTTGTAGAGTGTGGTTTGATTGCTCGAGGACGAGCAAGGATTTAAGTGTGGGGTGTTGATAATAGATGATAATCATGCAAGTTAGCTAATATTTGCACTCTAATTTGGCCGCACTTTACCTATGTTTGATTGTAAAAGATAACAAAATGCTCTAATTACGAGTTTATTGCTTTGCAGGAGCCACTCCGAGCTAGGAGAAAGCTAAAAGAGTGTTTTGGAGTCAATATGGAGCATGGAAGGCCAATCAGAGGATAACACAATCAAAAAGGAGAAGAAAGAGCAAGGATCAAATCCGCGTCCAGGTCCGCGGTCAATCCGCGGCCGCGGACAGAATTTATGTCAAATCCGCGGTCCATCCGCGGCCGCGGACGGGGTGCTCGGAGCCAAGCATTGCAAGGTAAATTGTGTAATTTCTAGGATGACTCTCCTTGACCTATAAGAAGCCCAGCTCGCCCAAATAGAGGATATCGAGGTTTTTGAAGGCAAGAATAGGCAAGAAGCAAGGCGGAAGACTCGGCATAGAGTTTTTACCTTTCCTCTTCTTGTTTTTATCACTGAAGATGAATTATATCGTTATGATTGTGAAAACGACTATGCGTAGCTAAACTTCTAATCTAGTGTTTAGATGGAACCTTTTGGAGGATGAATTTCGCATTATGTTAATATAGAGTTGCCCTAATATTTTCTCTGTTTGTTCAACTATATTGTGAATGTTGTTGATTGAAGGGCCCTCAATCGGCTGTGCCTATTTAGTATGCATTACTCAGGAGAGAGTGTATATTTAGGTAGTTGTTGAACAACACCACTCCTAACGTATATGAGGGATCAATACGAAGGGTTTAAAGGTGGGATTAGGGATAACGAAACCTTGGGTGCGATCTAAGTGAGTTGTAACTAAGGCCAGTTAGCGTAATTCAGGAGAATTTGTCTAGTATATTGTTGTAATTACTCGGGAGAGAGTTACGACAGTCAGAGTGCTCATGATCGATAGAGAAGACTTAGGCAAATTTATAGCAACATAGCGGAAAGGATTCCGACAAGAGGGGAAATCAGAACCTTAGACCATTCTCATTCTTACTTACAATCAATTTATAGCTAGTTCTTAATTACTGCATTTTTATTACGTAATATTTAGTTAATAAACACCCAATTTGTTACTCAAATATCTCAGAAGATTGAATACGTGAATTTTTGTGAGTCCAATAGCTGTGATTGATAGGTTAATTTCCTGTGGGATTCGACTCCGGACTTGTTAACCGGAATATATTTGCAGCGACGGCTTTTTCCTTTTTATAAGGCATAGTTGAGCGTGATCC
The DNA here is from genome assembly GCF_001879085.1 of Nicotiana attenuata. Classification (NCBI taxonomy): domain Eukaryota; kingdom Viridiplantae; phylum Streptophyta; class Magnoliopsida; order Solanales; family Solanaceae; genus Nicotiana; species Nicotiana attenuata. The sequence goes on from NC_031994.1 coordinate 51,253,615, forward strand.
GCCATATATAATTTACCAATTATATACAAATTAGTTTTAAATGAGTATCCCTTTACATTAGGAATTGAATAAGGAATTAGTTATTTCCATCCATGCTCTCTCTCTCTCTCTCCTGCACTCTCTCACTCACTCTCTCTCTCTCTCTCCTGCTCTCTCTCTCTCTCTCTCATGCTTTGTTCTTTCCCCAATTTTTCTTCCTTTGATGTTCTCTATTTTTTATCCTTTATTGTTGTATATATTTTTAATGGAATTCATCAATTGATTTCACTCGGTTTTCTATAGAGTTTTAGCTTAGCAATTTCCTTTCATGTTGCACAATTGGTGTTCAAATTGAAGTTGTCAATCAATAAAATTTGAAGGTGTTTGACTCTCCACCATTGACAGCCATTAAAAAGCTTTGAAGCTTTGAATTCGAATTTAGATTTTCAAAAACTATTATTTGTTTGGATTGAGTGTTGTTGCAAATAACTGGGAATATTGTTTGGAGTTTACATCTCAATTTTAAGGGTGTTTGGTGAAGATTATACTTGATTTTGGCTGAATTTTAGATTGAAACTCGAAGAAGAAGAAGAACACCTGACATACAATATACTTACGAAATTATATTAAAGTTGCATTATAATTGTATGTAAATTCTATTTAAGTTGCATACTATTATAGTTATATATTTTTGTTATTTAAATGTTGTATAAAAGTTAAAAAATAGTTGTATGAAATTTGTATTTAAGTTATAAATACTATTTTTTTTTACATAAAGTTGTTGATATGTATCAAAATTGTATAAAAAGATTTTGATTGGAACTTTAGAGAGGAAGAACACACTACGTGCAAAATATATACAAATCTTTTACAAAATACATACAGAAGATATATTGTATAAAATTTGTATGAAAATTATATTTAAATTGTATGATGTTGTAGTTGTATTTAATTGGGTAAAAATGATATATGAAAGTTGTAGATAAGTTATAAATAAGTTGTACATTATATAGTTAGTTGTATAAAATTTATTTTTAGTTTATATGTTGTTGTAGATGTATCAAAATTTGTATGAAATTTATTTTTAATTTGTATACTGATGTACCATAATAATTTATCATCATCAAGTTTATATTGCTGTTGCTGCTGGTGCTACATCGACAGATATGAAGGCGTTGAACTTTTTACTTAAATTTCGAGTTTGTCTTTGATCAAAAATTTAAGTCTTGCCCCCCACCCCCGCACAACGCCACATGGGTGAAATGACTAAAACAAATTAGTGAAAAATAAAAACGCTACGAACTACAGAATTATCAGTGGCAAATAACACCCCATCTAATAAAAAATACGAAATGCAATGTATTCCAATAAATTCTAACATTCCTAAAATAATAAGTTGTACGTAATAGTACTTAGCAATCAATATTGATAAATTTTCAGTCCTCCCATCAATTATCATCCCAGTTCATGGCATTATCATCGTCATCCCTACCACCGGAATCTCTGTTTATCCCTCAAATTGGATGTGCATTCTTCTATCCATTAAATACTCTTAGAAAAGTAACCTCATTAATAAATGAAGGAATTTTTAAAATAGGGAAAGAGAAGAGGAGAGAAAAAAAGGAAAAGGTATAACTTAATCCCCTAATTTAAGACACTAATAATCGATTGTATATAAATTGTAAGCAAATCTTATTTAGAGCGGGTAATTTTCAAAATTGAAATAATTTTGGTAATAAAGTTTCATATAGTGTATAGGAAAGAAAAAATCCCAATCTTTGATAAGGGGCAAATCGATTAGATGTTTATAGGCCCAATCAGTAATGTGATTCCTCTTAATAAAAGTCGATGGGCACCCAATAATTTTCTGGCCCATTATTCTAGCCTATGGCTTATAACTAAGCCCAAAAGTCCAGCAGCACTTGCTCAAAGAGAACTAGGGTTTTGCAGCATTATAGCCTCAGCTTCCCCTTCTCCCAAACCCCTCACTCCTCGTCCAAAAGCAGCTGCAACATTTCCTTCCCAACATGGCTGTCGGGTATCTCTCGCCCACTCCACTTTTTTCTAACTCTTATGTCATATTACTGATTTATTTCTATCTTTTTGTTTTTCTTTCGATTCTGATGTTACATTCTTGTGCAGTAAGAACAAGAGGATTTCAAAGGGAAAGAAAGGAGGAAAGAAGAAGGCGTAAGTTTTTATCCCTTTGATTATTTCTGTTTTAGTTTTTGTGTGTAAATGTAGACGTACTAAATTGGTGTGGTGAAAATGTGGGCAGCGCGGATCCGTACGCAAAGAAGGACTGGTATGACATAAAGGCACCATCAGTATTTGATATCAAGAACGTTGGCAAGACCCTGGTCACTAGGACTCAGGGTACTAAGGTCTTATTCTCTTCCTCATTTTCTACTTCTTTTTTCTCTTCTGTTATTCTGTTAAGCTTATGCCTGTTGCTTTTGGTTTTGGATTATTTTGGTTATCACTTATAGTAGTTCTGGACTAGTTCATCTCTATACTTGTTTTAGGAGCCTCTTTCTGTTATTTCTTTAGATGCATATGTGACCATGCTAGGAGAGATAAGATTAAGAACGAAGATATACGGGGCAAGGTGGGAGTGAGTAAGATGGTTAGGACATGTGAAGAGGAGCTCATATGCCCCAATGAGGAGGTGCGGTGGGTTGACAATGATAGGTCTAAGTAGAGTCATAGGTAGACCAAGGAAGAATAGGGAGATGTGATTAGATAGGACATGACACATCTTTAGTTTGCGGGGAAATGACCCTAGTGAGGAGAGCATGGAGGTCGAGGTTTAGGGTAGAAGTTAGTAGGTAGTCGAAAGATTTATCTTTTTTTTTGTGTGGGAGAGCGTGGTTCTACTTTTGAGCATTTATCTGCTCCCTTTTTGCCTTATTATTATTATTATTATTATTATTATTATTATTATTATCATTATCATTATCATTATCATCATTATCATCTTATTCTTCAATTTTATTACTGTTGTTTACAAAAATCTGTCCCATGGTCCTTTCTTTTTTTTTTCTTCTCAATTTTTTTTATTCCTGCTGTTTCTTTTATTTTGGTTATCTTTACTATTTTTGATAGACAACATTTTTTTCTTCTTCAGTATTTTCATCTTAGTTTTTTCTTTACTCTTGTATTTTTCAAACCTGATTTGAAAATGCTTTTCTTGAACTGGGGCCTATCGAAAACAACTTCTCTACTTCACACAAGGTAGGGGTGAGGTTTGCGTATACCCCACCCTCCCTAGACTCCATTCGTCGGATCACATTGGGTATTTTGTTGTTGTTATGACGTACAAGGATTATTATATATCTAGGAATGTGATTAATTAATATAAAACAAACTTGAGTGGAGTTTCTAGGCTGCAAACTGGTGTAATTTGGTTGTGAAATGTGGGCGAACCCATATCTATATGAGCTTCATTTGGATATATGTGCTACATTTGGACAAAAGTAGAGGGTTGTTCCTAGAAAAAAATAAAGGAAGAGGGCTGTCGTCGGTTCATTATCAACTAAAACTAGTCAATTTATGACGAGACCTCTGTTGAATGTGTTAGGACGCAGTATTGGAAGGAAACAATGTCTAAATCAGTGTCTCATTAAAGGTACCCTTAAGGCCCAGTCCATGAAGCTTAGTGTAGGACAGGGCGGGTTATTCAGCTTTATAGGCCCCTTAGAGCGTATATCTTTAAGAGTGGCACACTAGACAAAATGTAGTTGAGAATTCTATGTGTTGATTGTTAAGAAAGCTTTATTAATGAGTATATAGGTGATTAGGAATGAGAAATTATAAGTTTCAAAACAAGTCACTGAATATGTACTAGAAACCTAGAACTGTTTTTCTTTCATTCAGTGGAATTTTACTATGGCTCTTAATCTTGATTAATATGCGTTTTCTACTTCATAAATTGCAGTAGTTTTTTAATGCCTTTGTCAACATAATTGTTGTTTGTCTTTATACTATTTATCTATTGATCCATGCACCCCCACGTGTTAATTGCTCCTTATGCTTAAAGCGTCAAAAGACCATTGGCTTTGACCATTTTGAGGCTCCAAATGATGATATTGACGGTTTATGTAATATACTTGCACACCAACTATCTTGAAAATGAGGCATAGGCATAGTAGTAGTTTGCTATAGAACATATGTTGTGGGATGCTAATTTTTCGCCCCACCTTTGATTTAATTAATCTGTATTTTAACTGTTCCAGGTAATTTGTAGTCTAGATTGTTTGGATGACTTTTAACTCCTGAAACCCCCTCTTCATAACTTATGTGTTTTGCCTATTATGGTCTGATCATCCCATGTTATGGTGGAACTTTTCATCTTTTAAATATAGATGTATATGAATGTAAGTGCAGTTTCACTTAAACAAGTGCATTTATCCTTGTGCCTCCAGATTGCTTCGGAAGGACTGAAACACAGAGTATTTGAAGTCAGTTTGGCTGATCTTCAGAAGGATGAGGATCAATCTTTCAGGAAGATCCGCTTGAGGGCAGAAGATGTGCAAGGGAAGAATGTCCTCACAAACTTCTGGGTAAGATGAGATCCGTTTTAGGCAATCATTTCTTCATGACTGTAGAATAGACTTTTCTTTTATGGACTGAATTTTAACCTTGCTGTTGAGTGACTTCAGGGAATGGATTTCACAACAGACAAGCTGAGGTCTCTGGTAAAGAAGTGGCAGACATTGATTGAGGCTCATGTGGATGTCAAAACTACAGATAGCTACACTCTCAGGATGTTCTGCATTGCTTTTACAAAGAAACGTCCAAACCAGCAGAAGCGGACATGTTATGCTCAGAGCAGCCAGATCCGCCAGGTTTGTGGTACTTCTACTTGATCTCACTTATTTAATATTATCTTGCAAGTTCACTTTCAGTTACTTATTGACATGTTTGTCTTATTGTGTTAGATCCGTCGGAAAATGGTTGAGATCATGAGAAACCAAGCAAGTTCCTGTGACCTGAAGGAGTTGGTCGCAAAATTCATCCCTGAGTCAATTGGTAGAGAGATTGAGAAAGCGACTTCAAGCATCTTCCCACTGCAAAATGTTTATATTCGCAAAGTGAAGATCCTTAAGGCCCCAAAATTTGATATTGGCAAGCTGATGGAGGTAAGTTCGCATTGTTTTCAGTTTCCGTTCATGACATTGACCACCAAGCGTGGATAGTTCAAAATTTACAATTAGATTATTCAAGTAACATCTGTTTTTTAACCTAATAATGAGTCTTCTTTTTACAGGTTCATGGTGACTATTCAGAAGATGTTGGCGTGAAGTTGGATCGACCAGCTGATGAGACTGTTGCTGAGGCAGAACCCGAGATTCCTGGAGCTTAGACTTGTTTGATTTGGATTCAGTTTGAATATGGTGCTTGTCTTCTTATGAATTTGTTTTAGTTGAGGTGTCAAAGGCGCGACCTAACAAAATATTGGATATCTTTCTTTTGTTACGTTTAATGTTAAAACATTCACCAGAAATTAAGATATCGTTTTTATGCTAAGAAATCTTTGAATACTTTATTAGGACATACATTCTTATGCATACTAGTGATATTGAAGCCTAATGATGGTTTTCTATCAAAACGGGCTCCGAGTCTTCAACAAGGCTGATAAAGGAACAACTGCAGGCTATGATATATTTGTGTTGCTGAGATTGTGAGGCTGCAGGAACTGCTATAACTGATGATAGGATTTGAGGGATTAGAGATTAATATGCAGTGTCACAATGCAAAGCCACCTAGTGAATACAGAACAAAATATCTACGAATGTTAATTTTTTAAATTGAGAAAATTGGCTACAAGAGCCAAGCAAGCCCAAGAGCAGCAGCGAATAGTGGCTGCTTTTGTTTTCATTGCACTTGGTTCAGCGTCTAGGAACAACAACAACAATAATTACCCAGTAAAATCTCACCAAGTGGGGGTCTGGAGAGGGTAATGTGTACGCAGACCTTACCCCTAGGGCAGCGTCCAGAAAAGGTTTCCTTATTTATGTTGCAAGATTTAGTAACACTTGTATCACTACAAGAATAGGGATTTTAAAGCAAATGCACCACCTGCAAGGATTCATTAAAGATTTATCACTTTTCCAAATCAATCTTAAGCGAAGAATTTCGAATTACCTTCTCTCTCATCACAAAGCCATATTTCAGAAAAGGAATGATGATTTATCCAAAAGCCAAGAACTGTAGAATTCACGTATCAGCTGATCTGACGTGAGATCGTCAAATTCAACGTGATATCCTCACGATGAATTGATCAAATACATACAAGGGAGCTTAGCATAGGAGACACATGAAAAAAATAATATACATTTTAAAATGTTAATGAAACAAATATATTTAAAACAGCAACAACAGCAACAACAAACCCAGTGTAATTCTACAAGCGGGGTCTGGGGAGTGTAATATGTACGCAGAATGTAATTCTACAAGTGGGGTCTGTGAAATGTAATATGTACGCAAAGTCGCAGACCTTAGCCCTACCTTCAAGAAAGCAGATAGGCTGTTTCGGTTGACCCTCGGCTTGGGAAAGAATTTAAAACGATAGATAAACGATTTAAATCATTAGTAATAATAATGAAGGAATACATTTTAACATGTTAGTCAAAGTTAATTTAATTTGACGGAGCAAAAAATGTTGGAACATAATATTTGTGATAGACCTATTAATCCAAGTGAAGCCATTACTTTCCTTTTTATATTGTCCACCTTTATATTCTTCAAGGATCAAACTGGAAGCAGTCTCATGTAGGGCTGTGCATAATTTGGTAAATACCGAATTACTGTACCAAAATCGAAAATTTTGGTATTTGGTATTCGATATTTTGGTATTCGATATGGTATTTGGTTTAAGTTTTAAAAAATATTGGTATTAGGTATGGTTTTGGTATTTTAAAATGAAATAACGAAATACCGATACCGTACCGAAATATATATTATATTACACAATACACATATTATTAATTATAACATAAATATAAAAATTTAAAATTTTACTTTACGTTATTCTCTAAATTCATCAATTAACTCTAAGTAACTAACAAGACATTTTTAATGATCAACGTTATTTTTTTATGTATAGTTTTCTCTCTCTGGGTCGATATTTGCTAGTTTTGGACAACACTTTTGTCAATAAATATTTTTTGTTTGTACTTTTGAGTACTTTAATTTAGAATATTACCGTCTATGACTCTATGCACTAGTTAATATTCAAACCGAATAAATCGAAGTTACCAAACTGAATAAACCGAAATCGAAAGGAGAAAAACCGAACCATACCGAATTTAATTAGGTACGGCATTGGTATTGCATTTTAAGAAACTGAATACCGAACCGAAATGTCTAAATACCGTACTGTATCGACTAACGAACACCCTCTCACGATATCAATCCAAATAACCTCCCAACTATGGAAGGAGTAATACGTTACTGTCTTTCAAACTTTAAGGACCTATTTACAATTTGCAAGAACTATGGGGTGCAGACAGTGATACCCCTTACTTAATTCGTGGGTACAAAGTGTATAACTTTCCAAGAAGAGGCTTCAGAGGATCCTCTTGCAGGCAGCAATGGAAGCTGAGAAGAGGGTTGCGTCCAGCAAGAAAGCCGAAAATAACAGAGACAAGAAGATGACGAGAAAAGAGGTAACATGGATCAACGTCTGCCCATTTTTCCCAAACACATCAATTTTTGAAAACCTAAAAAATACAAAGCAGTTTATTAACAGTTCAACATACTCTTTTTTGTTTTATGAAGGCAGATACTGGAAAAGAAGAAAAAAGTGGAAGACATAATCAAAGCTGCTGTTTCTAAGAAAGACCCTCTTTCTTCATTTCCATCTTTTCACCATTACAACACAAAGGGTTCGCATTTTTTGTATTTTAATTATATCTATTGATACTGTATTATTTTGGCGAATTAAGAATGTCATAATTCCCTATTAAATGCTTTCTCTCTTTTTTTTTTTTTTTTTTTTCCTTGTGTTGGGGTTGGGGGGGGGGGGGGACCGTACCATTGCAATCTTTTACATAAAATTTTACTCCATCAATTAATGATGGTTAAGTGAGTATGTATTTGCACATGATACTAATCTAAGAAACATAATTTTTTTGAATGTTTATGAACTTATATTTGCACTCTATACATATATATAGTATCATCAAATGTCTAAAATATGTGAAAAATAATGAATTTCATGTATTAAATAAAGCATTTTTAAATTCATAATTCTTGATCAAGGCCAGGAAAACTATGTAATTATAGTCTGTTATAGTTGTTCACTGTTATACTCTATTCAGTTTTCGTATGTGTAATGTATAGTTGATTTTGATCACTAGATTTGTCTGTGTACTTGGATTCTGGACGCGGAGATAACCTCTCTTCTTCTGTAAAGCAGTATATTCAAAACCTCCTCAAGGTATCAAACTTGGCTATCTTATTATATTCGAGTTTAGCTACAACAACAAATCAGTGATGATAGGGATATTTCCTCTTTTCTGAAGGTATATGCCTTTTACAGGTGAATATGGAGGGGGCATATGGAACAGAATGGCCTAAAGAAGAGAAAGTAAAGCGCAGGGAGATGGTTTCTTCTGAAGCTCGTTATATATTTGTCTATGAAACCGTAAATGCGGATGCCAACATTATGTTCAAATTATCAAAGAAAGGAAGGAGTAATGCAGACGGTACGGATGATAAGGGTCATCTTGTGGCTTTTGTACATTATCGCTTCAGCATCGAGGAAGAAATTCCTGTTCTTTATGTGTATGAATTACAGCTTGAGCATCATGTTCAGGGGAAGGGGCTGGGAAAGTACTTAATGTTGCTAATTGAGCTGATTGCTCAGAAGGTGATGGACTAATCTTTCCTCATTCCCATGTATCATAAATGTTTGTTGTTTCAGTTTGATTCCTAAAATTATGGTGGTGGAGAAGCTAATACTATATTAATTTGAAGATACTTAGTCACAGCACTGCTGAAAATTTCTGCAGTATGTTTCTTCACTCATGGAGATACTTGTCTTGCAGTAGAGTGGACATTTTCAAGTGCTAACGAAAGCTATCACTTTGCAGAGCAAAATGAGTGCCGTGGTGCTAACTGTTCAGAAGGCAAACATGACGGCAATGAGCTTTTATAGGAATAAGCTAAGGTGATGTATTAATATGTTAGATTAGCATTTTATTTCCATTTAGCAGATGCCATTTACATGATGATGGTATTGAAATATCAATACATGAAGCAACAAACTTATAATAACCTTAGGTAGCTACACTGTGAGTATAAGTAAATCATACTTTTTTACTTTTATAGAAAACTATAGTATTCATCATCTTTTTTTATGCATCGCATGTACCAATAATCAAATTTTCTAACTGTCATCCGGAATCAATATTTATCATTAAGTGGTTCCATATGTAAGATTCGCCAAAAGATATATCCTCTTTAATCGAACTTTGCTTGTCATATCTTGGCAAAAGATGTGGGGTATCATGCTAAAGAGGAAGACGCTAACAGAAAAATTCTTGAAGTTTCAGGAGATTTCTGTATCTTTGACTCTTGCTTGTTGGAATGAACATATAAATATACAACAAAATTATTTTACGGTTAACTATTCCAAACTGATGTATTGGACATGCTTATATGTGTTTGGCAAAATACATAAGTTACCCCCCGAACTATGACCCAAATCCCTGTTACACACTTTCTAGGAACGGATATTACTTTACACACCCAACCTTTCCAAAGTGTATCTAATACACACTACTTTGCCCACGTGGATAGTGCGTGTTTTTCCCAACAAATGAGTCGCGTGAACAGAAGAATTTTGTGTCAGATGTCAATTTTTTTTTTAAAAAAAAAAATTTTAAATTGAGTCATCTTCTTCCTTTTTTAAAATTCTGCCATAGCTACTCCTTGAGCTCCACCACCCGATCTCCTTCTTCTCAAATAGACATACCACGATTTCTCATATCTCTTCTTGTTGCAGAGAAGCTTAACTTGAGCTTTACCCATGGCGAAGTCGAATTTTCCGAAATTTTTTCCAACCATTAAAGCTTAGCTCAAGCTTTTGCACATTCTTTAATTTTATTAATGGCTGATTTTTTAAATAGCTGACTTGCGGTGATGGCAGTTAATGGCGGTCGAACTTTTACAGGAGTGAAATGGAAAATGAGTTGGATCTGGGCTCAAAAATTTTGATTCAATTTCAGCGGAAAAGATGGAGTTTTGGGTGTGTTTTCTGGTGATTTTTGTTAGTTAATGGTGGCTTTGTTATTAAGTAAAAGGTAGAGGAAGAAGCTATAGTATTTGATGGTGAGAGAGGAGGAAGACGGCCATGGTAGTTTAGATGAGGAAGATGAGGGGTATAATTATAATTTAATTATTTTATTTTTTAAATGACACGTGTCACTGTTTGATTGGTGCGTGATATTACACATATTCTGAAAAACTTGTGAAGAAAAAAGTGGTGTGTCTTAGTCTCTTAGATACATTTTGGAAAGGTTGGGTGTGTAAAGTAATATTCGTTCGGGTGGCAACTTATGTATTTTGCCTATGTGTTTTGGATGACTCAACAAGTCAAATATACCAATGGCCTGTTACATAATCCACTCCATTTTCTCTTCCTCTCATTATTAGATAAGAGATGCTTATCTCTAACCTGAAATATACCTATGCCCTGTTACCATAACTCTTGTACGTCAATGTTCTGCAGGTACCTGATATCTACCATGTCACCTTCACAGGTAGTTCAACTGTCTGCAATAATTCTGTTTTCATCACAATTTGCTTAAGCTTTATTCTTCTTGTTTGGTACTGCAGATGGGGTTACAGTCAAATTATGAGATTCTTTGCAAGTCATTTGGTTATGAAGCTAAAGTTGTATTAGAGGTGTGCAATCCCTTTTTCCTTGTATTAAATATCAAACCAAAGAGGACTCAAATAAGATTGACATCTCATATGCACTCAAAATTCTCCAAGAACTCATGCATTTTACTGTATCAACTGGTAATGCATAAATTCTATTATAGGAGTATTATGCCAAAATTTTCTAAAATGTTGTTGCTTCATTTAATCAGTTACTAGGCACTCATGTGGATTAAATCTGAATACATGTAAAACTACTGAATGACGCAGATGAAATTTCCCAAATGGAACAAACTACAGTCTATGTTATGGCCAAGGTTCCAGTTCTGTAATTTCTTTTTGGTTCAATGATCGAAGATTTTCTTTTTCTCTCTTGGTGATGTTGTTATGTCATATGTATGGCCACTGGTCAATTTCCATGAAATGCACAGTGTTCTCTTAGTGGATAGATGAAGTGCACAATCATTTAGGATTATAAGCGCATTTTCCTGACAAATTATCTTTTTCTTTTCTCTAAAATATCTGTCCATTGAAGGGTGAAGATAACTGCGTACAAGGTGATTCAAAATACCGTCCTGCAAAGCATCTTACAAAGTTCTAGCATGTCAGCTTGACGATAATGAAACCTGTGAAGAGGTAGCATAATGTGAATTATTATGTAATAGAAATTGCAAAGCGTATGATTGCTGAAGTAGCTTTATGTTCTAGTTCTCTTGTTAGTCTCAGATGATAATTGATTATTAGGCCTTAAGCATTTTTCAGTAAATTATTCGGTGTATTCGCCGAGCATCACAACTTGTGCTATTTATTCTCCATCAGGACCATCACTGTCTTTATGTTCTTTATATATGCTTGCCTTTTGCTGTTTCCATGCATTGTGATACTTTACTTTAAAGCTTTTCCAGTATAGTCCACATCTGGGGCCAAATAGCGCATGGAGCATAAAAAGCCTCCATTGAATTCCAAAAAGAGACCTTTTCCTTTCCTATACCATATATGAAACTTTATTACAAAAAATGTGCATAGTTTCATATATACCCGCTATGTTCACAGTTATTCTACAAAATATATACCATTCATTAAATACCAATTATTAGGAGCTGATTCCTTCCTAGTTAGGCGCGCTACAAATCTGGAACTAAATATTCTTCCAGATATTCCTATTTAGGCGCGCTACAATTATGGAAGTAAATATTCTTCCAGATATTTTCCACCATTGACAGCCATTAAAAAGCTTGAAAGCTTTGAATTCAAATTTGGGTTTTCAAAAATCATTATTTGTTTGGATTGGGTGTTGTTGAAAATAATCGGGAATATGGTTTGGAGTTTATATCTCAATTTTGAGGGGTTTTGGTGAAGATTAGACTTGGTTTTGACTGTAATTTCAGTATTTAAACTCGAAGAAGAAGAAGAAGAAGACAGACATATTGNTTTAAACTCGAAGAAGAAGAAGAAGAAGACATATTGCAGAAATTGTAGATAAATTGTAGATTATTTGTATTCTAATTGTAGATGCTTTATTTTCTGATACAAATAAAAAACGGCTAAAACTTCTACAAATCTTCTGAAAAAACGCAATTATATCAAAAATCACAATTATGCTACAATTGAATGAGAATTGGGATATAAAAATTCAATGTACTAAGTTTGTAGATATTTTGTAGATTATTTGTATTCTAATTGTAGATGCTTTGTTTTCTGTTTTCACAAATCAAAAGCGACTAAAACTTTTACAAATCTTTTGCAAAAAACGCAATTATGTCGAAAATCCCAATTAAACTACAATCGAATGGGAATTGGGATATTAAAATTCAATATACCCAGTTTGTAGATATTTTGTAGATGAATTGTAGATTATTTGTATTCTGATTGTAGATGCATTGTTTTCTGTTTTCACAAATCCAAAATGACTAAAACTTCTACAGAATCTTCTGCAAAAAAAGCAATTATATCGAAAATACCAATGATGTAGTTGAAGCTGTGATCATGAAAGATCGGACCACTGGTCGTGCTCGTGGTTTTGGCTTTGTTGTATTTGCAGATCCTTCAATTGCTGAAAAAGTTGTTAAGGAAAAACATATGATTGATGGACGAACTGTAAGTAACCTTAGAAATTTCTGGACTGCATCCTATACAGTGTTCTTTGTGGTATTTTTATGGAAATTCTATGTCAAATTTTTAAGCAAATCCAAGCACTTAGGAAGTATGTCTAATTCTTCCTGTGATATGCACCTTAGGCCGCCGCCAAAAAGATCATCAAATCCCAAAACATACCCATCAGTAAAGTCATTAAGCTCTCGCAGCTTAAAACGTGGGAGGAGTGGGATATACGGTACCTTGAATTAAGGAGGGATATATGTTGCATTAATTGTACCCTTAAAATACACTATGATATAAAATTGGTAATTTGGTATACTAAATGTAATTATATCAAACCTTAAACATTGAGGGTAATAAGGTTTCTTATATGGTATAGGAATGTAAAAATTCCTAATAAAAATATAATAAGCCTTTTCAAGGAATACTATAATTACGTTTGTGCAAAAAATATGGAGTAATAACAAAGAGACATCCAGAGGAGTAGAGGCCGTAGTTCGAATCGCAATGTCAAAATTCAAATGTCAGTGGCTCCATTGACAAATGCAGATGTAAAGTAAACCTAGCTAGTGACTAGTGTAGATGCATCCACTATCTCCGACTCAACCCACTATCTCCGACTCAAGTTGTATGTATAGTTAGATGCATGAAGCCGAATTTATTGTCACAAAAAAGTAGCCCCTGTGATGGTGTGCATTCACTGGACTAAAATCTTTGATTTGCCTGAGCTAATTTCTACTACCATATCAACTATATATATATATATATATATATATATATATATATATATATACGGATATTATGAAAGCACGCTTTATTTTCAAGATTACAAATTTTAGCTTTTATGAAGGGTTACATGTAGATAACTTTGAGTGACTTGATATTATAAAATACTTTATCATTCTATATAAGTTAAACTCTAAGTATTACTTAACTATTAAAAAAAGATTTAAGGGAGAAAAAGTCAACCGCATCAATATAATTCAACGCATACCAAGAGGCAGGGGCATCCGAAAAATATCAAATGAAAGGAGAGCCACGGGCGCCCTTAATTTTTTTCATAAAATAAGTAGGAGCCAAATATGGTCCAAAAGCCACGCTAAAGGAAAAGTAATTAAGGACAGCCAGCCCTTGAATTCTTTGATTCTCCTTCCTTGTAGGAAACTTAATTAACGGTCCTTGTTTTCCTCCTCCACCTTCAAAAACACTTTTGTATTATATCAATTTTCTTCTTCTTGATCTCCATTCCATTATTTACTCAATACACACAACAAGTGTGTTGAACTTCTCTATCTTACCTTACTACAATGGACTACACACATAACTCTTCCCGGAAACCTTTGATCCCCACTTTTCTTTATAACACGGCTTCTTCTTCTTCTTCTTCTTCTTCACCATTCTCTGTATACAGAAATGTGGTAACTGACTTGGATACATCATCATCAGCGATGGCGAAGAAGCCTTTTGTGGTTCCGGCACCAAAGGAGTCTTCAGGTAAGATAGAGATGTTCTCACCTGGTTATTACGCTGCTTGTACTTTTGGAGGTGTTATGAGCTGTGGTCTCACCCACATGGCCGTCACCCCCCTCGATCTTGTCAAGTGCAACATGCAGGTACTTTTTTCTACCGTATAATATGACCATTTCCTTTACTTAGATGTAGAATCAGTGAGTCTAAAATGAGTGCAATCTTGACATACATATACACTTTAAAATATTTTTGCACATGTATTTATGGCCGAGCCAAAAGCAATGAGTTCTGTTGACCCACCGAACCTATCCTACATCCGCTCTACCTCTCTGCCCTTGTTTTAGGCGATGATGCTTAATTTTACCCCTATGTTGAAGATCAAGATCACGAGAAATAAGGTTTTTGAGTTGTATATGATTCTTCAAGAACTATCTAAGAACGTGAAGAATATTAAATTATCAATTTTTTATTAAATTGCTGATTGTTAATTTGAATTATTGGATGACACTTAATTATGTAGATGGTCTGAGGTGAATCTAGAACGGGTTTTATATATGTGTGTGCGCGCTCAGAGGTGGATCCAACATTTAAATCCTATGGGTTCAACTTTCAAGGTTTTTAACATTGAACCCCTTATGTTTTTAAAGTTATGGGTTCATATCTACTATTTTTGCAATTTTAATGAATTTTTATATATAAATTTTTACTCCGCATCCAGTGTTACTTGTGTGTGCTTGCACAAAAAAAAAAGGTTTTAAAAATGTATAATATGGTATATGAACCCACAAAATTTAAACTGTAGATTTGCCTATGTAGACAACGGTAAATGTCACAGCACAAATCTGTTGTATTTTCCTTATATTAATATAAGAGTACTGTTTTATACCATTCTGTAAATTCCTTTGTAACAGTTTATGTTGCTTTTATTACTGTTCTTTTTGGTTATTGATGTACTTATTATTGTTGTTTGAATTGCTAGATTGATCCTGCAAAGTACAAGAGCATTTCCTCTGGTTTTGGTGTTCTGCTCAAAGAGCAGGGTGTTAGAGGCTTCTTTAGGGGTTGGGTTCCGACGCTGATTGGTTACAGTGCTCAGGGAGCTTGCAAATATGGATTCTATGAATATTTCAAGAAGTATTACTCAGATCTTGCCGGCCCTGAGAATGCTGTCAAGTACAAGACTTTGATATACCTTGCTGGTTCTGCATCTGCTGAGGTTATTGCTGATGTTGCTCTCTGCCCTTTCGAGGCTGTCAAAGTTCGCGTCCAAACTCAGCCTGGTTTTGCCCGTGGCTTGTCTGATGGGCTTCCTAAATTTGTTAAGGCTGAAGGAGCTGCAGGGTAATGCCTGTTATGTCGATGAATTCATCGTTGTTTTACTGCATGTTACTAATGGAAATTTGGCTGTTGAATTTTATGTATACAGGTTATACAAGGGGCTTGCTCCTCTCTGGGGAAGACAGATACCATGTAAGTTTACATATCTTCTTTTCTCCAATTTATTTGGAAGAACTCAAGCTTTATACACACACACACACACACTCAAAGCTGAATCAACCACTACTTAATTTGAGTTCTACTGATTCACTCTTTCTTTCCCCTTTAGCTGTTTTTGAACATTTTATTCAGCTATTTTAAGTTCATATCTTGCATAGTATGTTCAGACATACCAACTTTAACAATCACGCTCTGTGATTTTAAAACTTTGTTTTCTAGGAAGTAATTACGTTATTTGTCTAATATCCTGTTTCTATTGCAATTATATAATCTTTGCCTAGACATTCTACCTCACATGGAATTATTGTACAGACACGATGATGAAGTTTGCATCATTTGAAACCATTGTGGAACAACTGTACAAACATGTCATCCCAACACCAAAAGAGCAGTGCAGTAAATCTACGCAGCTTGGTGTGAGCTTTGCTGGTGGATATTTAGCTGGTATTCTTTGTGCTATTGTGTCACACCCTGCTGACAACCTCGTTTCTTTCCTCAACAATGCTAAGGGGGCAACTGTCGGCGATGTGAGTAGACACAGATTAATTGGTTGCATCCTTTAAGGTTATTTGTTCACATATAACTCTAGATTATATTGTTCATTTTTTGCAGGCTGTGAACAAGCTAGGCGTAATGGGTCTTTGTACTCGCGGTCTTCCTCTTCGTATAGTCATGATTGGTACACTCACTGGAGCACAATGGGGCATCTATGACTCTTTCAAAGTTTTTGTTGGCCTGTGAGTTTCTCCTTCTTTTCTTTTCTTTTCTTTTCAGTTGTCTAATATTATGTTTGTTCGATACGACCAAAGTCAAAGAAAATGACGTTCCCCATTTATGGGCAGAAGTCATTTCTTATGACTATCTTAATTTTTAGCTTCGTATTACTCGCTTCAACTAACACGTATCCATTATCACTAATCTTTAGTACTCAAGAATTTCATCAAAGCATTCCCTCATTTGCTAAATCATTACTAACATCTAACATATATTCTTTTCTTTTTTCAAATTATATTTTTTCGTTCACCAACTAAACTTTTGAAAGCATTTTCTGTGGAAATATTTTTCATGGACAATAACTTTCGTCGTACCAAACACACGTCATCTTTTCTCAAAATCATCCGCCAACTTCTGTATTTCCTAGCTTATTCCTTTCTAATATGAGAAATTTCCATACCATAATCAGATAAATGAATATCTTATGATTAGTTACGTTGTAATTAATTTCTTGAAATGATGTATACACCCATTGCTCTTGCAGGCCAACGACCGGTGGTGCAGCTCCACCTGCCCCTGCCAAGTGAAGAGGAAAATGTGAAATAATTTATGATGAAAATTCTTCTCCAGTACTCAATATCTCTTTCATTTACTGGCAGAGGGGAAATGGAAATGTTTTTCCATCTAAAATTTTGTTTGAACAGTGTAGGAAATTTTTTGCATTAATTCAAGCTTTGCAGTAAGATCTGATATTTTGTTGGGAGGATGAATTATCCTCAAGATGGCTGGTTATTGAAGAAGCATTTATGTCTTGAAAATTTGAGCGTAATTCGTAAAAATGCTAAACTTCTGATATCAGTAATATCCACAACCACAAGAGACACCTCTAGAAAGTTGCATATATGGGAAAACTTTGCGCTAGATTTTATGGAACGGACAATGATGGGCTTTGTGCATGGTTTATTCGGACGATTTGCACCAGTAGCCGCTTGAAGCTATTGGTAATTTGTTTGTATTAAAGTAAACCACTATTTGTGTTTACCCTAAAAATTGGATAACAGTTAAACTTATAATGTGGTTTTAAGGACACGTGATTTCACCTAATATCAATTGATGAATACGAAAATTAGTAGCAGAAATTAACAATAAAATTAAGCAAACTAGTGTTTGAACGGAGTTCAGCCCTCGAGTTGAATACCCTCGAACTGATCGATGCACGAATAGTTAAAAATATAGCAATCTGCTGAGCAAAGATATAAGCCATAAAGTATTGTATTGCTTTGATATGCGTGAATGTAAGGTGTTTACAAAATGATCAAAACCATCTATATATAGTAGAGGGTCCTATCTATGGTACAATTCTTATTACGGAAGTAAATCCCATGATTAGCCTGAATAGTCGCCCTTGATTTGATATGTTCCGGAATTTTTGCCATGATCTTCTACCGGTCACGGATATCCCTCTTTTCCGTTATTGCGCTTTGCTCGAAGTCTGCCATATTTGGTCTCGATCGTTGCTAGCCTCGATCTCGACTGGCACCTCGATCCCCGAACTAGATACCCTGTTTTTCGTGCTCTGGTCTGATCCACCACGAGGCTGGCCTTCAATGCAATTCCCTGGCCTCGATCAAATAGTAAAATTGGGTAGCCCCGATTTTAACCGTATACAGATAGTCCCCTCGTTTCTTGAAGTGTAATGAGAAGAAACGAACTGAGCCTTCGATTTTATACTTCGACTTGTCGTGACGTCATCCTCGTGACGCAAGCGACGAAAGTAACTGAAATGTCCCATCGGTTCATATATCGAGGCATTAAATGCCTACCAGTTGCTGTCTCCCATTATTGATTCTGAACCGTCATCTTCATCCTATAAATGTGCTTTCCTTCTCTTTGCCCAAACATTACTATTGATCTATGCTCTAATCTTCAAAACTCTTTACATCTCTTAAGCTTTTCTGTTCTGCACAATCTCTAGGCTTCGTTATCAACTTTCTCTCAAAACACCAAGCTATCCTCTTCTTCTTTCTCTAAACTTACACAAAAATGAAGAAAACGTCAAAAACTGTTCCTCAAAAGGAAAACGTCTCTTCATCGCAGTCGGTCGGTGACAAAACACCGGTGGAGCCGCGCCCTGAGGAGTGCGTTCCCGAGAAGGGGTGTGTCCTTGATTCCGACTTCAAAGTCGAGAAGACTTCGTCGGTCCCCGGTCAGTGCGAGCCTATGTCGAGATATATATGCTCGATAACTCAGAGTGACCTTGAGCAAGTAAAGAAAGACTGCCATTGGGAAGATAAAAAGGTGGTGATTCCGACCCCCGAAGAAGACATTACTACCCATGTGGAAGGGTTTCTAAGTATTTACACTTACCCTTTCACCCTGCGCCCTGTTGATCCCGTCATTATCGATTTTTGCCGCCAATATCAAATAACCCTCAGTCAGATCCATCCTTCTTTTTGGCGGATTGTTATTCTGCTCCGATTCTTCGCGAACAAAGTCGAAGGGATGTCTTTCACCCTCGACCACCTCATCAGGTTGTACAGCCCCCGTCTCTTTCGAGGCGAGTTAATAAAACTCCAATGTCGGGCCACCAAGGTGTTGTTCTCGAGTATAGATGAGGATAAGGATCGAGGGTGGATGGGAAGGTTCGTTCGAGTGAAGACCCCCGACCTAATCCCGACCGGGAAAATGCCATTTCCCGAGGAGTGGAATATGAAGCGTAAGTACAATCCTGCCTTTAGCTTCCATTTATTGTTTTGTTTCCTTTGCTTCTTTTCATCGACATTCCTTTCTGTGATGTAGTTGTCTCTTGGATGCCCGGTGCAATTCCTAACCTCGAGAGCTGGTTTCGGGAATTGGCTTCGACATCCTCGTACGCTCAGCGCTCATGGCGCAATTTGGCAAGGGGCCGATGGGAGGCCAAAAATCATGGTAAGCCCTTTTTCCTATACTTGATGATTTTCGCTAAAATGTTTCTTTTTCATACTTACTTGACTCCCTTTCATATAGGCCTAGGAAAAGACGCTGTCATGAGGCCCCCGTCTAGGGAGGAGGAGGTTTCACCCCCGACCCCGAAGCTGGCGAAGGATAAGAAGAGAAAAAGGGTCTCGACCTCCGAGACTCTAAAGCCCAAGAAGAGTAAGGCTCGTAAGTCGAAGAAAGACACTGCCGTCCTGCCTGTGGATGTAGTTCAGCGACTAAGAGACGAAGAAGAGGAAAATAAAGATGATGGCTTCGAGCTGGTGGCCCGAACAAAGAGGAGCACCGAATCCCCAAAGGCCACTGAGCCGGTGAGGGTCGAAGAGTTTCAGCCTCGAACCGAGGAGATCTCGGAAGAGGGCCCGAGCAAAGTCCCCGAGTAGTCGAAGGCTGAAGATGCCTTTCGCCGAAATGAGCAATCGGTGGGTGTGCCTGAAGGGGCTGGCTCCGAGGCCCTTCAAAATGAAGAGAACGCCCCAAGTGACTTGCTTGGGGCAATAGAAATTGGCGATTCACCGATCCTCCCCACATTTTCTGAGGGGCAAATTCAGGAAGCCTTGGCCATGGGGATCCCCGATGTGGAAAGAGCCCACGAAGGGAAGGACCTTTATGTGGTTGCTTTATGGGAGTCGAAGATGCTATTGACGTGAGTGAGGCATCGAGTCTCTTTGATGAGGCTCAACGACTTCTGAGCCGGGTAAGTCTCAGCTCCCCTTATTGATATTACACTTGTATTTATTTCTTCTTGACTAATTTCCTTTCTTCTACATAGGCCTTGACACTTCATCGGGATGCGTTTTCTAAATCTCGGGCAGAGCTGAGCCGATGCGAGGATGATCTTCAAAGGCTCACGGAGGAGAGAAATTCCCTCAAACATCTCAGCGGGCAAAAAGAAGAGATCAAGGACCTCCGAGCCGAATTAGCCACAGCTCATAAAGAGCAGACCGACCTAATTGAGCGGGTAATGAAAATTTTTAGAAGTTCGATGTATCAATTCGGAGACGACGACTAATACTTCAATCCTGCAGGTTCAGTAGAAGGCTGAAAAGATCAAACAGCTCCGTGAGGAGGCCAATATGATGAGGGCGGAGACTTTGGGGTGGAAACAAAACATGGACCGCCTTGCCTCGGAGAAAGATGCTACTCGAGCCCAACTGTCATTGGCTGAACGTCAGCTCCAAGGCATGAGGGAGGAAAGCTCAGCCCAAGCCAAGAAAATTGAGGAGCTCGAGGCTCGGTTTGCCGCCGAACTTGCAAAGGTTACGTTTGAGGCAGAAAAAGTAAAGGCTGACACGGAGGTGATCAGGGCTGTCTACTGAGCAGATGCTGAAGCTGCTCAAGCTCGAGCAAAGGAAGTTGCTGATACCGCTCAAACTCAAGCATACTGGACTGCCGAGCATGTCAATTACCGGTCTCGAAGAGAGACTCTTATGGAGATTCATGCTCGTGGATTTAACCTTACTATCGAGATCGAGAAACACGAAAGAGCTCGAGTCCCAAGCCAAAGCATTGCTCTCTTTCGTTGATGATGATTCCGGGAGCGTGAGTGGATCTGAGAGCGGAGGGGATTCCGATGGCGAAGGTGTAGCTCCCGAGGAAAATTAGGCACTTAGAATTTTTTGTGTAGGATCCTGATCTATCCATGTAAATATTTTCATATATATAAAAGATCTCTTTTCCCTTTGATTTGTCTTTATTTCAATTTCTGCCTTGTGAAAATTTTGTTTCGTTCATGCCTTGTTCATGAGTACAAGGCTTAGGCAATTTGGTCGAAGTGGGACTAATGTAGTCTTTATAATCGAGTGAGTACTTGTTCGAACTCGAAATAGGATGACCCTTAGGTTTTGGTTCAGTGAGGTTGACTTCTCGAACTCAAAAATAAAATGGCCCTTAGGCTTTTGAATTAGGCCGATATGGCCTTAAAAGAATGGCTTTTTACCCTTTTCGACTTAGAAAGTTAATCATGTAAAAATTTGTTATGCCTTAGCACGAGATGAATTTGTACCCATTAGGTTTTTTGAGGGTTAGTGTTATCGAAACCCTTTGTTTCGTTACGCCTTAGCGTGAAATAAGCTCGTTCGATAGTTCGAACAATTCAGTACCCCTTAGGGTTTTCGAGGGTTGATGTGATCGAAACCCTTTATAAATTTGCCGAGGGTAGCCTTTTAAACCGGCTTTATGAAAATATTTGAAGGCTTATTTTATTACGAAATTCAGACGTCTCCGAACCTTGTTAGTTTGGCTGTAGCCTTTAATTTGAGATTTGCCTCTTGGGCTTGTTTCTCAATTACATTTCGAACTTGTTCGAAATGTCAGTCCCCGAGTGGGGTGGCCGTGGCCTATAAAAACGAGGGTTACCTTTTCAAGGTCTTATGATCTCGAGATTTTAGTAGTTCGATTACATTGATTTTTCGGACGTAGTCCCCGAGTACGGGGTAAGTTGTTCGAACTCCAGTTGTGATCGGTCCTTAAGCCTGTTTCCACTACAGACCAAAAGTAAGAAAATTGTAAAGTAAAATTTTCTCTAAGGCATGAAATATTTGGCAAGGAAAAATACTTTTCTCAATAGATTATACATGCTTACATGTTTGTCTTTAGGGCTCGAGTAATCTACATGGGCACGGTTCATTTGACCGTTTGGCCCTTTCAAAGTTTTACCCATCGAGAACCTATTGACACGAAGTACCTTCCTTGTAACAAAGTTAATATCCGAGGTGATGCCCCCAGTATTCAAGGTTGATTGTAAAGAAGCCCCGGATACTGTTGAATTGCCTGAAGGTAGCACAAATAATGGTTGCCTCGTTAAAAACCTCGCCGGAAAAACCCACTTGGGACAAAAACTGGTCCAAGGGAAAAAGTGTACAACGCGCGCTTTAAAACCTAAGGACTTTGTGTTGGAGCATTCCTCGATGTCTTCGATCGGACACCTGCAATTGGTTAGTATAAAATACAAACGAAAATGGAGAAGGTCGTCCCTTAGCAGTAATATCGTTTGAGGAGCGATATGTTCCAATTGTTTAGTAATTGCTCGCCGTCCATCATGCCAAGTTTGTAAGATCCCTTTTTGATGATTTCGAGGACCTGATATGGTCCCTCCCAATTCGGGCCAAGTTTTCCTTCGTTTAGGTCTCGAGTATTGAGGGTGACCTTTTTCAGAACTACGTCCCCTATTTTAAAGTGTCGAATATTGGCTCTTCGATTGTAGTACCTTTCGATCCGCTGTTTCTGTGCGGCCATTCAAATGAGGGTGGCCTCCCGTCTTTTATCTAGCAATTCTAGGCTCGTGTTCATAGCCTCGTGATTTGACTCCTCCGTTGCATACCGAGACCTGAAGCTAGGTTCTCTGACTTCAACCGGGATTGGAGCTTCGACACCGTAGAATAAAGAGAATGGTGTTGGCCCCGTACTGGATTTCAACGTTGTTCGATATGCCCACAGGACCTCGGGCAATACTTCTCTCCATTTTCCTTTGGCTTCATTCAATCTTTTCTTTAGATTTTGGATGACGGTCTTGTTTGTCGATTCGGCGTGTCCGTTCCCACTAGGATGATACGACATTGATAGGATCCTTTTTATTTTGTGGTCTTCGAAAACTTTGTCACTTTGCTGCCGACGAATTGCTTTTCATTGTCGCATACGATCTCGGCAGGCATTCCAAACCGGCATATAGTGTGGTCCCGAGTGAAGTCTTTGACTTCTTTTTCTCTCACTTTCTCGAAGGCCTGTGCTTCAACCCACTTAGAAAAATAATCAGTCATAAACAAAATGAATTTAGCTTTACCTGGGGCCAGTGGTAGGGGGATGACGATATCCATTCCCCATTTCATGAACGGCCACAAGGATAGGACTGAGTGGAGTTGCTCTCCGGGCTGGTGGATCATCGGTACATACCTTTGACATTTGTCGCATTTTCGAACAAATTCTTTAGTGTCTTTTTCCATATCAGCCCAATAGTATCCTGCTCTGATGACTTTGTGAACTAATGACTCGGCACCGGAATGGTTTTCCCAAGTGCCCTCGTGAATTTCTCGTAGAACGTAGTCGGTGTCTCCTGGTCCCAAATATTTCGGTAACGGTCCATCGAACGTTCTCCTATATAGTGTTCCATCTTCGGCCAAAGTGAACCATGCGGCCTTAGTGCGTAGAGTCCTTGATTCTTTAGGATCCGATGGAAGCTTCCCGTTCTTTAGGTATTCGATGTACTTATTCCTCCAATCCCAGGTTAGACTTGTGGAGTTTATCTCGGCGTGTCTAGGGATGGCAAATGGGGCGGGGGGGGGGGNCAAGCCTTGACCCGCTAAAATTTTGACCCGCCCTGCCCTGCCCCGTTTAGCCTTATGTCAGAATTTTGCCCTGCCCCGCCCCGCGCTATTAAGCCCTGCCCCGCCCTGCCCCGTTTAGACTCTTTTTTACTTTTTTCTCTTTATTTTGTAGTATGCTTTTAATTTCTTTTACCTTTTCAACTTTCTATAAAAATATTTAAAATTGCGATGTCAATAAGAGTTGTTTGTGCATATTGGTTGAATAAGTATAATTTTTATTAATATTATATAATTTATAAACAAACTAATTTTTTCCTTATATTAACATCCGACAACAATTTTGATGTGAACTGCTTTCTTACTATCTGCCCCTGTCTGAACCAAATGGAATTTTCCATAAACCATCTAGTAATTCTTGAGGCAAATTTAATTAGCAATTCACAATACACTTTAGGATGTCAAAAATACCATTTGATGCAAAAATTGAACAATCTAATTGGCAATCCACAAACACTTTTACACTTTCAAAGGAATAAAGATTACTATATTAGTATATACAAATCTAGTCAGCAACTAAGACTACAAAAGTGTCATTCATAAAGTAAGATTTACATGCGTATGTAGATAATAATTAGCATAAATCTAGAAGAAAAAAAATAATAGAGTTGAAGGGGTAAAGAAACTGTCCAAAGCTGCTTGAAAGTTTTTGATGTTGTGATTGTATAAACTGGATATTATGTAAGCATCAAATTCTTCCTCTCACGACAATAGTATATTAACATCCGACAACTAAAATCCCGCCCTGCCCCTACCCTGCCCCAAGTACTATTTTTTGAAAATGTGTTTTGACCCACCCTGCCCTGCCTGCCCCATTAAGACTTTGCCCTGCCTTGCCCCATTGAGGTTTTGCCCTGCCCCGCCCCGCCCCGCTTTCCATCCCTAGGCGTGTCCTTCTTCAATCACTAACCTTGAAAGTTGTACGACAGTCCCCGAGCTAAGTTCATCATCTTCGATCAATGACCCCAAATTTGTAAGGGCATCGGCCTCGCTATTTTGTTCTCGAGGTACGTGTTGTAGGGTCCATTCTTTAAATCGATGTAGAGACACCTGCAATTTGTCCAAGTATCTCTGCATTCGATCTTCTCGAACCTCGAAAGTTCTGTTGACTTGATTTGCCACAAGCTGGGAGTCGCACTTGGCCTCGATGACCTCCGCTCCCAAGCTCTTAGCTAACTCGAGACGTGCAATCATGGCCTCATACTCGGCCTCATTGTTAGTCAATTTAGAAGTTTTGAGAGACTATCTAATCGTATTATCTCTGGGTGGCTTCAAAATGATGCCTAGCCCGGACCCCTTCACATTCGAAGCACCGTCCGTGAAGAGAGTCCACACCCCCGATGATGTACCCGATTCTAACAATAGTTCCTCTTCGACCTCGGGTATGAGGGCTGGCGTGAAGTCGGCCACGAAGTCTGCCAAGATTTGAGACTTGATGGCCGTTCGGGGATGATACTCGATATTGTACCCGCTGATCTCGACAGCCCATTTGGCTAATCGGCCCGAGAGTTCGGGCTTGTAAAAAATGTTGCAAAGGGGGTAGGTGGTTACAACACAAATTGGGTGACATTGAAAATATGGTTTTAATTTCCTAGAGGCGCTCATTAAAGCTAGCACTAATTTCTCTAAGTGTGGGTATTGGGTCTCGGTTTCGCCTAGGGTCCGACTAACATAATAAACAGGAAATTGCGTACCTTGCTCTTCTCGAACTAAGACCCTACTTACAGCTATCTCCGAGACCGCTAAGTATAGGTAAAGTTGGTCGTCCGCTTTTGGGGTGTGAAGCAAGACGGGCTTGACAAGTAACGTTTGAGTTCCTCCAAAGCCTGTTAACATTCCGGGGTCCATGCGAGTTGCTCTTGTTCTTAAGCAGTGAGAAGAAACAGTGACTCTTGTCTGAGGATATCGAAATAAATCGACCCAGGGCGACTATGCGTCCCGTTAACCTTTGCACAGCCTTGACATTATCAACAACTGTGATGTCTTCAATTGCCTTGATTTTGTCGGGGTTGATTTTGTTTCCCCGATTCGATACCATAAAGCCGAGGAACTTGCCCGAGCCGACCCCGAATGCGCATTTCTCCATTGATTTACCTATTTGTTCTTCGAACATTCAATTTACTAGGTGTTGAAAAGTAGCACCAGCATTTTTTAGTACGAATGACATTACATTATAGAAATAGGTGCCGTATTTAGTGATAAACGAAGTCCTTTCCTGATCCTCTGGGTTCATTTGTATTTGATTGTACCCGGAGTAGGCATCGAGAAAACTAAGGATCTCGTGGCCGGCCGTAGCATCGATCATGTGATCGATATTCGGCAGAGGAAAGAATCTTCGGGGGGCATGCCTTATTTAGATCCTTATAGTCTACGCACATTCTAAATTTGTTTTCCTTTTTAGGGACTACAACTACATTTGCTAACCATTCGGGATATATTACCTCCC
Source organism: Nicotiana attenuata (assembly GCF_001879085.1). Lineage (NCBI taxonomy): Eukaryota > Viridiplantae > Streptophyta > Magnoliopsida > Solanales > Solanaceae > Nicotiana > Nicotiana attenuata. The sequence continues at coordinate 51,280,003 of NC_031994.1, forward strand.
TAATGGACCCTATATTGAGAAGTTTTGTTACCTCGTCCTTGATGAATGAATGTTTTACCTCGGACTGAGGTCTTCTCTTTTGTTTCACCGGGCGGAACTTCGGATCCAAGCTTAGTCGATGCGTAGTGATCTCTGGTGGGATCCCTGTCATATCTAGGTGGGACCAAGCAAAACAATCCATGTTATTTAAAAGAATATGAACGAGTTTTTCCCTGAGCTCCGGAGTCAACCCCGTACCCAGGTATACCTTTCGATCGGGCAGATTCTCGATCAGCACGATTTGTTCCAGCTCTTCGACCATTGACTTCGTTGTATTATAGTCACCAGGGATTATGAAGGTTCGAGGTATCATATAATCATCATCCTCGAAAGTTTCCTGCTCCTCCGACCGGGTCGAGGCCGACGACTGTGGTTGCTATTTGACTTCTTGTTTTCTCTTCGATTCCGATCCCTTTGTTGATGACAACGCCGATACTGGTATTACCTCATCGATTGCAAATATTTCCTTGGCGGCGGGTTGTTCACCGTACATTGTTTTGATTTATTCTGATGTTGGGAATTTCAAGACTTAGTGAAGCGTTGAGGGCACTACTCTCACATTATGAATCCAAGGCCTTCCGAGCAGCGTGTTGTACCTCATGTCGCCTTTGATCACATGGAACTTTGTTTCCTGTATAGTCCTGTCCACGTTCACTGGTAGAATGATTTCCCCTTTGGTGGTTTCACTCGCCATATAAGTACCCGATTTGCGGGCACGATATGATCTTGGAGGCCGAGTTGCTCTATGACCCTTGACCGAATAATATTTGCCGAGCTACCTGGATCAATCAACATACGTTTAACTTGAATTTTATTCATAAGGTTAGATATTACCAGTGCGTCGTTGTGAGGTTGTTCGATCCCTTCTGCATCATTGTCGTTGAAAGATAAGGTTTCTTCTGGTAAGTAGTCCCGAGTTCGCTTTTCCCTCGTGATTGTCACTTTGGTGCGTTTGAATATCAGTCCTTGAAGGATATCGACCCCACCAACGATCATATGAATTACGTGCTGTGGCTCTTCCTGCTCGTTCTGCCTGTTCGAATCTCTATTTTTGAAGTGATTCTTGGCCCGATCACTTAGAAATTCTCAAAGGCGACCCTCGTTGAATAGACGGGCTATCTCCTCTCTCAACTGTCTGCAGTCTTTGGTTCTATGACCATGGGTACCATGGTATTTGCACATTTGATTAGGGTTCCTTTGAGCTGGATCAGTCTGTAAGGGTCTAGCCCATCTAGTATCCTTAATCTGACCAATGGTTGATACAATACCTGATGCATCGATGCTGAAGTTGTATTCTGACAGTCGAGGTGCTTCTTTGGACCCGACATCCCTATCGAAACCACCTTTGCTCATAAGCCCCCGGGAACACTGTCCCCGATCATTCTTTCTATCATTCCGTATGGGGTTGCGTCCAGACCCATTATTTCTCCGATCTCCATTGTATAGCTGGTATCTATCTCTATTCGATCGTGGTTCCCGATCGACGTCCCTTTTAACTCTGTCCACGGGCTTGATGGGATAAATCGAACTAATTGGAGTTCCTAGTTGATCATCTTCGATCCTAATCTTCGGCTGATACCGATTGTCTACATCGGTCCAAGTGACAGCTAGATATTCGATCAAATTTTGCTTCAACTGTTATGAGGCTATGGAGCTCCGAGCGATGAGACCTTGTGTAAAAGGTTGAACAGCCCAGTCATCGGTGACTGGAGGCAAATACATTCTCTTCGTTTGGAATCGAGATACGAATTCCCTGAGCATCTCATTATCCTTTCGTCTTACCTTGAAGAGGTCTGATTTCCTCATTGCAACTTTAATGGCTCTAGCGTGGGCTTTCACAAAAGAATCTGCGAGCATAGCAAACGAATCAATAGAGTTGGGTGGTAAGTTATGATACCATATCATGGCACCCTTAGATAAAGTCTCTCCAAATTTCTTCAATAGAACAGATTCAATCTCATCATCTTCTAAGTCATTCCCCTTTGTTGCGCATGTGTAAGAGGTTACGTGCTCATTAGGATCGGTGGTCCCATTGTATTTGGAGATCTCTGGCATATGGGATTTCTTAGGAATGGGATTCGGAACCGCACTTGGAGGGAAAGTCTTCTGCACGAACTTCTTCGAATCCAAGCACTTTAGAATCGGGGGTGCCCTCGGTATTTGGTCAACCCGTGGGTTGTACGTCTCTACCTTTTTGTCATTAGCCTCAATTTTCTTTTCACCTGATTCGGTCCTCTTAGTTAGCTCCTCGAGCATATTCATAATGGCGGGGTCAGTCCCTGATTCATTGGCGTTCGATTTCTCCGGTATATGTTCGATTGTATGAACAACTTCTTGTGATGTTTCGAGCTCAATTCTTCTTGGTGCTCAATTCTGATTTTGAAGTTGCGCTATCGCAGCTTGTTGAGTCTGCAACAATTCGAATATCATTCGAAGGCTAATTTTTCCTTCTCCATCGCTCTACGCGTTCTAATCGGCAGCTCGGGCATCTCTGCGGACACTATTTCCAGGGTCGAAGCCCAGATTTGCATTTAGGGCGACATGCGAACTAACATCGATGGGATCTACGAACGGTACTCCCTCGTGGCCAGCTTGTGGCACTTCGATCCCTGGGGCGGTTACATTATCATTTTCTCCATGGAAACCGAGGCCGTCATCGGCGTGAGTGGGTACTGCTTGCGAGTTAGACATATTGATCCTGAAATCAAAAACACTTACGAGAATAAGTGTAAAGCAGTGTGTGTTATGGGGATTAATACCACACAATCACTATTATGCTTAGCCTCACGGTGAGCGCTAAACTGTTTACCCTAAAAATTAGATAACAATTAAACTTATAATGTGGTTTTAAGGACACGTGATTTCACCTAATATCAATTGATGAATACGAAATTAGTAGCAGAAATTAATAATAAAATTAAGCAAACCAGTGTTTGAACGGGGTTCAGCTCTCGAGTTGAATACCCTCGAACTGATCGATGAAAGAATAGTTAAAATATAGCAATATGATAATATAAGCCAGAAAGTATTGTATTGCTTTGATATGCGTGAATGTAAGGTGTTTACAAAATGATCAAACCCTCTTTATATAATAGAGGAATCCTTTCAATGGTACAATTCTTATTACGGAAGTAAAACCCATGATTAGCCTAAACAATTGCCCTTGATTTGATCTGTTCCGGGATTTCTGCTGTGATCTTCGACCGGTCACTGATATCCCTCTTTTCCCTTATTGCGCTTTGCTCGAAGTCTGCCACATTTGGTCTCCATCGTTGCTGGCCTCGATCTCGATAGGCACCTCGATCCTCGAACTAGATACCTTGTCTTCGTGCTTTGGTCTAATCCACTACGAGGTTGGCCTTCAATGCAACTCCTTGGCCTTGATCAAATAGTAAAATCGGGCAGGCCCGGTTTTAACCGTATAAAATTTGCAAAGTATTTAAAACATCACCACGACTTAAATATTAGTGGAAATATAACCACTTTAGATTCGAGCGGTATAAAGAACCCTCAAATGTTATAGGATAATAAGAACCACGAAAATATAAGACAATAACATAACATTTATCAAGAAAATACAAGTCGTTAATCCAACTAATCTCAATTTCTATCACGTAATAATCTATTCTCGATGATGACTTGCTTCCATTATTTTTGTTTTATCCCTTGTTTCCGTAAGAATTCTACGGAAATTGTGGCAGAGAGTAGGACTGACTGTGCTGCTTATTGAGAGCAAAAGAATATAGGGCTTTTGACACAGTTATCCACAAAAACAAAACTATTTATCCTTGTTTATCCATAAACTAATTACATTTCCTACACATGATAGGTTTTGCGGGGAATTTTTTCTTTATTCTCCAATTCTTTTTTTATTTCTATGCTTCTTTTCTTTTCTTTTTTCTTTTTTTTTCTTTTCTCCTTTTCTTTTTTCTCGTTTTCTTCTTATTTTTTTCTTTTTTCCTATTCTAATTTCATTTAACTTTTTTTTATTTTCTTTTTCTCTTCATAATCTAATTTCATTTACTATTTTTACTATTTTTTATTATTCTTTTTTTTATATTATTACTAAAGAAAAATCAAATTGTGTATCAATTAAATGTAGCTAATACAACCACAAAAATATTAACTAACATATTATACCACTATAGTATATAGTTATACCAACAGGGTATACAATTGTACGCAAAGAGTTAAAAAAAATTTAATTCAATTATTAAACTGAAATAATATCAGTTGTCAATGAAAATTTCAAAAAATTCTAAAAGGATCTAATTGTAAGAGTATACCGTTACATTATATAGCATACTATATATTTATTTTTTTTGCATTTTCAATTTGCCTCTCACGCTGGGTAAAAGCTTAAAGCAAATTCAAAGGGAAAAGGCAAGTGAATTTACGGGTAATAAGTATACTATTATAGTAGATTGTATACTATTACAACATATTGTTACAATATATTGCATATTATTACAGTATACTATAACAATATATTGTATACTATAATAGTATACTGTTGCAGTATAACTATATACTCCAATAGTATATTGTATACTGTAGCGGTATACTGTTAGGTAACTGTGTTTGCAGTATAGCTATATACTCCTACAACATATTGTATACCGTAGCGGTATATTGTAGCTGTGTCCTTCTTCGCTTTTCAAACTGAAAATTTCAATCTCAATCACCTCAAATCAGCTCCAAATGCTATCAAATTTCAGTATGAACTTCCAAAAGGTACTATAAGCAATATTTAATAGCACCCACTTTGAATCAAACAAAAAATCTTCAAAAATAAAATTGAGCTTCAAGCTCAACAATGGTGGATATTCAAATACACACAAAAATTTAGATCTGGGAAGCTTACTCGAAGATACTATAAGAAATATTTTATAGCACCACATCGAATCAAACAATAAATCTTCAAAAAAACTATTTTCTTCCATAAAACTTTACTATAACATATAAATTGAAAGTAAATACTATTGAAAAAAGAGATAGAGACAGAGGGAGGTTGAGAGTGGCCGAGAAGTTGAACTAATATTTTCGAAATGGGGTTTTGACACAGTTGGGGAATTGAGCAAAGAATTGGAGGAAGGTAAAATGAGGAAGAAGAAGAAGAGGAACATAATAAAGGCGGGTAAATAGTTTGGGGCGCATGGGTAGGAGTAGTAAATAGTTTGGGCCTGGGCATTAAAGGGTAAATAGTTTAGAATTAATGGGTATAAAGTGAGATTCTCAAGAATATAATAATGGACTGGTAATTTGTCCATAGAAACTTGGAGCAAAAGAACGGAGATTCGAACACCATAGAAAATTGTGATTCTGTTATAAATAGAACCTTTAAAGGTGACTAACTGATAGTATCATTTTTACATCGGAAAAGGGCCTAAAATGTCCCTTTACTATATGAAATAGGACATCCTAGCCCTCCGTTAAAAGTTGGCCCTTATCTGCCCTTGCCGTCTACAAATGGGCTCAAAAATGTCCTTCTCCACTTATGGGAGATTCTAAAATCCACGTGGAATTACATTTGCCTAATTACAAATCCCAATCCTAATTTAAAATGCCACATGGATTTAAAAATACCCCAATCCCTCTTATTTCCCTACCCCTACCCCGGGCCCACCCCCAATTTTTACTTAATATAGCCATTAGGTTAATTCCAATTATCAGATCCTTTCCTTCCCCATTTTCATCCCAAAAGCTTCTCCCTCAAAAACATTGAACTTCATTGATGTCTGATTTCTCCTACTAATTGGGTCACCTTGTCGATTTCGAGTTGGATTCTAGTTTAGGTTTAATTCTTTTTCATCTTTCTCAGTTTGTTTTGGAGATTTCTCTAAGACAATGTCGCAATCTTCGAGTAGCTTAAATGGGTCGATTAGGAGGTGTCGTTGTGGACTTGCTGCTAACTATTTCATGGCATGGACTCCTTTAAATGCTGGGAGAAGGTTTTTCAAGTGCCCTAAGCATGAGGTAAGTAAATTTGTTGATGGGTTCTTTTAGTTATTTCGATTTGACTGTAATATTTTTTTATTTTTTTTGGTTTTAGGATGAAAAATGTTCCTATTTGGAATGGCAAGAGAGGAGCTTCCTCCTAGAATTTCAAATCTCATATGCAGTTTAAAGAAGGAAAAGGAAGCTCTAATCCGTGAAAGAAATGTACTCCAAAGGAAAGTTGCCGATCTTGAGAATGTTATGATGCTCGTCGATCATGGTGGAATAGAATCCTTGGAATTGGAAAGAAATATTCTAATGAAGAAAGTGGTTGATTTAGAGTACTCAGCTGTGAGTGATGCAAAATTTCGGAAGAAGATGTGGATTTTCATTTGTATGATATTGGGATGTTTTGCTATGTTCTTTGGATTAGGGAGAAATGATATGTAATGTTAGTGTTATTGTGGCTTAATTATTATCTTTTGTTATGTAATGAAACTTTGTTAGTTTTTGTGCAAGGATTCAATGAAGCCATTCCCATTCATTTGAATGTTTGTGTCTATGACTGAGTTACTTGATGTGAAAATTAGTTTGTTGGTCTCAAATAGGTGTGTGAGTAAAGTGATATGGTGTGAAGTGTTTGAGAATTGACTACTATAACAGACTCACATATGACCCTGTACAATTCGAAAAGGGTCTAAAATGCCCTCGCATATACCTGTTGGACCAGATTCAAACAAGATTTACAGAAGAAAGAGGCGATTAACCAAGCACAAATAGTCATCAACTAGTCATTCAAGGGATAACAAAAATCAACTGAGTTAACTAGTCATTCAACAAACATCAACATAAAAGTCATTAACAAGTAGGTGGTTAACCAACCACAAGAACCATAATTGTGGTTGGTAGCAAAAAAAGGTTGTCCATCAACAAAACATAAGTTTAGAACCACCTACATCTAATGCCATGACATTCAAAACAATTTAGAAATCTGCAGATTTAGTCATCACATGGGTTCTTTCCTTTTCTTCCCATCATCTTAATATTCTTTGTCCTTTGTTGTTCAAGCTGGTTTGAAGTGATTGCTACCTTCCTGTCACGACCCGGATTTCCCACCCTCGAGAGTCGTGATGGCGCCTACTAGTCGGAGCTAGGCAAGCCAATTATCAATTACCTCTTCTAGCGAACATCGTCAATATTAGAAACACTGAAGCATTTAATAATAAAGCGGAAGTCTCAAATATATTTAACTGAAAGAAATGCGGAAGTTTAACAAAATCCTCTACCCAAGACTGGTGTCACAATACTCACGAACGTCTAGAGAATACTAAATACAAGGTTCGAATGAAACATAAAACTGTCTGCTTCGGTACAAATGATAACAAACTGAATAAAATAGAAAGGGACTCCGGGCCTGCGAACGTCAGCAAGGCTACCTCGAATGTCCCTGGACTGAAGTCAGCTCCCGAATCCTCTACTGCTGTCCAAAAGCTGCTGCTCCGGCGTTGTGATCTGTGCAAAAAGATGCACAGAGTGTTGCATCAGCACAACCGACCCCATGTGCTGGTAAGTGCCTAGCCTAACCTCGGCGAAGTAGTGACGAGGCTAGACCAGACTACCAGATAAACCTGTACAGTTATAAAATATATTGCAGAAAAATAAACAGGAAATAAGCAGTTTATAAGGGAGGGGGAGCATGCTATGGGGAGGCAACAGTTATAAACAAGGAGTCTAAATTCTAAGGTTATAACAGCCAACAGAAACTTGAATCCGGAATAAACACACTTAAGCTATAACTTGTTGCGGCGCGCAACCCGATCCTCGATCATCACTGTTGCGGCATGCAACCCGATCCATAATCATCACTATTGCGGCGTGCAACCCGACCCATATCATTTAGTATTGTTGCGGCGTGCAACCCGATCCACATATATTTCATTTATCATTGTTGCGGCGCGCAACCCGATCCATATATTTATATTATTAATCCTCACCCAGGCAACAGTCGAAAATAAGGGGCAAGGGAGCAAGCAATTAGTGAAAGAAATCCCGGCAAGGGAACACAATAACACACTAAATCCCGGCAAGGGAGAAAAATCAATAACTCAATATCCCGGCAAGGGAGAAAATCATCATATCAATAAAACGTCCCGGCAAGGGATTAACCAATATCTCCTTCTTTTGCTTTCCTTTCATACTCTATAACTCACTTTATCATTTGAGCAATAGCTCCAAAGAATCATTTCATATCATATACCTTCACAATTCGCAACACAACTCAAGCCAATGCTCCACGGAGTCTAATAATCATAATCTCTGTCTCATGCTCTTTACAGTATATAGAAATCATCAAATAAGCATGGGAGAATCTTAACAAGTTCAGGATAATCTCAATATAAGGACACACGGTCATGCTAGACACCAGTGTATAGATACTCGTCACCATGCCTATACACCGTACTCGACAAATAGCAATTAGCAAGTAAGACTCTACTCCTATTCCCTCAAGCCAAATTAGACCAAACACTTACCTCAACTTCCACGGCTAAATCAATCCACAACGACCGCCTTCCCTCTCGAACTCGGCTCCAACTCAATCAAATCTATGAAATAACGACATTATAATATCAATAATAGCTAAACAAATCAAACCCAATGCCTAAATATAGATTCCCAACCTTTCTTCCAAAAATTCCAAAATCGACCCCGGGCACGCTTGGTCAAAACCCGAGGTTCGGACCAAATTCGTATCCCCCATGCCCCCACGAGCCCGAATATACAATTTGTTTTCAAATTCGACCCCCAAACGAGGTCTAAATCAAAGAAGATTGAAAAGCCCTAACTCTACCCATTTTCCCCCCAATTTCAACCCTAGATTACATGATTTGAGCCTAAGAATTTGATAAATGATGAAGGAAAATGAAGGAAACAAGTTAAATAATACTTACCCAAGAATATTTGGTGAAGAAGAGCTCTAGAAATCGCCTATGGGCTGTGGAGAAGATGAGTTCGTGTGTTTTTGGGTGAAAAATCCCGTCACTGTTCTATTTTGGGTATTTAAAATCAATGGGCAAAATTGCCCTTCGCGTTCGCGGAAAAGGGATCGCGTTCGCGAAGGGTAAATGGGATAAGCATCGCGAATGCGGGGAGTCTAATCGCGAACGCGTAGAAGAGGAGGGCTGGGTTCCAGGAACTTACTCTACGCGAATGCGTGGGTAGGTACGCGAACGCGATGAAGGATGGGCCAAGACTATGCGAACGCGGGGACTGTTCCGCGAATGCGAAGAAGGGGGAGCCCAAGGGTACGCGAACGGGAGCTGAAGGCCGCAAACGCGAAGAAGAAAAGTACTGTTCACCTGCTGCAACATTTCTGCATGTTTCAAAGTTTCAAAACCATCCCAAACACCTCCGAAAACACTCCTGAGCCCTCGGGGCTCCTAACCAATCACACACACTAACTCAACAACATCCTACGAACTTAACCGTGTGATCAAATCGCCAGAATAACATCAAAAACGAGGAATCAAACCTCAAAATCATCACTTTTCATCAAACTTCATAAACTTTCATTTTTAGATATTTAGGTTCGAAACACGTCAAATGACGTCCGATTTCAACCAAATTTCACAAAAATCGCTTAAACCACATATAAGACATGTACCGGGCGCCGGAACCAAAATACGGGCCCGATACCAACACGTTCTAATCAATTTCCTTTTCAAATTTCCATATTAATTTCTGAAAAACAATTTCACAGAAAAATTCATTTCTCGGGCTCTCGACCTCGGAATTCGACTCCGGGCATATGCCCGAGTCTCATATTTTTCT
>NC_031994.1:51289831-51517625 GCF_001879085.1 Nicotiana attenuata
TTTTGCTGCTTCTTGATCCAATTCCCCTAGCTTCTTTAGTTAGTCTTTGAACTCTTCCTCATAAGTTCTCCATGCACACCACCATAATAGTTTCTTCATTTCACCACTCCTCCACTTCTTCATCCAATTAGCTTCAATATGTCTCACACAAAATTTGTGATGTGCATCTGGGAGTATAGTGCGTATAGCATCCAAGAGCCCCTACAGTTGTCACATGATAAAAAAAATAGAAGTATCAGTTCTGTTTCAAAGAAAACATCAAAACAAATGAAAATAACTAATAAAGATCAGCAGGTTTAATTACCTTTTGCATGTCAGAAATGAAAGTTACATTTGACCCAGTTTTCAAATCCAAAGACAGCTTCAAATGCTCTATAAACCACTGCCAGGTCCTGCTATTTTCTTTGTCCACAATTGCCCAAGCAAGTGAATAGAAATGGTTCATACAGTCTTGTCCAATTGCCACCAGTAACTGACCCTTGCACTTTCCTTTCAAGAAGGTACCATCCAAACCAATAAGTGGTCTCAAACCATTTTCCAACCTTCTTTCAAAGCTTGGAAGCAAGTGTACATTCTCAAAAACCTCCTTTTTCCTTGTTCAAGTGCATCCTTTGATAGGTGAATTACAAAGTCAGTTCCTGGATTTGTATGTCTAATTTCTTGTCCATAAGCTTCTAACTTGTTATGCTCATCTCTAAAGCTGCCCTCTAGCCTCTCAAGGGCCAATCTTTTAGCCCTTTTTAGCCTATTTTTAGATACATTCACCTGAAAGGTGTTCTCCAACTGCCCTCTCATATCTTTTACAGCATACTTAGGATTGTTCTGCACATGCTTCTTGAAATACAAAGCTAAAGTTTTGTAACCAGCTCTAGGATTATCAAAACAGTCATCACATAGATGTTTGGACTTTAATGTTTTGATTGTACAAGTAGATGTATTCTTATCTTTTGAAACAAGACACACAAATGGACAGCCAGTTTGACAAATGTATCTAACTCTAGTTGTATCACTTTTTTTTGACTTTAAGCTTCTTCTTATTAACTAAAGCATAAAAGCCCACCATCTCTCTTGCTTCATTGATGTCCTTGAAGGACATTCCCAGTTCCAACTCTCTATAATGTTCAAGCCCATTAGTCACAACTCTTCTTTTAGACATATCAATTCCATCAAAGTCATTACTATCATTTTCACTACCTTTCATTTCTTCTAACATGTCATCACCAAGTTCATATTCACAATCAGTCCCAACATCAATATCAACAATATATGACTAAGTGTGATGGATAATATTTGGGATAAACACACTAAGATCATACTCATCGACGGCAAAGAAATCAAGCACCTTGAACTTCTTAGATAATAGAAATTTAAGTACCTTAATTCCTTCCTGATTTTCTACCAAATAATACCTACTAGATGCACCAGTTACCACTAGCTGCTTAACAGTAAGATACCCTAGTTTGGAAGTGAATTCTTCACAAATATCCTTATAAGAAAGTGAATGTGCATCATAACGAAGCCAAGAGTGCAGAAGTCTTTTATTGTAGACTAGTTCAGGTGAAATGACCCAATTGCCACTATAATGGAATAAAACATCAACTTTTTCATTCATCTTCAATTAGCACATGCAACAAAAAGAAAAGGGCAAACACAAAGGGACCACCTCAGCATTGAAAGCAACAGTTCATAAATAGAGTTAAACCATAAAAAAGAACAAAAAAAAAAAAACACCAAACGCACAAACATATTTATTCTGAGATTGAATTAAAAACCCTAAAAAAAGATTCATTTATTTCGGGACCACCAACCCCACACAAACAGTTTCATACTATAATAAACAAACATATAAAGACACAACACATGTGAATAAACTAATGAGATGGTCGCAATACCAAGAAATGTCACATGCATCTCTATTCTCCTTTTCTAATTACAAACCTCTACGGCTCTACCCCACGGTTTAAATGCAAATAAACCAGTAAAAAACTTACCTTGACAAAAAACGACAGCTTCAACGCCAAATCTTCAAGCTTCGATCGGAGAAGAACACTGCTCCAGAACCCTAGCTCATCGTTCAATTTGGGGATTTAGTAGAAAGAGAAATGTAAAGGTGTTAAATGGTGAAAAGAACGAGGGGTTAACTTATCAATAGTGGGTTAAGTAAAATTGGGGGTGGGCCCGGGGGTAAGGGTAGGGAAATAAGAGGGGTTGGGTATTTTTAAATCTATGTGGCATTTTAAATTTGGATTGGGATTTTTAATTAGGCAAATGTAATTCCACGTGGATTTTAGAATCTCCCATTAGTGGAGAAGGACATTTTTGAGCCCATTTGTAGACGGCAAGGGCAGATAAGGGGCCAACTTTTAACGGAGGGCTAGGATGTCCTATTTCATATAGTAGAGGGGCATTTTAGGCCCTTTTCTATTTTTACATTTATTCATCAAGTTGGCAATACCTCGGTAGGTACTTGAAGTTTCAGGTTTATAACCTGACGTTTCCTTAATTATGTGACAGTAAAGGTATGGTAAGAGGTGGATTTAAAAACATGCTTCCGTCCTCGTAAATTATTCTAAGAGGTGCCCTAGCCGACCAAAATAATAAGTTGGAATTAGCCATATTTGTAGATAAAAAAAGCATAAAATAGTGTACATTGCAAGATTCCAAAGACAAACCTAGCAAGTGAAGAAGCTCTTTTCACTCCCAAGTTTTCAGCCACTGGACCTAAAGCTTATGCATATGCGTTATACGCTCTCGTAGTTCTCGTAAGAATTAACCTAATTAGTCTACTTAATTGTTTAAACAATAAATAATTGATGAATATATAATATATGTATCATACATATTTATTATGCATATAACTATGCATAATCAATTTATATCAATGTATACTTGCTAAAAAAAAGTAGACAATGAATCTAACCGGCTATTTGTATAAAGATCCCGTTTCATATAGATGTATAGGGTAAAATTGGTTTATATTAAATGATCGAATAGTAGCGTGACACGTGGAACCGAAGACAGGTAGAAAGTAAATCAAGTAACAACCCATACCGGGAACAACAACTGAAGTTGGCATCGGATAGATCCCGAAGGGAGCATGACCAACGTGAGCAGATCGAATGTTTTCCATCGGATAGCATTCAATGAAAAATATTTCATGGCATTAAATGGGCAACCGTTGCAGATAATATTTGCATTCTAGGTCTGCCGTTACATATTCATCAATGTCCCTTTTATTGTCATTTAAGACGGGCTTAATCCTAGGATCTTGTTTCTCTAGGTATGGCTATAAATAGTAGGCTGAACAACCATTGTAACACACGAAATTCTTGGCAAAACATATGCTATATTCTCTTCTCAAGCTCAATAAAATAACTTTATTTGCTCTCTACATTGTTCTTATTTCTGTCCTCGGAGGCATTGCTCTCGGAGCCAAACTTGTCATTTCCTTTGATTTTAACCGCTAAGTCTTATTTTTAATCTTGTTTAAAACTATTTTTGGATCAAATTAGTTTGCTTATCTATAAATCACGAAACAATTCAACTGTACTGTTTTACGGGTAAACAGTTAGGCGTCAACCATGGGGCTTAGACAGTCGCGTAATTGATTAGATACTTGCGTTTATTACTAACTTGTTTGATTCTTTCTTCCTTAGTAAAAAATTAAAAATGGCAGCTAATGATGTCAACATCGTACACGACATCGAGGGACATGAAAATCTACCTCAACTGAGGATTCAATCAGCGACACCCCCAACGAGGGGGATGAGGCAACCTCGGTCCGTGGAGGATAGGACCCCCGACATGTATGAGAGCCAACTCCCGATGAAACGGAAGATGAATACGTCAAGAAAATAGTAAGGATCCTAAGAGAGCAACATAACGCCATCATGGGGCACCTCTCAAGGTAGGATCAAGTTATGACGGAATTGAAGCAGGCGCTTCCAACAACGCAAGAGGAAGGGGTACAGTTCTTCCCGGCATTCTTGCAAATTAGATGGCTCTAAGAGTTGATAACAATGCCCCGAGGGGTGAGGTCGACTTCGACGGAGCCGGCGGGACCGGTAGCGGATCCGGTAATGATAACAGTACTGATCCCTTCAAAACTGAGCTCATGAGATTCACGAGGGAGATGAACGAATGAATGTCACACATAAATGGATCAGATTTCGGGCGCACCACCAGTTTTGAAGGGCCCGAATTCGTTTAAATATACTCAGTCACCGTTTAAACTGAGCGCAACACCGGAGTTAATCCCGAAGAGGTTCAACATGTCGGATATACAAAAGTACGATGGGACTTTGGACCCTCAGGAGCACATCACAACTTATACAACTGCTGTAAAAGGGAATAATTTAGCTCAACATGAGATCGAATCGGTTCTACTGAAAATGTACAGAGAAACCCTCACGAAGGGGGCCTTGACATGGAATTCACTCTTACTCGAGCATTCAATTGACTCTTTTGAAATGCTTGTAGATTCATTCATTAAGGCCCATGCCGGGTCCAGAAAGGTCTAAGTCAGGAAGGCGGACATATTCAGGATCGCATAAGGTGAGTCCGAATTGTTGCCGGAATTCGTGACCAGATTCCAGAAAGAGAGGATACTGCTATCGGACGTACTAGATGAATGGGTAGCGAAGGCGTTCACAAAAGGTTTGAATACGAGGGGATTCGACGCATCCCGAAATCTAAAGGAAAGCCTGCTTGAATTCCAAGCGACCACATGAGCAGATGTTCATAACAGCTATGAGTCGAAAATAAGGATAGAAGACGAACAGCTCGGGTTCCCGGCATCAACCAAGGGGTGGGATCGAGACAAGAACTAGGATATGTTCAAAGGTGATTTTGATGCAGACTAGTGATAATCTAAAGGCCTCTTCTTGCCATACGAGAGAATTGAAGGATGCGACAACAAAGGGTTCTGGTTCTCGGATAGGTTTGTTCCCGATAGAAGAACTTACCGTGGCCGAAATAATAAATCGTTACAAGAAAAAGAGATATCGGGGACCAGGATTCCACATATCCTGGGTTGTCAGATTACAATTTCAACATCAACATAGTGTAGTTGGTATCGATAATAAGGAATATCAAAGAAGCACAATTCTCGAAGCAAATTAGATCCAATCCTAGATAGAGGGATCCTAGCGTATAGTGCGAATATCATGGAACTCATGGACACAGAACTAAAGAGATCCGGCATCTGCACGAGGAGGTGGCAACGTTGTTCATAAACGGCCATCTCAGGGAGTTCTTGAGCGACTGAGCCAAGAATAATTACGGCCGGAGCTGGGACAACGCAGAAGCCTCGAAGATAGGAGAAGACCCCCCTCGGTTGACTGAAAGAAATCAATGGTGTAACCTTCTTGGCGGCTAAGAAGACAAAGGTTTCGGTGACCCATAACAAGAGACTCCGGGAAGTCGCCGAAGACGACATCACCTTTATGGAGGAAGACACCGACGACTTCTTCTGCCGTATAACGATGCCCTGGTAATCTCTCTTAATGTCCTAGATTTCAAGATTAAGCATGTTTTAGTTGACCTTAGAAGTTCAGCTAACATCATTCAATGGAGAGTACTGGAACAAGCAAAATTAACCGGAAGTATCATTTCGGCAACAAAGCTCCTCGCCGGGTTCAACTTGTCGAGTGTGACAACCCGAGGAGAGATCCTGCTGCCCAAGAACGCCGAAGAGGTAACATATACCACCTTATTTGAAGTGGTGGATAGCGACACGGGATACAACATAATCCTCGAAAGGGCATGGTTATATGAGATGAAGGGCGTACCATCAACATATCACCAACTCCTGAAGTTCCCGACCCATAGGGAATCAAGCGAACTTTGTGGTTGATTTCAGACCTGGGTTATTGCCCCTAGCTGCTAAAGAAGAGGTGCTGGTGTCAGAAATAACATCAAGAGTTTGGACCTTGTTCACGGATGGAGCATCCAATGTGAAAGGGTTCGGGCTCGGGTGGTTCTAATCACGCCCTCTAGGGAAACACTGAGGCAGTCCATTAAAACTGTTCCATTAACTAACAATGAAGCTTAGTATGAGGCTTTGGTTTCAGGACTCGAATTGGCCCGAGAACTTGGCTCCGAGGTCATAGAGATCAAATGTGATTCCCAGCTGGTAGTAAATCAAGTGTACGAGATTTTCGACACAAAGGAGGAAATCATGTAGCAGTATGTGAATAAAGTTCAGGCATTATTTGCACGATTTTGGGAATGGTCGATCACACACATTCCGAGAGAAGAGAACGTGGAAGCAGATGCACTGGCTAATTTTGGGTCGTTTATGGAGATGAAAGGATCAGACTCCGATACTGTTGTTCAACTTCTGCATTCGGTACTAGATGTGGATGACTATTATGAAGTCAATACAACCAACCTACTCTGGGACCGAAGGAATGAGTTCATCGAGTATCTTCAGCATGGCAAGTTGCCCGAAGACCCGAAGGCGTCTCGGGTAATACGCACCAAAGCGGCTCACTATTACCTCATGGGAGAGCAATTGTATAGGAGATCGTACCAAGGCATGTTGGCCCGATGTTTAGGAGCCTCGGACGCGGACTACGT
Organism: Nicotiana attenuata; assembly: GCF_001879085.1. Lineage (NCBI taxonomy): Eukaryota > Viridiplantae > Streptophyta > Magnoliopsida > Solanales > Solanaceae > Nicotiana > Nicotiana attenuata. The sequence goes on from NC_031994.1 coordinate 51,296,411, forward strand.
GATGAGAGAGTTCCATGAAGGAATTTGCGAGAACCATTATGGTGTGGATTCATAGGTACTAAAGCTGGTTAGGGCAGGATACTACTGGCGCCGAATAGAACAAGACGTAAAGACGTTCGTGCAGAAATGCAACAAGTGTCAGTGCTATGCATAGTTGGTGCACCAACCGGCGAAACTCTTACATTCGGTAATGTCCCCATGGCCATTCATGAAATGGAGGATAGATATAGTTGGTCCGCTTCCACCGGGACCCATAAAGGTAAGATTCCTTTTAACTTTAACCAATTACTTCACTAAATGGGTTGAAGCAGCTCCTTACCAAAAGATCGGCGAGCTAAGTGTTTGACTTCTTATGGGAACACATAATATGTCGATAGAATACCGAAGGAAATTGCCTGCCATAACGGACCACAGCTTATAAAGTTACAAAATTTCTCGAAGATCTGAAAATCAAGAGGATTACATCTTCACCATACCATCTGAGCGCTAATGGACAGGAGAGTCAACCACTAAGGTGATTATCCAAAACCTCAAAAAGAGGTTAGAAGCTGTTAAAGGCAAGTGGCCCAAATAGTTACTACCGGATGATGGAAAAATCAAGCACGGGAGAGACACCTTTCTCTCTCGTATATAGCGCGGAAGCTCTGATCCCGCTGGAAGTAGGGGAACCAACCCTATGGTTCTCCCGAACAAATGAAAAAGAAAATAATAAGGCATTACTGGTGAAGATGGATTTGCTCGATGAACGCAGGGACTTAGCACACGTGAGGATGGTGGCTCAAAAGCAAAGGATGGAAAGACACTATAATTGGAGCGCCAATCTCCGGTACTTTAAAGCAGGAGACTTGGTTTTTAGGAAAGTGACTCAGAGCACTCGGGAAATCAACGGTGGGAAGCTGGGTCTAACGTGGGAAGGTCCCTACCAGGTTTCTATGGCCGGTAAAGGATTGTACGAGCTGTAAAATCAGGATGGAGCCAAATTGCCCAGCAATTGGAATGTAAGTCACCTCAAAAGGTATTACTGCTGATGGATCCTACATATACTGAAAGTATATGCTGCACTCTTTTTCCCTTCGACCAATTTTGTCCAAATCGGATTTTTCAGGTAAGGTTTTTAATGAGGAAGTAACGGAAAGAATACTATGAAGGAAGCATCCACGGCAAAGTTAAGACCATTAAATGACAAGACATTGAAATAATAAACTACTACGAGATGTTTAAATAGTCTTTGGCTCGATGGAAAGTTTCTAATAGGAAGTAAAGCTTTCCATCAAACCAAAGACTATTTAACTGTTCACAAGTGTTTCAACAAACGAAGCAAGACTTCCAGTGTTCTAATTCGCATACTTCGCATTTAAACACTAAGGGGGATTAGTATTGGATACGACAACAAGGATGCCATGAAAATTGAGACTACGAGAGTCGGGAACAATAATGTATCATCGGCATCGGGTACTGCATGACCAACCCCGTAGAAATAAGTTGTACAAGTTAGCCTCATGTATTGCTAGAAAATCGGACTACGAGACCCGGGAACAATAATGTCTCATTGGGATCGGGGACTGTATGGCCATCCCCGTACAAACAAGTTGTACGAGTTAGCCACATGTATTGATATTTTCATTTTTTAGAAATCAAATGCTTATGTACTTTTAAAGATAGAATGAATAAAATAAAGTCCTTTCATTTTTATCTTGTTTCTTGTCCAAACGATGAGTTAGTTTTATCCTTTGAAAGTTAATAGAAAACTTCAAATGCTTGTGCCGGAATAAACGGGAGACGTCCTCTTCAAGAGCACCGTAAACATAAGAGGGCCCTCTCTTATGAAACCCTCATAGTAAAGGGTTGATTCCAAAGTTTATGCCCGGAACAAGAAGCTATTGGACAAAAATACAACCAAAGCCTTATCTAATTCAACGCAAACAGAATAAACCTTGCGCAATACTTAAGTAAATATCTTCTTCATTTATCTCCTCATATGATACATAGGGTACGTCTTTTCAACTACGAGGGAATACTCTTGCTGTTGGAACCTTGCCTTAAGTCTATCAACCTCGGCCTGAAGGCCACCCCTCTCAGATCTCGCGGCGAAGAGGCTAGAATCAAGATCATGGATTATAGAAAGGTGAAGCCGGTTTTGCTTTATGATATTCTCAAATCTCTCCTCCATCCTGGCCCTCTTCTCCTTGGCGGCATTAGCCTCCTCTATTTTGGAGCTCAAGGCTGCCTCCAAGTTATTCACCTGTTCAACGGAGGCAGACTTGCGCTTGGTAGCAGCAAGCACAACATCTTGAAGCTCAGCCCACTTAGCCTTAGCATTTTGGAGCTATGCATGTAGTTGAGTGGATTCTTAGGCTGTGGGCCATCACTTCTTCCTCACTTTTCTGCAACCGAGCCTCAAGCTTGCCCGCTTCAGTAGCCTTTGCCTCCACCACCGGGAGGTGCGCAGAAAGTTGATTCCTTTCGGCCAACAACTCATCCCGTTCGGAGACAAGTCCTTATTTATCAAGAATAAATCTCTGAAGGACCTCGGGAAGCAAGGAAGTTGGCCTGCAAAGAGTATATTGAAGTTAGAAACCCCGTTACAATAGATAAGTAGAAAGCAAGCAATAAGAGAGCGAGTAAAATACTACCGCCGCATTATTCATTGCATTATTCAACAGGCACTCCCCCGAAAGAGAGTGTAATTTTTTCTTATCCTTCTCTAAACTTCTCTGAAGCCATCGGCTTCAGGTAGTTGGAAAGCTCCATCGTCCTGGACATCAGATGGCACCCCTTCGAAACTGAAAGAGTGGCACTCCTCTTCCCTTGGGGATCTGGAGAAGGGGGTGAATAATTATGCCCCAAATTCCCGTGGTCGGGAGACTGGAGAGGAGAAACACCCTCCTCTATGGCCAGTTGAGCAGATGGAACAAATATTGGTGGCAAAGGTACAACTGCTGTAGAGGGACATGAAGTTATTGGAGTTGTAGGTTGAGAAGCAGCTGCAACAGAAGAACTGCTGATTATTGGTTTCTCATCGATCGAAGGCAGAATAGGCCTAGGTTCCAACCACCCGGGGCCAGAAATAGCAATAGGGTGTCGCGCCCCCTTTTTCTCGCGAAATCGAGTTTATGACATTTGGGAGGACAACTCATTCCTTTTGGGAATTGGGTTTGATTTAAAGAGTCGCCACCTATTGATTAGGGTGCATTAGGACACCAAGGAGGTTTGATTTGAGTAACCAGAGATTGGGTAAGGGCTTGAAATTATTCTAAGGGGAAGGTGTTAGGCACCCCTCAGAATCCACTAGTGTCGTTCCCGGCCAGACTATTATTGTGAATTTGGGTACAATTAGCATATAGACAAATAAGGCTCAAATAAGAGGGGATTTTATCACATAAAGGTTTGAAAGTAAGCAAGGTTTGAAAGAACAATTAGAAAAGCTATTTTTTTAAAAATAAAGAGTTAAAATGTTGAAAAGAAAGACATAAAGAATAAAGGGAGGGGGGTCCTAGGTTTATTAATAATATGGATCACCCCACACAATGCCCGGTAATCACTCCTCAATGAGGGGCTACACGTGACATTATCGCGTGGTCATCATATCCATATCTACCCTTCCCACCCCGTTAAGGTGTTAAAGCGCGGAATGGTCTCGCTTACCTATTGCATGCTACTACCCGTCCCAATCCTGTCAGTGCCAGGGGCATTTAGGACTACTAATCCTAAGGGAGGTAGGGATGTTAGGCTTATTTGTGGTTTTAAAGGCAAAAATTCTAAGGCGACATACAAAACATGTATAGCAAGTTGGGGGAAAGCACATAACAAGCAAAGGCTCATATATACCCCCTTTTAAACAAAAGAAGCACATAATTAGCATGACTTACACATACTAGTTAAGGTCTGATTAAAAATTAAACATGCGAGGACTTAAAGGTTGAGGCAGACTGATTTATTATATAATTCAGATAAGAAGCCCGAATCAGGCCTGCCTGCTGGTTGTAGCTATTAACAGAAATAGATTTAATTTTACCCTAAGGATTGCCTAAGTGTGGGAATCAGATTATTAAAAGAGAGGCCAGATTTAAACGAACTGATTATTAGCTCTGCAACTGACAGTACCCTTATTACTGGTTTTATATCCATATGTGAATGAAGCGGCTCAGATTCGATTAAGAATTCCTATAGGCATGCTTTCTACGCGTAGTTGAATTTAAACAGTGTAGAATGCGGAAGACTTGTTTTAAAACGTATGCACATGATATCTAAGTGTTGAATTGTTTGAAAACCTACGAACATGGTGTCTAAATGTAGGAATTGCTTTAAAACCTATGAACATGATATCTAAATGCAGAATTTATTTTTTTAAGAACCTATAGGCATGATTTCTATATGCAAAAATTGTTTGAAACCTATGAACATAATATCTAAATGCAGAAATTGTTTGAAACCTATGAACATGATATCTAAATGCAGAAATTGTTTGAAACCTATGAACATGATATCTAAATGCAGAAATTGTTTGAAACCTATATACATGATATCTAAATGCAGAAATTATTTGAAACCTATGAACATGATATCTAAATGCAGAAATTGTTTGAAACCTATGAACATGATATCTAAATGCAGAAATTGTTTGAAACCTATAGGCATGATTTCTACCCTTTTTGCATACATAGTTACCCACCCTTTTCACTAGCCATCCCCAAGAGTTTATTACAAATTATTACAGCCCAGATTAAAGTAAAAAAATACATCTGAAAATAAAAAGTACAACCAAGGAGAGCCTGATTCAGACTTCATGTCTGAAATATGAGGTAAACCAACTCCATGAGATCATGATCCAAAGCCTTTCTCCCACTTGAGTGTGTCAAAGTTCCCTAAGAGCCTCAAAGGGACTCCGGGCAATGCTCACACCCAAATGTATTATCAGATTGGGACAAGTACAGTGCGGAAGGGCCAGCCCTCAAGTGTCCAAGTTCTGAGGGAGCTCAAAGGGTCCCAAGGCAAGGCTCACAAGAGGGGGGAGGGGGCAGAACTTAACGACTAAGAAGGTATGCAAGTGCAGAATAGAGTGCTAAAAAGGAAAAAGGAAGGGGGAATCAGCTACAGATAAGCACACACAAGGGGATTCAAGGGAATAGGGGATTGTAAAGAGCCTGTCACTTAGGCAAAAAGGCAGACTTTGGGCATGCCCAGCAATGGGGAATGCTGGCACACCTATAAGCCTGCCAGAACACATACTGTTAGAAGCTAGGATCCCCAGGGGATCAAGTTCAATTCATGGACAATAACTTGCATACTGCCATGCCTCAAACCATAGCTTAAACACATAGGGGGCAGGGGTTTGGGATTCATATAGAACAGGCAGAAAGAAATCAATAAGCTATAATGCGTGTTGAACTATACATAAACAATAAACAGGGATACAAAAGCAGTAAATAAACACATTGTTGTGGTGCTGAAACTTAAATCAGGACATACCAGTTTCAAAGAAACAAATAAAGAGAAAGCAACAAGTCTTGTAACAGGCCACAGTGTAAGCAAACAAAAGAGAATACTTTTTTTTGAGTATAAGTGTAAGTTCAGAAAAGACTATGTGTGATTGTGTGTGTGTCGATGAAAGGGTCATGTATTTATAGTGTGAAGAAAAAACAGAAACAAGGTAAGAAAACAATTAAGGAACTGAATATCAATTAAAAAAATCAATCAATACAAGACTTCATTTAATTAAGGAATTCAGATTCAAACGGTAAAACTATTTAAAGAAATAAATCAAATAAACATCTTGTGCAAAGTAGGCAACTAGGGGTAAATACATAGGGGTTTTAATTAAGGGAAGAATTTTGAAATACACGGTTTAAAACAAATAAGGTAAGGATCCATCAGTATTCAGTAAATCATGGGGGTTAGAGATTTTGTAAGCATTGGTCCACGAATGAACCAAGTCAGAAAAACTGAGGAAAACTTTTGACTCAAATCGAGTAACAGGGAAGTCAGCAAAACATGGAAAGAAAATCAATCCAACTTATACAAAGAAAGTCTGAAACCAATCACAATTGAAAGCCATTTAGAAGGGAAGTTCAACACATATAAAGAGTACACAAGTATCAGGCATGCGAGGCTGAATTTAGGACAAAGTGAAAGTGTCATGCAATTGCAAAATAAGTATGTAGTAGACTATAGGAATATGGTAATTCAGCGATAGCATGCGGAAAAGGGGTCAAGTAAAGGTCTTATAGAGTTTGGCAAAGTCAGAATCATACGAAGAAATAAAATTGAAGCAATGATTTTGAAACTTAATGAAGCAGTAGATGAAACAACTCTAGGAACTCAAATAAATCCAAAAGATTAGTTTTTTTTTAAATCAAGCAAGTTCAGAGATGAAGCACAAGCAAGTCACATAACCAATGGTCTCAAAACTCGGATGAACCCCCAAATTTAGGGTTCTTGCCATTAACCGAGTGCAGAGACGAAAGGGAAAGTGATTAATGGAAAAGATACTAATTGAAACAGGTTCAGAGGTCTCAGAAAGGAACTGAGACCTTTAGCATGCTCTCTGAGAAGTAGGAATTCATGATAAGCGTAGTAAAAGAACAGCATGCGAAACCAGTAGGAGAACTAGTAGAAGAAACAATAAGAACATGGTGAACAACTTAACAAGAACACAGTAGGAGAAAACAAGGTAGACGAAACACACAAATAACACAGTAGAAGCAACTGATAGGAACATGGTAGAAGAACTTAACAAGAACACAGTAGGGGAAACATAGTAGAAGAAACACACAAGAGAAAAGAAAATCAGAGAAGCAAACAAGAGAAAAAGAAAATCAGAGAAACATAACTCAAAAACCCTAGGTCGGAAAAATAAAGGTTTTGAAAGCGATGGCTTTTTAAAAGAAATAACAAAAATCATTTTTAAAAGTTTAGGGAACACCTGGATCTAGAACAGATCTAAAGAAATCATAAGAACCACAGAAGCTAGGGTTTGGTGAGAATGACTTGGATCGTTGTTGATCTAACTAGGAGGAGGCGAGGCCAGGCTCAAAACAGACGTGGCTTGCCGGAGCGAGGCCAGAGATGGCCATAAAACTTGAATCGAACCAGGTCTGGATGAAGCTTCTTCATGTTCAGACCATGAAACCCCAACGAACAGGCGTATAGGAACCATAGAGGGCCGGTGGGTGGTGAAACCACCATGGATTCAGGCAGGAGGTGGCCGGAGAAGATGGATGAAACTCATCGGAGCGGAGGGGGAGGGGGAAAGTTTTTGAGAGAACCAGAGATAGAGAGATAGAGGAGAGGGTCGGTTGAGTGAGGAAATGAGAGGGGTTTGGGGGGGGGGGTCGTTTGAGCTTAATTTGGTAAGGGCGGATCTAGACCGTTGATCAAAATTGATCAACGGTCAAGATTTGGTCTGGGTTGGGTCGGGTAGACTTAGTATTGGGCCTGGGTCTTGGGTTGGTTTAATTGGGTTGGGGTATTGGGTTTTAATTTAGGCTAAATTAGAAAGCCAAAATCTGGCTATAAGTTAAATAGCCCTTTTTTCCTATTTAATTTATAAAAGTAGTAAATAAACTTCTGAAAACTAATTGGAAGCACTAAAATGATTTATAATATATAATTAATAATTTAAAAATACAGGACTTAATTTTATGAATATAAAACACAATTGAATCTTAAAAGGGCTAATATTGCAATTATATGCAATTTAGCTTTAAAATACTAAATAAATTTGTAAGAATATGCAAAAAATTACCTCAGCTATATCTTAGCATAAATATAAAATTCTAATAAATGAATTACCAAAATAATAATTTTGGAAATAATTATTGGGTTTTTATGGATGAAAAGGGAAATAAATTAGTTTAAAAACTCTAAAAATTATGGGAAGAATAGTAAAATGCTGGGACATACTTATATATGCATATATATGCTATTTTAAAGATATTTTGCATATAAGAATATATAGGGAAAAATTGGATATCAACAGCTGCGCCTCTTTACCCGGGAAGGATGAAAGAGTTGTCGGGTAAAGATATGATGACCAATTTTGACTGAATGAAATGGTTTGAAAAGGTTGGTCGTGCCCTGGCTTTTGAGCTGCCTACATATCCCTGGTCTTACAGGAATCGGGCCATATGTAGTTTGGGATCCGTCGGCGGAGTATGCCGATGGAGACCTTTCAAGAACGGACGCAATATTCAGGTTGGGATAAATGGTTAAGGTCTAATAGGGCTGCGGGAACTGGAGCGGGATCGCTCCTGCTGATATAGTCATTGCTCGCCGGTTTACCTGCAAATAAGCAATACGAGCATATATTGTACGCAAATTATACATGATGCAAGTTCCCGTTGGACCATGAATGCTGTCTTTGGACGGTTAGGATGACGTCCTCAGACCATGATGTCCTGGGCCATGCAGCGTATAGTAAAAGATTCGCAGGCCATGAAATGATGCTCTTGGGCTATGAGAATGGTGCCTCAGAACCATGATGCCTTTGAATAATGATATGCAAGAGATTAAAGGGATCTTCGAGCCATGACATGGTGTTCTCGGGCTATGTAAATGGTGCCTTCGAACGATGACGCCCTCAGATAATTTGGTGATCTTTCAGCCCATGAAATGCAATAGGTGGCGATCTTTCAGCCCCTGAAATGCAATGAAGTGGCGATATTTCAGCCATGTAGAATGCAATAAGTGGCGATCTTTCGGCCATGCAAGCGTAAATAAAGTGGCGATCTTTCAGCCGTGCGAAAAATAAAGTGGCGATCTTTCAGCCATGCAAGTGTAAATAATGTGGCAATCTTTTAGCCATGCAAAAAATAAAGTGGCGATCTTTCAGCCATGCAAGTGTAAATAATGTGGCAATCTTTTAGCCATGCAAAAAATAAAGTGGCGATCTTTCAGCCATGCAAGTGTAAATAACGCGGCGATCTTTCAGCCATGCGAAAAATAAAGTGGCGATCTTTCAGCCATGCAAGTGTAAATAATGTGGCGATCTTTCAGCCATGCAGATGCAGATGGAGACAGTGTTTAGTCTCGGAAGGCATAATGGTAGCCTTATGCAATGCAGAAAATGCGGATGGAGACAGTGTTTAGTCTTGGAAGACAGAATGGTAGCCTTATGCAATGCAGAAAATGCAGATGGAGACAGTGTTTAGTCTCGGAAGGCAGAATGGTAGCCTTATGCAATGCCGAAAATGCAGATGGAGACAGTGTTTAGTCTCGGAAGGCAGAACGGTAGCCTTATGCAATGCAAAAAAAAGAATAAAATGGTAGATAGGGTTTCTTAGCTGATAGCAGGTTGCGATATTGTGTCTGCTGGGGACAGGGAATATCGCTAGCGCACGTGAATAGCAGATGCTGGTAAGTGTAATAATTCTGAGAGTCGTATTCCTGAACAATGTTCATCTCGTGAGTGTATGGTATGTCAGATGCTTTTGCAGTCCAAGTGTCTGCATCCAAAGAAAAACCGTGAGTTTTGCAGAGGGGAGCTTAGTTCATATCCCTGCTAGCCTTGTTCGACCCGTTCGGCTTAGATCTGGTGATACGGTATGTATCGTTGGGGGGGTAGCATTGCTGAACAAGGCGATTTCGATGATGAACATGCATGAATTTGTAAAAACAAGCAAATATGACAGAAGTATATATTTAAGAAACAACTTTTAGATGAACCGACGACTCTGACGTGGCTCAAGACATTGCAACCTCTCATGTTACAGAATTTTGAGGGTCCTCCTCAAAATTCTGCCCCAGTTTAACGGGTTGATGCTTCTGACGGCTGCTTGCGATGATTGGCTGAAATTACTTCGGAATTTTGAGGGTCCTCCTCAAAATTCTGCCCCAGTTTCCAATTGCGGGGGGAAATGAAATTTTATTGAATTATGACCGAACCCATAAGGCTGCCTACGTATCCCCTCTTAAACGGGAATCAGGTCAGACGTAGTTCAATTACATCATGTAGGAAAACATAAGATTACACATAGTAGCGCTTGACTGCATCTGAATTGATTGGTTTCGGCCAGGTATATTTCTGCAAGTATAAGGGCTCCTCCTGTCAGAACCAGATGAACCATGTATGGACCTTGCCAGTTGGGAGAGAATTTCCCCTTGGCTTCATCTTGATGCGGGAAGATTTTCTTTAATACCAGCTGCCCTGGTGTGAACTGTCTCGGCTTGACTCTTTTGTTGAAGGCTCTGGACATCCTGTTCTGGTAAAGCTGACCGTGGCAAACTGCATTCATTCTTTTTCCATCTATGAGAGCTAACTGCTCGTAACGACTCTTCACCCATTCTGCATCGTCGAGCTCAGCTTCCTGTATGATTCTTAAGGAAGGAATTTCTACTTCGGCTGGAATGACGGCTTCTGTACCATAAACCAGCATATAGGGGGTTGCCCCAGTTGATGTGCGGACTGTGGTGCGATACCCCAATAAAGCAAATGATAGCTTCTCATGCCACTGCTTATGCTTCTCTACCATTTTTCTCAGTATCTTCTTAATGTTCTTGTTGGCGGCTTCTACAGCTCCGTTCATTTGAGGCCTGTAGGCTGTAGAATTCTTGTGTTCGATCTTGAAGGTTTCACACATAGCTTTCATCAAGTCACTGTTGAGGTTGGAGCCATTGTCAGTGATGATTGATTCTGGAATCCCGAACCGACAAACGATGCGGTCGCGGACAAAGTCTACCACGACCTTCTTAGTTACTGCTCTGTAAGATGCTGCTTCGACCCATTTGGTGAAATAGTCAATTGCCACTAGGATGAATCTGTGCCCGTTGGAGGCAGCAGGCTCGATTGGTCCAATGACATCCATTCCCCAAGCGGCAAAAGGCCATAGTGAACTTGTTGCATTAAGCTCATTGGGAGGCACCTTTATCATGTCTGCATGTATCTGACAGCGGTGGCATCTTCGGACATACTGGATGTAGTCTATCTCCATAGTCATCCAAAAGTAACCAGCCCGGAGTCTCTTCTTGGCTAAAACAAAGCCGTTCATATGTGGACCACAGGTCCCAGCATGGATTTCTTCTAGCAGATTGGATGCTTCCTTTGCGTCGACACACCTGAGTAGTCCCAAATCAGGAGTCCTCCTATACAGGATTCCTCCACTGTGAAAGAAATTGTTTTATAACCTCCAAAGTGTGCGCTTCTGAATGGGATTTGCAAGTTCTGGGTACTCTCCCTTTGCCAAATATTCCTTGATATCACGAAACCAAGGTTTTCCATCTGCTTCTTCTTCAACATGGGCACAATAAGCTGGCTGATCATGGATCTTTACTGGAATAAGATCAATGAAGTTTTTGTCTGGATGTTGTATCATGGATGACAGGGTGACCAGTGCATCGGTGAATTCATTCTGGATTCTGGGATCATGTCGGAATTCCGTCTTTGTGAACCTCTTCTTCAGTTCTTGCACGTGATGCAGATACGGGAGTATCTTAGAGTTCTTGGTTGCCCATTCCTCTCGGACCTGATGTATGAGTAAGTCTGAATCCCCAATTACTAACAATTCCTGAATGTTCATGTCAATGGCCATTTTGAGCCCTAGGATGCAGGCTTCATACTCGGCCATATTGTTAGTGCAGGGGAACCTGAGCTTAGCTGACACTGGATAGTGCTGACCGGTTTCTGATACTAGGACCGTTCCTATGCCAACTCCTTTGAAATTTGCTGCTCCGTCGAAAAACATTCTCCACCCATCATAGGCTTCTACAATGTCTTCTCCTATGAATGATACCTCTTCATCAGGAAAATACGTCTTTAGGGGTTCGTATTCTCCATCCACGGGATTTTCGGCAAGATGATCTGCCAGTGCCTGTCCTTTGATTGCTTTCTGAGTTACGTAGACAATGTCAAATTCACTCAACAGGATTTGCCACTTGGCTAGCTTGCTAGTGGGCATGGGCTTCTGAAAGATGTACTTTAAAGGATCCATCCTTGATATGAGATATGTAGTGTAGGCACAGAGATAATGCCTCAACTTCTGGGCCACCCAAGTCAGAGCACAGCAAGTGCGTTCTAAAAGAGAATATTGGGCCTCATACGGAGTGAACTTCTTGTTGAGATAGTAAATGGCCTGTTCCTTCCTCCCTATTTCATCATGCTGCCCTAAGACGCAACCGAAGGCACCATCTAGTACTGCGATGTAGAGTAGTAGAGGTCTACCTGGCTTAGGCGGGACTAAAACCGGTGGTGTGGACAGGTATTCCTTAATTCTATGAAAAGCTTTCTGGCATTCATCCGTCCATCTGGTAGCAGCGTCCTTCTTCAACATCTTAAAGATTGGCTCACAGATAACTGTAGACTATGCTATGAACCGGCTAATGTAGTTAAGTCTTCCCAAGAAGCTCATCAGGTCTTTTTTGTTCTTTGGTGGTGGCAATTCCTGAATGGCCTTGACCTTTGATGGATCCAGTTCTATTCCCCGGCGGCTCACAATAAACCCAAGTAATTTTCCAGCGGGAACCCCAAATGCACATTTTGCAGGATTCAACTTTAGGTTGTATCTCCGCAATCTGTTGAAGAACTTTCTCAAAACTTCCATGTGATCAGTGGCCTTCTTGGACTTGATGATAACGTTATCTACGTACACCTCGATCTCCTTGTGTATCATATCATGAAAAATGGTGGTCATGGCCCTCATGTAGGTGGCCCCTGCATTCTTTAACCCAAAGGGCATCATCTTGTAGTAGTACATTCCCCACGGCGTAATGAAAGCCGTTTTCTCAGCATCTTCCTCATCCATCCAAATCTGATGATAACCAGTGAAACAATCCACAAATGACTACAGCTCATGCTTAGCGCAGTTGTCGATCAGGATGTGTATGTTTGGCAAGGGGAAATCGTCTTTCGGACTGGCCCGGTTGAGATCCCGGTAGTCGAAACAGACTCTAACGTTTCCGTTCTTCTTTGGCACTGGCACAATGTTATTTAACCATGTTGGGTATTCCACTACCTTGAGGACTTTGGCTTTGACCTGCTTGGTGACTTCTTCCTTGATTTTCAGACTCATATCTAGCTTGAACTTTCTGAGCTTCTGTTTTACCGGCGGACATGTCGGATCAGTTGGCAGTTTGTGTGCCACAATAGATGTACTCAGACCAGTCATGTCATCATACGACCAGGCGAATATGTCCTTATATTCTCTTAGAAATTTTGTGTACTCTTCCTTTTCTGACGGTGATAAGTTAACGTTGATTCGTGTTTCTTTGACATTCTCTTAGTCTCCTAGGTTAACAATCTCAGTCTCGTCCAGGTTGGACTTTGGTCTGTTTTCAAAATTCTCAACGTCCTTGACAATCTCTTCCGGTATGTCATCTTCCTCTGAATCTATATCCGTTTGTCACGTTGTCTCATTGCATGTCACAGTCATTGGTTCATCAAGACAAGTAATAGTAATGTTGTATAAGTAAAGTAATGAGATAAAATAATAAGAGTATTGATTTATAAGAAAAAAATCGAAATGCTTTGATAAATTCCATAACTGTTTTGAACATTGAAGATCTTATTGCGAAATTTAAAATGCGAAAGGAAAGTCAACTAGTAAAAATAAAAGATAGTGCATGATGCTTGTTCAGCCTTGCTACCCCGAGGCTCGTCGTGCTCTGGTGGTTCTGATGGTCCAGTTATTGAGGCATGCTCCTCTGCTCACAGCCTGTATGGAAGGGCCTTCCTCCCCCTCCTCCTCGAGAATGACACAACAATCCATATCATCGTCTTCCACGAACAAATTCCTCATCGCTGCCAGTGCTTCCTCTTCTTCTGACCCATAGATAACTTCGGCCGGTTGGAAAGTCTGTTCCAAGTGTGGTATTGGTTGCTCCAATGGATAGTAAGGACCGCGCCATGGTGGCGACCAGTTGTTGAACTCTTCCCAGGTATACTCATATCCTAGACCAAAGGTGGTGCCATGTTTCTTGAGTTTGATAGGCTTAGCGATTCCTTGGAGGTTCTTGCCAAGTCCCTTGCCAGGTTCGTATCCGCTCCAGTTCAATATGCTTTCAATTTTGTTGTCCCACCATTTGTCTTTATCAACGGCGTTGACCCGCTCGATGTGGTGATAAGTCTCCCCGCCTATCTTTCTTCTGCCTCCGATTGCTGGGATGGTTTGGCGACTGTATATGGGATTACTACCGTCGCCGTGGATGATTACCTCCTGGTGATTCCACTCAAACTTCACCGCCTGATGTAGTGTTGACGCTACGGCCCCAGCAGCATGAATCCAGGGTCGTCCTAACAGCAGATTGTAAGATGCCGGCACGTCTATCACTTGAAAGTCAACATCAAACCAAGTAGGCCCCATTTGTAAACATAGGCTAATTTCCCCAATGGTGGACCTTTGGGAACCGTCGAAAGCTTTGACGTTGATGGCCTCGTACTTGATCTCGTGCAATCCCTTACCCAACGTCCTGAGTGTTACCAACGGACAAATGTTGAGGCTGGATCCCCCATCAATCAGGACTCTAGTGACAATATAATCTTCGCATTGCACGGTGATGTGCAATGCCTTGTTGTGACTCAACCATTCTGGTGGTAGCTCATCTTCATGGAAAGTGATCTTGTGACTTTCTAATACCTGGCCTACCATGTTAGCCATCTCCCCGCCGGTGATGTTGCTCGGTACATACGCCTCACTCAGTACCCTCAATAGGGCATTTTTATGTGCATCGGAGTTCTGTAGCAAAGAAAGGATGGAAATTTGTGCCGGTGTTTTGTTCAGCTGACCAACGACCGAGTATTCCTTGGCCTGTATCTTTCTCCAGAGATTGTCGGGCCCGATCACGGTGATGGTTGGTTGATTAGAGGCTTGCTTGCTTGACTCAGCCAAATGTTCCGGGGTATAAACACTATCGGTTCTCGTCATACCCTGTGCCGCAATAGCTTCCCCGAACATAACTTTGCCTTTCCTTCTTGCCTCGGCTGTGTAGTCCCATGGTATAGCCTTTGTTTGGAACGGTGTTATGGCTGACATTGCCACTGCAATTGGCATGGCTATCTTTACCCCGAACGGAGCCTGTACCTTGGGCGGTAAAACTGCAACTTCGAATGGTGTAGGTGCCTTTGCTGGAGACACGAATTCGACCTCAATTGGTGCTGGCGTCTTTGCAGATGATGATGCATCAAACTCAAGTGGCATGGACATATTTATCTTGGCATCCCTAGAGGGATGAATCTGGACTACAATCGGATTAAGGCTGACTATTGGCTTCTTTGGATCATCACCTTCTATGATCAAACCGATCGATCCCTTGGGGTCCCAATCATCCTCTATTTCAATCATGTGAACGCCTCCACCCTTATGGTCTGGCAGAGGGTTATTGCGGACATTTGGAGCAGGTTCCTTTGCCACAATAATCTTGTTGTCAATTAGAGTCTGGATCTTATCCTTCAGAGAACGGCATTCGTCAATGGTGTGTCCTTTCATGCCCGAATGGTATGCACAAGATTTATTTGGATTTATCCACTAAGAAGGGTTTTCAGGAGCAGCAGGGATAGGGGTGACGTAACCAGCAATTTTGAGTCTTTCATATAATTGGTCGATTGGTTCAGCAATAGCCGTGTACTGTTTTGGTGGTCGTCGGTCAAAGTTTGGTCGGGGTCTAGGGAAGTTTTGGTGCGGAGGAGGGGACTGGTAGTGGGATGGTTGAGTGTTGTAGGCTTGGTAAACATGTGCTGGTTGGGAATATTTGGGTGAAGTGGGCTGATATGTGGGAGGGATTGGTAGGTGAGTGGTGGAGCTTGGTAAGAGGGTAAGGGTGCTTGGTAGTTTGGAGTAGGCTGATATGTGAGTGGAGGCATTGGGTAGGTTTGGTATTTGACGGAAGATTTGGTTCTCTATGCCACCATTACGGCTCCTACGTCCTTTTTCTTGGACACACCGCCTTCAATTCCCTTACTCCCTTCAACGCCCTGAATTCTGCTAGTCAACTTTTTAAGCTCTTCGGCCAAGTTCTTGATAAGCAAATCTTTATCATCAGGCTCGGATGTGTTTGAGATGGGTGGGGTGAAGTGCGGCACAGTCTCCACATAGATGGGGGTGTTGTGGTGGGTGTAGCAGTGATCATTTGTGGATTTTGTGGTTTTGGGATGAGCAGCGGGGTATTTTTGGAAGTATGGCAGGTGTTGCAGTGGTGGTGAGGAATGGTGTGGTTCTGTTGCTTTGGGAGACTCTGTGGAGGTGCGGGGTTACACTTGCGAAATTGATGTCTGGAGTAGTGAGGGAAAATGAAAGATTCGCCAAATTTCGGACTTGATCAAGTTCTTCCTGAAATTTAAGCAGCTTTTGCTCCAGTTGGGAGGCATTCTCCTTGGGAACCAAAGTACCATGACCGTGAGTGGCCTCTACCCGTTCAGTTGAGTTTTCCTTCCTGGTGTTGTTCAAATCTTCCATCTTTCCTTTGTTCTTGTTTTTGACAGGACTGAGAGGAGGAGTGGATGGAGGGCCACTGGATCTTGTGGAATATGATGATGTTGCCAGAGTGCTCGAACTAACCTTTGGGGAGGGGAATAATCAAAACAAAAATAAAACAAAAAGGTAACCAAGTTAGTGATGTTCGTGAAAAAAAGATGCAATATTTAAACACATAATGCGGGAATGTAAATCGCGTCCTAATTTGGGGACCTCTTTCTACCCGAGGTAGGCCTAGCGACAAGTTGATTTGGAGAACTTGGAATGCTAAATGCCTCATTTTATTGATGGAAAATAAGACGAATCCCAAATCGACACTAAGTCAGGAAATAAAAGTCACTAATGGTCATCAACCTTATTACATTTCATAAAAAGAAGAAAACTCCTATCTATTTGGTCCCATAAGGACCTTCCCCAGGTTGAATGCTCTCGTTGATCAAATCCTCCAGCTCGCGTAGGTTCACCAGTAAAAATGCCTTTGCCAGGTGTTCTCCTTCGTTTCCCTCAGAGTTCTGGCAGTCGGTGACTCTCTTCCTCACTTTTCCTTCCAATTCCAGCAGACTGTATTCTAGATATTCCAACTTTTCACTAGCTTTGGCGGCTCTCTCTTTCCACTCCTTGATTTGGTCGTTTGATGGAAGACTCCTCCACCAGTCTAGCAAGAGTGGGGGTGTGCTAATCATACCGAAACTGGGGACCTCCTACCTTATTTTCTGCAAAACAAAAGGGTTAGACCCTACCCCCACCAGACTCGACTATTTAACATCAATAATTGGCATAAAAGCATTTAGTTCTCCAAATAAATGCATAGAACGTGATAATGTCCGTTTGGGTTTCAGGGGAACCCGGTGGACTTTTGGATAAGGCTATCTTAAAGAGTCATTATGTGGACAACATAACTAACTCGGCTAGGTTTGACCATGATGCATGCACAGTTTAAATAGAGTGAGGTTTCTATGGGGTTATAGACTGGTACCCTTGAGCGGACAACTCAAGGGGGAAAGGCACGGAACTTTCGACTACACCGTTGATCGACTGGTTTCACCGCAAATATGCCGTTTCCGGATTTAGGGGGTGATAATATAGGAAGAGCGCAACAACTCATTATAAGCGTTGCTATGGGATTTTGTTTGGCACGAGTGGAATATGATGTTGAGCATGATTATGCAACAGTTAAAGGCATGTAGTCATGTATTTGCACGTTAAGAAAGCAGTAAATACAATAGTTTCATAATGTAAAGCAGTAGTAATAAAAAGCAGTAAAGAAAAGCAAATAATTGTACGTAAAGAAGCATAAATTCACAATAAAGGTCTGAAATGGTAAAAGCCTAAAGATCCCTATCAGAGTCGCCATGCTGTCGCGCCCCCTTTTTCCTCCGCAAAAATCGGGTTTATGACATTTGGAGAGGACAACTCATTCCTTTTGGGAATTGGGTTTGATTTAAAGAGTCGCCACCTAATGATTAGGGTGCATTAGGACACCAAGGAGGTTTGATTTGAATAACCAGAGATAGGGTAAGGGCTTGAAATTATTCTAAGGGGAAGGTGTTAGGCACCCCTTAGAATCCACTTGTGTGGTTCCCGGCCAGACTATTATTGTGAATTTGGGTACAATTAACATATAGACAAATAAGGCTCAAATAAGAGGGGATTTTTATCACATAAAGGTTTGAAAGTAAACAAGGTTTGAAAGAACAATTAGAAAAGCTGATTTTTAAAAAAAAATAGTTTAAAATACTGGAAAGAAAGAATAAAGGGACGGGGGGTCTAGGTTTATTAATAATATGGATCACCCCACACAATGCCCGGTAATCACTCCTCAATGAGGGGCTACACGTGACATTATCGCGTGGTTATGATATCCATATCTACCCTTCCCACCCCGTTAAGATATTAAGCGCGGAATGGTCTCGCTTACCTATTGCACGCTACTACCTGTCCCAATCCTATCAGTCCCGGGGCATTTAGGACTACTAATCCTAAGGGAGGTAGGGATGTTAGGCTTATTTGTGGTTTTAATGGCAAAAATTCTAAGGCGACATACAAAACATGTATAGCAAGTTGGGGAAAAGCACATAACACGCAAAGGCTCAGATATATCCCCTTTAACAAAGAAACACATATTTAGCATAACTTACACATACTAGTTAAGGTTTGATTAAGCATTAAACATGCAGAACTTAAAGGTTGAGGCAGACTGATTTGTTACATAATTCAGATCTAAGGCTTGCCTAAGTGTTGGACAAGGATCCTATAGGCATGGTATCTACTGAATTACGAACGCAATAACAATAAACTGAATACATACTGGTTAAAAGATAGCCAGATTATTAAAGAAAGGCAAGTTTTTACGAAGGTTGTAAGTTCTGCAAATGATGATACATCGTTATTACTGGTTTTAGCTCTATGCGCGAATGAAGTGCTTCAGATTCAATTAATAGTTCCTATAGACATACTTTCTATGCATAGCTGGTTTTAAGCCTTTTGTGGATATGGTATAAAAATGCAGGAGACTCGTTTTAAACCTATGAACATGATATCTAAGCGCGGAAATTGTTAAAACCAATGGACATGATATCTAAATGCTGAAGTTGTTTTACAACCTTATGAGCATGATTTCTAGATGAAAAGATGAATATACAAGATTTGAAAGGTCCTATAGGCATATTTTCTATATGCATATGCAGAATTCAGATTTCCAGATACTTATAGACATAATTTCTAGATGATAATGAATACACAGGATCTAGAAGGGCCTATAGGCATGATTTCTATATGCGTGAATTGTTTGAAACCCTATGAACATGATTTCTAAATGCAGAAATTACTTTAAGAACCCTATGAACGTGATTTCTATATGCAGAAATTATTCAAAGGTACCTATAGGCATGATTTCTATATGCATTTGAATATGCAGAATTCAAAATAACNGGGTAGGTTTGGTATTTGATGGGAGATTTGGTTCTCTGTGCCACCATTACGGCTCCTACATCCTTTTTCTTGGACACACCGCCTGACTGTAAGGCCTTGTTTGTAGCTTGTAAAGCCTCGAAATTAGTAACCATTCCGCTTTTGATGCCCTCTTCGATCCTTTCCCCTAGCTTGATAATGTCAGAAAATTTGTGGTTGTCGATCATCATCAGCCTCTCATAATATTGTGGGTCTTGGGCCCGAACGAAGAATTTGTTCATCTGTTCTTCTTCTAAGGCAGGTCTAACCTTAGCTGCTTCGGACCTCCAACGAGTAGCATACTCGTGGAAGGTTTCTGTGGGCTTCTTCTTTAGGTTTTGAATGTAGAACACATCCGGCGCATTCTCGGTGTTGAATCTGAACCTGTCCATAAAGTCGGATGCCATGCTTACCCAGTTCGGCCACTTCTTTGGATCTTGGCTAATGTACCAAGATAAAGCATCTCCCTTCAGGTTCCTCATGAAAAGCTTCATGCGGATTTTCTCGTCTTTTCCCACTCCGACCAGCTTGTCACAGTATGTTCTCAAGTGGACCCTCGGATCCGTTGTACCGTCAAACATCTCGAACTTGGGAGGTTTGTACCCCTCGGGCAGTTCGACATCGGGCTATATGCAAAGATCTTCGTAGTTCAGCCCTTCAACTCCCTTACTTCTTCAACGCCCTGAATTCTGCTAGTCAACTTCTTAAGTTCTTCAGCCAAGTTCTTGATAAGCAAATCTTTGTCATCAGGCTCAGATGTGTTTGAGATGGGTGGGGTGGAGAGCGGCACAGTCTCCACATAGATGGGGGTGTTATGGTGGGTGTGGTGTTGATACCCAATTTTTCTCTATGTATTTTATATACTCAAAATATTCTCAAAATAGTATGTGTATGCATACATAAACATGGCAAGAGTTTTGGTATTTTCCCCTAATTTTCTAAGATTCGTAAACTCGATTTATTGTCTATTTTAGCAGTACAAAATCACGTAATTATTCTTAAAACTACCGTTTTTGCGAATAATTTATTTCCATCCTCATATTTACACCAAAATATAATAAAAGTGATTTTTGCATATTTTTACAAATTTATTTGATATTTTAAACTAAAATTGCACAAAATTGCAATCATAGCCTATATTATGATTAATAGCATTTCACAATTAAAAAATTATTCCCAGTATTTTTAGATTAATGTTTATATATTATTAATTAGTTCAATTCTTTTAATTTATTTTTAAAATCATTTTAACTATTTTTATGTAAATTAAAGGGGAGAAATTGGTTATTTAATACATAGTCATTTCCAACTGCAATTGTAGCCTCAATTTAACCCCCAATTCCACCCCTAATCAAACGACCCAAATTCAAATTCCAACCCAAACCCACAACCCATTTTCAGACCAGCCCAATCCCTGGTTGACCCGGTCCACTCCTATTTTAATCTGAGTCGTTGATCAAATGAGATCAACGGCCCAGATTAAGTTACCTTAATTAAACCCTCACCTACCCCCCTTTCCCCGACTCATTCTTTCACGACTCACTCTCTCTCTATCTCTCGATCTCTCTCTGTGACTCTCTAGAAGTCTCCTTGACTTCTTCCCCTCCGATGAGTTCTGTCTATCTTCGCCGGTTGATTTCTCAACGGAAACCTTGGTTCTTCATCATCTCTTGGTCATCTACTTACCTCTCAACGGTCCAGTGATACCCTGGGGTCCTCAGGCGAGGTCGGAACGGTTCTCTTGCCTCCCATTGTCCCATGCCACTTTCCGGCCTCCCCGGCCACCTGAGTAATGGTCTACAACCTGTTCCGGCTTAAGCTGATGCCATCTCTGAGGTTCTTCCTCTTCTCTGGGTTCCACAAAACCCTAACCCTATGTTCTTCAATTTATTTTAGATCTACTCTAGATCTACAGTATTACGAAGTTTTTCTACGTTTCTTTCTCTGGAAAAAAAACGCCTCATCTTTAAACGATCGTTCAATTTCAAATTAGGGTTTCTAACCCCNTAATGGGAAACTAAAAAGGAAAGATTTAAAGGGTGGTCGTTGATCATTTCATCAACGGCCTGGCTTGAATGGGGATCCGTGTGGGTTATTTTAAAAGAGTCGTGGGTCGGGTAGACTAGAATTTGGGTCAGGGTAGTTGGGTTTTAGAATTGGGTTTAATTGGGGGTTGATTTGGGGCTACAATTAAAATAAACGGGGCTAGTATTTAATAGCCTACTTTTCCCTTGTTTAATTTTTATGAAATAGTAAAATAATTTTTGGAAAAAAATTAAAGGCATTAAATTGATTAATAATACATACTTATCAAATTAAAAATATTGGAGTTAATTTTATGACTATAAATACAATTAAACCTTAAAAGAGGCTAATATTGCAATTATATGCAATTTAGCTTTTAAAATACTAAATAAATTTGTAAAAATGTGCAAAAATTATGTTAGCTATATTTTAGTGTAAATATGAGAATACAATAAATGAATTACAAAAATGATAATTTTCGGAATGATTATTGGGTTTCTCAAGACAAAATGGAGCAATAAATTGATTCAAAAAAATCTTTGAAAATTAAGAAAAAATAATAAAACCTTGGGACTTGCTTATATATGCATATACAGGCTATTTTGAAAGTATTTTTCATATTAAAATATACAGGAAAAAATTGGGTATCAACAGCTGCCCCTCTTTACCCGGGAAGGATGAAAGAGTTGTCGGGTAAAGATATGATGGCCGATTTTGACCTGGCGAAATGGTTTGAAGAGGACTGGCCGTGTCCTGGCTTCTGAGCTGCCTACATATCCTTGGTCTTACAGGAATCAGGTCATATGTAGTTCCCGATCCGTCGGCGGAGCATGCCGTCGGAGACTTCTCAAGAATGGACGCGATATTTAGGACAGGGTAAATGGTTAAGGTCTGGTAGTGTTGTGGGAACTGGAGCGGGATCGCTTCTGCCGAGATGGCCGTTGCTCGCCAGTTTACTTGCAAATAAGCTAATACAAGCATATATTGTGCGTAAAATTAAACATGATTCAAATTCCCGTCGGACCATGAATGTTGTCTTTGGACGTTTAGGATGACGTCCTTAGACCATGATGTCCTGGGCCATGAAGCATATAATAAAGGATTCGCAAGTCATGAAATGATGCTCTCGGGCTATGAGAATGATGCCTCCGAACCATGATGCCTTTGAATAATGATATGAAAAAGATTAAAGGAGTCCTCAGGCCATGGCATGGCGTTCTCGGGCTATGCAAATGGTGCCTCCGAACAATGACGCCTTTAGACGATTTGGCGATCTTTCAACCCATGAGATGCAATAGGTGGCGATCTTTCAACCGTGTAGAATGTAAATGAGGTGGCGATTTTTTAGCCATGCAAGCATAAATAGAGTGGCGATCTTTCATCCATGCAGAATGTAAATGAGGTGGCGATCTTTCAGCCATGCAAGCGTAAATAGAGTGGCAATCTTTCAGCCATGCAGAATGTAAATAAGGTGGTGATCTTTCATCCATGCAAGCGTAAGTAAAGTGGCGATCTTTCAGCCATGCAAATGTAAATAAAGTGGTGATCTTTCAGCCATGCAAGCGTAGAGGTGGCGATCTTTCAGCCATGCAAGCGTAAGTAAAGTGGCGATCTTTCATTCATGCAAGTGTAGAGGTGGCTATCTTTCAACCATGCAAGCATAAGTAAAGTGGCGATCTTTCAGCCATGCAAATGTGAATAAAGTGGCGATCTTTCAGCCATGCAAGTGTAGAGGTGGCGATCTTTTAGCCATGCAAGCGTAAGTAAAGTGGCAATTTTTTAGCCATGAAAATGTAAATAAAGTGGCGATCTTTCAGCCGTGCAGATGTAGATGGAGACAGTGTTTAGTCTCGAAAGGAAGAATGGTAGCCTTATGCAATGCAGGAAATGCAGATGGAGACAGTGTTTAGTCTCAGAAGGCAGAATGGTAGCCTTATGCAATACAGAAAATGCAGATGGAGATAGTGTTCAGTCTCGGAAGGCAGAATGGTAGCCTTATGCAATGCAGAAAATGCAGATGGAGACAGTGTCTAGTCTCGGAAGGTAGAATGGTAGCCTCATGCAATGCAGAAATAAAATAAAATGGCAAATGGTAATAGAGTTTCTTAGCTGATAGCAGGTTGCGACATTGTGACTGCTGGGGACATTGCGATATAGGGAATATTGCCGGCGTGTGTGGATAGCAAATGCTGGTAAACGCAAACAATTCTGAGAGTTGTATTCCTGAACAACGTTTATCTCGTGAATGTATAGTATGTCAGATGCTTTCGCAATCCAAGTGTCTGCATCCAAAGAAAAATTGTGTGTTTTGTAGAAGGGAGGTTAGTTCGTATCCCCGCTGGCCTTGCTTGCCCTGTTCGGCTTTGATCTGGTGATACGGTATGTATATTGGGGGTTGCGTCGCTGAACAAAGCGATTTCGATAATAAACATGCATGAATTTGTAAAAAAAATATGACATAAGTATATATTTAAGAAATAGCTTTTAGATGAACCGACGACTGTGACGTGGCTGAAGACATTGCGACCTTTCTTGCTACAGAATTTTGAGGGTCCCCCTCAAAATTCTGCCCAGTTCAATGGGTCGATGCCTCTAACGGTTGCTTGCGATGACCGGCTGAAATTACTTCGGAATTTTGAGGGTCCTCCTCAAAATTCTGCCCCAGTTTCCAATTTCGGGGGGAAATGAAAATTTTATTGAATTGTGACCAAACCCATAAGGCTGCCTATGTATCCCCTCTTAAACGGGAATCAGGTCAGACGTAGTTCAAATACATCATATAGGGAAAACATAAAGATTACACATAGTAACACTTGACTGCATCTGAATTAATCGGCTTTGGCCAGACTTCTCCGTCCATTTCTGCAAGTATGAGGGCTCCTCCTGTCAGAGCCCGGTGAACCGCGTATGGACCCTGCCAATTGGGAGAGAACTTCCCTTTGGCTTCATCTTGATGCGGAAAATTTTTCTTTAACACCAGCTGTCCCGGTGTGAACTATTTTGGCTTGACTCTTTTGTTGAAGGCTCTGGACATTCTGTTCTGATAGAGTTGACCATGGCAAACTGCGTTAATCCTTTTTTCCGTCTATAAAAGCTAGTTACTCATAACGACTTTTCACCCATTCTGCGTCGTCGAGCTCAGCTTCCTGTATAATCCTTAGGGAAGGGATTTCTACTTCGGCAAGAATGACGGCTTCTGTACCATAAACCAACATATAGGGGGTCACCCTGATTTATGTACGGACTGTGGTGCAATATCCTAGCAGAGCAAATGATAGTTTTTTGTGCCATTGCTTATGCTTCTCTATCATTTTCCTCAGTATCTTCTTGATATTCTTATTGGCGGCTTCCACGGCTCCGTTCATTTGAGGCCTATAGGCTGTGGAATTCTTGTGTTTGATCCTGAAGGTTTCACACATAGCTTTCATCAAGTCACTATTGCGGTTGGAGCCATTATCAGTAATGATTGACTCTGGAATCCCGAACCGACAAACAATGCAGTCGCGGACAAAGTCTGCCACAACTTTCTTAGTTACTACTCTGTAAGATGCTACTTCGACCCATTTGGTGAAATAGTCGATTGCTACCAGGATAAATCTTTGCCCGTTGGAAGCGGCAAGCTCGATTGGTCCAATGACATCCATTCCCCAAGCGACAAACGGCCACGGCGAGCTTGTTGCATTAAGCTCATTTGGAGGTACCTTTATCGTGTCTGTATGTATCTTGTAGCGGTGGCATTTCCGGACATACTGAATGCAGTCTGTTTCCATATTCATCCAAAAGTAACTAGCTCGGGGGATCTTCTTGTCTAAGACAAAACCGTTCATATGTGGACCACAGGTCCCTGCGTGGATTTCCTCCAGTAACTTAGATGCTTCCTTTGCGTCGACACACCTTAATAATCCCAAATCGGGAGTCCTCCTATATAGGATTCCTTCGCTATGAAAGAAGTTGTTGGATAACCTCCGAAGTGTGCGCTTCTGAATAGGATTTGCAAGCCCTGGGTATTCTCCCTTTGCTAAATATTCCTTGATATCATGAAACCAAGGCTTTCCGTCCGCCTCTTCTTCAAAGTGGGCACAATAAGCTGGCTGATCATAGATTTTTACTGGAATAGGATCGATGAAGTTTTTGCCTGGATGTTGTATCATGGATGATAGGGTAGCCAATGCATCGCCGAATTCATTCTGGATTCTGGGAACATGTCGGAATTTTGTCTTTGTGAACCTCTTTCTTAATTCCTGCACGTGGTGCGGATATGGGAGTAACTTAGAGTTCTTGGTTGCCCATTCTTCTCGGACTTGATGTATGAGTAAGTCTGAATCTCCAATTACTAGCAACTCCTGAACGTTCATGTCAATGGCCATCTTGATCCCTAAGATGCAGGCTTCATATTCGGCCATGTTGTTGGTGCACGGGAACCTGAGTTTGGCAGACACCGGATAATACTGACCGGTTTTTGATACTAGGACTGCTCCTATGCCAACTCCTTTGAAATTTGCTGCTCCGTCGAAAAACATTCTCCAGCCATCATAGGATTCTGCAATGTCTTCTCCTATGAATGATACTCTTCGTCAGGGAAATACGTTTTCAGGGGTTCGTATTCTCTATCTACGGGGTTTTCTGCAAGGTGGTCTGCTAGTGCCTGTCCCTTGATTGCTTTCTGGGTTACGTAGATAATGTCGAATTCACTCAACAGGATTTTCCACTTGTCTAGCTTGCCAGTGGGCATGGGCTTCTGATAGATGTACTTAGCGGATCCATCCTTGATATAAGATATGTAGTATAGGCACAGAAGTAATATCTCAGCTTCTGGGCTACCCAAGTCAGAGCACAACAGGTGCGTTCTAACAGAGAATACCGGGCCTCGTACGGAGTGAACTTCTTGCTGAGATAGTAAATGGCCTGCTCTTTCCTCCCCGTTTCATCATGTTGCCCCAGACGCAACCGAAGGCACCATTTAGCATTGCGATGTAGAGTAGTAGAGGTCTACCTGGCTTAGGCGGGACTAAAATCGGTGGTGTGGACAGGTATTCCTTAATTCTGTCGAAAGCTTTCTGGCATTCATCAGTCCACTTGGTGGCGGCGTCCTTTTTCAACATCTTGAAGATTGGCTCACAGATAACTATAGACTGTGCTATGAACCGGCTGATGTAGTTGAGTCTCCCCAAGAAACTCATCACGTCCTTCTTGTTCTTTGGCGGTGGCAATTCTTGAATGGCTTTGATCTTTGATGGATCCAGTTCTATTCCCTGGCGACTCACAATAAACCCAAGCAATTTTCCGGCAGGAACCCCAAATGCACACTTTGCGGGATTCAGCTTTAGGTTGTATCTTCGCAATCTGTTGAAGAACTTCCTCAAATCTTCCGTGTGATCAGTGGCCTTCTTGGACTTGATGATAACGTCATCTACATACACCTCGATCTCCTTGTGTATCATATCATGAAAAATAGTAGTCATAGCCCTCATGTAGGTGGCCCCTGCATTCTTTAACCCAAATGGCATCATCTTGTAGCAGTACATCCCCCACGGCGTAATGAAAGCCATTTCCTCAGCATCTTCTTCATCCATCCAAATCTGGTGGTAACCGGCGAAAAAATCCACAAATGACTGCAGCTCATGCTTGGCGCAATTGTTGATCAGGATGTGTATGTTTGGTAAAGGGAAGTCGTCTTTCGGACTGGCCCGGTTGAGATCCCGGTAGTCGACACAGACTCTAACCTTCCCGTCCTTCTTTGCACTGGCACAATATTAGCTAACCATGTTGGGTATTCTACTACCCTGAGGACTTTGGCTTTGACCTGCTTGGTGACTTCTTCCTTAATTTTCAGACTCATATCTGGCTTGAACTTTCTGAGCTTTTGTTTTACCGGCGAACATGTTGGATCAGTTGGCAGTTTGTGTGCCACAATAGATGTACTCAGACCGGTCATGTCATCATACGACTAGGCGAATATGTCCTCATACTCCTCTTAGAAATTTTGTGTATTCTTTCTTTTCTGACGGCGATAAGTGAACGCTGATTCGTGTTTCTTTGACGTTTTCTTTGTCTCCCGGGTTAACAATCTCAGTCTCGTCCAGGTTGGACTTTGGTCTGTTTTCAAAATTCTCAACTTCCTTGACAATCTCTTCCGGTATGTCATCTTCCTCTAAATCTATGTCCGTTTGTTGCGTTGTCTCATTGCATATCACAGTCATTGGTTCATCAAGACAAGTAAAAGTAATGCTGTATAAGTAAAGTAATGAGAGAAAATAATAAGAGTATTGATTTATAAGAAAAAATCGAAATGCTTTGATAAATTCCATAACTGTTTTGGACATTGAAGATCTTATTGCGAAATTTAAAATGCGAAAGGAAAGTCAACTAGTAAAAATAAAAGATAGTGCATGATGCTTGTTCAGCCTTGCTACCCCGAGGCTCGCCGGGATCTGGTGGTTCTGGTGGTCCAGTTATTGAGGCATGTTCCTCTGCTTACAACCTGTATGGAAGGGCCTTCCTCCCCCTCCTCCTCGAAAATGACACAACAATCCATATCATCGTCTTCCAGGAACAAATTCCTCACTGCTGCCAGTGCTTCCTCTTCTTCTGACCCATAGATAACTTTGGTCGGTTGGAAAGTCTGTTCCAAGTGTGGTATTGGCTGCTCCAATGGATAGTAAGGACCGCGCCATGGTGGCGACCAGTTGTTGAACTCTTCCCAGGTATACTCATATCCAGACCAAAGGTGGTGCCATGTTTCTTGAGTTTGATAGGCTTAGCGATTCGTTGGAGGTTCTTGCCAAGTCCCTTGCCAGGTTCGTATCCGCTCCAGTTCAATATGCTTTTAATTTTGTTGTCCCACCATTTGTCTTTATCAACGGCGTTGACCTGCTCGATGTGGTGATAAGTCTCCCTGCCTATCTTTCTTCTGCCTCCGATTGCTGGGACGGTTTGGCGACTGTATATGGGATTGCTACCGTCGCCGTGAATGATCACCTCTTGGTGGTTCCACTTAAACTTCACTGCCTGATGTATTGTTGACGCTACGGCCCCAGCAGCATGAATCCAAGGTCGTCCCAACAGCAGATTGTAAGATGCTTGCACATCTATCACTTGAAAATCAACATCGAACCAAGTAGGCCCCATTTGCAAACACAGACTAATTTCCCAAATGGTGGACCTTTGGGAACCGTCGAAAGCTTTTACATTGATGGCCTCGTACTTGATCTCATGCAGTCCCTTACCCAACGTCCTGATTGTTACCAACGGACAAACGTTGAGGCTGGATCCCCCATCAATCAGGACTCTAGTGATAAAATAATCTTCGCATTGCACGGTGATGTGCAACGCCTTGTTGTGACTCAACCCTTCTGGTGGAAGCTCATCTTCACGAAAAGTGATCTTGTGACTTTCCAATACCTGTCCCACCATGTTAGCCATCTCTCCGCCGGTGATGTTGCTTGGCACATATGCTTCACTCAGCACCCTTAACAAGGCATTTTTGTGCGCATCGGAGTTCTGTAGCAAAGCAAGGATAGAAATTTGCGCCGGTGTTTTGTTCAGCTGATCAATGACTGAGTATTCCTTGGCCTGTATCTTTCTCCAGAGATCGTCGGGCCCGGTCTCGGTGATGGTTGGCCGACTAGAGGCCTGCTTGCTTGACTCAGCCAGATGTTCCGGGGTATAAATCTTACCGGTTCTCGTCATACCCTATGCCACAACAGCTTCCCCGAACATAACTTTGCCTTTCCTCCCTGCCTCGGCTGTGTAGTCCCATGGTATAGCCTTTGTATGGAACGATGTTATGGCTAATATCGCCACTGGAATTGGCGTGGCTATCTTTACCCCGAATGGAGCCTGTACTTTGGGCGGTAAAACTGCAACTTCGAATGGTGTAGTTGCCTTTGCTGGAGACACGAATTCGACCTCAATTGGTGCTGGCGTCTTTGTAGATGATGATTCATCAAACTTAAGTGGCATGGACATATTTATCTCGGCGTCCCCAGAGGGCTGAATCTGGACTACAATCGGATTAAGGGTGACTATTGGCTTCTTTGGATCGTCACCTTCTATGATCAAACCGATCGATCCCTTGGGGTCCCAATCATCCTCTATTTCAATCATGTGAACGCCTCCACCCTTGTGGTCTGGCAGAGGGTTATTGCGGATATTTGGAGCAGGTTCCTTTGCCACAATAATCATGTATTCAATTAGAGTCTGGATCTTATCCTTTAGAGAACGGCATTCGTCAATGGTGTGTCCTTTCATACCCGAATGGTATGCACAGGATTTATTTGGATTAATCCACTGAGAAGGGTTTTCAGGAGCAGCAGGGATAGGGGTGAAGTAACCAGTAGTTTTGAGTCTTTCATATAATTGGTCGATAGGTTCAGCAATAGCCGTGTACTGTTTTGGAGGCCGTCGGTCAAAGTTTGGTCGGGGTCTAGGGAAGTTTTGGCGTGGAGGAGGGGACTGGTAGTGGGATGGTTGAGTGTTGTAGGCTTGGTAAACATGTGCTGGTTGGGAATATTTGGGTGAAGTGGGCTGATATGTGGGAGGTGATTGGTAGGTGAGTGGTGGAGCTTGGTAAGAGGGTAAGGGTGCTTGGTAGTTTGGAGTAGGCTGATATGTGAGTGGAGGCATTGGGTAGGTTTGGTATTTGACGGGAGATTTGGTTCTCTGTGCCACCATTACGGCTCCTACGTCCTTTTTCTTGGACATACCGCCTGACTGTAAGGCCTTGTTTGTAGCTTGTAAAGCCTCGAAATTAGTAACCATACTGCTTTTGATGCCCTCTTCGATCCTTTCCCCTAGCTTGATAATGTCAGAAAATTTGTGGCCCTCGATCATCATCAGCCTCTCATAATATTGTGGGTCTTGGGCCCGAACGAAGAATTTGTTCATCTGTCTCCGTGTTGAATCTGAACCTGTCCATAAAGTCGGACGCCATGCTTACCCAGTTCGGCCACTTCTTTGGATATTGGCTAATGTACCATGATAAAGCATCTCCCTTCAGGCTCCTCATGAAAAGCTTCATGCGGATTTTCTCGTCTTTTCCCACTCTGACCAGCTTGTCACAGTATGTTCTCAAGTGGACCCTCGGATCCCTTGTACCGTCAAACATCTCGAACTTGGGAGGTTTGTACCCCTCGGGCAGTTCGACATCGGGCTGTATGCAAAGATCTTCGTAGTTCAGCCCTTCAACTCCCTTACTTCCTTCAACGCCCTGAATTCTGCTAGTCAACTTCTTAAGTTCTTCAGCCAAGTTCTTGATAAGCAAATCTTTGTCATCAGGCTCGGATGTGTTTGAGATGGGTGGGGTGGAGTGCCGCACAGTCTCCACATAGATAGGGGTGTTATGGTGGGTGGGGCAGTGATCATTTGTGGAGTTTTGTGGTTCTGGGATGAGCAGCGGGGTATTGTTGGAAGTATGGCAGGTGTTGCAGTGGTGGTGAGGAGCGGTGTGGTTCTGTTGCTTTGGGAGACTCTGTGGAGGTGTGGGGTTCTGAGTATTTGGGAAGTTGATGTCTGGAGTAGTGAGGGAAAATGACAGATTCGCCAAATTCCGGACTTGATCAAGTTCTTCCTGAAATTTCAGCAGCTTTTGCTCTAGTTGGGAGGCATTCTCCCTGGGAACCAAAGTACCATGACCGTGAGTGACCTCTACCCGTTCAGTTGAGTTTTCCTTCCTGGTGTTGTTCAAATCTTCCATCTTTCCTTTGTTCTTGCTTTTGACGGGACTGAGAGGAGGAGTGGGTGGAGGGCCCTTGGATTTTGTGGAATAGGATGATGTTGCCAGAGTGCTCGAACTAACCTTTGGGGAGGAGAATAATCAAAACAAAAATAAAACAAAAAGGTAACCAAGTTAGTGAGGTTCGTGAAAAATCAATGCAATATTTAAAAACATAATGCGGGAATGTAAATCGCGTACTAATTTGGGGACCTCTTTGTGCTCGAGGTAGGCCTAGCGACAAGTTGATTTGGAGAACTTGGAATGATAAATGCCTCATTTTACTGATAGAAAATAAGACGAATCCCAAATCGACGCTAAATAACAGGAAAAATAAAGTCACTAATGGCCATTGGCCTTATTACAATTTAAATAGCGAAAAGATAAAGTCCTGTCTACTTGGTCCCTGAAGGACCCTCCCAGGCTCGGCATCCCCGGCTTCATCAAATAACTTCCCCATCTCGCGAAGTCCCAGCAATAGGTTGGCTCTGGCCAGATGTCCGCCTTCGTTTCCCTTAGCATTCTGACAGTCTTCGACCCTTTTGAGAAACCTTCTTTCCAGTTCCACTATGCCTCGCTCTAGGTATCCCAGTCGCTTGTTGGCATTGATGGCCATGTCCTTCTATTCCTCAATTAACTTTTTATTGGCTTCTTGTATTTCACGGTGCTCACTTTTGCATTTGCGGATTCTTTTGCATAGCTGATTGTATTTAACCTGTGCCTCGGCCTTTTCATCTATGATCCTGTGACCTCGAACGAACCCAGGTTCACCCAGACCATCATGATTATCCTCCAACCAACTGGAATAGTAAGGAGTACAACCGGCATGGTATCGATCTGGTTCGATGGTATCCCTTCCCGTGACGATCTTGCAGTGCCACATATGCTGAGCTTGGAACTTGTAAGGACTATCATCAGCCTAGAAGTCATCCCGGAAATGACTCATCTTGTCGACCCTGGGTGCAACCAACTTCCTACCAGCTTGCCTCATAACTCGGAGAGGGACGTAAGGGTACGTTCCTCTCAGACCGATTAGTATCAGAAAAGGTGCGTCTCGGGATCGGGCGATGAATTCTTCAGTTGGAAACCATTCGAACATCCATTGTACTTGCTCCTTGGTCAGATTATCAAATAGCTTGAACCATCCTTTGGAATCCTCTGGCTGAGCAAACATATCAGGGATATAATTCATTCGCTTTGGGTGATGGAAAGCGATATGATTGTCCCAGTCCCTTCGTTGGATCTCTTATCGGTATTCACCCTTTTGTAGATGCTCCATGAGCCACAGCTGAAGTAGCAAATTACAACCCTCGAAGTGACTAGCTCCCCGTTGACATTTCTCTAGGGCTCGGTATATTTCTGCGACGATCATGGGCACAATGCTGAATGGTTGCCCTCCAATTCCTTCCATTAAAGTTTTAGTGACCATGACTAGTCGGGTGTGGATTCTTGCTTTCTTCATTGGAAACACAATCAACCCCAGAAAATAGAATATGAATACAAAGATCCTTCGATGGATATGACCTAATGAGGTAATGGCAAACTCATCAGGATAGGTACGGTAGGATTTGTTGTGACCGTACCTCTCGTACAAATAATTGAAAGGGATATAGGATTCTTTGAGGCATGTCAGTTCTGGATTCTTCTTTAAACCCATCATTTTGAGGAAACCCCTACCTTTGCGGTTATCAGGCATCAATAAACCTGGAGTCTCCCATACTAAGCCGGCTAATCCTCCTATTTTTTCTAGCAAAGGAGTCATTTCAATCTCCCCGAAGCGGAAGACGGACCTCTCACAATCCCAAAAGAGAGTAGCAGCTTCAATGATCTTGTTGTTGGGTTGGATTTCTAGGAGGGAGGGTAGATTCCCTAGATATTTTCGGACAAGAGTCTGGTCACTGGAATGAAGATCTTTCCACCAGTTTAGCAGTCTCGAGTGGATGTTGGTAACCATGCCGAATCTGGGGATTTCGTGCCTCATTATCTGCAAAAGAATAAGGTTAGGCCCTTTTCCCCACCGAACTCGACTATTTAACATCAATAATTGGCATAAAAGCATTTAGTTCTCTATCTTAAAGAGCCATTATGTGGACAACATAACTGACTCGGCTAAGTTTGACCATGATGCATGCACAGTTTAAATAGAGTGAGGTTTCTATGGGGTTTTAGACTGGCACCCTTGAGCGGACAACTCAAGGGGGAAAGGCATGGAACCGTCGACTACATCGTTGATAGACTGGTTTTACCGCAAATATGCCGTTTCCGGATTTAGGGGGTGATAATATAGGAAGAGCGCAACAACTCATTATAAGCGTTGCTATGGTATTTGTTTGGCATGAGTGGAATATGATGTCGAGCATGATTATGCAACAATTAAAGGCATGTTGTCACATATTTGCACGTTAAAGAAAGCAGTAAATACAACAGTTTTCATGATTTAAGGCAGTAGTAAAGGAAAGCAGTAAAGAAAAGAAAAAAAGAGACAAGTCAGTTTTGCAATCGAAAAGAAAATTGAATGCTTAAAAGAAATAAACAAATAATTGTGCGTGAAGAAGCATAAATTCACAATAAAGGTCTGAAATGGTAAAAGCCTTAAAAGATCCTCAGCAGAGTCGCCATGCTGTCGCGCCCCCTTTTTCTCGCGAAATCAGGCTTATGACATTTGGGAGGACAACTCATTCCTTTTGGGAATTGGGTTTGATTTAAAGAGTCGCCACCTAATGATTAGGGTGCATTAGGACACCAAGGAGGTTTGATTTGAGTAACCAGAGATTGGGTAAGGGTTTGAAATTATTCTAAGGGGAAGGTGTTAGGCACCCCTCAGAATCCACTAGTGTGGTTCCCGGCCAGACTATTATTGTGAATTTGGGTACAATTAGCATATAGACAAATAAGGCTCAAATAAGAGGGGATTTTATCACATAAAGGTTTGAAAGTAAGCAAGGTTTGAAAGAACAATTAGAAAAGCTGATTTTTAAAAAATAAAGAGTTAAAATGTTGAAAAGAAAGACATAAAGAATAAAGGGGGGGGGGGGGGGGTCCTAGGTTTATTAATAATATGGATCACCCCACACAATGCCCGGTAATCACTCCTCAATGAGGGGCTACACGTGACATTATCGCGCGGTCATCATATCCATATCTACCCTTCCCACCCCGTTAATGTGTTAAAGCGCGGAATGGTCTCGCTTACCTATTGCATGCTACTACCCGTCCCAATCCTATCAGTCCCAGTGGCATTTAGGACTACTAATCCTAAGGGAGGTAGGGATGTTAGGCTTATTTGTGGTTTTAAAGGCAAAAATTCTAAGGCGACATATAAAACATGTATAGCAAGTTGGGGGAAAGCACATAACAAGCAAAGGCTCAGATATACCCCCTTTTAAACAAAAGAAGCACATAATTAGCATGACTTACACATACTAGTTAAGGTCTGATTAAAAATTAAACATGCGAGGACTTAAAGGTTGAGGCAGACTGATTTATTATATAATTCAGATAAGAAGCCCGAATCAGGCCTTCCTGCTGGTTGTAGCTATTAACAGAAACAGATTTAATTTTACCCTAAGGCTTGCCTAAGCGTGGGAATCAGATTATTAAAAGAGAGGCCAGATTTAAACGAACTGATTATTAGCTCTGCAACTGACAGTACCCTTATTACTAGTTTTATATCCATATGTGAATGAAGCGGCTCAGATTCGATTAAGAATTCCTATAGGCATGCTTTCTACGCGTAGTTGATTTTAAACGGTGTAGAATGCGGAAGACTTGTTTTAAAACTTATGCACATGATATCTAGGTGTTGAATTGTTTGGAAACATACGAACATGGTATCTAAGTGTAGGAATTGTTTTAAAACCTATGAACATGATATCTAAATGCAGAATTTATTTTTTTAAGAACCTATAGGCATGGTTTCTATATGCAGAAATTGTTTGAAACCTATGAACATGATATCTAAATGCAGAAATTGTTTGAAACCTATGAACATGATATCTAAATGCAGAAATTGTTGGAACCTATGAACATGATATCTAAATGCACAAATTATTTGAAACCTATGAACATGATATCTAATGTAGAAATTGTTTGAAACCTATAAACATGATATCTAAGTGCAGAAATTGTTTGAAACCTATGAACATGATATCTAAATGCAGAAATTGTTTGAAACATATGAACATGATATCTAAATGCAGAAATTGTTTGAAACCTATAGGCATGATTTCTACCCTTTTTGCACACATAGTTACCCACCCTTTTCACTATCCATCCCCAAGAGTTTATTACAAATTATTACAGCCCAGATTAAAGTAAAAAAAATACATCAGAAAATAAAAAGTACAACCAAGGAGAGCCTGATTCAGACTTCATGTCTGAAATATGAGGTAAACCAACTCCATGAGATCATGATACAAAGCCTTTCTCCCACTTGAGTGTGTCAAAGTTCCCTAAGAGCCTCAAAGGGACTCCGGGCAATGCTTACACCCAAATGTATTATCAGATTGGGACAAGTGTAGTGTGGAAGGGCCAGCCCTCAAGTGTCCAAGTTCAGAGGGAGCTTAAAGGGTCTCAAGGCAAGGCTCACAAGAAGGGGGAGAGGGGGGGCAGAACTTAAATACTAAGAAGGTGTGCAAGTGCAGAATAGAGTGCTAAAAAGGGAAAAGGAAGGGGGAATCAGCTACAGATAAGCACACACAAGGGGATTCGGGGGAATAGGGGATTGTAAAGAGCCTGTCGCTTAGGCAAAAAGGCAAACTTTGGGCATGCCCAGCAATGGGGAATGCTGGCACACCTATAAGCCTGCCAGAACACATACTGTTAGAGGCTAGGATCCCCAGGGGATCAAGTTCAATTCATGGACAATAACTTGCATACTGTCATGTCTCAAACCATAGCTTAAACACATAGGGGGCAGGGGTTTGGGATTCATATAGAACAGGCAGAAAGAAATCAATAAGCTATAATGCGTGTTGAACTATACATAAGCAGTAAACAGGGATACAAAAGCAGTAAATAAACACATTGTTGTGGTGCTGAAACTTAAATCAGGACATACCAGTTTCAAAGAAACAAATAAAAAGCAAGCAACAGGTCTTGTAACAGGCCACAGTGTAAGCAAACAAAAGAGAATACTTTTTTTTTTAGTATAAGTGTAAGTTCAGAAAAGACTGTGTGTGATTATGTGTCTGTGTGTCGATGAAAGGGTCGTGTATTTATAGTGTGAAGAACAGACAGAAACAAGGTAAGAAAACAATTAAGGAACTGAATATCAATTAAAAAAATCAATCAATACAAGACTTCCTTTAATTAAGGAATTCAGATTCAAACGGTAAAACTATTTAAGGAAATAAATCAAATAAACATCTTGTGCAAAGTAGGCAATTAGGGGTAAATACATAGGGGTTTTAATTAAGGGAAAATTTTGAAATATACGGTTTAAAACAAATAAGGTAAGGATCCATCAGTATTCAGTAAATCAAGGGGGTTAGAGATTTTGTAAGCATTGGTCCACGAATGAACCAAGTCAGAAAAACTGAGGAAAACTTTTGACTCAAATCGAGTAACAGGGAAGTCAGCAAAACATGGAAAGAAAATCAATTGAACTTATACAATGAAAGTCTGAAACCAATCACAATTGAAAGCCATTTAGAAGGGAAGTTCAACACATATAAAGAGTACACAAGTATCAGGCATGTGAGGCTGAATTTAGGACAAAGTGAAAGTGTCATGCAATTGCAAAATAAGTAAGTAGTAGACTATAGGAATATGGTAATTCAGCGATAACATACGGAAAAGGGGTCAAGTAAAGGTCTTATAGAGTTTAGCAAAGTCAGAATCATACGAAGAAACAAAATTGAAGCAATGATTTTGAAACTTAATGAAGCAGTAGATGAAACAACTCTAGGAACTCAAATAAATCCAAAAGATTAGGTTTTTTTGAAATCAAGCAAGTTCAGAGATGAAGCACAAGCAAGTCATACAACCAACGATCTCAAAACTCGGATGAACCCCCAA
This sequence comes from Nicotiana attenuata, assembly GCF_001879085.1. Taxonomy (NCBI): domain Eukaryota; kingdom Viridiplantae; phylum Streptophyta; class Magnoliopsida; order Solanales; family Solanaceae; genus Nicotiana; species Nicotiana attenuata. Next base: position 51,333,512 of record NC_031994.1, read on the forward strand.
ATTTAGGGTTCTTGCCATTAACCGAGTGCAGAGACGAAAGGGCAAGTGATTAATGGAAAAGATACTAATTGAAACAGGTTCAGAGGTCTCAGAAAGGAACTGAGAACTTTAGCATGCTCTCTTAGAAGTAGGAATTCATGATAAGCATAGTAAAAGAACAGCGTGCGAAACCAGTAGGAGAACTAGTAGAAGAAACAAATAAGAACATGGTGAACAACTTAACAAGAACACAGTAGGAGAAAACAAGGTAGACGAAACACACAAATAACACAGTAGAAGCAACTGATAAGAACATGGTAGAAGAACTTAACAAGAACACAGTAGGGGAAACATAGTAGAAGAGACACACAAGAGAAAAGAAAATCAGAGAAGCACACAAGAGAAAAAGAAAATCAGAGAAACATAACTCAAAAACCCTAGGTCGGAAAAATAAAGGTTTTGAAAGCGATGGTTTTTTAAAAGAAATATCAAAAATCATTTTTAAAAGTTTAGGGAAAACCTGGATCTAGAACAGATCTAAAGAAATCATAAGAACCATAGAAGCTAGGGTTTGGGGAGAAAGACTTGGATCGTTGTTGATCTAACCATGATGAGGCGAGGCCAGGCTCAAAACAGACGTGGCTTGCCGGAGCGAGGCCGGAGATGGCCATAAAACTTGAATTGAACCAGGTCTGGATGAAGATTCTTCGTGTTCAGACCATGAAGCCCCAACGCACAGGCGTATAGGAACCATAGAGGGCCGGTGGGTGGTGAAACCACCATGGATTCAGGCCAGGAGGTGGCCGGAGAAGATGGATAAAACTCATCGGTGCGGAGGGGGAGGGGGAAGGTTCTAGAGAGAACCAGAGATAGAGAGATAGAGGAGAGGGTCGGTTGAGTGAGGAAATGAGAGGGGTTTTGGGGGGGGGTGGGGGGTCGTTTGGGCTTAATTAGGTAAGGGCGGATCTAGACCGTTGATCAAAATTGATCAACTGTCAAGATTTGATCTGGGTTGGGTCGAGTAGACTTAGGATTGGGCCTGGGTCTTGGGTTGGGGTATTGGGTTTTAATTTAGGCTAAATTAGAAAGTCAAAATCTGGCTATAAGTTAAATAGCCCTTTTTCGCATTTAATTTATAAAAATAGTAAATAAATTTCTGAAAACTAATTGAAAGCAGAAAAATGATTTATAATATATAATTAACAATTTAAAAATACAGGACTTAATTTTATGAATATAAAACACAATTGAATTTAAAAGGGCTAATATTGCAATTATATGCAATTTAGCTTAAAAAATACTAAATAAATTTGTAAAAATATGCAAAAAATCACCTCAGCTATATCTTAGCATAAATATAAAATTCCAATAAATGAATTACCAAAATAATAATTTTGGAACTAATTATTGGGTTTTTATGGATGGAAAAGAGAAATAAATTAGTTTAAAAACCTAAAAATAATTATGGGAAAAATAGTAAAATGCTTGGACATACTTATATATGCATATATATGCTATTTTAAAGATATTTTGCATATAAAATATACAGAAAAAATTGGGTATCAACATAGGGGTCGGGAAGCGAGAATTAGTACCCTCTACTATCTCTATTTCACACCAAAGTGCATGGACCTCACCTTCGGTTGGGGTTTTAAGCTCTCCCGGTTGAGCACTCGGTTGAGCTGATGAAGATCGTTGTCTCCTTTGAAGGGAAGCCCCTTCATCACTGGCTTCCCCGTCATCTTCAATGACCACTGTGGCCACGACCAGCTCGATTGTGGCCTTGTTTATTTTCTTACATTTATCCCCAGCCGAGGAAGAACGCTTCCTTTTTGGTTGCTTGTTCTCTGGTTGGGGACTCCGAGAAGAAGCACCCCCACCTGAAGCAGATCCGAGGGCACCGCTTCGAGCGAGAACACTTTGTAACAATCTCGCGGCCTTCGCGGGATCAGCCAAAACATCGACCTAGGGGCTGGTGACAAAGCCGCGCGGGAGTTTAAATCAAGCAAAATATATAGTTAGAAAATTTATTTGTGTACATACAGAGGCAGAAGGAAGAAGGACTCAGTTTACCATGGTTCCTGGCCTTCCACCCATATTTGGAGGCCATCTCCTTCCACCGACGGGTTTTTGGCATTGTATTATCCAGAATCTTCTGAACCCAGTGGTCCAGGACTTTAACCCTTGGTGGTGTCGACCGAGTAGCTGAAACAACGGAGACAAAAAGTCCATCAATCACGTGGAACAGGCTTTTTACGAAGGAAAGAGATGAATAAAGTACAAACTTATGTGAACGATTCCATGATTCATGAAAAGATGGAGTTGTGGCCGGGATGATATCCCTGGTAGCAATGATGCCAAACCGCTCCATCCATCCACATCCATTGTTATCATCCATGCTGGTGAGAAGGGCGTGGTAGCCATGTTTACCGAAATTTATTACTCCCCCATGAAAGATTTTGAGGGAGTAGAGGTTCATCATGTGTGCCAGGGTTAGGGTTTTCCCAGTATCTGCGCACAGCTGGCGTAGACAAGCTATATTCGCTATATAGAATGGCCTACTTGTGCCAAGCAGACCTGGTACCAATGGCAGAACTCCAATATCACGGGGTCAAGCCCTCCGCTCAAAGAAAAGGGACCCTAGGTGAAGGGGTATGTATAGACATACGTAAAACTTTCCTTGGTGAAGGTAACCCGGTCTATCAGATTCGGAGCAAGAATGTTAAGGTCTGGGCAGTTGCAGTCCTCCTTCACAACAAGAATACTGGAAGGGCGAATGACAGAGCGGTACCTGCTAACAACCCAAGTCCGTGAAGATGCAGAGGGGAACTTCTCTTGAAAGTCATTGGCGATACTTAGGTGCTTGAGTATAATGGTGCTTTCCGTGGGAGGATCAACATCAACATCAACCTCTTTGTCATTGTTTCTCTTTGGGCCTCCACCGAAGAGAAGACCATAGTTTTCGAAAGACTTAGTAAAAGAAGCCATGGTAGTAAAAAGATAGTGAAGTTTTTTGAAGAAAGTCAGAAAAGGTTGAAAGTAGAAGGAGGTTAAGGGCAAAAAAGATAGTGAACTTATGAATGTTTTGGAAGTGAAAGAGGAAAAATGATGGTTATAAGTAAAGATATAAGCGACAAAAATCGTGGTCATGATTACTTCGAAAACCAACAAAAATATTACTAAATCATAGGGCAACACATGTTTGGGGTATTAAATGCGGGAAGACGTGCGTCCTTTCAAGCGTCAGCAACTATTCAGAAGGTTTTCAGAAGATTTTTCGCTAAGAAAGGGATCTTCACCAACTTTCTGGTGACAAAAATATGCCACCGGAAAGTAGGGAGACTATCTGTATAGGGTAATATTGGTTTATATTAAATGATTGAATAGTAGCGTGACACGTGGAACCAAAGACAAGTAGAAAGTAAATCAAGTAACAACCCGTAGCGGGAACAACATGTGTAGTTGGCATCGGATAGACCCCGAAGATAGCATGATCAATGTGAGCAGATCGAATGCTTGCCATTGGATAGCATTCAATGAAGAATATTTCCTGGCATTAAATGAGCAGCCGTTGCAGAGAATATTTGCTTTCATGGCCCGCCGTTATATATTCATCAATGACCCCTTTATTGTCATTTAAGAAGGGCTTACTCCTAGGATCTTGTTTCCTTAGGTATGACTATAAATAGTAAGTTGAACAGCCATCGTACACAGGAAATTCTTAGCAAAACTTATGCTATATTCTATTCTCAAGCTCAATAAAATAACTTTATTTGCTCTTTACATTGTTCTTACTTCTGTCCTCGGAGGTATTGCTCTCGGAGCCGAGCTTGTCATTTCCTTTGATATTAACCGTTCAGTCTTATTTTTAATCTTGTTTATTTATCATTTTTGGATCAAATCAGTACGTTTGTCTATAAACCACTTAACAAAATTAACTATACTGTTTTACATGTAAACAATAGGTACTCGCGTTCCATTTCAAAGCCACTGGGTCCGCACTGAACTGGTTCCGCCTCAAAGATCGAATATAAAAGTCTTAAGACTCTTGACTGCTGTGCCATTGCATGCTTCTTATGTGATTTTTATTTAAGCGTCAATAATAAGACCTTGAGATTTCAAGGGAATCCCTTTTTTATGGATAGTGATAGAATATACTGTTGCAGTAGTTAGCATATGTTGTTTTCCTATCCCAATTTGACAAAAAACAAAACAAAATTCTGTAGACTCAACAATTCATGCATGGCTCAAAACTGAAATATTGATTTGATGTTAATCGTTCCAATTATTTAAAACGTGCACTTACGTATTGTTGTGTTATTTATAAGAATTTCATTGATGGAAGTAACACGTTTCCAATAATTTTCTGGTTTCTCAATGCTACATCCCTTGAGTATAGTTTGAGAGAAAATCAATATTTGAAATGCATCGATCATACTTAATTCTAGTTTTCTTAATTCCCTTTAAAGCATCTAGTTCACTAGTCCTGACTAATCCTGCTTCGCGCTAGGATGGCTACTAAGAGAATTAAAACGTTTCCTCAGAAAAATGGTTCATATATATCCGAGGATCTCTTCTGGTTAAGGGAGGAGAGATTCCTAAAGCAGTGTGTCACATAACCATTAGTAACATGCATGATCCAGTGACGTGCTTGATGGACATGTTTGATTATTCAAAGCAAGGTCCTACTAGCTACTTCACCAGAAATCACGTTGCACTTTTAATCAGCTTAGTCAAGGGAATTAATTACGTAATTAACTGGAAATGCACGCGTAACATCAGCATATGGGATCACAACAAGAAGTCACATTCATGTATGATGTCTAGGGGTTTGCATTCGTTTATCGGTTCGATTCTGACCCTTATCGATAATTACTTATCGATTATCGATTTGTACATATGCTTATCGTTATCGTTTCAATAAGGTTTCGATTTTTTCGATTTCGATTTATCGATTTTTGGGCTTATTGATTCATTTATCGATTACACCAATAAGAAAATTTGTGGGATTCCACGGAAAGTATATCGCTATAAACACGCATAACTAATATGGACAAAAAGAAGCTAAAATAAGGCGAACACCGTTTATAACATAAAAATTGTGTCAACAAGCACATGCAACGAAATTAAAGTAAGGGATCAAATGTATGCTACCAACACTCCAACGGTATAAAAAAAAAAAAAGCGGGAGAGAGGGAGAAAGGTAAAAGCAGCGCTGAAGAATGGGTAGAGGAAATAATAGGGTTAGGGACTTAAGGTAAAGGAAAGGGTATTATAGAATAAGGGTATATTTGTCTTTTTAGTATATCTTATCGGTTTATCGATAAACCGATAACCGAAGAGGACAAAATCGAAATCGAAATCCATAACTCGATAAGGAAAATTTCGAAATTGAAATCGATAAATCGATACCGATAAATCGATAACAAATTATCGATCGATTTATCGATAAATCGACTCGAATGCACACCCCTAATGATGTTAGTTTCGTGGTATCAAACAACATGAGATATGAAACAACTAAGTTTCGAATGAACGAATTGATATTGGGTTTAAGTTGTATACGCTAACGCCTTAGGCTGTGAATTAAAAAAATATTTACACAATAGGTCATGTATAAGGTAACGTAAATTTCTATCATTATGTGGATAATAATTGGTAACCTGATTAAACAAATAACTAACGACGCAATATATAATAAATTAAATTATGTACATAGTTTAAAAATATTTACACCATTAGTACTCCTATATCGAGTACTTACGATCTAAATGACTTGAAAAGGCAAAAAAGAAAGGCAGAAAATGAACCGTGTTCTTTCGAGGCATCAATATTGAGACTAAGTAGAATTCTTGGTTTTATTGGCCAGTGATTGGGATTTGTTCGTATATATAAGAAATTAAGAATTAATTGTTGGAAGAATGTCACAGTTACTTACAAAAACATAACTATTTACTCTTGTCTATCCATTTGTTTTTCTACCCATCAAACTAATTACATTTTCTACTCATAGTAATTTTTGTGAGAATTTTTTTCTTTATTCTCCAATTCTTTTTTATTTCTATGCTTCTCTTTTTTTTCTTTTTTCTTTTCTCCTTTTCTTTTTTCTCCTTTTCTTATTATTTTTTTTCTTTTTCCCTTTTCTATTCATTTAACTTCTTTTTTTTTTTATATTCTTTTTCTCTTCATAATCTAATTTCATTTACTGTTTTCACTATTTTTTATTATTCTATTTTTTTTATACTATTACTAAAGAAATATCAAATTGTGTACCAATTAAATGTAGCTAATACAATCAAAAAAATATTAACTAACATATGATACCAGTATAGTATATAGCTATACCAACGGGGTATACAATTGTACGCAAACAGTTAAAAAAAATTCTTGTTTTGAGTTTCAAAATAACCACAAACTCAACAAACCCAATTTATGAGTTTCAAAGCTTCAAGGTCTATCAATGGCAGATTAATGTTTTGTACAAGTCAGAAGTCTTGGAATTCAAGTCATAGAATAAATCAAAACGAAAAAAAGATTTGCATTTTCAATTTGCCCTCACGCTGGGTAAAAGCTTAAAGCAAATTAAAAGGGAAAAGGCAAGTGAATTTCGGGTGATAAGTATACTATTATGGCATATTGCATACTAGTACAGCATACTATTACAGTATATTGCATATTATTACAGTATATTATAACAATATATTTTATACTATAATAGTATACTGTTGCAGTATAACTATATACTCCTATAGTATATTGTATACTGTAGTGGTATACTGTTAGGTAACTGTGTTCTTCTTCGATTATTACAATATACCGTTGCAGTATGTTGTAAACTATAATAGTATACTATTGCAGTATAGCTATATACTCCTACAGCATATTGTATATCATAGCGGTATACTGTAGCTGTGTTCTTCTTCGATTTTCAACTGAAAATTTCGATCTCAATCACCTCAAATCAGCTCCAAATGCTATCAAATTTCAGTATGAACTTCCAAAAGGTACTATAAACAATATTTAACAGCACCCACTTTGAATCAAACAAGAAATATTCAAAAAAGCACAAAATAGTTGGAAATTCATCGCAAGACTAATAGATCAAAAAGCAGAGGCAATACTTCCTCATGTCTTTCCCTCCCGAGTTCTTTATAGAAATCTAGCACTCTAGCTTTGATATCTTTGCAAGGAAATTAGTTTTTCTATAAGCTTATGCGAGAAAGTTATACGGTGGAATAATTGGTATTTGGTACTATGCAATTCCTTTTTGGTATCAGTGGACACGCGGGTTAACTAGATAGTCGAAAGGTCTACAATTTCTGCAACAATCCAAACAAAGAAAATCATAAAGTTGGATTTGTTAATTTCAAAAAGGTACTATGGGATTTTTGAAATGAAAGAAATGGCTGGGTGAAATAGCGTTAACTGAGGCATTGAATGAGGGGAATAAGCTAATGCATGGGTCGGGTAAATAATTTGGGTCGCATGGATAGGAGAAGCAAAATAATTTGGGCCTGGGCATTAAAGGGTAAATAGTTTGGAATTAATGAGTATAAAGTGAAATTTTCCCTTAATTGTTTACCTAGTATATCTTGATTTTTAAGTTTTAAAAAGTATCTTGATTTTTTTTAACAATTTATTTGCAATTAGGGATACACTGAAATAAGCAGATAGTTGCACCTCGGTTTTAAAAGGCAGCATTGGGACTCGCCCGGGGCTCGCCTCAGGGCGGAGCACTCGTAAAACGCCCCTGGGCTTATGTGTGGGGCTTAGTTCAGTGAGACTTACGCCTCGGTCATCGGTGCTTATGCCCCTGACACGCCCAACGCCCAACGTATTGGGCTCACCGAATAGAACTTTATGCAATTGTACGTAACTAACCTTGTAAATCCTCAAATTTTCTTAATAAAGCGTTGACTATCCAAAATTACTTTTTTCTTAATTATAAATCATTATGTTGAGAGTATTTTATGTCATAATTAAAATATAAATTATTGGACGTTATCTACTAAGACTGCTATAATACTTAATTTTAAATAAATCTTTCATTTAAAAAGTATTTACTTATTAACTTTTGTTATGTCTTTTCTATATAATAGTCCATAATTTTTTTTATAATTATTATTTTTTTCACGTTTACAAGATACAATACTTATTAATTTAATAGCTCAGTATTAGCTAGTAACTATTTACAAATAATTAGTTATCATGGTATTGTATGGTGAATTATGCGTCACTTTATTAACTTGTTGAAACTTAAAAATGAATGATGCCAGAGAATCATATTTAAATTGTGAATTATGTTTTTATATAATTCTCTTTCAAATAGAAAGAATATTAAATAAAAGGAGTATTTTAAGAAAAATATCAAATTGTAATATCAAAATTCTTTCAAGATTCATTACTCCTTAAGAGATACATATAGGTTTTCGTATCGAATACATTACTTTTGATATTTGAGTTGTAACGACGTTGCAACTAATTTGCATATTATGATATATGTCATACTTTTCGTATTACTCATTGTTGAATTATAATTTATAAATATTTTAAATAGATTTTTTGTTATAATTTTGTTATTTTAATGTAATTTTTATAATTATATTTTATTTTATACTATTTTAAAATTTTTAAAATTAGTAAACTTTAAAGATCCGTGGGACTTACGCCCCATATCTCAAGGCTTACGCCTCGCCTCGTCAAAGGTAAAACGCCTCCACTCACGCCCCCGCCTTTTAAAATATTGAGTTGCACCCAAAATATCTCATATTTCTCTTCTTAATTAATGAGATCTGCTATTGACGATCACTTTATGGCATAAGAAATTGATAAACTCCGCCTTCAATCTTCCTTCAAATTACTTTAAGTTTTACATTTAACTCTTCCAAACCAATTTTAACTGAATTTCGAAACGCCCAACTGATTTTAACTCACAATTTTTTAGAAATCTGCCATTGATGATGACTGTATAATATGAAAAAATCGATAAATTCAGTAACAATTTGCTACTATCATAAAGGTAGTTGTATTAGACATCAATATACACAATTAACAAGCTACAAATCGTTATAATTCCCTCTCAAAAAAAATATGTCATTAACGGCCATTGAAGTTCATCTCAATTCTTTAAACTGAAAAACAAATATATTCAGAAACAAAAATCAATTTGATGGGAGTATCAAGAAACCCTGATATAGTTTCAAAATGTTGCAACACAAATAAATTCAAAAGCAGCAGACAAATCTAATCAAGCTAAAATAAACAATTTTCTTATACAACATAGAAGCAAATGAGAGGTGTGTTCATTACTAGTTAAAGTTTGTCGTCATGCTTCATACAACTTTCATACTATTTTCATACAACGTCGTACAACTTTCATACAACTCATGATACATACTCTCATACAACTCATTATACAACTTTTATACAAACTTTTATACAATTTTGATAAATCTTTCAATGTGGGTTCACTGCTAGTTACAGTCCTCTCATGCTTCATACAACACCATTCAACTTTCATACAGTTTGCATACAACTTACATATAAATTATTGTTGGGATCGAAATAACATGGTGCATGCGGAAACTAACAATACAAAGCTTGGTGGACGATAAATCAGACGACAAAAGAAAAATATACTAAACTAAGCATAATAGTTTATAATGGTTTGATCAATTGATCTACATATGATAAAACTAATATAAAAGAGGAAAAACTATCGAGAGAAAAATCTCCCCCTAAACAAAACTTAATGATTACATTGTGGATATTTTTTTTTGTGCTCTTGTGAGAAGTAGAGATCCTTAATTATAGATGTGCAAAACTTATCTTCCGAGAAAAGGATAAGACATATTAAGGAGATTTAATCCTTTTAGGAGTCTTTTTCCATTCCTTCAAGAAAGAGAGTCCTAATAGATTAGAAATTCAGGGCAAAATCCTAACAATCTCCCCTTGGCCTGAATTTTCTTGACAAAGTTGATTCACCTTCTTCACATAATCTTCATCACTGCTGCTTGCCATGATTAAAAACCGGTATAGGTTGAAAATTTTGGTATTGGTTAAAAGAAGCCCAAGTATGGGTTAAAAGGAGCCCACGTGTTAAGAATAAACATGGGATAAAAGAAGCTCATGCATTAAAAAGAAGCGCGAGTTAAAACTGGCACTGGAACTCATGCGTTGCAAGTAGGCATGACTTAAATCTAGCATTGGTTAAAAGTAGCCAAATATGGGTTAGAAAGAGTTTTTACTCCAATAAAGATGCAGCAGCAGGCGGTTTGAATACAATTGTGATTGTAAATTTATCTCCACACGTAGCATCATAATAAATCTTCATTATCGTTTTGATCTAAACACGCATTGAGTCTGTCTTCAACCTCGTTCAACCGTTGACTCTGAACCATTGGCTCTGATACCACTTGTTGGGATCGAAATAACATGGTGCATGCGAAAACTAACAATACAAAGCTTGGTGGACGATAAATCAGACGCCAAAGAAAAATATACTAAACTAAGCATAATAGTTTATAATGGTTTGCTCAATTGGTATACATATGATAAAACTAATATAAAAGAAGAAAAACTATCGAGAGAAAAATCTCCCCCTAAACAAAACTCTTTAATGACTATATTGTGGATATTTTTTTTTGTGCTCTTGTCAGAAGTAGAGATCCTTAATTTATAGATGTGCAACACTTGTCTTCCGAGAAAAGGATAAAACATATTAAGGAGATTTAATCCTTTTAGGAGTCTTTTTTCATTCCTTCAAGAAAGAGAGTCCTAATAGATTAGAAATTCAGGGCAAAATCCTAACAATTATTTCATTGTATGTATTTTGTATGTCATTTGTATGAATGTATATTGTGTGTTCTTCTTCCTCTTCGAGTTTCAATTTGAAAATTTCAACCAAAACCAACCCTAATCTTCATCAAATTCCATCAAAATTGAGATATTAACTAATAGGATATTTTAGTCATTTGCAAGAACACCCAATTCAAACAAATCACAATTTCGTAAAACCCGAATTTTAAATTCAAAATTTTGAAGCTTTTTAATAGTTGCCAATGACTGTCAATGAAGTTTACAGTTTTGTCATTGTTTCTTAATTATAATTATTGTTTACCTTGAAAATACGAGTAATAATTAAATTTGATTTGTGGTTTTAAAGATATGTGATTTAGTTCAATACCAATTAATAATCAAGAAGTATGAAGTATAAATGAAAGGAATAGGTGAATCAAACCAGTGTTACCAAACAATATCGACCTCGAGCTTGGTGACCTTGAGATGAACCACGAACAACAAAGTAAGAACAGTAAAGAGAAAAGACAAGTCTGATGAGCAATAAGCCAGAAAAATAAGATAGTATATTCTTTGCCAATGATTAGATGATGTTTACAAATGATTGGGGTCCTCTTTATATAATAGGGGAACCCTAAATAAGGTACATTTCCATTTACAGTAAGGAATCTTATTGGGATAGCTAGTACGGATTTGTACAATTCTATTCCGGCATTTGCGCTATGATTTTGGGGACGTGGCAGGAATGTCGATCATTCTGTTACGAATCCATAACGATATTATTTCGGGGTCGAGATCGGTATCCATTATACTTCAATCTTCGGGTACTGCACTCTGTCTTCGAGCCCCGAGGAAAGCATCACTACCCACGTGTAGGGGTTCTTAAGTGGTTACACTTACCCTTTCACATTGGGTCCCCTCGATCCGATAGTGATCGATTTTTGTAAAATGTACGAAGTTACCCTCAACCAGATTAACCCCTCTTTTTGGCGTATCGTGATCATGCTGCGCTATTTTTCCGATAAGGCCGTGGGATTGGAGTTTACCCTCAACCATCTCGTTCGGCTATATGGGCCTCAATTATTCTGAGGGCTCATCAAACTTCAACGCTGATCAATAAAAGGCTTTCTTCGCTAGTAATGACGAGGACAAAGATCGAGGCTGGATGAGCCGGTTTATCGGAGTAAGGACTTCGGACGTCATCCCCAGGGGAAAGATGCCATTCCCGGAGAGGTGGAACTTTAATCGTAAGTGAACTCCTTTCCCAAATATCTATTCATATTCTGCTTCCATGTTTCATAATGCCTTCACCCTTTCTGCAGCCGTTGATTGGACCCCTCACGCGGTCCCCGACCTCGAGGACTGGGTCCAAAAATTAGCTGTAACCTCCTCGTATGATGAGTGCAAATGGCGCGAATTATCAAAGGGCAAATGGAAGGCCAAACATCATGGTAAATTCTCTTCTCAGGTTTTTGATATTCTTCTTTTATTGGTGGTGCCATCTCGTTCATATTTATTTGTGCAGGCATCGGAGATGTCTCCGAAATGAGGCCAGCCCTGCCTGGGGAAAAGACTGCATCCTTGATTCCAAAATCGGGGAAGGACAGCAAAAGAAAGAGGGCTTCAAAGCCCGAAGATTCCCAGGACGAGCGGACCCCTACTCAAAAGTCGAGGAGGAAACTTGTACACGCGGATTTGGATTCCGCTGCCAAATATCTGGAAGATGAAGAGAATGAGGGTGAAAAAACGGCGCTGGTGCCCCAAACTAGAAAACCAGTCAAGGCCGCCAAGCCTTCCGAACCTGAGACCTCGTCTTGTGGTGAAGGAACTCCAAGAAAAGACTTGGGTAAAGCCCTCGAGTCCCCGGAGATTGAGATCATTCCCCCTCCTTCAGGAAGTACGCCGGAGGGGACAAGTGCTGGGAGGACCGAAGCTAATCAGAGCGCCCCGAGTGTGGAGCTCGGGGCCGTGACAATGGGTCACTCACCTTCTTTACCATATTACTCTGAAGAAGCAATAAAGGATGCTCGGGCTCTGCGGACGCTCGACCCGAGCAAGGTTCTTGAAGAAGATCCTTTTCGAGACTGTTTCACCGGGGTTGACGATGCCGTTGACCTTAATGATGCATCCACCCTCTTCGAAGAGGCTCAACGTCTCCTTTTTCGGGTAAACATTAACTTTCATAGTTGTAAATTTCTCTTTCCTCCCTTCCTTTGACTGACATGTCTTTGTTTTATGTGTAAGCCTTCATCAAGTTCAAGGCCGAGCTGGGCCAATGTGAGGCCGAGCTCAGGAAAGTTTTGGGTGAAGAGAAGGCATTGAGGCTCCTTTGTAGCCAAAAGGAAGAGGAGCTCAAAGACCTTCGGACTGAATTGGCCAAAGCTCGGAAAAGCGAGGCCGAGATAGATGAGCAGGTAACTGTGATTTTAACAGAGCATGGCCTTCTTGGCCTTACTGCGGAGGCTAACACTTCGATGTCTCAGCTGCAACAGAATTTGGAGATGATAAGGCAGCTTCGGGTCAAGGTCGATCGGGTTAAGGTTGACTGCCGCCGATGGAAATATAGCATAGATCGGCTTGCTGCTGATAAAGAAGCCGTTCTGGCCTAACTGGCCTCGGCTGAGACTCAGCTCCAGGGTATAAAAGTGAAGAACCTGGCCCAGGCCAAGAAAATTGAAGAGCTAGAGGCAAGTCTTGCCAAAGCCGGGGTCGAGGTTGCAGAGGCCAAGGCCGAAGTTGAGAAAACGAAGGCTAGGCTGATAAGTCTATCGCCGTATACTTAAGGGATGCCGAGGCTGTTCAAGCGGAGCTAAGGGAGGCCTCCGACCGAGAAAAATGAAGTAATGATTTTGCTAAGTGCCAAGCCCGGAGGGAGACTCTCGAAGAAATCCACGCCCGAGGATTTGACCTCACTGAAGAAATAGCCCAAGCAAAGGCGTTGGAAACCGATGCCAGGTTTCTTGTTTCTTCCGATGATGAAGATGCTGTGAGTGGCTCTGAGGGCGGGGAAGGTGAAGATAGAGTCCTTGAGGAGGAAAAGGTTCCCAAAGATAGGGCTCCCGAGGATGCAGTTCCTCAAGATGTTGCTTTCGAGGATGTAGCCCCGAAATAGATTAGGCTCTTTTTTGTTTCTTTATTTTTGTGTAAGGGCCCCTCATGAGCGTTGTAAATATATTTTGCAAACAATTCTAATAAATATAAAGAACCTTTTTGCTTCATCTTCGATTTGTGTTGAATTCCGTTTCATCTTTGTTTGTGAAATTTTTTAATAACAACCCTTAGGTTCTTATTGACCAATGGGCGATCTTTATAATAGAATAACTCTTAAGGTTTTTGTTAATCCTCGAGCTAGGCTTAAGCTGTTTTGGTGCGAGCTCGGGATGATGGGACTTTTGAGTTTGAGTTGAGTGAGAATAGGGTCTCGAACTCCTCATGATTCGGCCCTTAGGCTCTTTTATATTGGCCCTTAGGCTCATGATTCGGCCCTTAGGCTCTTTTGAGGTCGGCCCTTAGACTCTTTTGAGGTCGGCCCTTAGGCTCTTTAAGTTGGGCCAATTCGGCCTCTAAAGCGGCTATAATTTTTCCCTCTTTTCGGCTAAAAAACTTAGTGAAAATTCATCTATGCCTTAGCATGTGTTTTTTGTACCCGTTGGGTTTTTCAAAGGTTCAATATATCGGAACCTTATTAGTAATTTGTTTATGTAAACATAATCGAATACCTCTTGAGGTTTTCTCGAAGGCTGATGTTATCGAAGCCTCTAAATTATTCGAGGGCTGATTTTATCAAAGCCCTTTATCTTTTGCTTTTGCCGAGGGTAGCCTGATTTAACCAGTTTTTTCAAAGTGTTTGAAGGCCTTTATTTTATGGCAGAAGTCGGACGTCTTCGAGCTGCATTTCGGGCGTAGTCTTTTTATATGACCGTAGTCTTTAATATGGCCGTAGCCTTCAGGTATGTCTCTTGGACTTGTTTCCCGATAACTTTCGAACTTGTTCGAAAGGTTAGTCCCCGAGTATGATGGCCTTAGCCTTTATATCAAAGGGATGCCTCTTTGAGGTCTTATAAATTCGAGTTTTTGATGATGGATGCCTCTTTGAGGTCTTATGAATTCGAGTTTTCGATGATGGATGTGTCGAACGTAGATGAGCCCTGAGTATTCGGGGTGTATTTGCGTTCTGGCCCTTGGGCTGTTTCTCGTAGAATTGTAAGTGTAGAGCTCGTATAATAGTAAACTTCTTTGAGACACAAAATATTTTGGTATAGAAGGAATGCTTCTTTGAATAATTGATACATGCGTACATGTTTTGCCGTCGGGGCTCGACTATTCTATATGGACACGGTTCATCTGACCGTTTGGCCCATTACAAAGTTCTCCTATTGAGACCCTCTTAGGCGTGAAGTATTTTCCTCGAAAATATGACCTCCGAGGGTGATGCCCCCCAGTATTCAAGGTTGATTGAAAAGAAGCCTTGGATACTGTTGAGTTCTCCTTAGGTAGCATATAGTTGTTGCCTCGTTAAAACCCGCCGGTAAAACCCATTTGGGACAAAATTCGATCTAAGGGAAAAAGAGTGCAACGCATGCTTTAAAACCTAAGGTCTTCGTGTGAAAAGGTGCCTTCGATAGCTTCGATCGAAAGCCTGCCATGAGTTAGTTTTAAATTCAAATGGACAAGAAAGATACTTTCATACCTTAGCAATAGTATCGTTTGAGTAATGATACGTTCCAATTGTTTGGCAATTGATCACCTTCCATTGTGCTAAGTTTGTAAGATCCTTTACCGACAACTCCAAGGACTCGGTACGGTCCTTCCCAATTCGGGCCCAGTTTCCCTTCATTCGGGTCTCGAGTATTGAGGGTGACTTTTCGTAGAACTAAGTCCCCGATTTCGAAGTGTCGAAGGTTGGTCCTTCTATTGTAGTATCTCTCGATCCTTTGCTTTTGCGCGGCCATCCGAACAAGTGCTGCTTCTCATTTTTCATCTAATAGCTCGAGGCTAGTATTCACAGTCTCGTGATTTGACTCCTCCGATACATGTTGAACTCTGGCGCTGGGTTCTCCGACCTCGACAGGGATGAGGGCCTCAGAGCCATATACTAAAGAGAACGGAGTAGCCCCGTGCTAGATTTCGATATTGTTCGATATGCCCAAAGGACCTCGGGTAGAACTTCTCTCCATTTCCCTTTACATCGTCCAACCTTTTCTTCAGGTTTTTAATGATAGTTTTGTTTGTTGACTCAGCCTGTCCATTTCAAGTTGGATGGTATGATGTTGATAAGATCCTCTTTATTTTATGTGCTTCGAGGAACTCCGTCACCTTGCTGCCGATGAATTATTTTCCATTATCACATACAATCTCGGCAGGTATCCCGAACCGGCATATGATGTGGTCCCAGATGAAGGCAATAACTTCTTTTCTCTGAACTTCTCGAAGGCCTGTGCTTCCACCCATTTAGAAAAATAATCAGTCATAAACAAAATAAATTTAGCTTTATCTGGGGCCGTTGGTAGAGGGCCGACTACGTCCATTCCCCATTTCATGAAAGGCCACGGGGATAGGATCGAGTGGAGTTGTTCCCCGGGCTGATGGATCGTCGGTGCAAACCTCTGGCACTTATCACATTTTTTGACAAATTCCTTAGTATCTTTTTCCATGTTGTCCCAGTAATACCCTGCTCTAATAATTTTACGAACTAAAGACTCGGCGCCGGAGTGATTCCCACAAGTACCTTTGTAGATTTCTCGTAGAACATAATTGGTGTCTTCTGGCCCTAAACATACCGCCAATGGTCCATCGAACGTTCTCCTGTACAGTGTTCAGTCTTTATCTAATGCGAACCTAGCAGCCTTGGTTCGTAGGGCCCTCGATTCTTTGTGGTCCGATGGAAGTTTTCCATTTTTCAAATAATCGATATACTTATTCCTCCAGTCCCAAGTCAAACTTGCTGAATTTATCTTGGCATAACCCTCTTCAACCACAGACCTCGATAACTGGACGACAGTCCCCGGGACGATATCATCTTCTTCGACCGAGGATCCTAGATTAGCAAGTGCATCGGCCTCGCTATTTTGTTCTTGAGGCACATGATCCAGAGTCCACTCCTTGAAGCGGTGCAAAGTTACCTGTAGCTTATCCATGTACCGTTGCATTCTATCCTCTCGAACTTCAAAACTTTTGTTTACTTGGTTTACCAC
Organism: Nicotiana attenuata; assembly: GCF_001879085.1. Classification (NCBI taxonomy): domain Eukaryota; kingdom Viridiplantae; phylum Streptophyta; class Magnoliopsida; order Solanales; family Solanaceae; genus Nicotiana; species Nicotiana attenuata. Next base: position 51,350,482 of record NC_031994.1, read on the forward strand.
CAACAATGAATCGCACTTGGCTTCAATGACTTCTGCTCCCAAGCTTTTAGCTAGTTCGAGACTTGCAATCATGGCCTCATACTCGGCCACATTATTAGTCAACCTAGAAGTTTTGACAGATTGTCTAATGGTACCACCCGTAGGTGGCTTTAAGACAATGCCAAGCCCGTACCTTTTCACATTCGAGGCACCGTCCGTGAACAGGGTCATACCCTCGATGATGTACCCGATCTTAGCAGGGGTTCTTTCTCCACTTCGGGTACGGGGGGCGACGTAAAATCGGCCATGAAGTCAGCTAGGATTTGAGACTTGATGGCCGTTCGGGGTTGATACTCAATATCGTACCCGCTAAGTTCGACGACCCATTTGGCCAACCGGCCCGATAGCTCGGGCTTATGCAAAACATTTCGAAGGGGGTAAGTTGTTAATACACATATGGGATGACACTAAAAATATGGTTTTAGCTTTCTAGATGCGCTTATCAATGCAAGTGCTAATTTTTCTAACTGAGGGTATCTAGTTTTAGCATCTCCTAAAGTTCGGCTCACATAATAAACAGGGAATTGCGTACCTTGCTCTTCTCGAACTAGTACACCACTAACCACTATCTCGGATACTGCCAAGTATAGGTAAAGTTTTTCATCTACCTTCGGGGTATGAAGCAAAGGCGGGCTCGATAGATATTGCTTTGATTCTTCTAAGGCTTGCTAACATTCCGGGGTCCACGCGAAATCCTTTTTCTTTTTGTGCAAAGAAAAGAACCTATGATTCCAATCTGATGACCTCGAAATGAATCGACCCAGGGCAGCAATTCGTCCTGTCAGCCTTTGCACGGCTTTCACACTATCCACGACCGTGATATCCTTGATGGCCTTGATCTTATCAGGGTTAATTTCGATACCCTGATTCGACACCATGAAGCCAAGGAACTTACCCGAGCCAACTCCGAAGGCACACTTCTCCGGATTAAGCTTCATGTTGTACTTTCTCAAAATTTTTAACGTTTCCTGCAAGTTAGTCAAATGGTCCTCTGCGCACAGGGACTTAACCAACATATCATCAATGTAAACTTCCATTATTTTACCTATCTGTTCTTCGAACATTTTGTTAACTAGGCGTTGATATGTAGCTCCTGCATTTTTTAGCCCGAAGGGCATTACGTTATAACAATAAGTTCCAAATTTAGTGATAAACGAAGTCTTTCCTGGTCCTCCGGGTTCATCTGAATTTGATTGTACCTAGAGTAGGCATCGAGAAAAGTTAGGATCTCGTGGCCGGCCGTGGCATCGATCATACTATCGACGTTGGTCAGTGGGAAAGAATCTTTCGGACATGCTTTGTTTAAATCCTTGTAATCTACGTACATCCTAAGTTTGTTTCCTTTTTTAGGTACAACAACTACATTGGCTAACCATTCGGGGTATTTTACCTCCCGAATGGACCTTATTTTAAGAAGTTTGGTTACCTCGTCCTTTATGAACGCATGTTTCACCTCGGACTGGGGCCTCCTTTTTTGCTTTACCGGTTTGAACCTGAGGTCGATGCTTAGCCGGTGTGTTGTGATTTCCGGTGGAATCCCTGTCATATCTAAATGGGACCAAGCAAAGCAATCCATATTATCAATAAGAAATTGAATGAGTTTTTTCCTGAGTTCGGGGGTTTAATCCCATTCCCAGGTATACATTTCTCTCGGGCATGTATTCGATCAGTATGACCTGCTCCAGTTCCTCGACAGTTGATTTGGTTTGCATCGGACTCTTCGGAAACGACGAAGGTTCGAGGAGTAAGGAAATCCTCTTCTTCGTCTTCGATTACCTGTTGCTCCGATTCTGTCGAGGTTAGGGGCGGTGATTTCTATTTAGCCGTCTTCTTACCTTTGATGCTCGATTTCTCCGAGGTCGAAGGCTCTGGTATCGGCACCACTTCCTCGATTGCAAACATGTTCTTTGCAACATGTTGCTCTCTGTAAACTGTTTTCACTCCTTCCTCTGTTGGGAACTTCATCATCTGGTGAAGAGTTGAAGGCACTGCCCTCATGTTATGTATCCATGGCCTCCCGAGGAGTGCATTATACCTCATGTCGCCTTCAATGACATGGAATTGCATATCCTGTATGGTTCCGACTATGTTTACTGGTAGGATTATCTCCCCCTTTGTTGTTTCGCTTGCCATATTGAAGCCATTTAGGACCCTGGACGCAGGTACAATCTGATCTTGTAGGCCGAGTTGTTCTACGACCCTCAATCTGGTTATGTTTGCTGAGCTACCTGGATCCACTAGAACACATTTAACTTGAATTTTATTTAAAAGATTAGAAAGTACCTGGGCATCATTGTGTGGTTGGGATATGCCTTCTGCTTTCTCGTCACAGAATGATAGGACGTCCTCGGGCATATAGCTCCGAGTCCGTTTTTCTCTGGTGATTGATACCTTGGTGCGTTTGATCACAGGTCTTTGTGAGACGTCGACACCACCAATGATCATGTGGATTACATGTTGTGGTTCTTCCTGCTCATTTTTTCTTGCATCTCACTCCCTGAAGTGGTTTTTAGCTCGATCACTGAGAAATTCTCGAAGGCGAACCTCGTTGAACAGCCGAGTTACCTCCCCCCTTAGCTGCCTGCAGTCTTCGGTTCTATGGCCATGTGTGCCACTTACACAATAATTTTGGATTCCTTTGAGAAGGATCGGTTTGTATGGGCCTGGGCCACCTGGTGTCTTTGATTCTTCCAATAGCTGACACGATCCCTGATGCGTCTAAACTGAAATTATACTCTGACAATCGAGGTGCCTCCACGGGGTCGGTGTGCTTATCGAACCCGCTCTTACTCATGAGTCCCCGGGAGATTTTACCTCGATCGTTTCTCCGATCATTCCGAGGAGCGTTACGGCCCGAACCATTGTTTCTCCGATCAACATACGGCTAATACCGTTCTTTGTTTGACCTCGATCCCATGTCTGTATCCCTCGGGGGCTTAGCTGCCGACCTGTTAGGATGAAATGAACCTGAGGGGGCTCCCAACTAGTCGTCCTCGACCCTAATCTTCAATTGGTAACGGTTATGTACGTCTGACCACGTCACAGTTGGATACTCAATCAGATTCTGCTTTAATTATCGAGATGCAATCGAACTCCTTTCATTCAAACCCTGCATAAAAGGTTGTACTGCCCAGTCATCCGAGACCGGTGGTAATTCCATGCGCTCCATCTGAAATCTAGACACAAACTCCCTCAACATCTCGTCGTTCCTTTGTTTTATCTTGAAGACGTTCATTTTCTCGTTGCCACCTTTATGGCTCCGGCGTGTGCTTTCACGAAGGCGTCTGCTAACATAGCAAACGAATCAATAGAGTTAGGAGGCAAGTTGTGATACCAAATCCTAGCTCCCTTTAATAATGTTTCTCCAAACTTTTTCAACAAGACTGATTCGATCTCATCGTCATTCAAGTCATATCCCTTGATCCCGCAAGTGTATGAAGTAATATGCTCGTTAGGGTCGGTTGTCCCGTTATATTTGGGTATATCGGGCATGCGAAACTTCTTAGGAATGGGCATCGGAGCCGCGCTTTGAGCGAACGGTTTTTATATGAACTTTTTGGCATCTAAACCCTTCAAAACCGGAGGTGCCCCCGCTATTTGGTCAACGCGGGAGTTATAAGTTTCCACCTTTTTGTCATTGTCTTCAATCTTCTTTTCCCCGGACTCGATCCTCTTAGTGAGCTCTTCGAGCATCCTCATAATTGTGGGGTCAGTCCCCGAGCCGTTTTCGTTCGATCTCTCTGGTGCCGATTCAGCACGTCGAGTATTTTCTGGTTCAGCTATGCTCGGAGTTTTATTCTTGACTCTGAAGTTGAGCGATGACGATCTACTGAGCTTGCAGCATCTCGAATATCACTTGGAGGCTGACTCCCCCATCTCCTATACCCGGTGTTCCTTGGCCCCCGGATCGGGCTTCCTTACGTACACTCCCTCCGGGGTCTGCGCCTAAATCTACATTTAAAGCAATGTGCGAACTAATGTCAACTGGTTCCACATTTGGCACTTCCCCAGGGTTTATCGGTGGTACACCGACCCCTAAATTGTTGTTTTCCCCATGAAGTCCAAGACCTTCGTTGTCATGAATAGGTGCATTTTGCGAGTTTGACATGTTTAATCCTGAGAATCAGAAAATCTTGACAAGAAAAAGTGTAAAAATAACGTGTGTAATGAGAATCAGTAATGAAATAATCACTATTATCTTTAGCCCCATGGTGGGCGCCGAACTATTTACCTCGAAAATACGAGTAACAATTAAATTTTATTTGTGGTTTTAAAGATATGTGATTTAGTTCAATACCAATTAATAATCAATAAGTATGAAGTATAAATGAAAGGAATAGGTGAATCAAACCAGTGTTACCAAACAGTATTGGCCTCGAGCTTGGTGATCTCGAGATGAACTAAGAACAATAAAGTAAGAACAGTAAAGAGAAAGGACAAGTGTGATGAGCAATGAGCCAGAAAAATAAGATAGTATATTCTTTGCCAATGATTAGATGATGTTTATAAATGATTAGGGTCCCCTTTATACAATAGGGGAACTCTAAATAAGGTACATTTCCATTTACAGTAAGGAATCTTATTGGGACATCTGTCTAACCGCCTTGTAAGGATTTATACAATTCTATTCCGGGATTTGCGCTATGATTTTGGGGACGTGGCAGGAGTTTCGCTCAGTCTGTTACGAATCTATAACGACATTATTTCGGGGTCGAGCATACTCGGCTTCGGTATCCATTATACTTCAATCTTCGGGTACTGCACTCTGTCTTCGAGCTCGAGTCCGGTCCATAATGCTCGAACTCGACCTTTCCTTATCTCGGGCTTAAAGTGATCCCTCGAGCTCGAAAAATCGGACATACCTGATTTCAACCGTATACAATTATTGAACAAACAACAAATGATTGCTAAAAGTTTTCAAATCACGCCAATATCTGCAATTAATAAATGTGTATTTGTATGATTGCATTTTCATAAGCTCATCAATCTGGCAATTCACTGAACTATTTAAAATGATTGCATTGCTTGAAATATGAAGATTCAAACAGCAATCGAAATTTTCATCATTTTAAAGAGAAATTTGAAGAAGAACATAAGGTTAGCTCTGAACATGAGAGGAGGGAGTCTGGTATTATATATTGGTACTCAAATTGTAAATATAAATATGATATATAATTAAGAAGAAACTTCTATAAATTTTATAATTTAATATAGCTAGGTAAAAATTCCTTACCAGTGAAGACTATATTTTGGTTAGATTCTTAACTTATAAGTTCTCCTAGTTTCCTCTGCGGCATAAAGGAAAATATTTCATAGTCTAGCAAAAATGAGTAATCACGTAGCAAAGATTACGAGCTTATTATGGTAAATGTTTTTAGCAGAAGGACTAGTCAAAATTAAAGATCTTTGTTCACCGTTTTTGCATGTTATAAAAAATGATTAATCACGTGTTAACGATTACTTGCTTATTATGGTAAATTTTTCAAAATAGAATAGCAATTTATGTCTTTGTCCATTGAGCATCAACCCTTAATTCCAAATCAACAAACACTAGAGGTACATTTTGAACCTAGTTTGGTAAATTTATGTCCATAAGTGAAACAGGATGGCTATGATGGCTCTCAAATCAAGTCAACAGTGAACCACCAAGCAAAATTTCAGGAAAAATTAATTCTACTTTGAAAAATATTTATCATTTATTCATCCATTTTAATTGGCTCCAGGTGGGCTTTTGAAGAAGTAAAAATAAAGTAAAAGCAAAAACTAGTGTGGGAAGAAATAATGTTACTATGGGGCCAGATATTTGTCATCCAGCCTCTAACTTTGACATTTAAGATCTTCATATATGTAGTAGGTATCAATACACCTTGCCTTCTATTAGGTAAAAATATATTCGCATTAACTGTTTACATCAAATTAATAGGTGCAAAATATATATGTGCTTGCACATAATCTTTTTTTTTACCTAATCATGGTTAGTTAATATATATTTTACTTCACTAACTTAAATGTAGTTTCGTATAAATATTCGATAAGATAAATACTTACGTACTCTGCTCAACTCGTCCATACAAATTTGAAATTCTTTTTGAAGAGAAATATATCATGTTACAACCAGTTGTCAGAGTGAAATAATAGGGTGTCGTAGGTACTACTCCACGCCCATTAATTTAAAATTCTAAATCTGCCTCGAAAATTATTACTCCATTCGTTTTAATTTATTTGATCATTCTGGAGTACGAAGATTAAATTAACTAATTTTCAACGTGAATTCGGACATAAATTCTTTAAGTTTTTAAAAATAAAATTTACATGTTTAGAAATTACGTAAAACTACTGTAAGTTACAATAGTTAACAATTTAAAATATTAAAAAATTATGTGCAAAAAATATGATAAAGAAAAATCTTATTTGATTCCACAAATAATGTTAAGTTTATTCTTTTTGATACGGAAGGAGTAATTGTTTCTTAGAGTGACATGCATTCTGGTATATACATGCAATCCAAATTTTCTTCAAGAGTAGATTCTGGCATCTTCTTGTAAACAGATTTGTTAGAGGAATCTAGAAGCTAAGAACAAAGGAAATCGAAATGAGGAAAAAGAAAATCTGATTCAATATTGAGTCTTCAATGTACAAGACTGTACATTTATACATTGTAGCCTCTAAACTTAACTGACCGACTTATTACAAAGGTCACGTGAGGCACGTGACTTCAATACTCCCCCTCAAGCTGGAGGGTGGTACACATCTAACACCCCTAGCTTGGATAACAGATAATGATGTTGTGCTGCACCCAACTTTTTTGTAAAAAGATCAGCTAGTTGATGTCTGCTTCCCAAATATTCTGGTCGAATCAGTCCTTTCTTGATCTTTTCCCTAATGAAATGGCAGTCAATATCGGTATATTTCGTTCTCTCATGATATATTGGATTAGCTGCAGTTTGCATTGCTGCTTTACTGTTACTGAACAATTTTACTGGTGTTGATATGTCAACACTTAATTCTTTTAACAGACCTTCTAGCCAAACTACTTCAGCTACTGCTGCTGCTATACTTCTGTTGTCACGACCCTAGTTCACCAACCGTGAACACGTCATGACGGCACCTGGTCCCGATGACCAAGTAAGCCTAACATTTGCGGAAAATATAATAATTGCTAAAAAATAGAGAAAATCAATTCAAATATCTAAAGGAAACTGTACTGAATGCCGCTTGGCAAGTACAACTCAATATCACAAGTCTAAAACAATTCCCAAAACCCGGAAACTCACGGGCAACACAGGCTACAGAAGTGTATAGTAAAGGTTCCAAACTCCAGAATTTCTAAAAACCGAAAGAAGGAAAACTAAGTACTAAAGATAGAATAAGAGGGAGACTCGTCGGTCTGCGGACGCAGCAGATCTACCTCGAAGTCTCCGTAGTCCTCATGCCTCACTGATAGTGCGCCTGAGTAGAGGTACCTGGATGATCTGCACATAGAAAAAAACATGCGCAGGAAGGGCATGAGTACACCACAACGGTACTCAGTAAGTGCCAAGCCTAACCTCGGTTGGGTAGTGACGAGGAAGGTCAGGGCCATACTGAGACAAAATATAGTAATAACAATAATTAACAGTATGATAATCTGACAGAAATAATAAATACAGCAGTGAAATAAGACATATTAAGCAAGGCAATAGCAAATACACAAGAACGGAACAACCACAGAATAAGTACAGCTCAACACCAATGGTAACAATGGGGATCTCCCAGGATACCGTCCTGTAGTCCTTTTCTCAACTGTCCAGTGGATCTCCCGGGATACCGTCCCGTAGTCCATCATATGTGTATATCCGAAGGATCTCCCGGGATACCGTCCCGTAGTCCAACTATCAATGTGCAGGGGGATCTATCGGGAATCTAACCCGCAGTCCCAAAGTAAAAGTGCAGGGGGATCTACCGGGAATCGAACCCGTAGTCCCAAAGTAAACAAACAGGGGAGGGGGGGAGCTACCGGAATCCCATATCCGTAGTCCCAATGTAAATGCGCAATCACAACCAGAAGGTACACGAAAACGAAGTACAAAGACAAGCAACAGGTAGTACTGGCCTAGCATGCTTCATGTAGTACAATTAAGGCAACTTAAGCAATTAGGCAAGTTAAATCAACTAAACATGCTTTCCTAATCTAGCACAAGTTATAATTGCAAGTAGAATAAAGCAAATATGAAAGGGACTCAATCTCAATATCTTAAGAAAAACCGGATTTCCAACAATTGGCTCAAGTACACGCCCGCCACCTCGCGTACAAGGCACTCAAATCAACAAATAACAAATCCTAAGGGGAAAGGTCCCCCACACAAGGTTAGACAAGCCACTTACCTCGAATCGGCACCAAAATCAACTCGAAATCACACTTTTGCCACTAGTATCCGACTCCAAATGGCCCAAATCTATTCAATTCACTTACATATCGTAAGTAATATTGCAAACAACTGATTCCACTATTAAATTTAAAGCTAGGACACGAAAATAGGTAAAATGACCAAAATGCCCCTCAGACCAACATCTCGGAATCGAATAATTTTCATATTTTCAGAACCCTCGTACTCTCACGAGTCTAACCATATAAAAATCTCCCAAATCGGAGGCCAATTGACCACTCAAAACTCAATAATTAGGTCTATGAAGTTTCTTCCAATTTTTCCCCAAATTTTGACCTTGAATTCGAATTCTAATGGTGGATTTAACTATATAATGATGAAATATAACAAGAAGGGACCAAAGAAACGTTACTCAGTGATCTTCACTTCAACTCCCACTCAGAATCGCCTTAAACCGAGCTATCAATTGATTTTTGTAACTTATGAACTCAAACCCTCGAAATTTCTATTTTTGCCAAGGGATTTCCGCTTCTGCGGACAAGGGACCGCTTCTGCGGTCCCGCTTATGCGGAAAGTGAGCCGCTTCTGCGACTCTCACTAAACGACCACATCCGCTTCTGCGGTCCAGTCAACCACTTATGCGGTTCCGCTTATGCGGATTATCCACCGCTTCTGTGGTTCCAACTAAAAGCCAAACGGCCGCATCTGCGGCTATTTTCTCACAGATGCGAGGCCGCTCCTGCGGAATTTCCTCCGCATCTGCGACGCCTGGAAACTCTGCCCCAAACCGCTTCTACGATGATCCAGCCGCTTATGCGGCTCCGCTTCTGCGGTTCCCAAGCCGTAGAAGCGAAAATACCAGAAGATAAAAAGAACCAGCTGCCGCAACACTTCAAAAATCTCCCCGTTAACCACCCGAAATCATCCCGAGGCCCCCGGGACCTCAACCAAAAGCTCCAATACCACCTAATACCTTATTCAAACTTGTACCAATCCTTAAAACACCTAAAACAACACCGGAAGTCCGATTAAATCAAAGTTCAAGCCTAAGAACTTCAAATTCCAACAAAACACACTTTCGATCAAAAACCAAACCAAACCTCGCCCGAATGACCTGAAATTTTGCACACACATCCCAAATGACATGACGGAGCTACTGCAACTTTCGGAATTCCAATCCGACCCTCGGATCAAAAACTCATTATCGGACCGGAAACTTCAAAAGTTCAAACTTCGGCATTTCAAGCCTAAATGAGCTACGAGCCTCCAAAATACATTCCGAACATGCTCCCAACCCCGAAATCACCTAACGGAGCTAACGGAACCATCGGATTTCCATTCCGAGGTCTTCTTCACACTGTTCCGATTACTGAACATTTTTTAATTCTTAAGCTCTCATTAAGGGACTAAGTGTCCCAAAACACTCCGAATCCCAACACCGAACGTCCCGGCAAACCAAAATAGCAGAAATGAACTTAGGGGAAGCAGTTAATGGGGGATCGGGGCGTAAATTCCAAAAACGACCGGCCGGGTCGTTACATCCTCCTACTTAAACATTCGTTTGTCCTCGAACGAGCATAGAGAACATACCTGAAGAAGTGAAAAGATGAGGGTACTGGCTGCGCATATCCTGCTCGGTCTCCCAAGTCGCCTCCTCGGCCGGCTGACCCCGCCACTGAACCTTCACTGAAGCTTTGTTCTTTGACCTCAACTTCCTGATCTGCCTGTCCAAAATAGCCACTGGCTCCTCAACATAGGATAGATCCTTGTCCAACTGGACTGAACTGAAATCCAACACGTGCGACGGATCACCACGATACCTCCAGAGCATCGAAACATGAAATACTGGATGAACTCCGGCCAAGCTGGGAGGTAAGGCAAGCTCATAAGCAACCTCCCCAACTCGCCTCAAGATCTCAAAAGGGCCAATAAACCTCGGACTCAGCTTCCCTTTCTTTCCAAACCTCATGACGCCCTTCATAGGCGACGACCCGAAGCAGAACCCGCTCACCAACCATTTATGAAACATCACGAACCTTCCTGTCCGCGTAACTCTTCTGTCTAGACTGGGTTGTACGGAGTCTGTCCTGAATCACCTTGACCTTCTCTAATGCATCCTGAACCATCTCTGTACCCAATAGCCTGGTCTCACCCGGCTCGAACCAACCCACCGGAGATCTACACCTCCTGCCATATAAAGCCTCATACGGCGCCATCCGAATGCTGGACTGATAACTGTTGTTATAAGCAAACTCCGCCAATGGCAAGAAATGATCCCAAGACCCCGCAAACTCAATCACGCACGCACGAAGCATGTCCTCAAGAATCTGAATGGTGCGCTCGGACAGTCCGTCCGTCTGGGGGTGAAATGCTGTGCTCAACTCCACCCTAGTGCCTAACTCCTGCTGCACAGCTCTCCAGAACCACGATGTAAACTGAGTACCTCTGTCTGAAATGATAGAAACTGGAATACCATGCAAATGGACGATCTCCCCGATATAAATCTCCGCCAACCGCTCCGATGAATAAGTGGTACACACAGGAATGAAATGAGCGGACTTGGTCAGCCGGCCCACAATAACCCAAATGGAATCAAACTTCTTCAAGGTCCACAGAAGTCCAGATACAAAATCCATGGTGATGCGCTCCCATTTCCACTCCGGAATCTCTATCTGCTGGAGCAACCCACCCGGGCGCTGGTGCTCATACTTCACCTGCTGGCAGTTGAGGCATCTAGACACATAACCAACTATATCTTTCTTCATCCGCCTCCACCAGTAGTGCTGCCTCAGGTCCTGATACATCTTCGCGGCACCCGGATGGATGGAATACCGCGAACTATGGGCCTCTGCTAGAATCATCTCTCGAAGGCCATCAACATTGGGCACACAAATCCGGCCCTGCATCCTCAATACTCCATCATCTCCAATGGTCACATCCCTGGCATCACCACGCTGAACCTTGTCCCGAAGGACAAGCAAATGAGGGTCATCATACTGCCGCTCCCTGATACAGTCAAATAGGGAAGACCGGGAAACCACACAGGCTAGAACCCGACTGGGCTCCGAAAGATCCAATCTCACGAACTGGCTGGCTAAGGCCTGAACATCCATCGCCATAGGTCTCTCTGAAGCTGGTAAATATGCCAAACTCCCCAAACTCTCCACCCGGCGACTCAAGGCGTCCGCCACCATATTGGCCTTGCCCGGGTGATATAGGATAGTGATGTCATAATCCTTCAGCAGCTCTAACCACCTCCTCTGACGCATATTGAGATCCTTTTGCTTGAGCAAGTGCTGCAAACTCCGAGGATCAGTATAGATCTCACAAGGCACACCATACAGGTAATGACGCCAGATCTTCAAAGCATGAACAATGGTAGCTAACTCAAGGTCGTGGACAGGGTAATTCTTTTCATGTACCTTCAACTGTCTGGACGCGTAGGCAATCACCCTACCATCTTGCATCAACACTGCTCCAAGGCCAACTCTCGAGGCGTCACAATAGACAGTATAAGACCCCAAACCGGTAGGCAACATCAAGATAGGGGCTGTAGTCAAAGCTGTCTTGAGCTTTTGAAAGCTCGCCTCACACTCCTCTGTCCACTGAAATGGGGCACCCTTCTGGGTCAATCTAGTCATAGGGGCAGCAATCGATGAAAATCCCTCCACGAAACGACGGTAGTAACCCGCCAAGCCAAGGAAACTGCGAATCTCAGTAGCTGAGGACGGCCTGGGCCAACTCTGCACGGCCTCTACCTTCCTTGGATCCACCCGAATACCCTCACTAGAAATCACATGGCCTAAGAATGCCACAGAACTCAGCCAAAACTCATATTTTGAGAACTTTGCATATAATTTCTTCTCCCTCAAGGTCTGAAGCACGGTCCTCAGGTGCTGCTCATGATCTTCCCGGCTCCGGGAATACACCAGAATATCATCAATAAAAACAATCACGAACGAGTCAAGATATGGCTTGAACACACTGTGCATCAAATGCATGAAAGCTGCAGGGGCATTGGTCAGCCCAAATGACATGACAAGGAACTCGTAATGGCCATATCGAGTCCTGAAGGCAGTCTTCGGGATATCTGGCTCCCGAATCTTCAACTGATGGTACCCTGAGCACAAGTCAATCTTAGAAAACACCCGTGCGCCCTGAAGTTGGTCAAACAGATCATCAATGCGAGGCAAAGGATAACGGTTCTTCATTGTAACCTTGTTCAACTGGCGGTAGTCAATACACATGCGCATAGAACCATCCTTTTTCTTCACAAACGAAACAGGAGCACCCCACGGTGAAACACTGGGTCGAATAAAACCCTTACCAAGCAATTGCTGCAACTGATCCTTCAACTCCTTCAACTCAGGAGGAGCCATACGATACGGAGGAATGGAAATGGGCTGGGTGCCCGGCAACAGATCAATGCCGAAATCAATATCTCTATCAGCGGCATGCCCGGAAGATCAGCTGGAAATACATCGGGATAATCCCGTACCGCTGGAACAGAATCAACAGAAGGGGTATCAACACTAACATCTCTCACATAAGCCAAATACGCAGCACACCCCTTCTCAACCATGCGCTGAGCTTTAAGAAAAGAGATAACTCTACTGGGAGTGTGATCTAAAGTACCACTCTACTTAACACGCGGAATACCTGGCATACCAGCGTCACGGTCTTGGCGTGACAATCAAGAATAGCAAAATGGGGCGACAACCAGTCCATGCCCTGAATAATGTCAAAATCCACCATACCGAGTAATAACAAGTCTGCTCTGGTCTCAAAACCACGAATAGTAACCAGACATGACCAATAAACGCAGTCCACAACAAGAGAATCTCCCACAGGAGTAGAAACATAAATGGGGGCACTCAAAAAAACCCGAGGCACACCTAAGTGAGGAGCAAAGTAAGAAGACACATAAGAGTAAGTAGAGCCCGGATCGAATAGAACCGATGCCTCTCTGTGACAAACCAGAATAATACCTGTAATGACGGAGTCGGAGGCAACAACCTCAATACGAGCATGAATAGCATAATATCTGGCCCGGCCCCTCTCTCGAGGGCGACCTCTATCTCCCCAACCTCCGCCCCTAGCCGGCTGGGCAGGTGGGGTAGCTGCTGGAGTTGTGATCATGGCCTGGGAACTTTGAGGAGCACGCTGCGGCTGAGCAGTCTGTGAAGATGCACCCCTACCAAGTCTGGGGCAGTCCCTAACCATGTGGCGTGTATCACCACACTCAAAACAAGCTCTGGGAGGACGCGGTGGCTGTGACTGGCTGGGACTAGGCCTGCTGGGCTGACCTCTGGAAGCACCCCGCGCAGGAGGCGCGCTAGAAACTGGAGGTGCATAATAAGGCTCCTGAGGTGGAGGTGGAGCTGGAGTACTACCGGCTGCTGGAAGAGCTGAATGTACAGGGCGACCCGAATAACCTCTGCCATAACGACCTGCTGATGAGGTACGGGCACCAGAGTAGTGACCCGACTTTCGAGACCTCTTGGCCTCCCTCTCTCCTTGCTCCCTGGCGAGCATACCCTCAATCCTCCTAGCAATGCTCATTACCTGCTGATAAGGAATGTCCATCTCCAACTCTCGAGCCATGCTAGACCTGATGGGCGGAATAAGGCCCTCAATGAACCTGCGAACTCTCTCTCAAACTGTAGCAACCAAAGCCGGTGCATCCCTGGCCAGCCTGGTATAACGGATGGCATACTCTGAAACTGTCATAGCACCCTGGCGCAAGTGCTCAAACTCTATACGCCATGAATCTCTGAGGCTCTGGGGAACAAACTCTCTCATAAACATGTCCGAGAACTGGGTCCAAGTCAGTGAAGCAGCCTTGACTGGACTGTCTAACTCATAAGTGCGCCACCAATCATAGGCAGCTCCCCGAAGCTGAAAGGCAGTGAAAGAAACCCCGCTGGACTCCACTATGCCCATAGTGCGAAGAATACGATGACACTCCTCTAGAAATCCCAAGGCATCGTCTTATGCTAAGCCACTGAACACTGGGGGATCATATTTCTTAAACCTCTCAAGTCTCCGCTGCTCGTCCTCTGAAGCAGATGACCCATCCTCGGGCTGAACTGGCGCTGCAGGCGGTGGGGGAATAATCTCGGGAACCTACTCAACCTGCACTCGCTGCTCAGGAGTGCGGACGGCGGGAGTCTGTGCTCCTCCCCCGGCCTGGGATGTGGCTACAGCGAGGGGAAGCAACCCCGCCTGAGCCAAGGTGGTGTACATGCTCATGAACTGAGCCAAAGTCTCCTGGAGCGCTGGAGTAGTAGTGGCAGTAGTAGTTGTGCCAGGTGCCTGGGCTCCGGCTGGATCTGCTGGTGGTACCTCGGCGGCAGCTCGCGCAGGTACTCTGGCTGCACCACGTGCGCGTCCTCGGCCTCTCCCCCGACCCCGGCCTCGGACGGCTGCAGTAGGGGGCGCGGGTGCCTGATCATCTCGAGTGGCAAGTGTCCTCACCATCTGTGAGAGAATAGAAGTCAGAAGTTTAGAATTGATGTCAAAATATCGCACGACAAGGAATTCAAATGAAACGAAGATTTTTCCTAAACGGTTACATAGCCCCTCGTAGATAAGTACAGACGTCTCCTTACCGATCAGAGAGATTCTAATAAACGGCCTGTGTTCCGTGACTCCTATGAACCTAGAGCTCTAATACCAACTTGTCACGACCCTAGTTCACCAACCGTGAACACGTCATGACGGTACCTGGTCCCCATGACCAGGTAAGCCTAACATTTGCGGAAAATATAATAATTGCGGAAAAATAGAGAAAATCAATTCAAATATCTAAAGGAAACTGTACTGAATGCCG
Source organism: Nicotiana attenuata (assembly GCF_001879085.1). Taxonomy (NCBI): domain Eukaryota; kingdom Viridiplantae; phylum Streptophyta; class Magnoliopsida; order Solanales; family Solanaceae; genus Nicotiana; species Nicotiana attenuata. The sequence goes on from NC_031994.1 coordinate 51,365,719, forward strand.
CTTAGCAAGTATAACTCAATATCACTAGTCTAAAATAATTCCCAAAACCCGGAAACTCACGAGCAACACAGGCTACAAAAGTGTATAGTAAAGGTTCCAAACTCCAGAATTTCTAACAACCGAAAGAAGGAAAACTAAGTACTAAAGATAGAATAAGAGGGAGACTCGTCGGTCTGCGGACGCAGCAGATCTACCTTGAAGTCTCCGTAGTCCTCCTGCCTCACTGATAGTGCGCCTGAGTAGAGGTACCTGGATGATTTGCACATGAAAAAAATATGCGCAGGAAGGGCATGAGTACACTACAGCGGTACTCAGTAAGTGCCAAGCCTAACCTCGGTTGGGTAGTGACGAGGAAGGTCAGGGCCATATTGAGACAAAATATAGTAATAACAATAATTAACAGTATGATAATCTGACAGAAATAATAAATACAGCAGTGAAATAAGACAGATTAAGCAAGGCAATAGCAAATACACAAGAACGGAACAACCACAGAATAAGTACAGCTCAACACCAATGGTAACAATGAGGATCTCCCAGGATACCGTCCTGTAGTCCTTTTCTCAACTGTCCAGTGGATCTCCCGGATACCGTCCCGTAGTCCATCATATGTGTATATCCGAAGGATCTCCCGGGATACCGTCCCGTAGTCCAACTATCAATGTGCAGGGGGATCTATCGGGAATCTAACCCGCAGTCCCAAAGTAAAAGTGCAGGGGGATCTACCGGGAATCGAACCCGTAGTCCCAAAGTAAACAAGCAGGGGGGGGGAGCTACCGGAATCCCACATCCGTAGTCCCAATGTAATTGCGCAATCACAACCAGAAGGTACACGGAAACAAAGTACAAAAGACAAGCAACAGGTAGTAGTGGCCTAGCATGCTTCACGTAGTACAGTTAAGGCAACTTAAGCAATTAGGCAAGTTAAATCAACTAAACATGCTTTCCTAATCTAGCACAAGTTATAATTGCAAGTAGAATAAAGCAAATATGAAAGGAACTCAATCTCAATATCTTAAGAAAAACCGGATTTCCAACAATTGGCTCAAGTACACGCCCGTCACCTCGCGTACAAGGCACTCAAATCAACAAATAACAAATCCTAAGGGGAAAGGTCCCCCACACAAGGTTAGACAAGCCACTTACCTCGAATCGGCACCAAAATCAACTCGAAATCACACTTTTGCCACGAGTATCCGACTCCATATGGCCCAAATCTATTCAATTCAATTACATATCGTAAGTAATGTTGCAAACAACTGATTCCACTATTAAATTTAAAGCTAGGACGCAAAAATAGGTAAAATGACCAAAATGCCCCTCAGACCAACGTCTCGGAATTGAATAATTTTCACATTTTCAGAACCCTCGTACTCTCACGAGTCTAACCATATAAAAATCTCCCAAATCGGAGGTCAATTGCCCACTCAAAACTCAATAATTAGGTCTATGAAGTTTCTTCCAATTTTTCCCCAAATTTTAACCTTGAATTCGAATTCTAATGGTGGATTTAACTATATAATGATAAAATATAACAAGAAGGAACCAAAGAAACGTTACCCAGTGATCTTCACTTCAACTCCCACTCAGAATCGCCTTAAACCGAGCTCTCAATTGATTTTTGTAACTTATGAACTCAAACCCTCGAAATTTCTATTTCTGCCCAGGATTTCCGCTTCTGCGGACAAGGGACCGCTTCTGCGGTCCCGCTTATGCGGAAAGTGAGCCGCTTCTGCGACTCTCACTAAACGACCACATCCGCTTCTGCGGTCTAGTCAACCGCTTATGCGGATTATCCACCGCTTCTGCGGTTCCAACTAAAAGCCAAACGACCGCATCTCCGGCTATTTTCTCGCAGATGCGAGGCCGCTCCTGCGGAATTTCCTCCGCATCTGCGACGCCTGGAAACTCTGCCCCAAACCACTTCTGCGATGATCCAGCCGCTTATGCGGCTCCACTTCTGCGGTTCCCAAGCCGCAGAAGTGAAAATACTAGAAGATGAAAAGAACCAGCTGCTGCAACACTTCAAAAATCTCCCCGTTAACCACCCGAAATCATCCCGAGGCCCCCGGGACCTCAACCAAAAGCACCAATACCACCTAATACCTTATTAAAACTTGTACCAATCCTTAAAACACCTAAAACAACACCGGAAGTCCGATTAAATCAAAGATTCAAGCCTAAGAACTTCAAATTCCAACAAAACACACTTTCAATCAAAAACCAAACCAAACCTCGCCCGAATGACCTGAAATTTTTGACACACATCCCAAATGACATGACGGAGCTACTGCAACTTCCGGAATTCCAATCCGACCCTCGGATCAAAAACTCACTATCGGACCGGAAACTTCAAAAATTCAAACTTCGGCATTTCAAGCCTAAATGAGCTACGAGCCTCCAAAATACATTCCGAACACGCTCCCAACCCCGAAATCACCTAACGGAGCTAACGGAACCATCGGATTTCCATTCCGAGGCCTTCTTCACACTGTTCCAATTACAGACCATTTTTTAATTCTTAAGCTCTCATTAGGGACTAAGTGTCCCAAAACACTCCGAATCCCAACACCGAACGTACCGACAAACCAAAATAGCAGAAATGAACTTAGGGGAAGCAGTTAATGGGGGATCGGGGCGTAAATTCCAAAAATGACCGGCCGGGTCGTTACATCTGTATTCAACTTCAGCTGAACCTCTGCTTATGGTTTGTTGTTTCTTGGATTTCCAAGATATCAAAGACTCCCCTAACTTGATTGCATAACCTGTTACTGATCTTCTTATATTTAGACAAGCATCCCAGTCTGAATCACAGAAGGTTGCTAACTTCTCTATATCAGCTCAACTTTTAAGGAGTGTACCTTATCCAGGTAACCTCTTAATGTACCTTACCAATCTCAAAGCTGCATTCCAATGTGATAATTTTGGTTGCAGCATGAATTGGCTCAGTATTTGCACTGCAAAACGGCCTGGTGATGGTCAAATATAGCAACTTGCCTACTAACTTTTGATAACTTCCAGCATATGTCAATTTCTCATCATCAGACTTCCCAACATATCATAAGCAACAAATGTGAGTTTTAAGGTTGACCTCTAGTGGTGTAGTAACAGGTTTGGACCCACTCAAGCCAATGTCTTCAAGCAATTCTAAATGATACTTTCTCTGATTAAGCAGAATCCCAGACTTAGACCTTAAAACTTTAATGCCCAAGAAAAATCTCAACTTTCCTTGGTCCTTTACTTTAAACCTGTTACGAAGGGTGTCTTTAGCTTCTTCAATCATCTTCTTGTTGCTCCCTGTGATGAGAATATCATCTATATACACCAAGATTATGACTATATCATCTCCAGCTATCTTTATGAATAGAGAATGATCATAAGGTCTATGCTTGTAGCCTACTTCTACTAGGGCATCAGTGAGCTTGATGTTCCATTGTCGAGAAGCTTGTTTTAAGCCAAAGATAAGTAGCTTGCATACCTTGTACTCCCCCTGTCTGTGAAAACCTTGAGGCAAATCCATGTATATTTCTTCAAATAAATCTCCTTGTAGAAAAGCATTATTGACATCCATTGGTGAAAGATCCCAATCACTTGAGGCTGCAATAGCTATCACTGTTCTCACAGTTACCATCTTGGCAATTGATGAGAATGTTTCATGATAGTCTAAACCTTCTTACTGTGTGTACCCTTTTGCCACTAACCTAGCCTTGTACTTGTGTATTTCTTCGTTGGCTTTGTACTTAACTTTATATACCCATTTAGATCCCACAGTTTGTTTGCCTACTGGGAGATCAACAATTTCCTAGGTGTAGTTGTCCTCCAAGGCAGTTATTTCCTGCCTCATGGCTTCTATCCACTTTTCATCCTGAGATGCCTCCTTAAAGTTTCTTGGTTCTGCAACAATTGAGACAAGACTAATGTAAATAGGATTCAGGTAGATAATCATAAGATATATAAGCATTAATAGGAACCTGACAAAAGGCTGAAGTTTTCTTCCCAGTAACATAGTCATTTAGCCATATAGGAGGCTTAGAGAATCTAGTAGGTCTACCCTTGTTTGATTCTTGGTTATCATATTGATTCCCTGCAGCTAACTCTTCAAGTTGCTCACCTGTATTTTGGTCAATAGTCTGCTCACCTGCATCTTGTTCAATTGTGACAATCTGTTGTTGGCTCATCTCAGCTGGCATGCTAGAATCTGAGATGTTATCAGTACTATTGGGATTGATATTTGCCTCAGAATTGGCTAGGTTTTCCTCTACATCTGCTGTATTCTCCAAATGTGTTCCTTCTGAAGAAGTGTTAGACACATTATCTTGTCCATTATCTGAGTTGGTAGTTTGAGGCCTTGCTTCTGGTGTAGCAGAAGTCATGCTCTCAGTTGGAGTTCGATCCAAGAGGAATGAATCACCATCTTCATTGTCTCCATAGTTCCTTTCCTTGAAAGGAAAAACAGTTTCCCTGAAGGAAACATCTCTGCTTACCAAAAATAACTTAGACTCCAGGTCATACAACCTATACCCTTTTTGTATTTCTAAATATCCCATAAACACTATTCTCTTTGCTCTTGCAGCAAATTTATCTTACCTTGGTAAAACACTAGCATAACACAAATATCCTAACACCTTCAAATGTTCCAGTTTTGGTGCTTTTCCAAGAAGTATTTCATAAGGTGACTTGCCTTTGAGGACTGTAGTTCGGAGCTTATTAATTAGGTAAACTTAGTCCTGTACACTTTTCCCAAAATCTAATTGGAACTGAACTCTGAATTCTTAAGGCTCTTGCAACCTCAAAGATATGTCTATGTTTCCTTTCTACAGTACCATTTTGTTGTGGTGTGTATGGGCAACTACTTTGATAAGTTATTCCACGAGCAGAAAATAAAGCACTACATTTAGAATTGAAGAATTCTGTACCATTGTCAGATTTTAGTACTTTAACATTCATGCCAAACTGGTTCTTTATCATCGAAAAGAAATTAGTCAACACAACTTTCATTTCACATTTAGACTGTATCAAACATACCCATGTATATCTACTATAGTCATCAACAATTGTGACAAAGTAAATATTTCCTATCGTATGTAGGCTGCTTATAGGGGCCCCAAACATCTAGGTGTACAAGCTCGAAACTACAGTATGTTTTACTTGTGCTGTCTGGGAATGTTGTCCTGTGTTGCATTGCCATTGGACATATTTGACACTCCTGTTGAGCATGCTCATCTGCTAAATCTTTCAAGGTGGGAATGTGCTGCATTGCTTTCATTGAGGGATGTCCTAACCTTGAATGCCATATTATAGTTCCCTTTTATCATTGCTGCTGCTGCTACTGGTTTTATTGCTTCTCTAAGGATATAAAGACCATCTGTTTCTCTACCAATCTCCATCACCTTTCCACTGTAAAGACCCTGTAAAAGACAGAAGTCAGGAAAAAAATTTAACAGTGCAAACAAGGTCCTTGGTCAGTTTTGATAGTGAAAGTACGTTGAACTTAAAGTCTGGCACATGTAGAACATTTTTTTATCCTCTGTCCCCATAGGATTATTGCACTTCCTATATCTGTTATTTGTGACTTGTTTTCAGTTGGTACCTATACTTTTCTACCTTCCTGACCTCCTAGCTTATTGATATCAGCTAGTTTCTCCTTGCAGGATGTGATATGATGAGAGGAATGTGAGTCAATGATCCATTCAAAAAGACAATCGCTCGATAACATGGAAACAATACTGCCATGTTAACTTTGCAATCACCAGCTGAGGATTTGTTCAGCATGTCTACAAGCTGCTTATACTCATCCTCTGTAAAATAGTGGCCTTGAGACTGGCTCTCAATAGAACTGTGCCCTTCAGCAGAATTGTTTCTTTCAACTGTTGCATTATTAGCATAGGTCTTGAAGCCACCAGCACCCTTCTCCTGCATTGGCTTTCTTTTGCTCTTGAGATTAGGTGGATATCCCATAATTCTGTAGCAATTCTCCTTTTGATGCCCCTTATACCCACAGTGTTCACAGACTACACCAAACCTTTTGCCTTTCATCATTTGTCCTCTGCTAGCTAACATGGTCAATGGCTCCTTATTCATGTCCATTACACCAAGAGCCCTTTGGTTTTTTTCTTGTATCACTAAGGCATATGCTTCATTTACTGATAACACAGGGGTTTTTAACAAAATTTGACTGCGAACGTGAGCATAAGTCTCATTTAATCCTACTAGAATTTGTACCAGAAGTTGCTGATAAAAAATTTCAAAAAATGGTTTTGATTCCTTACAATTACATCCTTTACCTGGTATTAAAGTATCTTGTTATCCCATAAATCTTTCATTTTAGTAAAGTATGTGGTAACAGAATCAGTACCTTGAGTTAGGATTCTAATTTGAGTCCATAGGTGATAGAATCTAGTCAAATTAGATTTTCCAAACCTTTCCTTGAACTTACCCCAGACCTTCGCTGCATTTGACGCATAGACGATGCTCGGCAACAGCTCATGCGACACACATCTCCCAATCCACGAGAGAACTATAACATTACATTGCTCCCACAGATCTGCTAATTCTCCTTTGTATAAGCGCTTCACACATGTTCCTTCTACAAAACCTAGCTTGTCCTTTCCCAATAAAGCCAAACGCATCTATCTACTCCATAATCCATAATTTTCGGGGCCTGTTAGCTTGATATCTTTTAGAATAGCTCCAGGCGTATTGGATGGTTGAATATAGAGCGGATGACGATGGTCAATTTGAGGTGTTGAGGTGTCTCCCATGGCGGACAACTCTAGTTTTGACAATGGCGAACTAGCTGTTTGAAGAAGAAGAAGCAGATTCAGAACCCTAATCGCTGCTCCGATACCATGTTAGAAGAATCTAGAAGCTAAGAGCAGAGAAAATCGAAATGAGGAAAAAGAAAATTTGATTCAACATTGAGTCTTTAGTGTACAACATTGTACATTTATACACTGTAGCCTCTAACAAACTTAACTGACCGACTTATTACAAAGGTCACGTGAGGCACGTGACTTCAATAACATTGTACAAGGATCCAAATGGAGCTTTGGATCTTTGATATCGTGGGTGAAGAAAACATAGATATTATTGCCCAGGGATATTTGCTGGTAAAAAAAAAAAAGAACTACGCACGTTGTAATCAATAATATACTCCAAAAAGTTCATGTTAATTTGGACTGAATAAAATGTTGTTTCACATTTCAAGACTGAATGAGGTCGTGTAGGCTGAACCAAGACAAAAGTAAGGGCTCAATAATCCACACAAGTCAAAGGAAAATTTTGTAAAATGTGAACTTTCCTACAACTTTATATATGCTAGAGTAAAAATGAAACGACGTCAAAATTTGGCGTATAATTGCTAAATTGACATAATCAAGAACAAATAGAACTTGATGTATTAATTGTCCCAGTTTGGTTGAGGAAAAATTATTCGTTTTTACGGTTTTGGGCAATGCAAATCTCATTAGATAAATTTTGAAGTTGAGTTGAATTTAGTGATTATTATTTTTAACATACTTGACCTATCATTATTTTAGTTTAACTAATATTGGACTCCCATATTATGTAGCTCACGGGGGATGTAGAGTTTGGGCATCGGGTTCATCTGAACGTAATACTTCTGACGCGGAGCATAAATTTATGTGTAAAAATTTATTAAAATTGCAACAAAGGGTAGGTCTGAACCTAAAACTTTAAAAATACAATGAGTTCAATACTAAACACCTTAAAAGTTGAATTCATAAAGTCTAAATCTTGGATCCGCCTCCGATAGCTCACGCTCAGAACTTCTAGCCAAGGCATATAAGAGTTGTTAATTGTTTTCACATTAATTGAGTAATGAGATATTGTGTGTTGTTTTTCTTTTCTTTACTTTTTGAACCCATTTTTACCAAGAAATGCACGTTCGCCTTGATTGAGTTGGTCAAAAAAGCATTGAATTATTGTATGATATCTTGCTAAGTACAACTATAATTTGATGTAAAGAGAGATGGGGCAATTAATAGGGAATCCACCGTGGAGACTGAAGACCCTACGTGGAAATATATTATGCTACTGAACTTAGTTACCTAGATAAAATAATTTTATCACTTTCCTACTCTCATGACTTGTCATTTAACTAACTGGGTTGAAACATCATGTCACGATCCAAAATCTAACTAGTCGTGATGTCACCTAACCCACCCTATTAGATAAGCCAATTAACAACAATTCAATTTAATTAGATTTATTGCGAAAAAATAAATGACAGAATAACTGAACTTTTATATATTTCTCAAGGTCTGGTAGTACAAATCACGAGCTTCTATGATTTAGAATTTACAAAACCGGTATGGAATAAAATACATCATCTGTTAGAAATAAACGTGAACAGATTAAAAATTCTGAAGCTACCAAGAACAAGAGACAGTTATGACCGGATCGCAGATACATTTTCAATGCCAGCTCCCGCCATACATAACAACATCAGCATACAAAATCTGCACGCAAGGTGCAGAATTGTAGTATGAGTACAACCGCTCTCATGTACTCAGTAAGTATATTGTCTAACCTAGTCGAAGTAGTGACGATGATTTTTAGTAAAAAATACTCACTCTTATAACCTATGCAGTAGACTAACAATAGAAACAATTATGGAACATAACAGATAATGGTACAATAAAATAACTATGCGAGGTAATAAATGATTTCTAGGAGAAATCACAGTAGTACATTCATAATTTTCCTGATGTGAGAAATATATTCAAGATATCACATCGAATGGCATGGTAACACCTTCGTGCATTTATCTCATTCAATTCATAACTTTCCTGGTGTGAGGAATATATTCAAGATATGAAATCGAATGGCATGGTAACACCTTCGTGCACTTATCTCATTCTCACCCAATATACGTTTGTAGATCAAACTAATTGGCACGGCAACACCCTTCGTGCATTTATCTCTTGCTTAGTGAGCATACGTACGACAGTACCAACTAGGTGAACAAAATGCCAGTAAAAATAACGATAAAGTGGGAGACATACATGAAGCAATAATGAACGATGCAGTACATATGGACGACGGTAACAGACTAGGAAAAAAGCATAGATGTAAATGAGACAACAAGGGGGAAAGGATGATATTTGCAAGTTAAACAGATAGAAGGCATGGACAACTCATCAACAATTGGGATAAAGGACTAAGACAGAACAATATCGACAACCACATAGAAAATATAGGTGTAACAGTAACAGTCCCAGGTAAAGGCATGAATACATAAACAAGGAAAAGATATCACAACAAAATGCATGTCCCTCGTCCTCGCTGTTACACCACATAAGTTTAACAACCTTGATACCATTACATATATATTTGATATGGTATTTTGAGTGGAACATTTTTGTAAAAAAAATATGGTATGAAAAATATAATTTTATATAGTTATTAATATTACTACTTTCGAATATGCTTTAAATTGTACACATAATATGAGAAAAGTTTATGAGATTTTCTTTATTGTAAAGATATGAATTATTTTCTCACAAGAAAAGAAGGTTATCTTCTTACCATTTTAAGAATTAAGCGTACGAAATTTTTTACTCTTTATATGAGATTAAGAAAATTATAAGTTGAGAAAATATATGTATTTTTACATGGATATTTTAATGAAATAATAGTGTATGAATTTATTTTACATGGTACCACATGACTGTAATAGTACGGTGTATAAAGTGTAAAAAAAATAAGTAGAATTTTAAGTAATTTGAGATAATTCTTAATTATGTGGATAATTGGTTAATTACCGAGTAACGAAACATTACCTAATTAACTATTAAGTTAGATAAAGATTAAAATTCTCTCCTCCCCACCCCCACGTGGCAAGCAAGCCACTCCTTAGCCAAATGACTCTTAGTCATTTTCTATTAGGTGGCAACCTAATGGATGATTAAAAAGACACTTCATTTTCTAGGATTTTGGAATACAAAAACGTTGACACTCCATTCTCAATACACTTCATTTTTCTAGGATTTTGGTAAGACATTTCATTCTCAACAATCAGATTCCTAAATTCCCTACACAACTATAATCCAGAAACGTGAGCTTAGCCTAACACCTTAGCAATATAATTTCTTACAAATTCCTACTAACATGAGCTTTTGCACTAATGGAATCTAGAATCATTGGTCTACATGCATATCCTACCTTAGGATTTATGGTTTTTTCTTTGGCACTATCTTAGAATGATGGGTGACGGTTATGTATGGATATCCACGGATTGGCTTACCTCTGTGTTAAATTCCTCTTCTCCCCTTCCACAAGATAAAATGGATATCATGCAAGGAGTTCTTGTTTTACGTCAATACACCCCAGAGTCTGAAAATAAAAGAGCATTTTCATCTAGATAGAACAAGTTGACAGGTATGTTAAGGCTATCCCTTCTTTCTTTTGACATGATCCATACGGCACAAACGAAACGAGCAAATTTATAATTTCCATACATGATTCTATTCATAAAAATATTACAGATGCTTATGTTCTTGATTCCCCATTTTTGTCTAGTCGTCCCTCTTTATTTTCACTCACTTGCTCATTATGTGCGAAAAAAAATCTATAAGTATTAGCTGAAGATATTACATTAGTTTTCCAGTTCACATGCTTTCTTACCTATAATAAACGTGTAAACCATGTATTCATTCTAGTTCACATAATTTTATGCCAAATTGCCAATAATAAACATCTAGTGAACCGTCTCGCTGTAGACAGAGATGTGACCTCTAATGTTTGGTCCATCTATATCAAATGTTTAATTTTATATTGTTTTCTTACTAAGGAGCGGTGTGTTCTTAATTTTGATTTGTTTTTTTATTCCAAAAATTAATTTAAATATTTTCCTAGTACTTATAGAACTTTGAGCACCTAGATATTTTTCTTAAAACGATCATTGAATTTAAACTAATCACGAGATAGAATTTTGAAAACAAGGAGCACAACCATTCTTGGCATTTATATTAGTTGTAAATTTTGATATAGACAAACTAAAAGGAGGCTCTTGTTCATCCAAGTTTTCTACGCTTATATGTATCATACATTTTTACGTCAAGGAAAGGGAGAGAAAACATACGAGAGAGAAAGACCAAGAAGCCCGCAGCTATGGTATTGATAGACTTTGATACACATTAACAAAATGCAGTGTGTCACGTTGCTTCTTTGATGACACTGCGAATAAAGTTTATTTCATGATATTAATCAGAGGCATAATGGTTTTACGACGTTCCGAAAGATTTTATTAACGACTTCTCATGCATTGCATTCATTTACATGTACATTGACCCATGACTAGATGGCGTTATATACGCGTATATTTATTTGTATATATATGTATATGGGATATAGAAAAAGGTTACGGCGTTATATACTCACCGCCACCTGATCAGCTGGTATACATTGATAATTTTTCCCACAGTGGCCGAGATGATATGATGGGATGCTCTCAGAGGCTTGATGATGTTACGAACACGTGTACCTATGCGCGACATGACATTCATACGCATATGCATGACACTATAAGTATTTCATGATTTAAAAAATTATCTAGACTTACAGATTAAGTTATTTACTCCATATTTCTTCCATGTCTTTTATGTACTTATATATACGGTCTAAATCGGAGAGCTCGATTTCGAAGACTTGATCATACCCCGAGCTTGAGTACGGAAGCTCAGAGTAAGGATCGGAGACTTAATAATACCCTGGCCGGGATGTGTGCACCTCGAGAGGCAAACCGGAGACCCGCCATAATCAGCCACGGGGAAAGTATAATTTCGATGACACTCAAGAAAGAGCGGGAATTTCTCAAGGACACGTGGGTCAGGGTATAAATTATAGGATAAGATCTGTACGAAATAGTACGAGTCCGTACTAGGTTGTTATACAGCTGTACCAATAGAATTCTTTACCATAATTGGGAATGTACCATATTGGGGTTTTCCCCTCCTATGTAAAAGGGACCCCAATCATTTGTAAAGATTATCTCATTCACTGCAACAGAATATTCTACTCTGCTTTTCTCCTTTACCGTACTCTACTACTGTTCTTCAGCTTTATTGTTTTTACTTTATTGTTCATACTTTATTCGCTATTAACTCACCTCGAGGCTCCCGAGACAGCCGAGCTCGAGGTCCCCGTTGCTCTAACAATGCTGGTTTGGTTCATCAATTCTTCTTACTTAAACCTAATATTACTTGTATATTCACTAGTATTGGAATAAATCACATATCTTTAAAACCACGAATCACCTTTAATTGTTACTCACATTTTTCGAGATAAATAGTTTGGCGCCCACCGTGGGGCTAAAGATAATAGTGATTATTTTAGTGCTAGTTTTCTGATAACCCACGTTATTCTTCACACTTTTTCTTATCAAAGATTCTTTGATTTCAGGCTAAGATATGTCTAGCTCAGCAAACGCACCCGTGCATGGAAACGACGGTCTCGAATCTCATGGAGAAAACAATGCCACAGCTGCAGGGACCGGTGTGCCACCTGATCGCTAGCCAACTCCGCACTACTAATAAGTAGCAAGAGAGGGTCGTAATAGCTTTTACCCGATTTTGGGTCGGGATCGAATCCACAGAGAGCTAGATTTGGAATCGAGTATCTATCTAGTTTAGGGATGCGTTTGTGTTCTTAAATACACTTCTCAACATTTTTGGGATTTTCTTTATAATTCTACTTTAACCAAACTACAAATTGTAAATTATGCTAAGAGTTAAAATGCTACAAGTTGTTCAAATAGGTTTAAAAGGCACTAGGGTAGTGACTACCGCCTAGGTGGTCAATTGACGGATACTTGAAACTAAGGCACGTTTGACATGTTTGGTGAGTATGTTATAACCATTGCACGACTTTACCCACTCTACACCTCTCGGTGGTTCGAGTGATTTTGCCCGAATTGGATTTCTCAAGACCAATTGGGTATGCAAGTTTGCACAAGCAACTAGGGTTCAATTCGGGTATTAGTCTCTCGAGGTTTAACCCTTTAATTAGGGCTATCAATCTCTTGAGTACGCCCCATTTCATTGTTGGACCAATTTCGGAGACTTAGGCTCTCTTTCTCAAGAAGAGCTCAAGTCAACTCAATACAAACTAGTGTTTGCAACCACTAATTCAGAAATTAACCATGAAATTGGCCCAAATAACAAACACCCATAGTCAAATTAGCCCTAAAATACAAGACCCATCAATTACCCACACTAGGGATGAGCCACAACCCTAGCTATGGGGTCTAGCTACTCATATTCAAGGAAGAAAAGCAAGAAATAGATGAAGATAAACACATATTAATTAATTGCTAAGCTAAATACAAAGATTCAATGATGGAAAGTAAGTAAAAATGCCCAAAATGGCTAAGAAAAGTCGACCCACGAGCGCAGCTTATGTTTTACAATATCTGATACCCTAAAAATGGAAAAATAATCTATCTATACTAAGCTGAAAAATTTGGACAAAATTGCCCCTGCGGGGTTAGTGCGGACCGCACAAAATGGACCGCGGTCTGGACTGCTCTTTGACATAAAAAATCTCACTCTCTGAACTTGGGCTCCGCGGACCGCACAGAATGGACTACGGCCGCGATGACTTCTAGTGCGGTCCGCACAAAGTTGACCGCGGACCGCGGAGGCTTAAAACTTGAAAATGCAACCTCTCTGAATCTTGGCACCGCGGACCGTAGAGAATGGACTGCGGCCGCGTTGCCTCCAGTGCGGACCGCACAAAACTTAGTGCGGCCGCACTGCCTTTAAACCTGAATTCCACCTCTCTGAATCTCCTAGTGCGGACCGCACAAAAATGGTGTGCGGCCGCACTGGGCTTGTTCTGCCTGAACTTGCCTTGTCTTTGGCACTTGTGCAAGTTTCACTCCTTTTGAGCCGATCTTTGACATTTTGTCACTTTGCTGATGAAACCTGCAATCAAGCACAACTTGCGAGTCTTTTGGGACTATTTTGTATGAATATTTAATCAAAGCATAAGCAAGAAGGAGTATAAAATGTGTCAAAATCCCTAGTTATCACCACCACAACACCCTGGGGTAGCACCAACACCTAACCCCATCGATGTTGGTTCATACATTGCCATGAACGTCGATTTGGACACTGATGTCGAAAGAAGTGTACGCGGAGGGGATCAACCTGACGCTCAAAGGACATAGGCTCAAGGAGAAAGAGAAGTTAGTCTTCAAGTGATTTTGAGATGTTGCAAGCACAACAAGTTGCTATCGCCCAGTTACAGAGCCAGCAAAAGACTCGAGCGTGGCTGAGATAGAAATCGCTCATCGTGTTGAGCCAACCCCGGAGATATCAAGCAACAACGGCTCGGGAACCGACCCCACCATCACGAGGATGCTCGAGGAACTCACGAAGCGAATCGAATCAGGAGAAAAAAGGATTGAGGACAACGACAAAAAGGTGGAAACGTACAACTCGAGGGTCGACCAAATACCGGGAGCACCTCCGTTTTGAAAGGACTGAACTCGAAGAAGTTCATGCAAAAACCATTCCCCCAAAGTGCTGCTCCGAAGCCCATCCCGAAGAAGTTTCGGATGCCAGACATCCCAAAATACAACGGGACCACTGATCCCAACGAGCACATCACCACATATACTTGTGGCATAAAAGGAAATGAATTGGAAGACGATGAGATTGAGTCCGTTTTGCTAAAAAAGTTTGGGGAAACTCTGTCTAAAGGTACCATGATTTGGTACCATAATTTACCCCCGAACTCTATTGATTTGCTTGCCATGTTGGCAGACTCATTTGTAAAGGCACATGCTGGTGCCATAAAAGTCACAACAAGGAAGTCCGATGTATTAAAAATAAAGCAAAGGGAGAACGAAATATTGAGGGAATTTGTCTCCCGCTTCTAGTTAGAACGAATGGAGTTACCACCGGTCTCCGATGACTGGGCCGTACAAGCCTTCACTCAGGGGCTAAATGAACGAAGTTCGATAGCTTCAAAGCAGCTGAAACAGAACTTGATCGAGTACCCCGCCGTGACTTGGGCAGATGTGCATAACAGGTACCAGTCAAAAATTAGGGTTGAGGATGATCAGTTGGGAGACCCCTCGGGCTCAGTTTATCCAAGCAGGTTACAAGCAAAGGAGTCAGGAAATGCAGACGGGGGTCAAGGTCGAATAAGGAAAGATATCAGCCATACATCGAAGATCGAAGGAACATTTCAAGGCGTAACATACCTCGGAATGATCAAAGAGCGGATCGATGTCAAAGTTCCCGGGGACTCATGAGTAAAACAGGTTCGATAAGCACTTAGGATCGGCGGAGGCACCCCGATTATCGGAGTACAACTTCAACGTCGATGCCTCGGGTATCGTCTCAGCCATTGGCAAAATTAGAGATACTAGATGGCCCAAGCCTATACAGACCGATCCTTCTCAGAGGAACCCCAGCTTGATGTGCAAGTATCGTGGTAATCATGGGCACAAGACCGAGGATTGCAGGCAGCTTAGAGAGGAGGTAGCCCGGTTGTTCAACGAGGGGCATCTTCGTGAATTTCTCAGCGACCGGGCCAAGAACCATTTCTGGGAAAGGGATGCAAATACGAAGAATGAACCTGAAGAACCTCAACATGTTATTCACATGATCATCGGTGGAGTCGACTTCCCACAGGGAGAAACGGACTCGGGACTACGTGCCCGAGGACACCCTTACATTCAGCAAGGAAGACATCGAGACCTTATCTCAGCCACACAATGATGCTCTGGTAATTTCTATCCTTTTGAATAATGTTCAAGTTAAACGTGTTCTCGTGGATCAAGGTAGTTCGGCAAATATAATCAGGTCAAGTGAAACGACGAAGGGAGAAATCATCCTCCCAGTCAACGTGGCTGGAACCATACAATATACCAAATTTCATGTCATCGAAGGAGACATGAGGTATAATGCTTTGCTTGGAAGGCCGTGGATTCATAGCATGGGGACGGTTCCATCTACCCTCATCAAATGATGAAGTTACCAACAAAGGATGGCGTGAAAACAGTATATGGAGAGCAGCATGCAGCTAAGGAGATGTTTGCAGTACACGACTTGGCACCGGTATCGACACCATCCACTTCAGAAAAGTCAAAAGAAAAACAGGTGGCCAAATAGCAATCACAGCACATGCCCTCGGTTGAGGCCGAGGGACAGGTGATCGATGAACAGGTGGTCGAGGACAAAGAAGAAGATTTCCTCACCCCCCAAGCCTTCGCTGCCCCCTAGGAATCGGATGCGACGAAGTCCACGGTCGAAGAACTCGAGCATGCCGTGTTGATCGAGCATCTTCCGGAACGAAAGATATACCTGGGGACGGGGTTTACCCCCGAATCAGGAAAAAACTTATTCAATTTCTTATTAATAACATCGATTGCTTTGCCTGGTCCCACTTAGATATGATGGGGATCCCACCGGAGATAACTACCCATCGACTAAGTGTCGATCCTAGATTCAAACCGGTAAAGCAAAAGAGGAGACCTCAGTCCGAGGTAAAGCATGCATTCATCAAAGAAGAGGTAACCAAACTTCTAAAGATAGGATCCATTAGGGAAGTAAAATATCCCGAATGGCTAGCTAACGTAGTGGTAGTCCCTAAAAAGGGGAATAAACTTAGAATGTATGTAGACTACAAAGATTTGAACAAAGCATGCCCTAAAGATTCTTTCCCGTTGCCCAACATCGATCGTTTGATCAATGCTACGGCCGGTCGCGAGATCCTTACTTTTCACGATGCCTACTCCGGGTACAAACAAATTTAGATGAACCCGGAGGACCAGGAAAAAACTTTGTTCATCACGAAATATGGTACGTATTGTTATAATGTAATGCCCTTCGGGATAAAAAATGTAGGAGCCACATATAGACGCCTAGTTAATAAGATGTTCGAACATCAAATAGGCAAATCCATGGAAGTTTATATTGATGACATGCTAGTTATGTCCCTGCGCGCAGAGGACCATTTGATCCATTTGGAGGTGACGTTTGATATCCTAAGAAAGTACAACATGAAGCTTAACCCTGAGAAATGCGCTTTTGGAGTCGGCTCAGGCAAGTTCTTAGGTTTCATGGTGTCGAACAGGGGTATCGAGATCAACCCCGATAAAATCAAAGCCATCGAGGAAATCACCATAGTGAACAATGTGAAAGCCGTACAATGGCTGACCAGACAGATAGCTACCCTAGGCCGATTTATCTCGAGGTCATCAGACCGGAGCCATCATTTCTTTTCCCTACTCAAAAAGAACAACTTCGCATGGACTTCGAAGTGCCAACAAGCCTTGGAAGAATTGAAACGGTATCTCTCGAGCCCACCCCTGCTCCATACTCCGAAGGAGAATGAAACACTCTACTTGTATTTGCCTTGTCCGAGGTGGCGGTAAGTGGCGTGTTGGTTAAAGAAGAGCAAGGTATGCAATTTCCTGTCTATTATCTGAGTCGGATCCTAGGAGATGCTGAAACCAGGTACCCACATTTGAAAAAGTTAGCTCTTGCATTAATAAGTGCATCTAGGAAATTAAAACCATATTTTCAATGCCATCCTATATGTGTATTGACTACGTACCCGCTTCGAAGTGTCTTGCATAAACCAGAATTATCGGGCAGATTGGCCAAATGGGCCATCGAACTCGAAGGGTATGATATCGAATATCAGCCTCGAACGGCTATCAAGTCTCAAATTTTGGCAAACTTTGTGGCCGATTTCGCACCTTCCCTCGTACCCGAAGTATAAAAAGAACTCTTTGCTAAAAACGGGTACGTCATCGGGGGTATGGAACCTCTTCACAGACGGTGCCTCGAATGTAAAAGGATCCGGGCTCGGCATCGTCTTGAAACCGCCCACACAGTGTCATTAGGCAATCTATCAAAACTTCTAAATTGACTAACAATGAGGCCGAGTATGAGGCCATGATTACAGGTCTTGAACTAGCCAAGGGCTTTGGAGTAGAGGTCATCGAGGCAAAGTGTGACTCCCTTTTGGTAGTAAATCAAGTAAACAGGAGCTTCGAGGTTCGAGACGATCGAATGCAGAGGTACTTAGACAAACTTCAAGTGACATTGCACCGCTTCAAGGAATGGACACTGGATCATGTACCTCGAGAACATAATAGCGAGGCCGATGCACTAGTAAACTTGGGGTCATCGATTGAAGAAGATGATATCGTCCCGTGGACTGTCGTCCAACTATCAAGGTCGGTGGCCGAAGAAGGACATGCAGAAATTAATTCAACAAGTTTAACATGGGATTGGAGGAATAAGTACATCGACTACCTGAAGCATGGGAAGCTCCCCACGGACTCAAAAGATTCAAGAGCACTTCGAGCCAAAGCAGCTCGATTCTCACTCGATGAAAATGGAACGTTGTATAGAAGAACCTTTGATGGACCCCTGGCAGTGTGCTTGGGACCCGGGGACATTGATTATGTATTACGAGAAATCCATNCCAAAAAGACCTCATATAACACACGAAATGTATTGCTCAAAAAGCTTTAGTGACACACCTAATTGTCACCTATGCAGTCTGCGCAGTCTTGCAAAACTGCAAATATCTCTCTACTCATATGTCGTATCGATGAATGCTTTAATGTGTTAGAAAATAGACTCTTATATACTCAATTTGGTAGGTATATCATCCCCTAATTCCAAGTATATTGGAAGAAAAGCTCAGCTACATTTGACCTAAATTTAAGCATATTTATGAATGTAACTTGTGATGATCTTTGCCAACTTTTGTTCCACAACTCACTTGACTTCAAAACATAACACACGACTATCATAAGACAAAAATAACTCATAACATAAACTGCTTATAATTTTTAGCACCCTAGTCTCACCCCAAAAGTACATGTTATGACATTCGCAACTTGTTGACTTTCGACGAAACTTATTTTCTTCAATTGGTTTAGCTTCTAAGCCTTCCAAACCTCTTGGTACTTACAGTCCATGATCTTAAGTATTTGTAACCTCCAAGTTAACATGATTAACATACTTTATGTACTTTCAAAGATGATCTCATTTCAGAGCTTACATCAATTGACTTACAACGTACTCTCACATACAAAACTATAGGGTGTAACATTATTCCCCCATTTGGAACATTCGTCCTCGAATGTTGATTGATGCGCTTATCAGTTTCATAACCTATAGATCTTACGAATAATTTAGTACTGTCCTCGACATCTAGGCAACTATTCTATGAACAAATCCGAAGGCCAGGGCATTTCCCCCCCTTTATGCCTCTTTCTCACACCACGACTTGTTGTCAAAACTTTTCTAATCTTGTAACTGTTGTGACCTTCTTATGCAGCCTGTACGACTTTGCCCTTGTATGTGCTCATATGCGACTCCTCTGTCCTTTTTCCTCCAGCTTTTAGCCAATATTTAGGTTTCACTTTGGGAACCTATACAGAACTATGACAAGTTGTTCCTCCCGGTATGTATAGGTGTACTGAAGTTCTTCGCTCGGTACTTTGTCGAACTTACGACTGTTGCTATATCTTGTTTTGTAGCCTTGTATAACTATCCTTATGGCTTTACTACATCTAGGTAGGTTGTACTATACCATAACACTTACTTCGATTTATTTGCACACTTTTTCCCTTAGATCGGGTTTTATCCCAAATGGGTTTTACCGGCAAGGTTTTTAACGAGACAACACCTATATGCTACTTAAGGAATATCCAAAGAGTATTCAGAGCTTCTTTTCAATTAACCTAAAACATTGGGGGGCATCACCCTCGGAGGACGCATTCTCGAAGAAAGCAACTCATGCCAAGGAGGGCCTCGATAGGGAAATGTTGTAATGGGCCAAACGGTCAAATGAACCGTGTCCATATAGAATAGTCGGGCCCCCAGTGGCAAAACATGTACGCATGTATCAATTATTTGAAAAAGCATTCTTATTATATCAAAACACTTTGTGCCTCAAAGAAGTTTACTATTTTCACATTTAACGGCTCAAGGGCTAAAACCCCGAATGCACCCGAATACTCGGGGACTATCATCGACAGTCGACACATCGAGTCATCAAACATTCGAACTTATAAGACCTCAAAGAGGCACATTCGAACTTATGAGACCTCAAAGAGGCACACTCGAACTTATAAGACCTCAAAGAGGCACACTCGAACTCGCAAGACATCAAAGAGGCATCCCCTCGATATTAAGGCCAAGGCCATCACACTCGGGGACTAAAGGCTACGACCATATAAAAGACTACGGTCATATAAAATGGCTACGGCCGAAATAATGCGGCTCGGAGACGTCCGACTTCTGCCATAAAACTAAAAGGACTTCATATACTTCGAAAAAACCGGTTAAATCAGGCTACCCTCGGCAGAAGCAAATTGTAAGGGGCTTCGTTATAAGCAGCCCTCGAATAATGCGAAGCCTTCAAAAACATCAGCCTTCGAAAAAACCTCAAGAGGTATTCGATTAACGTTGAATATCAAATTACAAACAAGGTTCCAATCAATCGGACCTTCGTAAACCCCAAACGAGTACGAAAAACACATGCTAAGGCATACAAAATTTTCACTAAGTCTTTTAGCCAAAAAGAGGAAAAAATTTATAGCCATTTTAGAGGCCGAATTGGCCCTACCCAAAGAGTCTAAGGGCCAACCTAAAAGAGCCTAAGGGCCAACCTAAAAGAGCCTAAGGGACAACCTAAAGAGCCTAAGGGCCAATATTTAAAGAGCTTAAAGGCCGAAGCACACCATGCTCGTGACCTTACCCAGCTCGGACTCAAAGGTCCCGAGCTAAAACTTAGCTTGAAGATCGAACCTTAAGTGGTAACCTATTATCGATCGATGATCAAAACACAAAACTCGAGGGTATACTCTACCCGAATTTGATTCAACGCTCAGAGGTTATAACATAAAAAATTAAACAAACTTTGAAGAAAAATTAAAGGAAAACTCCTTTCCCTTTTTATATATACAAAAAGATATTACACAGGAGTCCTACAAAGCAAAAAATTACAAAAAGATAGAAAAAATTCTACCTACTCCAGAGGAGCATTCCCCCCGGACCTGTCGCTTCCCCGGGACCAGCCTCTTCCCCGGGGGTAGCTTCTTCGGCAGCCTCCTTCTCTTCATCATCTTCGACGTCATCGTCATCATTGGAGGAAAGGACAAATTTGACATCAACCTCATTTGCCTTAGCTTGCTTTATCTACTCGGAAAGATCAAAGCCCTTAGCGTGAACCTCTTCGAGGGTCTCCCTCCGGGATCGGAGTTGGGCATAGTCATTGTTTTTTTTTCTCTCGATCGGAAACCTCCCTCAACTCCATCTGAGCATCGGCAACATCCTTCAAATAGATGGCCACCGTCCTGTCGGCCTTGTCTTGTAATTTTTGGGCCTCGGCCCTAACTTCCACAGCTTCGGCCTTGGCCTTCGCAAGACCACCCTCGAGCTTGGCTATTCTGCCAGCTTGAACCAAGTTGCTCCCTTGAGCATTCCGCAGTTGAACCTCGAGGGCTGATCCCTTCACCAGTGCATCATTTTTAGCCACTACGAGGGCGTCCATCTTCGCCTTCCATTCATTGCACTCGGCTTGGACTTGATCGACCTCGCCCCGGAGCTGCCCAATCATATCTAGCTTTTGCTGCAGCTGAGACGTTGAAGTATTAGCCTTCGAAGACGGGAGAGGTAGCCCGTATTTTTTCAGAACACAGGTTACCTGCTTTTCTAACTCATTCTCGTATTCACGAGCTTTGGTCAACTCCGTTCGGAGATGCTTCAGTTCTTCCTCCTTTTTGTCAAGGAGAAGCCTAAGGGTTTTCTCGTCATTCGAAGCCGTACGAAATTCGACTTCACAATGACGCAATTCGATCTTCAATTTGTCGAAGGCCTACACAAAAGAAAGGAATGGTGGATTAGACAAAAGAAGAAAAGTATGGCATTGGAGAAGTTGCAATGCCACTAAAAACTTACAATTGAACAAAGACACTGAGCCTCCTCGAAGATTGAGCTTGAATCCGCTGGGTCGGCCTCATCGACCCCAGCAAAGTAACCCTGGAAGGGGTCGTTTTCACTCGGGACTCCGCCTAGCTCGGACGTCTTCAAGTTCTGAGCATCCCTAATGGTATCCTCAGAGAAGGCTGGAAACGACGAGGTTTGACCTGCTGTCATGGCCTCGGGGAGATCACTCGAGGCGCTCTGTTCAGGCTGAGGAGCTTCGAAGCTCGCTCCCTTTGGAGTATCTCCAGAAGACTGAGAAGCAGTTACCGCGCTTGGTGATGCAAAGCCTTCATCCCCCTTTTCTTTTAAAGTTCCTCCCTCGAGGCTAGGAGCCCCGATCTCAGCAAGCTTGTTAACCTCGGAATATTTCCTGGTTCGAGTCACCAGCGCCGAACCTTCCATCTCGCCACTGTCATCGTCCATGAACTGATGGACCGAGTCGACATCCACGTTGATAACGACGCTTTTCTTACGCCTCCGAGCGGGCTCTACTTCGCTTTGAGTGTCCTCGTTCTTCGAGGACCTTTTTCTTTTGTTACCCTCCTTTGGCTTTGGAGCTGAAGATCCTTCTTCCTCCCCGGAAGGGGGCGACCTCATCTCGAACCTGTGATAAAGGAATCAGGTCACATTAAGAAAGACAGTTTTACTGAGGAAAGGAACATTATGATGCGTACCATGGTGCTTCGCTTCCCACTTGCCCTTCGACAAGTCCCGCTATTTGCGTTTGTCGTATGTTGAAGTAGCAGCTTATTTGCAAAACCAGTCCTTGAGGTCGAGGATTGCATTGGGCATCCACGGAATCGCTACGAAGAGAGTAAAGGAGTAATTATGTGAAGTTTAGCAAAATTTATGGAAAAGAACTAAAGCGAAGAATTCCACTCACGTTCGAAGTTCCATTCCTCGGGGAACGGCCGGAACTCCTTGGGAATAACATAGACGGTCCTCACCCGGATGAATCAGCTCATCTAACCTCGATCTTTGCCTTCATCGTTACTGGCAAAGAAAGACTTGGTTGATCGGCGTTGAAGTTTGATTAAACCTCAGAAATGTTGAGGTAGATATAATCGGATGAGGTGGCTGAGGGTGAACTCGAGCCCGGCCTTTTCGACGAAGAACCTCATAATTATTATAATCTTCCAAAACGACGGATGAATCTGGCCTAGGTTACTCGATATCTCCGGCAGAATTCAAGCACGAGCGGGTCGAGGGGACCCAACGTAAAAGGGTATGTATAGACACTCAGGAACCCCTCCACGTAAGTTGTGATGTCCTCCCCACGAGAAGGTATTTACAGAACGACCTTCTTCTCCCAATTACATTCTCTCCTCACAGCATCGAGGTGTTGTTCCTCAATTGACCTTATGAATATCGATGCTTGCTCTCGACGGCCGGCAACGTCGGGAGGGTTCTCGACTATAAAATCCTTTTTTATGGAAAATCTGCCCGATACAATATCGTGAAGCACCAATGGTTTACCACCGGCCGTACGGGAAGTAGAAGTGGAGTTTCCTTCTTTCTGAGGAACAGACTTGGAAACTTTTGCCATCGGTTCTTTAGAGGAAGAAGGAAGAAATGGATGAATCGGCGAGGTTTTGAGCCGATACGGCGGAGGAACTGGCGGTGAAAAGGAAACGTATAGAGTAGAATAGATAGTGCGAGGTGGAAAAGCCCTTAATGAGAAGAGAAAACAAGTATATATAGAGGAAGGCGGTGACGGTTCATCAATATTGATGGCCGATCAGCTCGGGCGTGCATTTAATGCTTTTGGGGAAGAGAACCGACGGGATGCTTCGGTCATTTCAACGCTTACGTCATAAGAGTGATGCCATCATAGAGGACTTCAGGAATTCAAATTGTCTCATATCATTTCATTCTAAGAAACGCGGGGACTATCTGTATACGGTCTAAATCGGAGAGCTCAGTTTCAAAGACTTGATCATACCCCGAGCTCGAGTTCGGAAGCTCGGAGTAAGGATCGGAGACTTGATAATAGCCTTTCCGGGATGTGTGCACCTCGAGAGGCAAATCGGAGACCCTCCATAATCAGCCACGAGGAAAGTATAATTTATATGACACTCAAGAAAGAGCGGGAATTTCTCAAGGACACGTGGGTCAGGGTATAAATTATAGGATAATATTTGTAAGAAATAGTACGAGTCCGTACTATGTTGTTATACAGCTGTTCCAATAGAATTCTTTACCATAATTGAGAATGTACCATATTGGAGTTTTCCCCTCCTATATAAAGGGGAGCCCAATCATTCGTAAAGATCATCTCATTCATGGCCAATAGAATATTCTACTCTACTTTTCTCGTTTACAGTGATCTACTATTGTTCTTTAGCTTTATTGTTTTTACTTTATTGTTCATACTTTATTGGCTATTAACTCACCTCGAGGCTCCTGAGACAACCGAGCTCGAGGTCCTCGTTGCTCTAACAACGCTGGTTTAGTTCATCAATTCTTCTTACTTAAACCTAATATTACTTGTATATTCACTAGTATTGGAATAAATCACATATCTTTAAAACCACAAATTACCTTTAATTGTTACTCACACTTTTTGAGGTAAACAACTTATTTATGTGCCTTACATACTCAGTACACTATTCATACTGAGGTCATTTTGTTGGGGATGCTGCATTCATGCCTGCAGGTATAGATAATCATTTTGACGTGCCCTCATAGTAGACGAGATTGGCATTCAGCAAGGGATCGGTAAGACTCCACCTCATTCGGAGTGCAGCCGAGTCTATGAGTCATCTTGTCAGAGTTTTGCTACAAACTTATGGGTAGGCCGGTACCCTGTCCCATTTGATGTTAAATAATCCTAGAGGCTTTGTAGACAGATGTTCAGTTTGTACAGTATGTCAAAGACCTTGACTGCCCATATGTATTCATGTTTTAAGAACGATAGTTTATTGATACAGTGTTGCCCACTTACAGTTGTACATTATGATTCGTGGCCATGTGGGCCCATGATAGTTACAAAAGGAATGAGTTCAGCTATCTCGACCTATGTATGTTCTAGTTTTGGTCGAATGATCATGAGTTATAGAGTGGTTCGCTCGGGCCAGTACGGCACCGAGTGCCAGCCACGCCTCCCCAAGTTCGGGGCGTGACACTCGCCTGCACGGAAACACCCTTCGTGCCATGAATACAGGGAAATATAAAAACATGATAATGTAACTGAAATACCACGGCATCGCTCTTTGTGCTTTACACTTTTCCTCACATGATTATGTAGATGAAATGTTACGGCATCACCCTTCGTGCTTTACACTCTTCCGCATATTATTATGTAGATGAAATGGTACGACATCACCCTTCGTGCTTTACACACTTTTTATTATTTCTCTCTTTCTCCTTTTTGAAGTCTGCTTGAAGCTCTACATGTGCCTTGGCCATGTTGCTATAGGCTGCCTCGAGCCTGCCAACAGAAGCTGCCAAATTCTCGTGCCACTCTGCTTGCTTCTTCTGGTTGTCCAGGTAGGTCCTCATTTCTTCCCTGGTAAAGTACTCGAGCATAGGCTGGGAGAGTGAGGGCCCACTTGGGAGCTGTGGCACTAAGTCACGAATGGAACCAAGCTGGGAATTTAGCATCCCTAATGGTCCCTCGGTTTGAGCAGCTTGTAAGGAGGACCCCTCACCTACGGTAGTCTCCACTTTCCTCTTCTTGCTCTTCAGCACACTGCCTGCCCTTGTCACTCTCAATGGGTGAAAGGGCTTGTCTGCCGGTATCAAATGATCTCTATCCCATTTCTCAACCTGTGCACGTTGGCACAACTCTGTAATCAATGATGGAAATATCAATGACGTGCCACCTTGAAGCACATACTCCTTCAGCTCCCGAACAATGTAGTGACTGACATTCACAGGAGTGTCATCAAGGATGCAAGCAACTATCAAGGCCCTGGTATATGGGACATCAGACACATTCCCACAAGGAGACACTCTGCGCGCAAAGATATACAACCACATTTTTTGCTTTGGCTGTGAAATCACCATATTCGATGCCTTTTTTCTTTGTAGCCCAATTCACTCTATGACCCGGAGGATAAAGCTTTGTGACTAGCCAATCACCATTGTCGCATGTATCTCTTTCTTGCATTGGCCTGAGCGGATGATTTGGGAGCCCATAGACATCATTTATCTCCTCAACTCCGAATTTCACAATCTTTCCCCTTATTGTAATTTCATAGTTTTGGAAATGTGTACGCCTTAAATTGGCGTAAAATTCTCTAACCCATTCCTCATTGGCTTTGCATGGAGTGGGGATGAAGCAGATCCAGCCGCTTGAAACTAGCCGGCCATGGAAATCTGGAAGGAGCTCAGCCACTTTGTCATCGACAATCCCCTTCTCCTGTTTGAGCTTCTTCGTGAGGAGATCATCATAATACCGGGCTTGGCACGCAGAAGACATGAATCCGTTAGCATCATAGTTCGAATCCTCAGCCACTTCTTCAATTTCGTGATCAAGCGGAGCATTATCTTTCATGTTCGGGTCCATTTTAAGCTCAAAGTAACTTCAAAAATTAAGATAAAGTTAGTTGGGCATTAGAATCATGTTAAGCAATTCAAAACAATGCAATTAGGCCAAAGAATCAAGTCGAACGGGCCACAGAATCTCCAGTTGCAAAGCTACTGGATTTGCAAAATCTACCCAGTTTTCGCACCTGCGGAAATATCCTCCCAGGTGCAGTCATGCTTATTTGTAAAACAAGTCGCTTCTGCGACACAGTGCTGGCCTAAACTCGCACTTGCGCAAAGGGCCTCGCAGGTGCGAGACCGCAGGTGCGGCCATTTTGCGCTTCTGCGAGTGTTCATCAGAGGGTTCAAAAGCCCAGAAATTTTCGACTCTTTTCATTTCTTAAACATGATTTTAGCACATAATTTATACTCAAGACTTCTAAATTAGTGCAATACATGAACAGACAACATGACTGCACATGATTTCAAGGCCAACGGCAAGATTATTTCTCTTGGACATTTCGTCGAGCATATGACAAGCACAAAGTGTACTGGTTTTTTTTTATAGAAAAATTTGGGTGTTAAGACTTCTGCAATTTCCTTTCAACAACACCAAACAAACACACTACACTAAACCAATTTCCTCACCCCTAACATTAACACTAATCAGAGGGAATTAGGGAATACAACCATGGAAACTCAGAAATAAAGAAGAAGAAGAAGAAGAAGAAGAGATACCTGTGTTGTCTTGTGTGAGAACTCGAGTGTGAGCAGTTTGATGCTGTGATTGCCTTGTGTGAGAGATGAGAGATGAGAGGAAATTTTGAGTTTGGGGAAGAAAAGGTGTTACCTGATGAAATGAGGGTTGGGCTCATTAAACCAGCCCGACGTATGCACCTGCAGAAAATTAAGCGCTTCTATGAAGCCGCTTTTGCGTTAACTGTATCGCACCTGCTCAAGTTTCACATCTGCGCTTGGAAATTACGCTTCTGCGAGAGCGCACCTGCGTTCCTTGTCAGCAAGTGCGGTTGCACCAGAGTTCAGCTGGACAGATCTGGGCAGCCATTTGGCTTGTCCCAACACCTCAAACCCCTTAATTAAACTTTAAAAAAATCTGAAACTTTGCAGATTGGTCAAAAATAACATAATGGACTATTCTAAAAAAAGAAAATTTCAAAAACGACTACAAATTTTGAAAACGATGGGTTGCCTCCCACTAAGCGCCGCATTTAACATCGTGGCATGACGCGAATTAACTTTACCACTTTTCTCGCCACTTGGAAGATATGAATTGGGCACATAACTTGGACTCAAGCTTGTGGCCACGAGCAATAGGGGATGGTAAGTAGATCAAGCCACGCATTAATTTCTTCATTTTGCATTTCTTGGCTTTCTTGTGAGGAATGTCATTTTGCCTTCTTGAATATGCAAATTGCAAAATGTATGGCTCTTGTTTTTCTTCTTTGCATTTCCATATGGATTCGTACGGCTCAATTCCCATATCAACATGCAACTCCAAAGTTGAAAAATGCTTGGAATGCAACCTCAAGCCTTCAAATTGCAATTTTTCTCGGATTTTAACATCCTTTTTCCCCCCGGACTAGAGTCAATCTCAACCATATTTTCAATTACACCGGTTGACTCTAATTTCATATTATTCTTGGCATCACCAACAAGTATGGAGTCTGTTGGCGGACATTCAATTCTTGATTCCTCAAAATAAAGCTCACTTTCTTCCTCGAAGTCGGACTCTTCTTGACCTCTTTCCACACTCTCAAGTTGGAGGGCATAGTGAGCCTCAACCAATATTTTCATTCGATCTTCTAAAGTGCGGATATTCTCATCATTTTGAGTCAAGACTTGCTTCAAGTCCTCGAGTGCGAAGTTGTGTTTCTCCTCATTTTCAAGAATGGCCTCCAACATGAGCATCATTTTCTCATTTTGAGCATTTGAGAGTTCTTCTTGATTTTGATCAAGTGCCAAAGAAGGAATTTCGGCTTCAACATCTAAGGAAGGTTCTTGGCTATCATTCACTTCCGAGGCCTTTTGGACCTCTAAAGCTTCAAGCATTTCTCCCATTTGTAAGTGCAACCTTTCAAGCGCTAAATCATTTTGGAGACTATTTTCCAAAAGCTCCTCCAAGACAGTTTGCTCTTTGTTTCCTCCTTCAAGTAGGCATTCTAACATGAGTTTGAACTGTCCATTTTGACCATGCACAATTTCTTACACTTTCATATCCCTATTATTTTCATCACAAAAAGTAGAATCATCATAGCGGGGGATTGGGGAAGGGAAAGAAAAATAAACACAATTATCCCAATGACCATTTTGATGACAACACTATATCACAAATACTCCACTAATGGGTTGAGATTGTGCGCACAATCCGCCCCCGGGAGAATTTAAACAATTTTGATAAGAGTGTGGTCCTCCACAGTAAGGACAAGGGTCATCAAGGTATGAACAACTACCATCGACCGATTTTCATTGTATGATGCCATTTTTCAAAACTAAGAAAATAAAGAAGAAACAAAAAAGAAAAACAAACCAAGACAAGAAAAATAATTACACAAATATTCACATGTTTGGACTTAAGCACATACGCTTACTTCTCAAACAACCTAAATACGCCAAATTATTCCCCGACAACAGCGCCAATTTAAATGACATCCGAATCCACTACTAAAAAGTAAATGGACACGGTGGCATGCAATATAATTTACCCAACTATGAGTCAGGGCTGAACCCTACAGAGAACAATATGTAGGCGATTAGGCGTGTAAGAAAATTATCACTTATTATGCTAAGCCAAACACTTAAAAGGTGATTGTGAAAATATTTATAACTGAATGCGAAACTATAAACTAACCTAGAAAGCAAGTAAAATGATCATTGGCTACAAGTATGGATACATGAAGATTTACACTCAAGTAACGATCCAATGTATTTCACGATTTTACAAATATGAGCGAGCCTATGTTAATTAGCCTCGGGTAATAATTCTATATTAGCTTCTTCCAAAGACTAACAAGATTTCCCAATTGAATTATCCCTAAAATAATTAAGATATTAAGCACACCCGAATATGGATACAAGTAGTTTAATCCAATCCCTAGGTAAAATCTATAAAGTGAGGGTTAAAGCCTCATGTTCTTGTTAATTAATCTTTCCCAACCCCAAATTATCTTTCCCAAAATTAATTCTAAGTAAATGGGCGAGTCCTAGGGTTAGCTAATCCCTTTGGAAACATTAAAGAACAAGAATAATTAAAGAAAGAATAACTCACTTTATAATAAATAAAAATCGTTCAATACATGAGCACAACAAGATATTTAATCCACACTTTAAATATGAATATTCGCATAAACAAGATTCAAGTGTTGGAATAAATACTACACACTTAGATATACAATACAAAGCAAGGAAATGAAGAAATGAACATAAATGGGTAAGAAATTCTCAACCAAAAGCTTCAAATCTTCAAGACCCAAGTGTGTGTGCAAGAACCATAGCTTCTAAAACTTGTCTTCTCTAGTCTAAGGACTGAAAATAAACCAAAGATGTGTTTCCCATAGGCTAGGTCGTGTATTTGTGGGTTTGGAAACGAGAAAATATGATTTACCAAAATTACCCAAAGCTGAAGCCCGTTGACCGCACCTGCTGAAAAATCCTCGCAGGTGCGGCTCTGCAAAAGCGGACTTCCAGTCGCAGGTGCGAAGCCTGTGTTGAATTCCCTTCTCCGCAGATGCGGACCTATAGTCACAGAGGCGAGCTCCGCATACGCGGATAATTGACCGCAGATGTGGTCCCAGTGCCTGGTAGTCCATTTTCGTAGATGCGGACCTCCACTCGCATAAGCGAGCTCGTAGAAGCGGGCAGTGATGCGCATATGCAGAACGACTGAAGGAATTTGCACTTTTTATCTCTTTTTTGCTCAATTCTGCTTCAATTGAATGCAAATCTCTTCATGGCATCATTTACCTGAAAATATAGCAATGCACACCATAAATCACCTAATTTTGTAATTAAAGGACACAAAAACTAAAGAAAAGAGACTAGAATAAATGGTAAAATCACCACTCATCAAGGGTTACGTGAAATTGTTCATCGCGATCGCGTGGGCATGTTCGCGAGTAGGTCTGTGTATCAGTTATCCGCGTCCGCGAAGTCCATTTTGGGGGCGGCATTGTTTTTTTCTTCGCGATCGCGATGTGTAAATCACTGGTAGTAGAACTTAAGTTGGAAATCGAGGGTTTGTTTTATATTTCACATTTTGGACTTAGAGAGCTCGGTTTGAGGTAAAATTTCGAGGGATTTTCAGAGAGATCATTGGGGTAAGGAGTCCAACTCGATTTTGGTTAAATTACTCGAATCTACCCTTGTTTTTATCATGTAATTATGGATTGGAGTAGGAAAAATTGGGAAAAGTGATAGAACTTCTTAGGCTAAATTTCTGAGTTTTGAAAGGCGAAATGAGATTGGATTTGAATAATTCTTTTATGGTTGGACTAAGTATTAAATGGGTGTTTGGTTTTTTTAATTTTGGTCGGGTTCCGAGATGCGGGCACGGGTTGACTTTTTGGGGCGATTTTTCAGTTCTTTGCAACGATCGTAATTTCATTATTTAAATTTGTTTCTTATAGTTATATTTATAGTATGAAATTATTTTGGCTAGATTCGAGCCCTTCGGAGTTGGAAAATCGAGGGAAAGATCTTCTAGTTGATTGATTTAGCGTGGTTTAAGGTAAGTGACTTGTCTAACCATGTGTGGGAAATTTCCCTTAGGATTTGGTATTGTTGTGATAAATTGTAATATGTGAAGGCCCTGTACACAAGGTGACGTGTGTGTACACGGGCTAAATGTTGAAAATTCTGGTTTTTAGCTACGTATTTTCCTTTCATGCTTTAATTGAATTACTTTAACATCTTATAGTCACCTTGTTTAGCCTAATTCACATGTCTACTTGTCTTATCTCTTATTTGCAACTTGTCCTACATGTTTAGTGGATTTACTTGCTTTCTTTAATTCTGTATTCATTATTTTACTGTGGGATTCTTCACTTGAAATTCGCTATCCTTCGAATATCTTGTTGTTGAGTTAGGTATTGAGTCGCAAAGGACGTGGTTTCTACTGAGGCACAGTGTAAGTTGTGAAATTTCATTTTATTGAGTTGTTATGTTTTGGCACACGTGTTGTTGTTGAAAGGATTTTTGGGTGTTTGCACGAGGTTTTTGCCATGCTGTTGGTACTATCGATACCCATGTGGTGGTATAAAGTCTGGGTGTTGAAACACATGCGGTGAGATAAGATGAGCTTGATACGCGTGGCTAGTAGGGGAACTACTAGAAGCCAAGTGGTGTGATAAGGCGGGCTAAAACGAGGGGTGCTATTTCAGGAAAATGATTTTTAAAACTAAATGTAAAGGCTCCCACGGTGATATAAGAAAAGGCTCTGAGTTACTTTTATGATTTGGGTCTATGAGACGGTACCTCGGTAGTGGCCCTTGTTGATCTTTCTTTATTTGCTGTATTTATCTTGGCTGTATGTTTCCTTAATGTATAAATCCTTGTTTCCTTCCGTGTTGTATTAACTGTCTTGATTCTGTGTTGTTAACTTTCCGCAAATTTCTTATTATTTCATTCCCTTTGTCGTTATCATTATATCGTTATATCTCGTCTTGTTTCTTATTATCTCCAGTAAGACGTTGACTTGACCTCGTCACTACTCTACCGAGGTTAGGCTTGGCACTTACTCGGTACTATTGTGGTGTACTCATACTACACTTCTGCACATGTTTTTATGCAGATCCAGGTACATCTTATTAGTCCCGGCACTAGTGCACTAAGTTGCACTCTGAGACTTTAAAGTACACCTGCCCGCGTCCGCAAGCCTCGGAGTCCCCTTTTATCATGTTCTTCCTTATTCCATTACACTTTTATAGACAGTGATGTATAGGATTGTTCAGCACTGTACTTAGAGCTTTTGACTTATATCTCACTAGGTTTTGGGAGCTGTATGTATTGAGCTTGAAAATTTTATTTATGAAATTGTTGGAGTTTTGAAATTTTACGCTTTCATTTAATGTTTCCACATGTTGTTAGGCATACCTAGTCTTAGAGACTAGGTGCTGTCATGACATCCTACGGAGGTAATTTGGGGTCGTGACACCATGAACATAGCCTGGGTTGATCCCACGTCACTCCGCCTCAAATGACATTGCCAACACAACATAACCGGAGATTCTTACTTCAACCTTAGTCCGTAAACCTTAAAACCCAATTTTCAACATCCGAGATTTACTACACGATCCAAATCTTATATTTACATACTGTATAGATCTGCACAGGTTGTGCCAAGCCATAACCATGACCCAATATGTAATCACGTGATATACCGGATTACTCAGATACTCACAACAATAACTACTAACCACCATAGTTACCAAAAAGCAAATCCGGTATTGGTAGTAAGCCTCATCTCAAATAAAATGACGTTCCAAACCTTCACACATTGCCGATGGTGAAAGAACACGCATTATCTCTTAACCACTTATCTGATAAATAGTCCGAGAAGCTTACTCGCCCGACCAGGGCCATTGTCGAAATTCTTAGCGGAAATATGGTATTATTCTCCCAAACAATCATTATCCCAATTCGATGGAGCAAATATTAGGTCTAAAAAGCTCATCTCACCCAATACAAGCAGTCCAACTAACAAGCACCACCAAAAACCATACACAGCCTCACACAACACGGTCCGTACACCAAACAAGTAAAAATTCAGGCATGACAGATAATAGCAAGAAAGTTAATGAGAAGGCTACTAAGCAAGTTGAGCAAGCAGGAAAATTTTAACATTTCCCTATGAACTGTTTTCAAACATGTAAGAGCAAAACACATAAAATAAGCATAAGGGATTACATCTCATCACAATGCAGTTGCGGCGCGCAACCCGATCCAATCATATCAACCCATATAGGGGTATCCATCGAGCCAAAATGCTCGGGCTCATTGATCACCTGTGTGTCAACATCAAGCACAATAGAGTGCACAAATATAGCTTGTGGGAAGATGATTGAACACAAACAATATTGAGAAAGACAAGCACAACTACGGTGCAATAAGCCAGTCAATATCACGAGGGCCATCTTGCCCATAACGCCATAAGGCCCATACAGAATTATAATATGCATGTGAGAAAGAAACAAAATCATGTAACCCTCACAACTCGTCATAGCATATGAGAAAAACACATAACACAGACCATGGCGCGAAAAACATCCATTCCGCCCGATGATATACCTGTGGTAACACCTGCGCAAGAGCAAGCAATTCCGACCGATACATAATACACATTTTCATTAGGCTCACAATTAATTCCCAAACAAAAGTTTTGATCATTCCCAAAAGGTAAATAATCCTTCCAAAAGTCCATAGCAACCTTTCCATAACACCTACCATCAATCATTCGATCCTCAACATTTCTTCACAATTCGCAATTAAGGAATAGGCTGCCTACAATAACATCTAGTCTATGAGCCTCCTGAATACCTGAATCTCCATATCCAATCTCCGCACAACTACTCAAATGGCTGATACGTCGCTCATACCCCATCACCTTACAGAAAGATGCACCCAGTTCAAACATAATATACCTGCCAACATCCGCACTCTCTTCCGGTGACATCAAATAGTGCCAGCGTTCTCCTAAACACCTAGAATTATCTGTCTCATCAAGAATTCATATCCTTTCCTTCAAACAATCCACACCCTTGTACATGCAACTTTCAACCCCACACGGCGTAACACCACTAACATGCTAAGTCGTAAAAGTACGAGAATCTCATAATCTATTCTGAAGCACTAGCGAATTGAACATCTCATCAACCGCGAACCTTTTATTTAACTCAATCTAGGAGATCATCACCACACACAATATAGCTTATATTACCTATAGAAAATATCAACTCCGGTCGTGGCCATAACCATGATTTATTCTTCGTAATTCAATAACACATAATCAAGTCATCAGAACTGATCGCCTCTAACTTAACCGAGTCACCCAGACTGCCAACCCGAAAGTAACTCATTCCGATATGCTTGCTCTGAAGGAACCTTTTGGGAATCCGAAGTCATTTCTTTCATCTCTCCAATATTTCCGTGTATAATCATTCTTAATATAGAAATACCACGGATTCGGTTACCATTCATTACTGATCTTAAGCCTTATTCATCACCAATTCAGAAGTCCTTATTTGCTACATATAATCTGGAACTCATCAGAACCTTCTCGATAACCACTCACCTTACTTTGATCTTCAACACACAGATAATATGCACCGAGCAACCCGCGCTTCACCAGCACATGACTATTCAAGGATACAACCAAGCAATCCCTCGGCCCGAAAGCTGATACAACGCATTCAATCATCACTAACATACTCCCCCACTTAGCCCGAAGCCATAGAACACACCATCGGTGGTCAAAAGTACCATATCTTCATAGATGCCCCAATTCCGCATAGCTATTTAGCTGAATAAAACTCATGCAATACTGGTTATAGAATACTGCGATGGCTCTGCCAAGCGCTTACCCATCCTAGCAATAGTCAAGCAAACTTCCCCAAATGCTCTGAAATAATAATATATGCATTCTACCGAAAGAAAACTCATAAGAAACACATAATCCAAACTCATCACGTAGGAGATAACCTACCGGCTGTACTCAAATCGATGCCTAACCATGAACCCAACATCAGCACATCAACTAGGACCTCAGTCAGTCTTCCCAAGTTTGTGCTTACCAACCAAATTTAAGAATCCGCTTCATACCACGAATGAACGATCGAAAGATTTAACACTGCATCTGCTCCCAAGACTAGACATCACATCGCGATGATAATCAAGCATCCATAGCCCTTCATAAACCATTTGCATCATCACAAACCATCGGTGCATAGCGCATACCGAGTGCGCAACCTCGAATATAAACGAATATGAAGAATCAAAATCGTAGGTTTCAAGCTGTAACAAGGCCACATGATAAGGAATGAAGAAAGGGAAAATTTTCCTAAATGCCCTGTAGCCACCCGAAGATAGGTGTGGAC
Organism: Nicotiana attenuata; assembly: GCF_001879085.1. Taxonomy (NCBI): domain Eukaryota; kingdom Viridiplantae; phylum Streptophyta; class Magnoliopsida; order Solanales; family Solanaceae; genus Nicotiana; species Nicotiana attenuata. Next base: position 51,401,285 of record NC_031994.1, read on the forward strand.
ATCACCATACCGATACGCAAGACTCTACTAGACAGTTTCTCATGACTTGTATAACCTATGAACCTAGTGCTATGATACAAAATTTTCATGACCTAAAATCCAACTAGACGTGATGGCACCTAACCCAACCCGCTAGGCAAGCCAATTAACACTACTAAAAAATCAGGTTTTAGCGACGGACAAATTCTGTAGCTAAATAGAATAATCCGTCGCTAATCTTATTTTGCGACGGATTAGCAACGGATTATCATAAAATTCTGTTAGCTACGAGCATATTAGCGACAGATTAGTGACGACGTTCGTAGCTAATTCGAGTTTTTTTTTGTAGTGTAACAACAATCCAATTTAATTAGATTTATTAAGAAAAATAAATGATAGAATAAATGAACTTTTATACATTTCCCTAGGACTGGTAGTATAAATCATGAGCTTCTAAGATTTAGAATTTATAAAACTGGTATGAAATAAAATACATCATCTGTTTGAAATAAATATGAACAGATTAATAATTCCGAAGCTAAACAAGAGTCAGTTGTGTCCGGATCGCAGATACATTTTCAATGCCAGCTCCCTCCATACACAGCAACATCATCATCCAAAATCTGCACGCAAGGTGCAAAAGTGTAGTATGAGTACAACCGACCCCATGTACTCAATAAGTATATTGTCTAACCTTGTCGAAATAGTGATGAGGATTTTTAGTGAACTCACTGTTATAACCTGTGCAGTAGACTAACAATAGAAACAATTATGGAACATAACAGATAAGGGTACAATAATACAAATATGCGAGGTAGTAAATGATTACTAGGAAAAATCAAAGTAGTAAATTCATAATTTTCCTGATGGGAGAAATATATTCAAGATATCACATTGAATGGCATGGTAATATCTTTGTGCATTTATCTCATTCATTGTTAACTTTCATGATGTGAGGAATATATTCAAGATATCAAATCGAATGGCTAGGTAACTGGTTCCTGCACTTATCTCATTCTTACCAATATATGTTAGTAGACCAAATCAATTGGCATGGCAACAACCTTTTTGCATTTATCTCTTCCTTACCGAGCATACGTATGACAGTACCAACTAGGTGAAAATGCCAGTAAAAATAATGATAAAGTGGAAGACACACAGGAAACAATAATGAACGAGGCAGTACATATGGACGACTGTAACAGACTAGGAAAAAGGCATAGATGCAGATGAGACAACATGGGAAAGGATGTATTTGCAAGTTAAACGGATAGAAGGCATGGACAACACATCAACAATTGGGATAAAGGACTATGATAGAACAATATCGACAACCACATAGAAAACATAGGTGTAACAGTAACACTCCCAGTTAAAGGCATGAATACATACACAAGGAAAAGATATCACAACAAAATGCATGTCCCTCGTCCTCGCCTGCATGGAAACACCCTTTGTGCCATGAACACATGGTAATATAAAAACATGGTAATGTAACTGAAATGGCACGACATTACCCTTCGTGCCTTTACTATCATCCTAATATGATAATGTGCATAATAGCATGATAATATAATTGAAATGGCATGGCATCACCCTTCGTGCTTTACACTTTTCCTCACATGATTATGTAGATGAAATGGCACAGCATCACCCTTCGTGCTTTACACTCTCCCTCACATAATTATGTAGATGAAATGGCACGGCATCACCCTTCGTGCTTTACACTCTTCCTTACCAAGCACATGTATATCAATAACAAGCAAGGTAGGAAGCATGAATAACATTAAGGAGAGTGTTCAAACGAATGTTCCAATTGAACATCAATCACAACTTTCAAGCCAATAACAATTCGATAAGCCCCAAGTACTTTATTATTCAAGTATTTCAACAAGTCTCAAAAAATGATCTTCAACTCAAGAATAGAATCTAATTTCTTAGGAATAACGATCGTAACAATGTATTTGTGATTAAGTATAATAACGACCGAATTTAGCACATCAATAATTTCACAAAAGTCCGTCAAGTTTTAATCAAATTATAATAAGCTAAATCATAGTTTCTAGCATTTAATTTCATATTCACAGTAATCTAGAAATCAAGGAAGACATGAAACAAGAATGTCACATAATTCTACAAGGCACAATTAAACGTATAATTTACCCCCGAGCATGATTAACCCCAGCTCGTCACCTCATATATGTACCACCCCCGTATGTAGAAAACAATAGCAATTTGTAGGAAGATTCCCTCAACAAAAGTTCGAAAAAATACTTACCTTGCTTCGCAACTCAAGCAATCACTTGACCATGGCCTTTCCTTTCGAACAAGCCTCCGAACCAACTAAATCTAGAAATTTATAGGCCAACAATTCAAATTAAACTTAATACTCACAATTCGAAAGAGGTTCAATTTAAATCATTTTCGAAAAAGTCAACGAACATCAACCCTCTTGGACTGCCACTCGGAATCCGATAAAATTCACAAAATCCGAACACCCATTTCAATACGAGTTCAACCATACCAAAATTAACAAATTCCGATATCGAAACACACTTCAACTCTTCATTTTACAATTTTGAAATATTTTACAATTTTCCCGATTTCTACTAATTTAATAATGAAAATAATTATGGAATCATGAAATATAATCAAATGCGGGTTAGAATCACTTACCCCAACGACTTCCTTGAAAAACCCTCGAAAAAAATCACCACTCTCGGACTAGTTTTCAAAAAATGAAGAAAAGAAGCTGAAATATTTTTAAGGTGCCCAGGTAAGAGGTGGCATGTTTCAGCTTATTTCCAGGCTGGCCGCATTTTAAAGAGGCGACCTGCTTCAGAAGTTTTCCAGGCAGAAACTGCAGTACCAGTCTTCAGTAAATCAATCATAACGTTTTGTACAAATATCCAAATGATGAATGGGTTACCTTTTCAAAAACTATACTCAAAGGGCTACAACTTTTACTTTTGGATCATCTCTAAATTCTTTATAGATTAAAATACAATCTTTCGAAGTTAGACTAACAAACCTGCAGATTGGAGGTTCTGCGCCCAAAGTGTCGAGTTGCTCAAACTTATTCAAAACTCGCCCGAACCTCTCGGGGCCTCAACCAAACATACACACAGGTCCTAAAACATGATATGAACTCGCTCGCACGATCAGAACACTAAAAGAACACCTAGAACTTAAAATTGAATGCCAAAACGCATGAATTTTCAAGAACATCAAAATTTCAACCAAGCGTCTGAATCCTATCAAATCAACTCCGAATCGCGTCAAATTTTGGTGACAAGTTTCAATTAGAAAAAAGGACTTGTACAAACTTTCGAAACCAAACTCCGGGACCGTTAACCACAAAGTCAAACTCGGGTCAAACTTTAGAATTCAAGCTTTATAAAATAAAAACTTTTAATTTTTCAAAAACTAATGGAAAACATGCCTACGCACCTCGGAATAACATCAAATTTTGTACACAAGTCATAAATATTGTTACGAAGCTGCTCAATCTCTCAGAATCTAAATCGGGACCCGGTATCAACGAAATCCAATTATGGCCAAATTAGGAATTCTTTAATGCTTTAAATTCTAGTTTTCGACAAATAGCGTTAAATCATGCTAGGGACTTCCGAATCTGATTCCGGGCATACGCCCAAGTCCCAAATCACGACACGGACCCATCGGGAACATCAAAATACTGATCCGGGTCTATTTACACAAAACATTAACCAACGTCAACTCAAATGAGTTTTTAAGGCACGATTTGACATTTTCATCAATTTTCTCATAAAAACTTCTAAAAAATGATACGAAATGCACACAAAAAATTGAGGAAGGTTGAATGGAACTATTCAAGGACTCGAAACACAGAAATGAAGGTTAAAATTAAAAATGACCTATCGGGTCATCACATTACCGAAGCTACTCAATACTTCAAATAGATGAACGGAGTGCAATTGCGCAAAATAATCGGTCGGATCGTTACACATCATCGGCTCAATATTTGCATCTATAATTCACCGAGACTCAAAGAGGGTCATAAAAGCATCTGACACCTTGTAGTTATAATTGTTCATCATAATTCTAGTCATGGACATTTATTGCTTGAAAATTGATTGTCCAAATGATATTGCCAGTCTTGGTTCTAATTAACTCAATAAATGAAGGAAAATAAATTCTAACAAAATGTACTACATTTAAATGCTTCTACTGTTTTGACCACATTATCTAACTTATGAATCAGTAGTGGAGTAATATGTTAAAAGAATGTCTGTAACCTGTTTCTAAATTGGTATAATTACTAGGGTAATAATTATAAAGTTTAGTAATTACACAGTATTATAATTATTGTAACCTGTTTGTTTGTCATAATATAATTACAGTGCAGTTACAAGTGGGTTGTTTAGTTGCACAAGTATAATTACACAGTTATATTAAATTTTAAATATAAAGTTAATTATGAAATATTAAAAGTTAAGATTTGAGAAGTATATACCTTTATAAATGATATTAAAATTGACATTTAAGATACATCTTATTTCTTGAAATTATATTATGTCACGACCCAAACCAACCATCGTGATGGCGCCTATCAAGGATCTAGGGTAGCCTCAACTCAACAACCCAACACAGTAAAAATAACTAAAAAATAATAATGACGGAAGCGGTTAACATTAAAGAAACTCTTTTGAAAACATAGTAAATCCAAAGTGTAATACAATCCAGGCCAAAACCGGGGTGTCACTGAGTACATGAGCGTCTACTTGGAATACAACCCACTACAATGTCTAAAGAAAACAACTAAAAAATACATCAAATGATAAAGAAGGAGAGTCAAGGCCTGCGAACGCGGTGCAGCTACCTTGGTAGTCTCCAAACTCTGGGATCCTCAATCAGCAACCGCCGCCGTGAACAGAGTCACCTGGATCTGCACACGAGGTGGAGGGAGTAACGTGAGTACACCAACTCAGTAAGTAACAAGTCCAAACTTTGGACTGAAAGATAGTGACGAACTCAACCACAACAGATATAACAGAAATGAATGTGCAGAAACGTAGACATGCTTTCAAGTTAAATATACAGCTCAAGGCAATAAAGTAAATACATATCTGATCAGTGTAAGGTATCACACTCAACTATCTCTACATGCCAATGCACAGACAGTATGAAATGCCCATGTGCTCCCACTCTCAAGTGCTCAACCACTCGGTACTGTATATGGCCATCCGGCCTAGGGAAATCCATCCCGGAACATATACAACACTGACAATAAGTCACCCAGTACTGAGGAAAAAGGGCAGTCAAACCCTGTGGAGAAATCCATCTCCAGGAATCAAGTACTTCGGACAAATCCATGTCCAGGGAAATCCATCCCTCATTAATATCATCCGCGCTCACTGGAGGTGTGTTACAGATTTTGGAAGGGCTCCTACAGCCCAAGCGCTATCATAATCATCAATATAACCGTCGCGGCGTGCAGCCCGATCCCATAACTGTCACTCGTACTCAGGCTCTCGTCCTCACTCAGTCATCAATCTCTCCAGTCTCACCCACGAGCTCACAATGTCATGTAAATAAACCCCAAACATTGATATGATGGATTCAATAAATTGAGACTGAGATATGATATAAAAATGCATGAAATGACTGAGTACGAAATATCAATGAAAATCGTGAGATGACAGCAGGAAATGACCACTAAGGGTCCCAACAATACCGAAATAAAGTCTAAACGTGATATCTAGCATGGTTTACAGCTCAATTACTTTATCACATGATGAAAACATGGATATCAACAGGATAGAGTCACTAATCGGTCCATGGAATTACCCAGGTCACAATTCTCACGGTGCACGCCCGCACGCCCGTCACTTGGCATATGCGTCACCTCAATACTAATCACCTAGCACATAGTTTGGGGTTTTGGACCCTCATAACCATGTTTGGAAGCGTTACTTACCTCACACCAAACAAAATCCTACTCCGCAATGCCTTTGCCTCTAAAATCGGCCTCCAAACGCCCCGAATCTAGCCACAAGCAATACAATACGATCAATATAGGCTAAAGGAATCAATTCCACAAGGAAAATTCCAAATTATAGCAAAAAATCCAAAATCGGCCCAAACCCCGCGCCCGGGCCCATGTCTCGAAATCCAACAAAAGTCACAAAACAGGAAAGCCCATTCACTCATGAGTCTAACATACTAAATTCATCAAAATCTGACATCATTTGCCCTCCAAATCCCCAAAATCCGCTCTCCAATTCTCAAGCCTTAAACCCCCAAATTTCTAGCTCAAATCCTTAATTAGATGATGAAGAAAGCCATAGATTCACGAAATTTAGACCAATCCGGGTTAGAATCACTTACCCCAACGTTCTCCTTGAAAATATTCAAAAAATCGCATCTCTCTCGAGCTTTTCAAGTCCAAAAATCGAAAATGAAAGACCAAAAGTCGAGCTGGGGTTTTTCTGCCCAGGAATACCGCACCCGCGACCCCTTCAACGCTTCTGCAACGCTGCAGCTGTGGAAAATCCATCACTGCTGCGGATTTTACTTAAAAACGAAGACTCCGCTCCTGCGGCCCCACGACCGCATCTGTGCCTATCGCAGGTGCGGAAATCCATCGCACCTGCAACTCCCTCTCGCACCTGCGCCCAGCTGCCCGCATCTGCGACTCTCGGAGGTGCGGGAAAAATCTTCGCACCTGCGGATCATGCCCAGCTCCTTCTTGGCCGCATCTGCAGCACCTCCTTCACATCTGCGGACACGCACCTGCGGTTTCCACTCCACCGCAGGTGCGATTACACCAGCAACAACAGCACTTCAGCTACTCTTTCAACTCTAGAATCAAGCCATCAACCATCCGAAATCACCCCGAGGCCCTCGGGACCACAACCAAACATACTAACAGGTCCTATAACATCATACGAACTTGGTCGTACCTTCGAATCACTCAAAACAACATCAAAACACCAAATTACACCCGGATTCAAGCCTAAATAACTTCTAAACTTTCGAATTCCACAAACGATGCCAAAACCAACCAAATCATGTCCAAATGACCTCAAATTTTGCACACAAGTCAGAAATGAAACCACGAACCTACTCCAACTTCCGGAAATCCAGTTAGACCCCGATATCAAAATTTCCACTGCCGGCTAAAATCACCAAAATTCTAACTTTCGCCTATTCAATCCTAACTCTGCTACAGACCTCCAAATCACATTCTGGACGCGTTCCTAAGTCCGAAACCACCTAACGGGTCTAAGGGAACCATCAAAATTCAAATCTGAGGTCGTTTACACATAAGTCAATATCCGGTCAACTTTCCCCAACTTAAGCTTTCAAATAAGAGACTATGTGTCTCAATGCACCCGAAACCACTCCAGACCCGAACCAACTAACCCGGTATATCATAATATAGCTGAAGAACACAAAAGAAGCAGGAAATGGGGGAATGGGGCTATAACTCTCGAAACGATCGGCCGGGTCGTTACATCCTCTCTCTCTTAAAAAAACGTTCGTCCTCGAAAGGATCTAGAAACATACCTGGAGCCTCAAATAGATGTGGGTATCTGCTCCGCATCTCCCTCTCGGTCTCCTAAGTAGCCTCCTCCACGGGCTGACCTCTCCACTGCACCTTTACTGAATCTATATCCTTTGACCTCAAATTTCAAACCTGACGCCCCAAAATAGCCACCGGCTCCACATCATAAGTCAAATTACCATCCAACTGAACCGTGTTGAAATACAAAACATGAGATGGATCGCCGATATACTTTCGAAGCATAGAAACATAAAATACTGGATGCACACTCGATAAGCTAGGTGGCAAAGCAAGCTCATAGGCCACCTCCCTAATCCTCCGAAGCACCTCAAACGGCCCAATAAACCGAGGGCTCAACTTGCCCTTCTTCCCAAATCTCATAACACCCTTCATGGGTGAAACTTTCAGCAAGACCTTCTCCCCATCCATGTAAGACACATCACGGACCTTTCTGTCAGCATCACTCTTTTGTCTCGACTGCGCCGTGCGAAGTCGCTCCTGAATAAATTTCACCTTGTCCAATGCATCCTGAACCAAGTCTGTACCCAAAAGCCTAGCCTCACCCGGAACACACCAACCCACTGGAGATCTACACCGCCTCCCATATAAAGCCTCATATGAAGCCATCTGAATACTTGACTGATAACTGTTGTTGCAAACAAACTCCGCGAGTGGCAGAAACTGGTCCCATGAATCCCCAAAATCAATGACGCAAGCGCGTAGCGTGTCCTCCAATATTTGAATAGTGCGCTCTGACTGTCCGTCCGTCTAAGGGTGAAATGCTGTGATCAACTCGACCTGAGTGCCCAACTATCGCTGCACGGCCCTCCAAAATTGCGATGTAAACTACGTGCCTCTATCTGACCCAACTGGGCTCCGAAATATCCAATCTCACGAACTGGTTGGCCAAAGCTTGAACATCAACTGCAAGGGGCCTCTCGCCAACATGAAGGAATGCAAGACTACCCATACTCACTGCCTTCTTACTCAAGGCATCGACCACCACATTGGCCTTTCCCGGATGGTACAAAATGGTAATATCATAGTCCTTTAGCAGCTCTAACTATCTTCGCTACCTCAAATTGAGATCCTTCTGCTTGAACAAGTGCCAGAGGCTATGATGATCAGTAAACACGTCACAAGACACACCATAGAGATAGTGCCTCCAAATCTTTAACGTGTGAACAATGGCAGCCAACTCCAAATCATGAACAGGGTAGTTCTTCTCATGGGGCTTCAACTGATGTGAAGCATAAGCAAATGCCCTACCATCCTGCAACAACACACACCTAATGTCGACCCGAGAAGCATCACAATATACTGTAGAAGAACTAGAAGCTGATGGCAGAACTAACACTAGATCTATGGTCAAGGCAGTCTTGAGCTTTTGAAAGCTCACCTCATACTCATCCAACCACATGAAAGGAGAACCCTTTTGGGTCAATTTGGTCAAGGGCGATGCAATAGAAGAGAAACCCTGAACGAACCGACGGTAATACTCAGCCAAATCGAGAAAGCTCCGAATCTTTGTGGCTGAGGACGGTCTGGGCCAACTCTGAACCGCCTCTATCTTCTTCGAATCTACCTGAATACCCTCACAGGACACCACGTGTCCCAAGAATGCCACTGAACTGAGCCAAAACTCACACTTGGAGAAGTTGGCATAAAGCTTCTCCTCCCTTAGCCACTGCAATACAACCTTCAAATGCTCAGCGTGCTCCTCCTGCCTACGAGAGTACACCAGGATATCATCAATGAATACAATAATGAACGAGTCGAGATAAAGCCGAATAACGCTGTTCATCAAATGCATAAACGCTGCTGGGCCATTGGTCAGCCTAAAAGATATCACGAGGAACTCATAAAGACCATAACGGATCCTGAATGTCGTCTTAAGAATGTCCGAGTCCCTAATCTTCAACTGGTGATACCCTAACCTCAAATCAATCATGGAGAACACCCTCGCTCCCTGAAGATGGTCAAATAAATCATCAATATGAGGCAAAGGATACTTGTTCTTGATTGTGACTTTGTTCAACTGCCTATAATCAATTAACATTCTCATAGTGCCATCCTTCTTCTTCACAAATAGAACTGGTGCACCCCAAGGTGACACACTAGGCCAAATAAACCCCTTATCAAGGAGTTACTAAAGCTGCTCCTTCAATTCCTTTAACTCCACAGATGCCATGTGATACGGTGCTATAGAAATGGGCTGAGTGCCCGGCACCAAATCAATACCAAAGTCAATATCTCTGTACCGTGGCATGCCAGACAGGTCTGTAGGAAACACATTCGAAAAATCTCGCACCACCGAAACTGAATCAATAGTAGGAGTCTCTGTATTGACATCCCTCACAAAGGCCAAATAAGAAAGACAACCCTTCCCAACCATCCGCTGGGCCTTTAAGAACGAAATCACTCTACTGGGAACATAATCCAATGAACCTCACCACTCCATCTGTGGCAACCCCAGCATAGCCAACGTCACCATCTTAGTATGACAGTCCAGAATAGCATGACACAGAGACAACCAATCCATGCCCAATATCACATTAAGCAGCAACAGATCAACTCTAGTCTCTAATCCCTCAATAGACACTACACACAACCGGTATATACGGTCCACAATAATAGTATCGCCCACCGGCGTAGATACACAAATAGATGAAAGTAGAGACTCACGGGGCATGTCCGGATAATGAGCAAAATACGATGACACATATGAATAAGTTGAACCAGGGTCAAATAATATAGAAGAATCTTGATGACATAAAGAGATAATACCTATGATCACTGTGTCTGAAGCAATGGCATCTGGTCTGGCAAGGAGTGAATAGAAACGGGCCTGACCACCACCTAATAAGCCTCCCCCTCTAAGGCGACCCCTAGTTGACTAACCTCCACCCCGAGCTGGCTGGGTGGGTGGTGAAGTAACTGGTGCTGAAGTCGAAGGCTGACTCCTCTACTGAGATGAACCTCCCGTAAGGCGGGGACAGTACCTCTTGATATGACCCAAATCTCAACACTCAAAGCAACCTCTACCGGCCACTGGCGGTAGGCACTGAAGGGAGCCCCGAGCACTGGGATACCCGCTAGAAGGGCCTGACATAGATAAACCCTGAGCTGATGGTGCATGAGACGAACTCTGAGTTAGAAGGGCACTGAGAGATGAGTGGCCCTGCTGAGAATTGTGGGAACCATGGCCAGATAATGCACCACGGTGAACTGGGCAGGCCATCTGAGCATGCTTGTAAGGACGACCTCAGTCGTGGTGAAACAGACCCCCAGAAGGAACACCACCAAAGCTACCTGAACCACGAGACCTCTTGGCCTCCCTCTCAACCCGCTCCTGGCTGCGGATCGACTCTATCTCCCGAGCAATGTCAACAACCTCAGCAAAGGTGGCACCAGACACCCGCCCTCTGGTCATAAGTACTCGCAACTGAAATATGAGGCCATCAATGAACCTCTTGATCCTCTCCCTGCCTGCGGGAACCAACCAAACAGCATGATGGGCCAATTCAAAAAATCTCATCTCGTACTGCCTCACAATCATGTCATCCTGACGCAACCTCTTGAACTCCTTGTGCAGCTCCTCTCTATGAGACTCCGCCACATACTACTCCAGGAAGAGAACAGAGAACTGCTGCAATGTAAGTGGCGCTTCACTAACGGGCCTACACCTGTCATAAGCCTCCCACCAAGTGAAGGCAACTCCAGTTAACTGAAAAGTAGTGAACGAGACCCCACTGGTCTCCAAAATACCTGCTGTACGTAGAATCCTCTGACACTTATCCAAGAATCTCTGGGCATCCTCGCCCTCTGCACCGCTAAAAGTCGGAGGCTGGAGCCTCCCAAACCTCTCCAATCTATGTTGCTCATCATCAGGCACGGCGGGAACCACATAATCCTGAGCAGTTGCAATCGGCTGGACTGGTGGTGCCCCCGGTGTCTGGAGTCCCTGTACCACCTGCTCTGGTGTACGGGCGACGGGAGTCTGAGTGCCTCCCCCGGCTTGGGAAGTGGCTGCTGCAGTAGAAATAGAGACCGCCTAAGCAAGACTGGTGCACATGGTCAGAATCTTAGCTAAGGCCTCCTGAAGGCCTGGGATCACGATGGGCACAGCTGGTTTCTGAGCTGGTCCCGCTGGTGTATCCACAACTGGACCTGATCCTGAATTGGGGAAACTAGTGGATCTGCAGGTGCTTGCCTTGCTGTTGTGCGAGCTACAACTCTGCCCCTACCACGACCACTACCGCGACCTCGGCCTCTCGCAGCCCCGACTGGTGGCACTGGTGGTTGTCCGTCCTGCCCAGTAGGACGTGTCCTTACCATCTGTGAGAGAATAGAACAACAGAAGTTTAGTTACCAGTATCAATAGATTTGCATGATAAAATTCAAGAATGTGAAGTTTCCTAAGAGTTCTGCAGCCTCTCAAAGATAAGTATAGACGTCTCTGTACCGATCCGCAAGACTCTACTAAACAGGCTCATGAGTCTTGAGACCTATGTAACCTAGGCTCTAATACTAACTTGTCACGACCCAAACCAACCGTCGTGATAGCGCCTATTGTGGAACTAGGCCAGCCTCAACTCAACAACCCAACACAGTAAAAATAACTGAAAAAATAATAATGACGGAAGCAGTTAACATTAAAGAAACTCTTTCGAAAACATAGTAAATCCCAAAGTGTAATACAATCCAGCCCAAAACCGGGGTGTCACTGAGTACATGAGCGTCTAGTTGGAATATAACCCACTACAACGTCTAAAGAAAACAACTGAAAAATTCATCAAATGATAAAGAAGGAGAGTCAAGGCCTGCGAATGCGGTGCAGCTACCTTGGTAGTCTCCAAACTCTGGGATCCTCAATCAGCAACCGCCGCAGTGAATAGAGTCGCCTGGATCTGCACACGAGGTGTATGGAGTAATGTAAGTACACCAACTCAGTAAGTAACAAGTCCAAACTTTGGACTGAAAGGTAGTGACTGACTCAACCGCAACAGATATAAAAGAAATAAATGTTCAGAAACATAGGCATGCTTTCAAGTTAAATAGAAAGCTCAAGGCAATAAAGTAAACATAGATCTGATCAGTATAAGGTATACAACTCCGCTATCTCTACATGCCGATGCACAGACTGTGTGAAATGCCCATGTGCTCTCACTCTCAAGTGCTCAACCACTCGGTACTATATATGGCCATCCGGCCCGGGGAAATCCATCCCTATGGAGAAATCCATCTCCAGGAGAGTCAAGGCCTGCGAACGCGGTGCAGCTACCTTAGTAGTCTCCAAACTCTGGGATCCTCAATCAACACCGCCGTCGTGAACAGAGTCACCTGGATCTGCACACGAGGTGGAGGGAGTAACATGAGTACACCAACTCAGTAAGTAACAAGTCCAAGCTTTGGACTGAAATACAGTGACGAACTCAACCACAACAGATATAACAGAAATGAATGTGCAGAAACGTAGGCATGCTTTCAAGTTAAATATACAGCTCAAGGCAATAAAGTAAATACATATCTGATCAGTGTAAGGTATAACACTCAGCTATTTCTACATGCCAATGCATAGACTGTATGAAATGCCCATGTGCTCCCACTCTCAAATGCTCAACCACTCGGTACTATATATGGCCATCCGCCCCAGGGAAATCCATCCTGGAACATATACAACACTGACTATAAGTCACCCAGTACCGAGGAAAAAGGAAAATCCAACCCTGTGGAGAAATCCATCTCCAGGAATCAAGTACTTCGAACAAATCCATGTCCAGGAAAATCAATCCCTCAATAATGTCATCTACGCTCACTGGGGATGTGTTATAGACTCCTGAGGGGCTCCTACAGCCCAAGCGCTATCATAATCATCAATATAACCGTGCGGGCGTGCACCATGAGAATTGTGACCTAGGTGATTCCAGCACGGATTAATGACTCTATCCTGTTGATATCCATGTTTTCATCATGTGATAAATTAATTGAGCTGTAAACCATGCTAGATATGATGTTTAGGCTTTATACCGGTATTGTTGGGACCCTTAGTGGTCATTGTCTTGCTGTCATGTCACGATTTTCATTGATATCCATGTTATCATCACGATTTTATATCATATCTCAGTCTCAATTATTTATTGAATTCATCATATCATTGTTTCGGGTTTGTTTTCATGACAATGTGAGCCTGTAGGTGATACTGGAGAGATTGATGACTGAGTGAGGCCGAGAGCCTGACTATGAGTGACAGTTATGGGATCGGACTGCACGCCGTAGCGGTTATATTGATCATTATGATAGCGCTTGGGCTGTAGGAGCCCCTCCGGAATCTATAACACACCCCAGTGAGCGCGGATGATATTACTGAGGGATGGATTTCCCTGGACATGGATTTGTCTGAAGTACTTGATTCCTGGAGATGGATTTCTCCACAGGGTTGGATTGCCCTTTATCCTTGGTACTGGGTGACTTATAGTCAGTGTCGTATATGTTCCAGGATGGATTTTCCTGGGGCGGATGGTCATATATAGTACCGAGTGGTTGAGCACTTGAGAGTGGGAGCACATGGGCATTTCATACAGTCTGTGCATTGGCATGTAGAGATAGCTGAGTGTTATACCTTACACTGATCAGATATGTATTTACTTTATTGCCTTGAGCTGTATATTTAACTTGAATGCATGCCTACGTTTCTGCACATTCATTTCTGTTATATCTGTTGTGGTTGAGTTCGTCACTATCTTTTAGTCCAAAGTTTGGACTTGTTACTTACTGAGTTGGTGTACTCACGTTACTCCATCCACCTCGTGTGCAGATCCAGGTGACTCTGTTCATGGCGGCGGTTGCTGATTGAGGATCCCAGAGTTTGGAGACTACCAAGGTAGCTACACCGCGTTCGCAGGCCTTGACTCTCTTTCTTTATCATTTGATGTATTTTCTAGTTGTTTTCTTTAGACATTGTAGTGGGTTGTATTTCAAGTAGACGCTCATGTACTCAGTGACACCCCGATTTTGGGCTGGATTGTATTACAGTTTGGATTTACTATGTTTTCAAAAGAGTTTCTTTAATGTTAACCGCTTCCGTCATTATTATTTTTTAGTTATTTTTACTGTGTTGGGTTGTTGAGTTGAGGCTAGCCTAGATCCTTGATAGGCGTCATCACGACGGTTGGTTTGGATCGTGAGATATTAAATACTAGTCACATATTTGTAACTAATATTATAAAAATAATTTACATATATTTTTCAAATTAATAATATTTTACAATTAATTAATTATAAAAAATAAAAGTACATATTTCGTAAGAACATCATGGATTGTATGCCTGATAAAAATAATAATATTTATAAATATAATGCCATAACATTACCCAAATATTCTACAAAGAAATAATCTATTAATTCTAACTAAAAATGAATGGCATACAATCTAAATTAATTAGTCAACACGACTAAAGAAAATAAAATGGAATAAAAAATATAGCATAAATTCAAAATCTAAAAAAAAAGTTAACATAACACTCTTATGTAAAACTACAACATAACATAAAATAAGCTTAAACATAATTTAAAAAAGGAATTAAATAAAGAAAATTAAATAATATGAGCAACTACATGAAATCAAAAATAAATGTGGAAAATTAAATATATTATTTAAATATTAAAAAATAATATATTATTTTAATATAGTTAATTTTGCATGGAACCTCATCAAATAACAACGTTTAACTTTAATGACATCATTCATTATAAGTCAAGTTTGTGGATGACTTATTCTTTCTAAGATTACGAGATATAATTTTTAGAAAAAATAGAATAATAACATAGCTAAGTGTAATAAAAAAAGAAAAATAATTAAGAAAGAAATAAAATATGAGAAATATGTAGAAACACGTGAAGTAAAGGTTGAGAAATGAGAAATAAGTAAATAAAAGATAAATAATGTAAAAAAGAATAACAGTTGAAGAAAAAAATAATAAGTTAAAATTAAAATAAATTCAAAAGAAAAAAGGAATAGATAATACAACTGAACTTTTATACAAAGAATTCCCAAGGACCGGTAGTACAATTCATGAGCTTCTAAGATTTAGAGTTTACAAAGTTAATATGAAATAAATATATCATCTATTTAAAATATACATGAACAGATTAATAATTCTAAAGCTACCAAGAACAAGAGGCAGCTATGACCGAAACGCAGGTACATTTTCAATTCCAGCTCCCGCCGTACATAGCAACATCAACATCAAAATCTGCACCTAAGGTGCAGAAGTGTAGTATGAGTACTACCGACCCCATGTACTCAATAAGTAACAAACCTAACCTTAGGTTGAAAGCAGTGACGAGCTTAGACAACGGTCAGAGTCCAATACCAATAGCCAATACCAACTCATAACAATATAATAAAATTAATACAAGAAAAAACTCAAAGAAACGATGCTCAGCTCATTTACAGTTACGAAAAAATAGGCATGCTTTTTAATTATAATAGTAAAAATCCAAATCCTTCACCGAAATCACCAAAATATGAGTAAATCAGAAATCTGTGATTTTTTCCAAAAAACTTTCAATCAACAGATAAGATGTTTCAATTTTGGATAGCATAAGGTAAGTACATCTCTACGCCTACATGTCAGTGTACATGTGAAGACCTGAATGTCACAAAATCGTGTAGCATGAGAAAATGCATCTCTATGCATGTATGTCAAGTATACATGTCAATGGAATGCATCATAGTGATGAAATCATGTACTCACACTCTCAGAGTACTCTATCTCACTGTCTCGCACTCCGACTCATCACGCTTAATCGCTCAGCACACTCAATCACTCAACACACTCAGTCACTCAGCATTGTATGGTTCCTGCTGCGGCGCGCAGCCCGATCCCATCGTAAATCAATAAAACCTGCGCTCTCTGCAGGTATGTCAGACTCCGGAGGGGCGGATCCTACCCAAGCGCTAATATAAGCCATCATGGCCTGCTGCAGCATGCAGCCCTACCCCATCAATAATATATATATATATATATATAAAGCCCATAAGGCCTGCTGCGGCCTGCAGTCCGATCCATATATTAATAACATATATAAATCCAATATGGCATGTTGCGGCGTGCAGCCCGACCCCATCATAAATTAAATAAACCTACTACGGCGTGCAGCCCGATCCCATCAGTATCACTCACAATCTGGCTCTCAGACCCCAACTCACTCATCAATCTCTCTAGTTTCTCGGGCTCACAAATCTCATTCCAATAAGCACAAACAATGATAAGAGAGATTGAGATATGATATACAAATGAATGACTATGACCGAGTATGTAATTGCAAATTTTAAGCAAATAACTCAACAGCAGAAATAACCTCACCGGGTCTTAACAGAATAAGCATTTAGACTAAACATGGTTTCTAACATAGATCACAACTAAATTACTCTATCACGTAGAACTTTCATGGATAAAGACAAGATTAGGTAACTAGACAGTACCATAGAATTAACCGAGTCACAACTCACACGGTGCATGCCCACACGCCCGTCACCTAGCATGTGCATCACCACAACACTAAGCACATAACACGTATATTCAGGGGTTCATACCCTCGGCACCAAGTTTAGAAGTGTTACTTACCACGAACAATCCAATTCTAATACCGAGCAAGCCAAACAATACTGTAGAATGCCATCCCGTGCGTATCGACCTCCGAACGACTCAAACTAACCAAAAGCAACTCAAATACATCAAATAATGCCAAAGGAAACAAACCCAATTGATAAAGGTCGAAGATTTAATCAAAAGCCCAAAGTCAACCCAAAAGTCAAATCGGAGATCGCACCTCGGAACCCGATAAAACTTAAAAAATCCGACAACCCATTAGATTATGAGTCCAACCATACTAGTTTTGCTCAAATCTGACTCCGAATCGACGTTCAAAACTCAAAAATTCACTTTATGTCATGTTAGACAAAACCCCAAATTTCTCTCTAAAATTCATAATCCAATTACCCAAAAACGAAGATAGATTCACGAAATATAATAAAAATCGAGTGTAGAATACTCATCCCAATCCATGTGATGAAAATCGCCTCCAAAATCGCCCAAATCCGGGGTCTATAGCTCAATATATGATAAATATAGACAACCCTCACTTTTTAGAGCTTCTCCCAGCTATTTTTCGCTTTCGCGAACAAATGAGCCGCTTCTGCGGCAATACATTCGCTTCTGCGGAACAAGATGAAAACTCGACCCTCGCACCAGCGGACAAAATATCCGCTTCTGCGACGTCGCAGGTGCGAGCCATCATCCGCTCCTATGAAAGACCTCGCTTCTGCGCTCCAGCCAACCGCACCTGCGCATCCGCACACGCACTCAAAACTCCGCTTCTGCGAACTTTCCTCAACCAGTGTTTTCTCGCTTCTGCGATGAACAACTCGCACCTGCGAGGTCTCAGAAATAGGTCGCTTCTGTGACCAAGACTCCGTAGATGCGGCTACACCAGCACCAAAAATTCCTTCAGCAATGCAACAAGAGATAATGATCCAAACCACGTCCGTAACTCACCCAAGCCCCTCGGGACCCCGTCCAGATATACCAACAAGTTCCATAACATAATACGGACCTACTCGAGGCCTCAAATAATGCATAAAAACATCGAAACAATGAATCGCACCTCAAATCAAACTTAATGAACTTTAGAACTTTCAACTTCTGAAACTCGTGCCGAACATATCACATCAACCCGGAATGAACCCAAATTTTGCATACAAGACCGAAATGACATAACGAAGCTATTCCAATTCCCAGAACCAGAATCCGAACTCAAGATCATCAAATTCAACTCTCGGTCAAACTTATAAATATTCCAAACCTTTAAATTGCCAACTTTTGCCAAGTAGCGGTGAGACCTTCTAGAAATATCCAAATGCAATTCCTGGCATACTTCTAAGTCCAAAATCACTATCCAGACTTAACACAACCATCAAAACTCCAATCTGAGGTCAAATACTCAAAATTCAAACTTGGTCAACTCTTCCAATTTAAAGCTTCCTAGTTGAGAATCATTCTTCCAAACAAATTTTGAATCACCTGAAAACTAAAACTGACGATACGCACAAGTCATAATAAATTATAAAGAGCTACTCATGCCCTCAAACCACCGAGCGATGTGCAAATACTCAAAACGACCGGTCGGGTCATTATATCGAGGGGCTTGGGTGAGTTTCAGATAGGCTTCAGGCCATTTTGAACATGTAAAATTATTTTTTTGGTGCCTGGTGCATTGTGCTTCACAATCGTGAAGGGGAAGTTAGGGGCTGGGGCTGGTTATTCTTCGTGAACGCGAAGTGAAGTGGGGTTTACCCTTCGCGAACGCGAAAGGCATCTCGCGAACGCGTTGCTTTAGGGTGACCTGGAGAAGGGTAGATATGGTCTTCATCGCGAACGCGGACCTAGGACCTTCGCGTACGCGATACATACCTCACAAACAGACGGCCAATTGGTCGGTGCATCACAAACGCGTCAGGTGCTTCACGAACGCGAAGAACACCCGACACCCAGATATTTAAAGTGTTGAAAGTCGTGATTTGGCCATTTTTTTACCATTTTTGAAAGCTAGAGCTCGGCCTAGAGGCAATGTTTGAGAGATTTTCATCCCCACTTCATTGGTTTGTGAATTTTTAATTAATATTGATGTATTCCCATAATCACCCATTGATTTGTAACCTTTAATCTATGAATTTCATGGTAGAAATTAGGGTTTTTGCAAAATTGAGATTTAGACCTCGAATTGATGTCAGATTTCAAAATAAATCACATAACCAGGCGCCAGGGTGAATGGGTAATCGAGTTTTGGTCTAAATCTCGGGTTTTGACCAAGCGGGCCCGAGGTTGACTTTTGTTGACTTTTTTCAAATTCATTAAAGGTCGAATCTTTTTCACTCGTGGGTAGTTTTTAAAGCTTATTTTGAATTATTTGAACTATATTTGGCTAGATTTGATTGGTTGGAGGCTAATTCGAAAAAAAAGTCGTGGTTGAGCATTGATTGGGTATCGAAAATAGGTAAGTGTTGTGTCTAACCTTGACTTGAGGGAATTAAGACTTGTTGAACTATTTGTTGTGTGAATTATGTAGGGAACAATGTATATGCGAGGTGAAGAGTGTATGTGCGCCGTCATGGGATTTAGCATGTTGGATTGGGCTATTTATTTCCATGTCTTCATTTATTCCATGTTATCTCTTGTTATATGCTTTAATTGTTACATGTTCTTACTTGACATCTATGCTTTACTTGTTAATTGTTATTTAATTGTTACTCGCTTTGATTTGTTCATTTCTCACTCAATATCTGCTTACCTACTATATGTTCCTATTCGCCTTAATTGTATATTTTCATTGTCACATGTTTTTACCTGCTTTTATTGTCCTTTTGTTACTCGTCGCGCCATATTATGTTATTTCGATTACGTGAGAAGTTTAGCTATTCATGTATTGATGAATTGATAAGGTTTGGATTTTGAAGTATGGGATATTCTTCGTTGTAGCGGAGGATCTTTAATGTTCCGTACGTTTCTTCTTTTGTGTCTATATTTAGTAAATATTGGTGTTGAGTTGTTTATGTTAATAATTTGAAATTTGTTGGGATCGGGTTGCACTCCGCAACGGTATTGAAATGATATGAAGAAATAAGGACGGAATATGATATGAATAGATGATGATGTGGTGGTATCGGGTTGCACGCCGCAATGAATTTGATGTGTTATAAGTTGTTTATGGCAGTAGAGATTGTTCTCGGTATTGTGATATGAGATTTGAGATTTTGCTATTTTGGGGCCCTTAGGTAGTTGACCTATGGGTCCAGTTATTTGACTTTACTGTTTTATTTCTATTCCTATTTTTGTTGTTATCGTTTCCTGCAAGTTTATTGTGAGTGTCTTTTCATAGCCTTGCCACTACTTCGTCCAGGTTAGGCTCGGCACTTACAGAGTACATGGGGTAGGTTGCACTCATGCTACACTTTTGCACTTCTTGTGCAGATACCGGTGTTGATCACAGTGGCATGTAGAGGAGATTTTGCCCGGACCGGCAATCCGTAGGAGACTTGAGGTAAAGCTGTTGGCATTCGCAGTCCCTGAAGTCCCCTAGTATTTTGTCTTTACTGTTTACCTTATTTCAAATAGTTGTATCTTTTGTTCGGACATTATCTGTAGTACTCTGGATGTTCATGTAGTCGTGACTCCAGATTTCTGGGATATGTTTAGTCTATGCTACATGGTATTTATTATATTTGTTTTAGAATATCACAGTTTATTATTATTATTATTATTTTGATTTAAATTGTTAAAACTGGTTAAGTAATTAGCTAACATTGGCTTGCCTAGCAAGTGAAATGTTGGCACCATCATGGCCCTGAGGTTGCAATTTCGGGTCGTGATAATTTGGTATCAGAGCACTAGGTTTCCTACGTCTCACGACTCATGAGCAACCTTAGTAGTGTCTGGAGGATCGGTATGGAGCCGTTTGTACTTATCTTCTAGAGGCTATAGTTCTTTAGGAAAGTTTCACTTCTTTCTTTCTCTATCGTGCGACTTTATTCTATTACTGAAGTTTGAACCATTCAATCCTTGTTCTCTTGTAGAAGGTAAGAACACACACAACATCTACAGATGGTCAGGAGCCAGAGCCCCCTATTGCTGCCACTACCAGGGGTAGGGGTCGGGGCCTAGGTAGGAGCTCAGCAAAGAGCGCGTGCAACAACACCCATTACAGATCCTCAGATCGAGCATGAGGAGGAGATCCCTGTTCAGATTGCACTAGTCGGACCAGTTCAAGTCCCAAAGGGATTTATTGCTACTCCCGTACTTCAAGACTCCCTAGTCCACTTAGTAGGCCTTGTGGAGAGTGTGGCCCAAGTCGGAGTATTTCCAATGGCACCAGCTGTCTCTCAAGCTGGAGGAGGAGCTCAGACTCCCACCACCCACACTCCGGAGTAGATGGCTCCCCTATACCGCCTCCGGTGGTTCCAGTAGTTGGAGTAGTTCAGTCCGTTATTGCTATGCAGACTGGAGAGAGGCCCGCGATGTCTTCTGAGGGATTGATGAGTTTGGATAAGTTCACCAAGCTCTTTCCTATTTATTTTGGTGGTACACTTGAAGACCCACGGTATTATTTGGACTATTGCCACGAGGTGTTGCACAACATGGGTATTGTGGAGATTAATGGAGTCAACTTTGTAGTGTTTCAGATGAACAGTTCTGCCAAGAGGTGGTGCCAGAAATATGAGCGAGGCAGACCAGCAGGTTCACCACCACTCACTTGGGATAGGTTTTTGCAGCTTTTTTAGAGAATTTCATTCTTTGTACTCTGAGAGAGGAGTAGCACAGGTAGTTTGAGCGCCTTCAGCGGGGTAACATGACTGTCACCCAGTATGAGACGAAATTCGTGGATATGCCCGCCATGCAGCTATCTTGATTCCAACTCGGATAGGGAGAAGGTGAGGAGATTCATTGAGGGTCTTACTTTTGGTATCAGGCTACCGATGGCCAAGGAGACGGGGGATGATATTTCTTTCCAGAGGGTCATAGAGATTGCTAGACGGATCGAGATGATTCGTGGTCAGGGTAGAGAGGCGGTATCTGAGAAGAGGCCTTGTCACTTTGGTGGTTTCAGTGGTGCCTCATTTGGAGGCAGAGGTTCATTTTGTAGGGCCATCCTCACAGGCAGATTCAGCCAGTGCTTCAGGTAGCACACGGTGCTTCGGGCAGCCGTGGTTCTTATGGGTCTCGTCCTGAGCAACTAGCCTACAGTGCACCTTCAGCTCCCATCAGTGCACCATCGATTCAGAGCTATCACAGTGGTTATCCAGGCTGTGAAAGTCAGTCCCAGCTTCAGCAACCATAATAGCTGAGAGAGTTCTTTGAGTATGGAGGTACAAGTCATATTAGGAGGTACTGTCCCGGACTTAAGAGTAGTGTACCTCAGTAGGGTTCTCGTGCCATGATTCTGGCACCGGTTGCTCCATTGCCCGCTTGACCAGCTAGAGTAGGGGGTCAGGCAGCTAGAGGTGGTGGTCAGGCCGTTAGAGGTGGAGGCCAGCTAGTTAGAGGCCATCCGAGAGGCGAAGGTTAGAGTGGTGGGGCCTAGCCCCATTTCTGTGCAGTTCCAGCTAGACCTAAGGTAGAGTCATATTATGCCATTATCATAGGTATTGTTCTGGTTTTCCATAGAGATGCCTCAGTTTTATTAGATTCGGGATCTACTTATTCATATGTGTCATCCTATTTTCTTCATATCTAGTTATGCCTCGTGATTTTTTGAATGCTCCTGCCTATGTGTCCACGCCTATGGGAGATTCTATTACGGTAGATCGTGTTTATCGCTCGGGTGTGGTTTCTATCTGAAGCTTTGAGACTAGGGTTGACCTTCTACTTCTTGATATAGTGAACTTTGATGTTATCTTGGTCATGGATTGGTCATCACCGTATCACACTATTTTGGATTGTCACCCCAAGAATGTGATATTAGCCATGGCGGGTTTCCTCGTTTAGAGTGGAGTGGGATTCCTGTCCATTCTACTAGCAGGGGTTATTTCTCATATGAAGGCTCGACGTATGGTAGAGAAGGGTGTTTGGTATATTTGGCCTATATCCGCGATTCTAGTGTAGAGGGTCCTTTCATGGATTTAGTACCAGTTGTGTGCGAGTTTCCAGAGGTGTTTCCTACAAACATGCTAGGATGCCAACGGACAAGATATTCTGCATTGGTCTGGTTCCGGGCACTCAACCCATTTCTACCGCACCATGCCATATGCCCCCTGTTGAGTTGAAAGAATTAAATGAGCATTTGCAAGATTTTCTTGATAAGGAATTCATTAGACCGAGTGTCTCGCCTTGGGGTGCACTGGTATTGTTTGTGAAGAAGAAGGATAGAAAGATGGGGATGTGTATAGACTATCGGCAGTTGAACAAAGTCACTACCAATAACAAGTATCCTTTGCCGAGGATTGATGACTAATTTGATCAGCATCAGGGTGCCAAGGTATTTTTCAAGATTGACTTGAGATCTAGCTACCATGAGTTACTATGAGTTCTTAATGGTGCCATTTGGTTTGACTAATGCCCCAGATAGATTTGATGAACCGGGTGTTCAAGCCCTATCTGGATTCTTTTGTGATCGTCTTCATTGATGATATTTTAGTCTACTCCCATAGTCGCGAGGAGCATGATTAGTATCTTCGGATCGTACTTCAAACTCTGAGGGATCGTTAGCTATATGCCATGTTTTCAAAGTGTGAGTTCTGATTGGACTCGATTGCCTTTTTGGGCCATGTTGTATCTTTCAAGGGCATTAAAGTGGATCCTAAAAAGATCGGGCAGTTCAGAACTGGCCTAGACCTACTTCAGCTATAGATATTCAGAGCTTCTTAGGTTTGGCAGGTTACTATTGCCGGTTTGTGGAGGGGTTTCATCTATCTCAGCCCTATTGACTAAGTTGACCTAGAAGAGTGCTCTTTTCAGATGGTCTGACAAGTGTGAGATGAGCTTTCATAAGCTCAAGACTACTTTGACTATGACCCAGTGTTGGTGTTGCCTACGATTTGGGATCTTACACCGTGTATTGTGATACATCGCATATTGGGCTTGGCGCGATATTGATGCACGATGATAGGTTAATTGCCGACGTGTCTCGGCAGTTAAGGTATGAGAAGAATTACCCTGTTCATGATTTATAGTTGGCAGCCATTGTTCACACGTTAAAGATTTGGAGGCACTATTTGTATGACATTCATTGTGAGGTCTATACCAACCATCAGAGTCTCCAACACCTATTCAAGTAGAAAGACCTTAATTTACAAAAGTGAAGATGGTTAGAGTTGTTGAAAGACTATGATAGCACCATATTATATCACCCTTTCAACAATGATATCACCATATTATATCACCCGGAGAAGGACAATATAGTGGCCAGTTCATTGAGTAGGAAGACAGAGAGCATGGGCAGTTTGGTATATTTACCGGTAGCAGAGAGGCCACTAACCATGGATGTTTAGGCCTTAGCCAACTGGTTTGTGAGAATGGATGTTTCGGAGCCCAGCAGGGTTCTTGCTTGTGTTGTGGCACAGTCTTCATTTTCCGAGCGAATCAGGGACCGCTAGTTTGATGATCCTCACTTGTTGGTGTTGAAGGATACGGTGCAGCGGGGAGGTGCTAAGGAGGTCGTGATTGGTGTTGATGGTGTTATGCGGCTTCAAGACCGGATTTGTGTTCCAAATGTTGATGGGTTGAGAGAGTTGATCCTTGAGGAGGCCCACAGTTCATGCTATCCATTCACCCAGGTGTCACGAAGATATACTGTGACTTGAAGCAACACTATTGGTGGCGCAGAATGAAGAAAGACATTGTTACTTATGTATCTCGGTGTTTGAATTGTCAACAAGTGAAGTATGAGCATCAGAACCGGGTGGATTGACTCAGAGATTGGAGATACCAGAGTGAAAGTGGGAGCACATCACTATGGATTTTGTGGTAGGCTTGCCACAGACCTTGAGAAAGTACGACGCAGTCTGGTTATTGTGGACCGGTTGACTAAGTCCGCACACTTCATACTGTTGGCGACTTCCTATTTTCAGAGAGGTTGGCTCAGATTTACATTCAGGAGATTATCCGCCTACACGGCGTACCCATTTTCATCATTTTTGAACGAGGCACGCAGTTCACATCGTATTTTTGGGGATCCGTGCAGCATGAGTTGGGCACATGGGTTGATTTGAGCATGATGTATCATCCTTAAATGGACGGATAGTCCAAGCGCACCATTCAGATCTTGGAGGACATGTTACGTGCTTGTGTTATGGATTTCGGAGTTTCATGTGACCAGTTCTTACCTCTTGCAGAGTTCACCTATAACAACAGTTACCAATCGAGTATTCAGATGGCGCCGTATGAGGCATTTTATGTGAGGCGATATCATTCGCGTATTGGTTGGTTTGAGCCCAGTAAGGCTAGGTTGTTGGGCACTGATTTGGTCCGTGATGCTATGGAAAAGATTAAGGTGATTCAGGAATGACTTCGTACAGCTCAGTCTAGGCAGAAAAGTTATGCAGACCCGAAAGGTTTGGGATGTAGCTTATATGGTGGGTCAGAAGGTTCTTCTTCGAGTGTCTCATATGAAGGGTGTGATGTAGTTTAGGAAGAAAGGCAAGTTGAGCTCGAGGTTTATTGGGCCATTTGAGGTCTTAGAGAGAGTTGGGGAGGTTTCCAATAGGCTTGTATTGCCTCCTAGACTATCAGGAGTACATCCAGTATTCTATGTTTTTATGATTCAGAAATACCATGAGGGCAGCACGCATGTTTTGGACTTCAACACGATTCAACTTGATGAGAATTTGGCCTTTGAGGAAGAGTCGATGTCCATTCTAGCCTTACAGGTTTGAAAGTTGAGGTCTAAGAGTTTTCCTTCTGTGAAAGTTATCGAGGAAGCTACATGGGAGTTTGATCCAATATACGGAGTAGATACCCACACCTTTTTACCAGTCCAGGTATTTTTCTATGTCGGTTCGAGGACGAACATTTTTTTAAAGGTGGAGATACGTGACGACCCGACCGGTCATTTTGAGTGTATTAGCCTTGATCCTATATTTATTGCCTTGTTTGTGTTATATTGTGGTTACATGACTTTCTGGGGTGTTTGGTTTTGGTTTCGGGTGAGTTTTAGAGTGAAATGGGACATATAGTCCCTAAAATGGAAGTTTAAGTCGTAGGAGTTGATTGTAGTTTGACTTGGGTGAAGACGACTCCGGAATAGAGTTTTGATGATTCCAATAGCTCCATATGGTGATTTTGGTCTTAGGAGCGTGTCCGGATGTTGATTTGGAGGTCCGTAGGTCGTTTCAATGTGTTTTGGCGAAAGTTGGAAATTGGTGGAATTTTGGGAAGTTTGATCGGTA
Source organism: Nicotiana attenuata (assembly GCF_001879085.1). Lineage (NCBI taxonomy): Eukaryota > Viridiplantae > Streptophyta > Magnoliopsida > Solanales > Solanaceae > Nicotiana > Nicotiana attenuata. Next base: position 51,427,756 of record NC_031994.1, read on the forward strand.
GTGAAATTTATTGATATCGAGGTCCGATCCCTATTCCAGAAGTTTGAAAAGGTCCGTAAAGTCATTTATGACTTGTGTGAAAAAATTTGGTGTCGATCGGAGTTGTTTTGGTATGAATCAGCATTAGTTTTGGGAATTCGGAAGTTCATAAGTTCTTAGGCTTGAATCTATGCGAGATTCGTAATTTTAGTGTTGTTTGATGTGATTTGACGCTTTGAGCGTGTTCGTATGATATTTTAGGACATTTTGGTAAAATTGGTTGAGGTCCCAGGGGCCCCGGGTGTAATTTGGACCATGTTCGGCGCATTTCGGATCATTGAAGAGTTGCTGAATTTGGTGCTTCTGGTGTCGTTCTATGCAATCGCGAATATACTAGCGCGATCGTGAAGGGTAATTTGGAACTGGGAAAAGTTTGTGCTATGCGATCCCTGGAAGGGGTCTGTGATCGCGGATGGCTGGTTTCCAGTGAATCGCGAACACGTGAAGGTAGTAGCTTTTGCGTAGAAGAATTGTGAGGGTGCAGGTTCACGCGTTTTTTTCTTCGCAGTCGCGTGGTGTGTTACGCGATGGCGTAGCTTGACGAGGCAGTGGTACGCATTCGCATGAACTTTTCCACGATCGCGGAGTGTAATTTTAGGCAGCAACATTTTTGTTCTTCGCGATAGCGAAAGAGATTCTACGATCCCGAAGTGTAAATAACTTGGCATCAGAACTTAAGTTTCAAAATCGAGGGTTTATTTCATATTTCATAATTTAGACTTAGAGAGCTCGGTTTGAGGCGAAATTTTGAGGGATTGTTGGGGTAAGAGTTGTTAACTCAATTTTGATTAAATACCACTAATCTATCATTGATTTTATTATTTAATTAGGGATTTGGGTTGAAAAATTAGAGGAAAATGAGGAAAACTTCTTAGGACGAATTTTGAGGATTTGAGCAAGATTTTGGTATCGGATTTGTGTAATTCTTGTATGGTTGGACTCGATATCGAATGAATAATTGGTTTTTGTAATTTTTGTGGGGTTCCGAGGCACGAGCCCGTGTTGACTTTTTGGGGCAATTTTTTGATTCTTTGCTAAGATCATTATTTCATTATTTAAATTAGTTTTCTATAGTTATATTTATAGTATGAAATTATTTTGGATAGATTCGAGCCATTCAGAGTCGGAAAATTGAGGGAAGAGCCTTCTAATTGATTGATTTAGCCTGATTTGAGGTAAGTGACTTGTCTAACCTTATGTGGAGGAAATTTCCCTTAGGATTTGGTATTGTCGTGATAATTTGTGATATGTGAAGGCCGTGTACGCAAGGTGACGAGTGCGTACATGGGCTAAATATTGAAATTTTAGTTTTAGCTACATAGTTTCCTTTTCATGTCTTAAGTTACTTACCTTATCATGTTATTGTCACCATGTTTACCCTAATTTCAGATGTCTACTTGTCTTATCTCTTATTTGTAACTTGTACTACTTGTTTAGTTGAATTACTTGCTTTCTTAATTCTGCATTCATTATTTAATTGTGGAATTCTTTACTTGAAATTGCTATCCTTGAAATATGTTGCTGTAAAATTTGGGTGTTGAGTTGCAAAGGCCATGGTTTCTATTGAGGCAAGGTGTAAGTTGTGAAATGTCATTTTATTTAGTTGTTATGTTTTTGCATCTGTGTTATTGTTAAGGTGATTGTTTGGTTGTTTGCACGAGGTTTCTGCCGTGCTGTTCTTATTGTTGCACGAGGTTGTAATTATTGATATGCTGTGGTGGTATAAAGTCTGAGTGTTGAAACACATACGGCGAGATAAGGTGGGCTTGATACGCGTGGCTAGTAGGAGAACTACTAGAAGTCATGTGGTGTGATAAGGTGGGCTAAAACACGAGGTGCCATTTCGGGAAAAATTATTTTCAAAACTAAATGTAAATGCTTCCTTAGTGATATAAGAAAAGACTGTGAGTTGCTTTTATGATTTGGGACTACAAGGCGGTACCTCGGGAGTGCCCTTGTTGATCTTTCTCTATTTGATGTATTTGTTTGGTTGTTGTTTCCTTAACATGTAAAATCCTTGCTTTCCCTTTGTGTTGTATTAACTGCCTTGATTCCGTGTTGTTAACTTTTGGTAAATTCTTTACTGTTTCACTGCCTTTGTCAATTTCATTATATCATTATATTTTCTGTCTTGTCTCTTATTATCTCCAGTAGGGTCTTGACCTGACCTCGTCAGTACTCTACCGAGGTTAGAGTTGGCACTTACTGGGTATCGTTGTGGTGTACTCATACTACGCTTCTTCACATGTTTTTGTGCAGATCCAGGTACATCTTATCAGTCTTGGTACTAGCGCACTGAGTTGCTTCTTTTGGAGACTTCAAGGTACACCTACCCGCGTCCGCAAGCCTCAGAGTCCCCTTCTACCCCGTTCTTCCTTATTTCTTTATATTTTTAGAGACATTGATGTATAGTATTGTTCAGTATTGTATCTCGATCTTGTGACTTATATCTCGCCGGTTTTTGGGGAATTGTATGTATCGAGCTTATAGTGTCTATTTATGAAATTGTTGAAAATTCAAAATTCTATATTTTTCTTAATATTTCCGCATGTTGTTAGGCTTACCTAGTCTTAGAGACTAGGTGTCGTCACGATATTCCATGGAGGGGATTTGGGGTCGGGACCGAATGTGATGATCCAGTAGGCCGTTTTGAGTACTAGCCCTTATTTGCATGTTCTGAGACCTCTATTAGCTTTATTTGATGTTTCTTGATTTGCGTGCGCAGCTGTAATGGCCCTGCCGGCCGTTTTGACCATTTGCACTTCGCTCGATAGTTAGGGAGCGCGAGTAGCTCCGTATGATGTATTATGACTTGTGGAAATTGTCAGTTTTGGTTTTCAGGGTTATTCGAAATTGGCTTGGAAGAATGAATCTCCTTGTCGAAGCTTTAAGATGGAAGAGTTGACCAAGTTTGACTTTTGTGAATTTGACCCCGGAACGGAGTTAGGTACGGATGGTGATTTTGGATTCGGATGTATGCCCGGATTTTCATTTGGATGTTTCTAGAAGGTTTCGATACTAATTGGCGAAAGTTGGAAATTTAAAGATTTGGAAAGTTCATGTATTTCCGGGAATTGGAACCACTTCGTTATGTCATTTGGGACTTGTGTTCAAAATTTGGGTTCATTCCGAGTTGATTTGATATGTTATGCGCAAGTTCTGGAAGTTGAAAGTTCATTTAAGTTAGTTTTGAGGTGTGATTCATCATTTTGATGTTGTTATGTGTGATTTGAGGCTTCGAGTAAGTTAATATTGTGTTTTCGAACTTGTTGGTATGTTTGGATGGGGTCCCGTTGACCCCAGGTGTGTTTCGGTTGAGTTTTGAACAAGTTTGGGCATTTTGACACTTTGATGATGTTCTGGAGTGAGTGAAGTGTGGAGGGGATATTTTGGAGTGCTGAGGCAAAGCCTCATGTGCGGACCGCAGAGGAAATGTGCGGACCGCAGAAATCCTCTTGCGGCCGCAGAAAGGAGAATCTACAGGTTGATGGTCTGACTTAGGAAGCTTATATCTTTTTATATATAGGGAATTTAGAGATAATCCAAAAATGTAAGTTATAGTCCTTTGAGTCTAGTTTCCAGAAAGGTAAGCCATTCATCATTTGGACAGTTGTACCGAAAGTTATGGCGAATTTACTGAAGTCGGTAGTGTAGTCACTACCAAAGTGCGACCGCACAATTTGGATTGCGGATGCGAAACTTGGAATGTGCGGACCATACAAAAAATGTGCGGTCAGAAATTTGGGAGATCAGATGTGCTACTACATAAACGAGGGTTTCATCTCATATTTCATTGATCGACCTAGAGAGCTCGGTTTGTGGTGATTCTTCGTGGGTTTTTCAACGAATTGATTGGGGCAAGTGACTCTAACTCGGATTTGGCTATATTACATGAATATATTTTTGATTTTATTATTTAATTAGTGATTTAGGTTGAAATTTTGGAAAAAATAGAGACTACCTCTTAGGCCGAATATTGGGGATTTGAGCGAGATTTTGGTATCGAATTTTAATAGTTTTAGTATGGTTGGACTAGTTGTTGAATGGGTGTTTAGATTTTGTAACTTTTATTAGATTCTGAGACGTGGGCCCGGGGGTTTGACTTATTTGTTGACTTTGGGCTTTTGATTAAAGATTCGACCTTTATCATTTGAAATTATTTCCTTGGGCTTCATTTGATGCATTTGAGTTGTTTTTGGCTAGTTTCGAGTTGTTCGGGGGTCGGTACGTGCGAGATGGCATTTTTAGAGCATTGTTTGGCTTGCTCGGTATTGGATTTGTCTTGTTCGAGGTAAGTAACACTTCTAAACTTGGTGCTGAGGGTATGAAACCCCGAATTACGTATTATGTGATTGATGTTGAGGTGACGCGCATGCTAGGTGACGGGCGTATGAGCGTGTACCGTGTGAATTGTGATTTAGTCTGGATTTGAAATCACTGCTTATATACCCGGTATTGGCCATAATTTACAAGAACATTCTGTAGTCTTAGTAAGAGGGGGAAGGATTAAGGATTTACCCGGTGTGAGATATCACATTGTTCGAGGAACCCTAGATTCCATGGAACTGTGTAGCCATCTTATCTGAACATTTTTACTGTACACTATGTGTTAGAGCACTTGAGCTGTAATTTATGCTAGAAATCATGTTTAGGCTATATGCTGGCACTATTGGAACCCACAGTGGTCGTTCTTTGCTGTTGAGTTATTTGTTTAATTGCAATTATGTACTCAGTCGCATTCATCATTTCATATCATATCTCAGTCTCTATTATTGTATATTGTCCCAGCTTAGTATGAGTGTTGTGAGCCCGTGAGACTGGAGAGATTGGTGACTGAGTTGGGGCCTGAGTGCCATGCTGTGATATATATATATATATATATATATATATATATATATATATATATATATATATATATATATATATATATATATATATACACACACACACACACACACATGTGTGTGTGTGTGTGAATCGGGCTGCACGCCGCAACAGGTATTGTACAGTGCTGAGTGACTAAGTGTGCTGAGTATTGAGCATGGTGAGAGGGAATACGAGACAGTGGGATTGCGTAGTGTGAGTACATGAGTTCATCACTGAGATGCATTGCATTTGACGTGCGTACTTGAGATACATTTCTTTCTACTACCCGGTTTTGGTGACATTCATGATTTTTCCTGTATATTGACATGTAGGCATAGAGATGTACTTTTCTCATGCTATTTGAAAATGGAACATCTTATTTATTGTCGAAAGGTTTTCGGACAAATCACGTTTTCAAACTTACCCATTTTATTTTTGGGGTTTTCGGTGAAAGATTTGGGATTTACTGTTATACTTGAAAAACATCTCTATTTTTTCGTAACTGTTAACGAGTTGAGCATTTTACCTCTGAGTTATTTCATGTAATTGTCTACAAATCAAACTTATTTGGTGGCTTAGAATTCTGATTCTTTTTCCGTTCTCCTCTGATCAGAGTTTGAGTGGCTTGGGAGCACCAGTGGTGAACACAAGTAGTGGCTATCCTCTCCTGGATAGTTCAGAGTCAATTATGTTTCAACAATTTCATTTCCCAAATAATCCCATTTCTCAGGTATCCATATTCTTGGAAAATGGCCATCTATAATTCTCTCCGTGTCATCTTCGACACTGACTAAGATTGATTTATTGTCGCCACCCGTCTGACATATATATATATATATANGAGCTCGTGGATCAAACACCACAAATTTCTCTACAAGTTTCAAGCTTCAAGCAATCAAGTTCAAGTTCAAGAAATCAAGTTCAAGCTCAAGAACGAAGAACGAATCAAGATCAAGTTCAAGCAATCAAGCTCAAGAACAAGACCATCGTTCGTGGCAACAAACATAGATTCAAGATCAAGCTCAAAGGCCCTTGAATTTATTTACCATTGAAAAGAAGAATCAGAGGAATCATAGAGATTGTGCACTCATATTATTCAAAATCAAATACTATGATTGTTGCGATATTTTCGGTCTTGATTTTATTTTCTCGTCCGCAAATTTATTATCTACAATATTAAACTTATAAACATAAAATATATAATTTTTGGAGGGACCATGAGTTCACGTGCCCCATAATCTCTTTATAAATCCGCCCCTATATAGTGACATAGTTTAAAAACTTTTTTATATTATAAGTGCATTTTAATTTGTAACAGCAAATTTGTTACCACTATTTTTACTAGATTATCACTGGATGATTAACAGTGAATTTACATATAATCGCCTAAAAAAATAACCTAATTGTACAGTTCATAATATTATTTCACGCTCAAACTTCCCAAGATATGCGAGTATTGTCCAAATTTATGCAAATTGATGTGATGGAATTTGTCAATGAATTTATTTATTTTATCTTTTGTGGTGGACTGCAAAGCAAATAAAAACATAAAGAGGGCCAATATTGGAGTTTATCTTCTTTGAATATTTTTTTTTTCTTGTAGACTATAATTGAAGAACTCAAGTTGATAATGGTTTGCAGGGTTGGTGACCATTTATTTGTGTAGTCATAGCTAGACTTGCATGTTCCACCGTTTGTTTTTTTGTTGTTGTCCAACCTCCCTTTTCTTTTTTCTTGTGTCTCTATTATAAAATTCATATGTATAATTGCAACTTAGATATATTGATTATTTTTCTTCTCATCTCAAATGCCATAACTCTCAAACGTTAGATTGAAAAACTTGAATGTGTTCAATGTGACGAGGGTATGGTAGGCTCATGGTATGCATGTTTGTAGAATGTAGAGTATGAAGTCATGGCACTAAAAGAAGCAACTTAATTTTGGAATGTATGGAAATCTTAACTGTTATATTTTCTATATATGTTTTTAAAGAATCAAACCGCTCTTTTAATGGGTAAAATTTTGACTCCTTTTCTTGAATGAAATGGAATAATAAATATAAAGAAGAAAATACCACATAAATTCTTTTAAATTTTGTTACATCTTCTCAATTCTCATGGGATGAGATTGATACCATGGACAGGCGCGGATTTATAATCTTAATTATGGGGCACGCGAACCCATAGTCTCACCATCAAACTAGGTATTTTACGGATTGCCTGAGATCCGATTCCCCCCTCAATGCCTTCTGGGTAGAGCCTGTCGCACAGGGCTTGCTTCGTGCGGTTTACATCCCCTGTGTGGTTTGCAGGCTATTACACAGGGGGAGGTTTACCCAGTGCGCACAAAGTGCTCACCCGAAGGGCAGAGGCTGTGGCAGAGGTTGTAGCGGCTGCAGTTTTTCTCTCTTAAAAAAAAAAAAAAGAATAAGAAATAAGTTGTTTAGAACTATTATTTGTATCTAACATGGACAGATACAAAACATCTGGCGAGCTAAATATCTATCACTGTCCTCTAAAATTCATATGACAGAAATATCATATCTTGTGACTAAACAAAGATTATTAATAAAAGTAGCATTATTTACACTTGCACAGAATTGTGCATGAGTAATAAAACCTGAGTTTTTGTAAATTTTGAAAGCTAATTATGTTTGGCGGCCGCTATGAAGTGGGAGGGATCTATGGTTGGGTGGCATGAGTCTAAACAACAAAATCAGTGGTAATCAAAAGGGTATGAAGAAAAACAAGTCAACTGACCGAATAAAGCTAGCAGATCTTTTTCTGGAGATTCCTTTGTCCTGCCCAGTATCTGACTTCCCAAATCTTGAAGCACAAATTCCTAAGAGCCATTTGATGGTGGTGTGGTGGTTCCTAGTGTGGTTAGATGACAAATAATGTAGAGAAAGAAAATGTACTGTTCTTCTTGTTTACCACTAGCAGTAATAATGGGGAGAAATTCAAAAATAGCCAGATTTATCACTGGTCGTTGAAAAATAGCCAAGTTTCAAAAGTCATCGAAATTTAGCCACTTTAAATCTGAGCGAAAACACTGTTCAAAATCCGGAAAAATACGCCCGCAAATTTTACGGGAGTTCCAGCATAAGTATGCTTGAACTCCCGTATATTTTACGGGAGTTCCAGGATAACTATGCTGGAACTCCCGCAAATTTTACGGGAGTTCAAGCATAATTATGCTGGAACTCCCGCAAATTTTACGGGAGTTCCAGCAAGTATAATTGTCCAGTATAATATACAGGAGTTTGGAGCACTGGTGCTCCAGTCTCCCGCAAATTTTACAGGAGTTAGCAAAGTATACCGGTCCAGCATAATATGCTGGAGTTCGTACACAAATGCACCAGAACTCCCGTATATTATACTAGACCGGTCCCTATTGCAGCAAAATAGTGGCTATTTTTCATTGACTTGATAAACGCTGGCTATTTTTTATTGACCAGTGTGAAAACTGGCTATACCATAATATTTTAACGTAATAATGTAGAGAAAGAAAATGTAAAGTTCTCCTAATAAGTATACTTAAGCCCATTTATACTTGCTGAAAGTAATTCCCCATCCTTTTCATCGTTTTATGGATCCTAGGGAGCACAATTTACATTGAAGGAAATATTTGCTACTATTTATATCAATATTATATTAAAAGAGGATGGTCATTGTTTGAGGTTAAGTCAAATGACGTATTGGGAAAAAACCAATTGACACTTTCAAAATGAAATCTATATTTTTTTTTTGGACAAACCTAAATTGGACAACAGATGTTAATTGAAGTAAATCTTATCTATTGTGCTAAATATTTGGCTTTATTAATCCATTAGATTTCTGAAGGTTTACATGTATGTTAAATTCTAACATTAATAAAGTATTCAAGCTTTAACTAAAAAGTATTTGGGAATTGATAACATTAAACCAAATTTTATCATTTTATCGGTGGTTACGAATATTAAGCTACATAAATAATAGTTCTTAAAATAAACACATCGTCTAATATTACTAAAATTATTACTCTTAAGATATTATAAGTCATATAAATGTGCCAAAGCTAGTGAAGCCCCTAATATTAATAAAATAATAAAAGAGTAAGTAATTTAATTAAATGCTATTAGTTTTTTAATTTATTTTTAATTGTCAATTTGAATTGAGAATTTTGAATATGAACAAAAATTTAAAAGTATTTAAATCTTGATTTAAATTTTTATTATAATATAAATATATAGTATATGTTTTTGCATTTAAAGAAGTGGACCTAATCTTATGAATTTAAATTTGAAAATGTGATAATATTAGGCTCATATCAATTTATCTCATCTAAATGTAAAAATAAAATTCGATCAAATTTAATTCAAGGTGAAAATCAGATAAGATTGACTTCTATCTTCAAGTCATATTTTTTTGTTAAAATTTTGAATTTGAAGTGAAAGTTAAATTTTTTTGAAAGATAAAACCGCATTGTGTTATTAACTAATTCAAAAGATAAAGATAACACTTCAACTAAGATATTTTACGTTTAAAAAAAGGTTTAGTGGTAAACAATTATCAACATGCAGAAGCGTTATAACAAATAATTTTGAATTGAGATAAAAAAGAAGTTTGATAAAATAGACGAAAAGCCCTCCACGAATCAACGATAATAACCTGCTAACCCCAAGAAACTCCTGATCTCGGTCGTTGTGGTAGGATGAGGCCAACCATGGACTGCCTCAATCTTCCTGGGATCCACCTTAATACCCTCACCTGATACAACATGCTCCAAGAAGGCCACAGAAACCAACCAGAACTCACACTTAGAGAACTTAGCATAAAGCTTCTACTCCCGCAAGGTCTGAAGCACTAATCTCAAATGTTGCTCGTGCTCGTCCATACTACGCGAGTAGATCAATATGTCATCAATGAAGATAATGACAAATGAATCAACATACGGCCTGTTGACGGTCAATTTTAACCCTCCCTTTTAAAATTAATTACTCATACTTAATAATTTACAATAAATATTTTGAAAGTATTTTCTAGTAATAAATACTTGTTCTTACAAGTTAATTAATTACTAGTTTAAAAAATAATCACCTGGCATCAATATTAAGTAGTTGTAAGTATACTTATTATTGTTTGGATCATTAAAATCAAACACACTGTATAAGTTTTATAATTAATTTAATGCTAACTTTTAATTAAATAGGTCACTACGTTAATAATTTGAAGTAGTGTCATAATTTAGGCGATAAAGTGTTTTATAAAGAACTGCAATAATTAGTAATAATTTGACAAATATGATTTTACTATAGTTTATTGAAAGTTAGCTAAGTTTATTTTAATTAATTTCAAAATGGATTAAAAGACAAAAGGTTACAATTGCAATTCTCAACTAAATACAAAGTGGTCATCTTTTAAATTCATTTTTACCCAAGTGACAAGCCCATTCCGAAATTACCTAACCCAAACAACCCCTTCAATCCCTATTGGCAATCCTCGCCATTACATTTGAACTAATCACTGCGTGCCATGTCACCTGTATCGCACATTCACAAAACAAACACAAATCATCTCGGTCGTCCATTTCTTGAATCAATGGCTCACGTTTTAATTTTATTCCCTCTTTAATTTATAAGCACCCAGAGATTTAATTTCAATCGTCTGATCAAAGAGCACCAATAGTCATTTAAACTCTTAATTATCGAAACAATCGGAGCCGTTGATCAAAAGAACCAATGGCTCCCGTTCCATCACCCGTTTTAAACTCAGAGACGACCTCTAAACCTACCCAAACCCTAATCATTTCCAACCTCCCCTACCTCATCTCATTCCCTTTCCTCTCTCTTTTCTCTCATCCCCATCAGCCCATCAATCTCCAAAACCTTGCACAAATTTGTGCAAGGTCACTCGAAATCACTAAAAATCATTCCTTCTGTCCCTGCTGCACCGCGAATCCCACCTGAACATTTTCAACTCCATCATTATAATTCAAAATCCCAAATCTGAAACCCTAAGCTCGAAAGGGAAAACCTCAAATCATCTGATTCTCTCATGACTTATCAAATTGGAGCATGCGTGGAAATTTTCTCAGAGTTCATCATGAGTATTCAAGGTCTAGAGGTCAAACGCAGTGACCTCTGGACATTAGGGTTTAACAGCTGGTCCAAAGGCTTCAACGGTCGACCTCATCGTGCTTAGCTAAACTCGACATTATTTTTTCCCTCTATTTCTTTATGATTTCACTCAATCATGCTCGCATCATCTACCATCCATCATCTTCCACTCACAATTCTGACTCTATTGAAACCCTAGAGCCTTAAATGGCACTATAAATATGGGCTTTAATGTTCTCACCTAACGGAACAACCTAACAAAAAAACACCAAGAACACTTAATAAAAGCAGAAAAATCAATATAGTAGTGTTTTAGAATTTTTCGACTAAGGTTAAGTTCTTACTCGATTTCTGTTTTTGCTCTGAGTTACTCATTGGTTGGGTTTTGAATTCTTGGATCCTAAACGGCTAAACAAATCCTTATTTGGTCTGGTGCCCTAGAGGAGGTCAGTATCCCTCCAACTCTTCTCTTTTGATCATCTTATTTGAATGTTATGAATATGCTTGTTGTCTTTTGTTAACTGTAGCCGTTTATGATGTTTATCATTAGTATAGAAAAGTTATTTCTAGTTCATAATAAGGTGTTGTTGATGTGTGGTCATTTGTCATGTTTTATGAATATCTTTAATTAGTATTGACTAGATTGTTATATGAACTTAACGACTTTCATTTCTGAGCCTAAATAGTTTACATGGTTAAGTTTTTCCTTAATATGCATCAATGACCTTCCATGCTTGTCTAAAATTCAGATTTTCCATCAATGGTTCTATTGTGATCTTTATGTCTATACATTATTTTCCTGTATTCTTGTGGTTGAGATTATTATTTGATAATCCTAACTAGGATTGTAACGACCCGGCCGGTCGTTTCGTGTGTTACTGCTCTGTTTCCCCCATTCCTGCTTCTAATTGTCTTGTTTAGCTGTATTATGTGCTATCGGGTTGGTTGGCTCGGGTTCGGAGAGGTTTTGGTAAGGTTTGAGACACTTAGTCTCTTTTGAGTACGCTTAAGTTGGAAAAGTCAACCGGATGTTGACTTATGTAAAAAGGGCTCGGATGTGAATTCCGATAGTTCGGATAGCTTCGGGAGGTGATTTGGTACTTAGGAGTGCGATTGGAATGTGTTTTGGAGGTCCGGAGTAGCTTTAGGCTTGAATTGGCAAAGATGGATTTTGGCATTTTCCGGTTGATAGGTGAGATTTTGATATAGGGGTCGGAATGGAATTCCGGGAGTTGCAGTAGGTCAGTTATGTCATTTTGGATGTATGTGCAAAATTTCAGGTCATTCGGACGTGGTTTGGTAGACTTTTGATCAAAAGCGTAATTCGGAAGATTTTTGGAACCTTAGGCTTGAATGCGATGTGATTTGGTTGATTCGATGTGGTTTTAGGTATTCTGAAGATTGTTCTAATTTGGATAGTGGTATATGACTTGTTCGTGCTTTTGGTTGAGGTCCCGGGGGCCTCGGGGTGATTTCGGATGGTTGACGGAAAGTTAGGAATTGGGAGTCTGCAGCTGAAGTTTTTGGTTGCTATCATAACCACATCTGCAGTTGGGAGGCCGCAGGTGCGACTACCGCAGATGCGGAAGCAAGCCGCAGAAGCGGCCAAGAGATGATTCAGGTAGAGCCGCAGAAGCATGCATTTGGACGCATCTGCGATGGCGCAGGTGCGAGAGAGTGACTGCAGGTGCGGTCCCAGACCTTTAAGTCAAAACCGCATGTACGGTGGATTAGGCCGTAGAAGCGGGTCCGCAGAAGCGGAGAAAGGACTGCAGGTGCGGAATCCCTGGGTCAGAGAGTATATATTTTATCCTTCGCGATTTTCAGACCTTCTTCACATTTTTAAAACGGTTTTTGGAGCTTTTTGGTGGATTTTGAAGAGGGAATCGGAGGGAACTTCATTGAGGTAAGATTTTTTAACATAAAACTCGTTCCTATGGTGTTATGTCATTCATTAGGCTTGAAATTTATGGAAAACTGTGGGTAAATATTGAAGAAACTAGGGCTTGAAATTAGAGACCTAGAATTTGGGATTTGAGGGGTCATTTGTGGTTGGATTTTGGTAAATTTGATATGCATGAACTCGTGGGAAGATAAAGATTCTATTGATGTTAATTTTGTCGAATTCCGAGACGTGGGCCCGGGGGTCGGGTTTGGTTAATTTCGGGATTTGTGTTGTAAGTTGATTATTTTCGCATGGGTTTCGTTCCCTTAGCATATTTTGACGTAATGATTCTGCTTTTGGATAGATTCGACGCGTCTTGAGGCCGATTCGAGAGGCAAAGTCATCGCGGGCTAGAGTTTGAACCGGATAGAGGTAAGTAATGATTGTAAATGCTGTCCTGAGGGTATGAAACCCCGGATATCACATCGTTGTGCTACTTTGAGGTGACGCACACGCTAGATGACGAGCGTGGGGTCATGCAACGTTAGGGATTGTGACTTAGTCCGTCCCGTATGATCGTTTAACTGCGTGTTTGATTGAAAACTCTTTGCTATCATCATGTTTGGGCGGAATGCCATATTTGGGCCTCGTGTCAACTGTTTGGACCCTTAGGGGATTTTACTACTATTTCCTCACCGTTTTGACTTCGAAATTGTATTCAGTCATGCTATATTCTACTGTTTACACAACTCAGCCATCTTTACTCGTTTTGATATTTTAAATGATATTTTGGGCTGAGCATCATGTTTTACTGTTGCATGTGAGGCTTGGGAGATTCTGACTGAGTAAGGCCGAGGGCCTGTGTTGTGAGGATACTAGGAGACCGGGCTGCACGCCGCATCATGTACTTATTTGTGACATACGAGAGGCCGAGGGCCTGATTTATTATGCCACGAGGAGGCTTGTGATTGATTTGAGGCCGAGAGCCTGTTGATTATACCACGAGATGGCTTGTTATTGCGCTTGGGCCGTAAGGGGCCCCTCCCGGAGTCTGTACACCCCCAGTGAGCGCAGGTACCCAGTTTGTGATACGATAATGCCCGAGGGGCTGATGTTGTTCCATGTTATTGCTCGAGGGGCTGATACGAGTGGTTGTGAGATAGCCCGAGGGGCTGGTTTCTGTTGGTATTTTGCCCGAGGGGCTGATTTGAGTTTCTTTCTTTATTCCTGTTTTCATTCATTCATTTGAACTGCTAAAATATGTTTTAAAGAGGTTTTTAACTAAGCTAAGAAGTTTTTACGAGCTTTTACTGATTTATGATATTGTTCTGGTTTTACACTACCTTGTTGTAGCATTTTGCTGTGTATTTACGTGTTTTCTTATCGCTCAGCTGCCTTTACTTTTATTACTTACTGAGTTGGCGTACTCACATTACTCTAGCCCTGTGTGCAGATTCAGGAGTCTCGGGTCACGCTAGCGAGGGCTGATTGCTTTTCAGCAGGCTGTACGGAGTTGACTAGGTAGCTGCTCGGCGTTCGCAGCCTAGTGCTTCTCCTTCCTATTTTATTTCGCTTGTTCTAGATTTGTATTAGACTGTGTTGTCTTTTCATACTCTTAGACGGATTTTAGATACTCATGACTGGTGACACCCCGATGTCGGGCTGTGTTTGTTTCCGCACTTGTTCTATCTCACTCTATTTTGGGATTTATCACTTATTAATGGCTTGATTATGAATAATTATAACTGTTAATTGGTTTTGGGGGTTTGTGTCGGCTGGCCTTGTTTCACGAGAGGTGCCATCATGACCGGTTCCGGTTTGGAGTCGTGACAAGTTGGTATCAGAGCCTAGGTTACATAGGTCTCACGATTCATGAGCAGATTTAGTAGACTCTCGCAGATCGGTACGGAGACGTCTGTATTTATCCTCGGGAGGCTGCAGAACCTTTAGGAAAACTTCATAGTCTTGAAATTCTTATCGTGCAAATCTGTTGATCCGAGTACTAAACTTCTGTTATTCTATTCTCTCACAGACCGTAAGGACGCGAGCGACCGGCCATGATGGACGACCACCAGTACCACCAGCTGGGGCCACTAAAGGCCGAGGACGCGGTCGAGGCCGTGGTAGGGGCAGAGGTGTAGCCCGCACAGCAGCTAGGGCAGCATCTGCAGATCCACTAGCCGCCCCAATTCAGGATCAAGACCTAGTTGTGGACGCTCCAGCACCACCAGCTCAGGCACCAGCTGTGCCCATTGTGATTCTAGGTCTTCAGGAAACCTTGGCCCAGATCTTGACCGTGTGCACGAGTCTTACTCAGGCGGTCGCAATTTCTACTGCCGCAGCCACTTCCCAAGCCGGGGGAGGCACTCAGACTTCCACCGCCCGCACACCCGAGTAGGTTGTCCAGGGATTGCAGACATTGGAGGCACCACTAGCTCAGTCGGTGGCAGCTGCTCAGGGTTACGTAGCCCCGGTTATGCTAGAGGACGAGCAGCGCAGATTGGAGAGGTTTGGCAGGCTCCACTCTCCGTCTTTCAGTGGTGCAGAGGGCGAGGATGCCCAGGGTTTCTTGGATAGATGTCAGAGGATTTTTCGCACCGCGGGTATTCTGGAGACGAGTGGGGTCGCATTCATGACTTTTCAGTTTACGGGAGTTGCCTTCACTTGGTGGGAGGCATACGAGAGGTGTAGGCCTGTTGGTGCGGCGCCCCTTACCTGGCAGCAGTTCTCCGCTCTCTTTTTGGAGAAGTATGTGCCACAGTCCCGTAGGGAGGATCTGCGTGGGCAGTTCGAGTAGTTGTGACAGAGGGATATGACTGTGACACAATACGAGATGAGGTTCTCTAAGTTAGCTCGTCATGCTATTTGGTTGGTTGCTACGGAGAGAGAGAGGATCAAGAGGTTCGTTGATGGCCTCACATATCAGCTTCGGATTCTCATGACCAGGGAGAGGGTGTCAGGTGCTACGTTTGAGGAGGTTGTTGATAATGCTCGTGAGATTGAGTCAGTTCGTCGCCAGGAAAGAGAGGAGAGGGAAGCCAAGAGGCCTCGAGGATCAGGTAGTTTTGGGGGTGCTCCTTCGAGGGGTCAGTTTCAGCACGACAGAGGCCGCCCATTCAGGCATGCTCAGTTAGCTCGCCCAGGTTATCGTGGGGCTTCATCGAGCCATGGTTATCACGGTTCTCAGCAGGGTCATTCCTCACTCAGTGCCCTTCCAGCCCAGGTTTCGTCCCGTGCTCCATCAGTTCAGGACTCTTCTACGCCAGGTGTGTTTGCTAGTCATTCTGGTGCTAGGGGTCCCTTTCAGTCCCCGTCTCCGGCACTAGGGAGTTGTTATGAGTGTGGAGAGTTGGGACATATGTGGAGGCAGTGTCCTCGTTGCCTTGGGGGTTCATCTCAGTAGAGGGGTCAAACATCGACTTCGGCACCAGTTACTTCACCATCCACCCAGCCAGCTAGGGGTGGAGGACAGTCATCTAGGGGTCGCCCAAGAGGGGAGGTCGATTCGGTGGTGATCAGGCCCGTTTCTATGCACTCCCAGCTAGACCTGATGCGGTTGCTTCAGATGCGGTGATTACAGGTATTGTCTCAATCTGCCGTAGAGATGCCTTTGTGTTATTTGATCCTGGCTCTACTTTCTCTTATGTGTCATCTTATTTTGCCCATTATTTGGATACGCCCTGCGAGTCTCTCGTTTCTTCTATTCATGTCTCTACTCCGGTGGGCGATACTGTTGTGGTAGACCATGTATACCGGTCATGTGTTGTGTCTATTAGGGGTCTGGAGACCCGAGTGGATCTTCTGTTGTTATGTATGGTAGACTTCGATGTGATATTGGGCATGGATTGGTTATCTCTATGTAGGGCTATTTTGGACTGTCATTCCAAGACAGTAACGTTGGCTATGCCGGGTGTGCCACGGATTGAGTGGCGGTTTGTCTGATTATGTTCCCAGCAGGGTTATCTTATTCTTGAAGGCCCAGCGTATGGTTGGGAAAGGTTTTCTTTCATACTTAGCATTTGTGAGGGATGTCAGTACAGAGACTCCCAACATTGATTCTGTTCCAATTGTGAGGGATTTTCCAGATGTGTTTCCTGCAGACCTGTCGGGCATGCCATCGGACAGTGATATCTATTTTGGTATTGCTCTGGTGCCGGGCACTCAGCCCATTTCTATTCCACCGTATCGTATGGCACCAGCGCAGTTGGAGGAGTTGAAGGAGCAGCTTCAGGAGCTCCTCGATAAGGGGTTCATTCGTCCTAGTGTTTTGCCGTGTGGTGCACCTGTTCTGTTTGTGAAAAGGAAGGATGGCACCATGAGGATGTGCATTGTTTACAGGCAGTTGAATAAGGTCACAACTAAGAACAAGTATCCCTTGCCTCGTATTGATGATTTGTTCGACCAGCTTCAGGGAGCGAGGGTGTTCTCCAAGATTGATCTCCGTTCAGGGTATCACCAGCTAAAGATCAGGGACTCGGATATTCTCAAGGCAACTTTCAGGACCCGATATGGTCACTATGAGTTCCTTGTGATTTCTTTTGGGCTGACCAATGCCCCAACAACATTCATGCATTTGATGAACAGCGTGTTCCGGCCTTATCTCGACTCGTTCGTTATTGTTTTCATTGATGATATTCTGGTATACTCACGTAGTCAGGAGGAGCACGCGGAGCATTTGAGAGTGGTGTTGCAGAGATTGAGGGAGGAGAAGCTTTATGCAAAGTTCTCCAAATGTGAGTTTTGACTCAGTTCAGTGGCTTTCTTGAGGCACGTGGTGTCCAACGAGGGTATTCGGGTTGATCCGTAGAAGATAGAGGCAGTTCAGAGTTGGCCCAGACCGTCCTCAGCCACAGAGATTCGTAGCTTCCTTAGTTTGGTGGGTTATTACCGCCGATTTATTCAAGGATTCTCATCTATCGCATTGCCCTTGACCTAGTTGACTCAAAAGGCTCTTCCATTTCAGTGGTCGGATGAATGTGAGGAGAGCTTCCAGAAGCTCAAGACTGCCTTGACCACAGCTCCAGTATTAGTGTTGCCATCAGCTTCAGGTTCATATACAATATATTGTGATGCTTCGAGAGTGGGTATTGGATGTGTGTTGATGCATGAGGGTAGAGTTATTGCTTATGCTTCTCGTTAGTTGAAGCCCCATGAGAATAACTACCTTGTTCATGATTTGGAGTTGGCTGCCATTGTCCACGCGTTTAAGATTTGGAGGCATTATCTGTATGGTGTGTCTTGCGAGCTATTTACTAATCATCGTAGCCTCCAGCACTTGTTCAAGCAAAAGGATCTCAATTTGAGGCAGCGGAGATGGTTGGAGCTGCTAAAGGATTATGATATTACTATCTTGTACCATCCAGGGAAGGCCAATGTGGTGGCCAACGCTTTGAGCCAGAAGGCGGTGAGTATGGGGAGTTTGGCATATATTCCTGTTGGGGAGAGACCTCTTGCAGTTGATGTTCGGGCCTTGGCCAATCAATTCGTGAGGTTGGATATTTCGGAGCCCAGTCGGGTATTAGCTAGTGTGATTTCTCGATCTTCCTTATTTGATCGCATCAGAGAGTGCCAGTATGATGATCCTCATTTACTTGTCCTTAAGGACAGGGTTCATCACGACGATTCCAGAGATGTGACCATTGGTGATGATGGGGTATTGAGGATGCAGGGTCGGATATGCGTGCCTAATTTGGATGGTCTTTGGGAGTTAATTCTAGAGGAGGCTCATAGCTCGCGGTATTCTATTCATCCGGGTGCCGCGAAGATGTATCAGGATCTGAGACAGCATTATTGGTAAAGGAGAATGAAGAAGGACATTGTTGGATTTGTAGCTCGGTGTCTCAATTGTCAGCAGGTGAAATATGAGCATCAGAGACCGGGTGGCTTGCTTCAGCGAATGGACATTCCAGAGTGGAAGTGGGAGCGGATAACCATGGACTTCGTAGTTGGGCTCCCACGGACTTTGAAGAAGTTCGATGCTATTTGGGTGATTGTGGATCGGCTGACCAAGTCCGCGCACTTCATTCCTGTGTGTACTACCTATTCTTCAGAGCGGTTGGCAGAGATATATATCCAGGAGATTGTTCGTTTGCATGGCGTCCCAGATTCCATCATTTCAGATAGAGGTACTCTGTTTACTTCATAATTTTGGAGGTCGGTACAGCGAGAGTTGGGTACTCAGGTTGAGTTGAGCATATTTTTCACCCTCAGATGGACGCGCAGTCCGAGCGCACTATTCAGATATTGGAGGACATGTTGCGCGCTTGTGTCATTGATTTTGGAGGGTCATGGGATCAATTTCTACCGCTCGCGGAGTTTGCTTATAACAACAGTTACCAGTCGAGTATTCAGATGGCTCCATATGAGGCTTTGTATGGAAGACGGTGTAGATCTCTGGTCGGTTGGTTTGAGCCGGGTGAGGCTAGGCTATTGGCTACAGATTTAGTGCAAGATGCCTTAGACAAGGTAAAGGTGATTCAGGAGAGGCTTCGTACAACGAGAATAAAGAGTTATGCTGACAGGAGGGTTCGGGATGTGTCTTACATGGTTGGTGATAAGGTCCTGTTGATGGTTTCACCCATGAAGGGTGTTATGAGATTTGGGAAGAAAGGTAAATTGAGTCCTCGGTTCATTGGGCCTTTTGAGGTGCTTCGGAGGATTGGGGAGGTGGCTTATAAGCTTGCTTTGCCACCCAACTTGTCGGGTGTGCATCCGATATTTTATGTTTCTATGCTTCGGAAGTATATTGGAGATCCGCCAAATGTATAGGATTTCAGCACAGTTCAGTTAGATGATGATTTGACTAATAATGTGGAGCATGTAGCAATTTTGGGGCGTCAAGTTCGAAAGTTTAGGTCAAAGGATATAGCTTCAGTGAAGGTGCAGTGGAGAGGTCGGCCCGTGGAGGAGGCTACCTGGGAGACCGAGCGGGAGATGCAGAGCAGATATCCTCACCTATTTGAGGTTTCAGGTATGTTTCTTGACCCGTTCCAGGACGAACGTTTGTTTAAGAGGGGAGGATGTAACGACCCGGCCGGTCGTTTCATGTGTTACCGCTCTGTTTCCCCCATTCCTGCTTCTGATTGTCTTGTCTAGCTGTATTATGTGCTATCGGGTTGGTTGGCTCGAGTTCGGAGAGGTTTTGGTAAGGTTTGAGACACTTAGTCACTTTTGAGTAAGCTTAAGTTGGAAAAGTCAACCGGATGTTGACTTATGTGAAAAAGGGCTCGGATGTGAATTCTGATGGTTCGGATAGCTTCGACAGGTGATTTGGGACTTAGGAGTGCAATTGGAATGTGTTTTGGAGGTCCGGAGTAGCTTTAGGCTTGAATTGGCGAAGATTGATTTTTGGCGTTTTCCGATTGATAGGTGAGATTTCAATATAGGGGTCGGAATGGAATTCCGGGAGTTTTGTGTCATTTGGGATGTATGTGCAAAATTTCAGGTCATTCGGATGTGGTTTGATAGATTTTTTGATCAAAAGCGTAATTCGGAAGATTTTTGGAACCTTAGGCTTGAATCCGATGTGATTTGGTTGATTTGATGTTGTTTGAGGTGTTTTGAAGATTGGTATAAGTTTGGATAGTGGTATATAACTTGTTTGTGCTTTTGGTTGAGGTCCCGGGGGCCTCGGGGTGATTTCGGATGGTTGACGGAAAGTTAGGAATCGGGAGTTTGCAGCTGAAGTTTTTGGTTGCTGTCATAACCGCATCTGCGGTTGGGAGGCCGCAGGTGCGACTACCGCAGATGCGGAAACAAGCCGCAGAAGCGGCCGAGAGATGAGTCAGGCGGAGCCGCAGAAGCGGGCATTTGGACGCATCTGCGATGGGGCAGGTGCGAGAGAGTGACCGCAAGTGCAGTCCTAGACCTTTAAGTCAAAACCGCAGGTGCGGTGGGTTAGACCGCACAAGCGGATCCGCAGAAGCGGAGAAAGGACCGCAGGTGCGGAATCCCTAGGGTCAGAGAGTATATATTTCATCCTTCGCGATTTTCAGACCTTCTTCACATTTTTAAAATGATTTTTGGAGCTTTTTGGGGGATTTTGAAGAGGGAATCAGAGGGAACTTCATTGAGGTAAGATTTTTGAACATAAAACTCGTTCCTGTGGTGTTATGTCATTGATTAGGCTTGAAATTTATGGAAAATTATGGGTAGATATTGAAGAAACTAGGGCTTGAAATAGGAGACCTAGAATTTGGGATTTGAGGGGTCATTTGTGGTTGGATTTTGGTAAATTTGATATGTATGAACTCGTGGGAGGATAAGGATTCCATTGATGTTAATTTTGTCGGATTCCGAGACGTGCGCCCAGGGGTCGTGTTTGGTTTATTTCGGGATTTGTGTTGTAAGTTGATTATTTTCGCATGGGTTTCGTTCCCTTAGCATATTTTGACGTAATGATTCTGATTTTGGATAGATTCGATGCGTGTTGAGGCCGATTCGAGAGGAAAAGGCATCGCGGGCTAGAGTATGGATTGGATAGAGGTAAGTAATGATTGAAAATGCTGTCCTGAGGGTATGAAACCCCGGATATCACATTGTTGCGCTACTTTGAGGTGACGCACACGCTAGATGACGAGCGTGGGGTCGTGCACCGTTAGGGATTGTGACTTAGTCCATCCCGTATGACTGTTTATTTGCGTGTTGATTGAAAACTGTTTGATATCATCATGTTTGGACGGAATGCCATATTTGGGCCTCGTGCCAACTGTTTGGACCCTTAGGGGATTTTACTACTATTTCCTCACCCTTTTGACTTCGAAATTGTATTTAGTCATGCTATATTCCACTGTTTTCACAACTCAGCCATCTTTACTCGTTTTGATATTTTAAATGATATTTTGGGCTGAGCATCATGTTTTACTGTTGCCTGTAAGGCTTGGGAGATTCTGACTGAGTAAGGTCGAGGGCCTGTGTTGTGAGGATACTAGGAGATCGGGCTGCGCGCCGCAGCATGTACTTATTTGTGACATACGAGATGCCGAGGGCCTGATTTATTATGCCACGAGGTGGCTTATGATTGATTTGAGTCCGAGAGCCTGTTGATTATGCCACGAGATGGCTTGTCATTGCACTTGGGTCGTAAGGGGCCCCTCCCGGAGTCTGTACACCCAGTGAGCGCGGGTACCCAATTTGTGATACGATAAAGCCCGAGGGGCTAATGCTGTTCTATGTTATTGCTCGAGGGGCTGATACGAGTGGTTGTGAGAGAGCCCGAGGGGCTGGGTTCTGTTGGTATTTTGCCCGAGGGGCTGATTTAAGTTTCCATCTTTATTCCTGTTTTCATTCATTCATTTGAACTGCAAAAATATATTTTAAAGAGGTTTTTACGAGCTTTTACTGATTTATGATATTGTTCTGGTTTTACACTGCCTCGTTGTAGTATTTTCCTGTGTATTTACGTGTTTTCTTATCGCTCAGCTGCCTTTACTTTTATTACTTACTGAGTTGGCGTACTCGCATTACTCCCTGCACCATGTGTGGAGATTCAGGAGTCTCGAGTCACGCTAGCGAGGGCTGATTGCTTTCCAGCAGGCTGTACGGAGTTGACTAGGTAGCTCCTCGGCATTCGCAGCCCAGTGCTTCTCCTTCCTATTTTATTTCGCTTGTTCTAGCTTTGTATTAGACTATGTTGTCTTTTCATACTCTTAGACGGATTTTAGATGCTCATGACTGGTGACACCCCAATGTCGGGCTGTGTTTGTTTCCGCACTTGTTCTATCTCACTCTATTTTGGGATTTATCACTTATTAATGGCTTGATTATGAATTATTATAACTGTTAATTGGTTTTGGGGGTTTGTGTCAGCTGGCCTTGTTTCACGAGAGGTGCCATCACGACCGGTTCCGGTTTGGGTCGTGACAAGGATAAATCTGAAAGTTCATAAGTTTATATCTTTCACCATTTAACTGAAACATGAGAACTGAAAGTGTTTAAGTGCTCTCTTTCTCTATATCCGTGTCTGTTAACTCTAAGGGCAGCTTTCTGAGTTATTATTATGATAGCCTTATGTTCATATCTAATTGTTAGTTGCACATATATGGAACAGTCTTACTAATCTGAACTCTCATGAATATCAATAACACTTCTGTATATACTCTGTTAGAATTAACCTATCCCTTTTTTCATAAAAATATATCATAGTTATGTTTGTTATAGTTGAATAGTAATTGTTATTTTGCTACACACAAATACCTCATGTTTAGATGGAACTGTCAGTTACATGGTTGAGTTAAACCTGTTTGGTACAACAGTTTTTCTGTCTTTATTTCCTTTATGACACTACTGACTTTGTGAAGCTTACATTCAATTATCATTAAGTTGTCTTTCATAAAAGCACGATATAGTCATTTTGTTATAGTTAAGTGATAACTATTTTCAAGCCGAGTATGACTGCTTCATATTCAGATGCTAATTTTAGTCTATACACCTGAGTTAAACCTGTTTGGTATAATCCTTTCCTTGTCTACAACCCCCTCCCTTTTTGACATTGCCGACTTGATTCTATAATAGGTGAAGCTCACCCTCTGTGTGTAAGATCACAACCTCATTTGAAGTATCTATGTGTAGTTGATTAAAATGTTGCATGTATTTATATTTGTCTGCATGACCTCATGTTCTTTTGCTCTTATTGAAATTGTACTTGGTCCATCTCTTTTCCTACTGATGAATTGAACTTAGTCTGTAAAACCTAAGAGAACTTTCTATTGTTGTTGCTTTGACGTAATAGCCTACCTATTTTAACATAGGATTAGTATTCTTATGAAGATGTGATTCTGCCCTCAATCCCAAATGAAGTATGGTTGATAACCTGTGATTCTGTTAAGTATCTTTAAGAATCCCATGTTTGAATCTGTAACCTATAATCATGCTAAGGGTCTTGATATCTTTGATAATATCTATAGTGGTTGCTAATCGTGACCATCTATCTGAATCCTTGTTGAATTTTTTTAAAGAAAAGTTTCAAGTGGCATTATCAATCTGTGCATACGCTAGTTGTAAGGCCCGAGTTAACTAATGTGTCGTTAGTTTGATAAAACAAAGACATTTGTGTTGCTGCATATCTGAATGTGTGTTCTTTACCTATCATTTGAATGTGATCCTAAGACTTTAGCTCTTTAACAATGATATTATAGTATTTCTATTTCTCTCACATATGTGTTTGAAATTTGACCTTTAGACTTGCTTAATATGTGTATTATTCATTTGGTATTAGAAATGTAGTCAGAAAATGAAACTGTTCTTGTGTCCTTATGTTATTCTGTCAAAGAAAAAGTATTCTTCTATGATAGGGAGTATTATGGTAGTTAGTTTATATTGAAAGGGCCTCATTGACACTTAAACCCATAATGAAAAATGAATCGTTAGTAGTTAGGGGTATTTGGATGTGGAGTCTAACTCTAGGTTGGGCTGCTCTCCCCATCACAAGTATTGCCCTGGGCCTTGAGACCCTTGGGAACTTCGAAGTGTCGGGGGATTTAAAGGGGGCATCGACCTTGATTAGAACTCTCTTCTTAGCTCTTAATTCATTGACACTTGTCGTTCTTTAGGGTTTTAGGGTTTAATGACAACGAAAGGCTTTCAATGTAAATTATGTGCCATGTATCACCACCACATTAGGATAAGTTTCTCGTAGTATTTGAAAATTGATATTTTGTTATATTTTACTCCAATCATTTGCTTATGTGTTTCATGCATAATTGAACATCCATAATCTGTATCTAATGACCTTCTTTTTTAACATGTACATATGTTTGGGCCTGCTGAGTTCCAAAGGAACTCAGACCCAAGCCCAACACTGTTGCATTTTTCTGGGAGTTTGAAGTCAGTTGTAGCCGCATCTTTTACTTCTGGGCCTGCCTTCTTGAGGCCCAAATACCAAAGTCCAAGCCTTTCCCTCTGAATTCCTTTACTATTGCTTAATGCTTTGTTAATTTAGTTTACCGTTTTGTTGCACTTTGTTACATTTTTTATTGTTATTCTATCTCACATGTATACAACACTTATATATTAGGTTGCATGCTTTACTTTATACCTTAATGTCATATAAAATATAGGCAAGCCCTAAATAACATAGGATTAAGAAAGAATTAGTTAGTAACTAATCCCTTGTTCGCTAATAAAATTTCTTATTTCATTTATATGCTTTCGCTCACCTACTTTCTTAAAAAGATTTTGAAGCCCAAAGCTTAGCAAAAACGACACCCCCACTCTCAAAAGGAAAATTAGACCAGAAACGCAAGTTTTATCTTCAAATAGGGAATCAATTAATTCAAAATAGGAAGTGTTGTCGCCCAAAAGGATTTTCAAGAAAAAAAAAGGATTTTCTTCAAGTCTAAAAAATCAAGGTACATCTTAGGCTTATTCCCATGGTACCCTATCCCCCATCTCATTAGAGTAATGTACACCTTCTTGCTTTAGAAACAAGCACTTAAATTTAGTTCCCCTTTTTCACATACTTTCATAAATATAAACATCCTATATCTCCTTTTAAAATCTATTTTCAAGTATACATACGCTAATGTTATTTTCCTCTATAAATTCATACCCTTTTAAATTACACTCTCTCTTTGTAAGAATTATGTCCTATGTACGGTACGCCATATCTTTAGAACGCTAATTAAGGTATAGTATAAATAATTGATTCTAAATCTAGTCTAAGTCCTATAGAGCTACCTTAGGTAGATTTTAAGGGGTCCTAACACCTTCCCCTTAGAAGAACAAGAAGTCTTTACCCATAATCTCACATGTTAATAGACTAATAAAGAATATGACTTAGTAATTAAATAGGTACCCTAGTATACCTTTAAATGTTAGGTGTCGACTCTCTTTTATCAACAACAGAGAAACCATAAGTTGAATTTTGTTTTGACTAGTGCAAAATAGGGTGCAACAACATGGAGACTTTGCTGGGGATTCACACTTAGGTTCTGACCTTAGCAGAATTATTAATTTGGCATCTAGATTTATTTGTAAATTGCTTTACTTGTAGATAAAATTGCAATTACGTGCTTACGTGCCTTATTTTCTCTTTATGCTTATTGCTGCTACAGCCTTGTCTGTTACTGCTTTATATACACTGTCATCATATTTCTTCCTATAGAGTCTTGGTCGTACATTATCACACACAATGGCACGCGAGGGTTGTCATATACATCCATCCGGACCTTCTTTTCAAAACTCTTTAGTTTCAGAGAATAGCTTTGTCAAGTCAACTGACATAACTTCTCACAGCCTTCAGTCCAAATCAAAAGTAGGAAACACTCTATTCTAGCAAAGATAGGGCATATTGCATAAACCTTAGGTGAGTCGGTCCATGGCATCGACACACAATTAGGAAAGCCACCCTAATATTAACGAGTCATGCACCCAACGGCGTGACCTCTGTGGAAAGACAAACAAAACTGACAAGACACTTAAGGATCCGAAGAAAACACTTACCAAGCACCTTTCTTTTACCCACTTCAGAAAAATGGAAATCAACCAAAACATCCCTGAGATTAACATAGTAATAGTAGCACCACATAAATTGAAGCAGTGGTGGAATAATATTCACCGAGAATACGTAGATGAGATTCGGACGCACCTGGGGCACTAACCGTTTTGTTGAATATCCGAGCGGACACGTTGCTCACTCGCCAGTTGATAGAGTTTTGGGATGCGGCAAAGGTGGTGTTCAAATTTTCCAACTATGAGTTAGTACCGACATTGGAGGAAGTCACTAGTTTCAGAGAGTTGTTGTTCTACGGAAGAAAGCCGATTTTACCAGTTACTATGCCCGGTTATCGGTTCTTGGATGCTTTAGGCCTAGACAACAATAGGAGTCTTAGGAATATCAAGGACGGATGGGTGAGCCTCAACCAGCTGTTTGACAGATTTGGGCTTGAAGGCTACAAGTGGTATTCGAGAGAGTTTCAATGTTACCAAGCAACACGGGAGAGTCTCAGGCATATCACATTCTCAATGGCACTGTTGGGATTATTGGTTTTCCTGCAAGGAAGGGGTCGAATCAACATCAACTTATTACCTATGGTTCTGACGACCTTCCGTGGCAACCTTCAAGCTACTTTGGTACCGATGGTGCTAGTTGAGATGCTGAGGGTGTTAACTGCATGTGCACGAGGGTATGATTTCTTTAAGGGTTGTAACGTGTTGCTTCAGATCTGGGCTGCTGAACATATCTTCCAATGAGAGGCAACCATCGATTACTTTGTGAGTGTTAGTAAGATGATCCCCAACCACAATGAAAGAATAAGACATTGGTCTCCCCACATGGGCAAGAAGAGTGGAGGGAAATATTGACCAACTTGAGTGGAGAATGGATCAACTAGAAGCTATCATGGTTAGGTGGAAGATAAATCTTAAGGACCCCTCATAAATACTTCATTGAGCTTATCAGACCTGAATGTATCCAACCATGCTCACCCCTGCGGGTTCTCAGACTTTTTGGGATGATCCAAGATGTGCCTCTTTGGACAAGGACAACACTGTACGAGGATGAGTATAACTGATAGATTTTAATCCTCAAGATAAGAAGGCTCCAGAAAGAGTGGAACGACCTGGTCACTATGCCAATGGGTCAAAACTCGTGGTGCACTCCCGAGTATTATGTCTGGATCAATGAGGAAGACAAGCTAGCCCAACCAAGCAGAGAGGATGTAGCGTGGTTAGAGGACGCAGTGGTTGCTTTGCAAATTTACCATTAGATCTTGCTACATTACCTTGTGACTACTTCGATGCACCGTCAAGTGGTCCTAGGATCCGTCGATCATATGTTGCCATCTACTGAAGACGATGACCAGGTAGTGGAGTGCATCCAAATAGAGTCTAGCACAGAGGCGGTAGATGATCTGGAAGAGGGGTCGAAGTTTAACGATGACGAGTAAATTGAAGAAGACTCGGAGGATGATTCTAAAGAAGATCCAGAAGAAGAAGAGGAGATGGGAAACGACTCAGGGGATGGTTATTAGGGTCAGGTTATTTTCCATTCTTTCCCTCTTTGTACCCTTATTCCTAGTTTTCTTTTACTTCCGAAAGGGCACGTCCAAGCCCATGCAGTTATGTGAAACAGTGATGCAATCTCTGTTCCCACTTATATTAGACTGAATTATCAATGAAAATGAAATTGCTTCGGATCTAAATGTGTCAAGTCTAAATTTCTGTCAAATATATGCGATTTTGGCCTTCCTCCGGCAGTGAGAGCCCCCCATGAATTCTAGGAAATGCGCTAGCCTTAATGCATGAATTAATTTGTCTATGTAATTTCCTGTTTGTATAAATGAAGAAACTGACTATCATTCCTTCTCTTTTTCTTCTTATTTTCTTTTGCTTTATTGCTAACCCCGAAAAGAAATAAGAAATTTGGTTTGTGTCGACCGAAACTGGCGGATCCATCTTACAATCAAAGATCAAAGGGAAAGATGTCAGCTACAGAAAACTGAGTGAACATGCTGTGGTCATAGCCGACAACCCGAGGCGATATGGGAAAAATATGATACCAGGAATAATGAACATGTGGCGAGGATGCCTATAAAATGGAATCTCTAAGGGAGGAAGTGCAATATACCAGGGAATTAGCGCTCTGGCCGTGACAACGCTTCCTCAACCACCTCGATTCCCATCTTTGGATTCAATTCTTTACCACTTTCCTTCCAAATGACGTCAAAACAACAACACCCTAACTTCAGTTCCTACCACTCAAGTCATACCTCTAGTAATTCCCGCCATTCTACCAAATGCCCCTTATCCACACTCCCTACGAATCACAGTACATTAAGACATCGCAAAACTCGCCCATCACCACCAATGAAACTCATACCCCTCCTCATGAAGGAGTCACTTTTACCACTCACCCAAACCAGCATATACCTGTGGCATATACTGCCGCTCATGAGCGGTATGTTCCGCCTGTATATGCCATTTCTGAACCTACCTTTATGAGATTGACCAATACGCCGAGATGGAAAGGGAAGCCATGCGTAAGGAAGAGGAGTCAGTACCTGAGTAGCTGCAAATCTTGAGAAAGCAAATGAAGAACATCCATGTTGCCTAAGAAAGTGAAAGTTTGGACTACGAGGATTTGTGTGTTCATCCAGACGTGGATATGCCAACAGGGTATAAACCTCTAAAGTTTGATATCTTCAATGGGATGGGTGATCCCCACGCTCATTTGAGGGCATATTTTGACAAGTTAGTCAGAGTAGGGTGGAATGAGAAGCTGAGAATGAAGTTATTTATAAGGAGCCTGACAGGAGATGCACTCACCTGGTATACTTGACAGGATCCACGAAATTGGAGAAATTGGTAAGATATGGCATAGGACTTCATGAATGGTTTTTGATTCAACACAGAGATCACTCTCGATCGGTTCATACTGGTGAACCTTTAGAAAAAACCATCTGAGTCATTCCATGAATATGCACGTCAGTGGAGGTCAGAGGCCTCCACAGCGCAACCTCCGTTGGACGACAGTGAATTAACCAAGTATTTCATCAGAGCCCATGAGGGGACATAGTTTGAAAAGAATATGGGAATGATGGGATAGAAATTCCCCGAGTTGATCAAGATGGGAGATTTCTCAGAAGAGGGCATAAAATCTGGTAAAGTACAATCCATGAAAGCACTGCAAGTAGCCATCAAGGTCATACAATCAGGGTCAATCGGCAGCGGAAAGAAGAAGAAAGAGGAGGTCTCAACAGTCATCCCTTACCATCAACCCAACACACATCACAGAAACACTTCCTGTTCCCCAAACAATCATTCACCAACACCCACTTATGCCCCAGTCTATAACACCCAGCCATATTATCATCCCCAACCATATAACCCTCCTCGAGCGAACAACAACCCCAACCCACAACGACCATATGCCCCTGTTCAAACTATTACTCACCAAAACTAACCTACTTATGCACCACGCCCTCGTCCCAACTTTGAAGAGAGGGGTCCTAGAAGTTATACCCTGATTGTTGAGCCTCTGACCCAATTGTTCTAGAGATTGAGAAGAGTGGGATTGATATATCCAGTTTAAGGCAGGGTTCTTGAATACCCCTCCAAATATTTTGATGCAACTAAAAGATGTGTGTACCATTCTAATGTACCTGGTCATGATACATAATATTGTTTTAAGCTGAAAAAAGAGATTGAAACATTGATCAAGAGCAGAGTCATTCAATGCACTCCTGCACCGCCCAATATGAATTGCAATCCGCTTCCAAATCACCAAAACCAGGGGGTCAACATGATCACATTGGACGAAGAGTATGACCTAAAGGGAACGATTGTCACTATAGGAAACGCAAAAGCTACTAGGATCCCTCCTCAAAGGGCTTTAATGATGACAGTACAAGTGAGACTTACAGTGATGGTTCAGACTTATCAGCGACAACCGGCCATTGCTACAGGAGACGAAGAAAGTCTGGAATACAAAACCATCCCTTGGACGTACTAGCAAAAGGGGAAGGCCAAAATGACAGACTCTATCGCAGCCCATGGTATGACTAGGTCTGCGAGATGCTACGCCCCTAAAGATGTCAATCGAGGGAACTTGGGAAGAGAGCAAATTCAAAGAAGGAACATAACAGAACCAGAAGCTGATGAGTTTTGTAAGAGAATGTCAACCAAAGAGTATTCCGTGCAGGAGCAGCTGAAGAAAACTCCAGCACAGATATCAAGCATGGATCTGTTAATGAGCTCCGACAGTCATAAGGACACCCTATTGAAAGTACTAAGTGGGGTAAGCATACCAAGAAACACCACTAGTGAGGTGTTGACCGCGATAATTGGGAAAATGGTCGAGGCAAATATGATTACTTTCAGAAGAGACGAACTTCCTATCAAAAGCGCAAGTCACAATAAAGGTCTTTATATCACTACCAAATGCGGGGAAAAGGTGATGTCCCGAGTGTTGGTCGATGGAGGGTCAGAAATCAACATTTTCCCGCTCTCTACCCTACGGGAGTTAGGAATTTATTTGAAGGAAGTCAAGGAAAGCCATATAAGGGTGAGGGCCTTTGACGATTCACAAAAGGATGTTATTGGAGAAATTTATTTGGCCTTTTAAATCGGGCCAATCGAATTTCCAATATTGTTTCAAGTAATGGACATCTCTTCTTCCTACAACTTGCTACTAGGAAGGCCTTAGAAACACATGGCAGGGGTCGTCCCATCTACTTTATACCAATACATGAAATTTGAGTGGGGATGTCAAGAGATCGTAGTCCACGACGAGTGGGGTCACTCCACTTATTTGGAGCCTGATGTTCCATTCATTGACGGGTTAGATGGAGTTTCTTTCCATGTTGTGGAAATCATGTAGACTACCGAAATGGAAGAGACTGAACAAAACTTAGGAGAGCATTAGTCGTATAGATCCAAGATGGCTATGAGGGAGAAGATGAAATATGGATACATGCCAGGAACAAGGCTGGGAGCTAGGTCGGACAGAGTCATAGAGCCAATTGAACCTAACAGGCAGAAAGGAAGGGCCGACATAGGAAGATCCCCAAGTGACTTCCAATGAAACAACAAAACATGTTACTGATGTAAGAGCCAAGCTATAGACAAGTCACTTGCAACAAAATATGGTCACCACACATGGAATGACACTCAAATACATCCCCCCTCCCCCAAATTGTGGATGGGCAAGCAGTGGTGCAACTAGAATTGCAAGATGTTGAAGAAGTATAAGAGAAATGGAGATGTGCAATGATAGCTTACATAATTGCGAGCAATCCTGGATAGAATGCAATGAAGAGGTATATTGCTCAACATTGGTTGGACATTGCAGAATCGGAGTTGTTTTTTCATGATGAGGGGTACTATGTTATCAAATTTCAGTCAATAGTTGATATGAACAAAATCTTCTATGATAGCCCTCACACCATCAATAACTGACGAATCATCCTGAAACCTTAGACGCCTGATTTGGACTTGAGCAAGGAGTTCCTTACAAAAATACCATTGTGGGTGGTCTTGCCTAAGTTACCAATGAACTGCTGGGGGAGTAAGTCCTTAAGAAAATTAGCTAGTGCAATTGGAAAATCATTATTTGCAGATGAATGCACCACAAAGCAAACAAGTATGTCATATGCGAAGATGTTGATAGAGGCTAATGTTACAAAAACATTACCAACAAAAATCACTATTATGGACCCTAGAGGCAAGAAATTTCCGCAAAGATTGATGTACGAATGGAAGCCAGTGTACTGTGACAAGTGCCAAACTATTGGGCACACATGTGCAACAAACAAGGTCCTAAGCCACAGCAAGAGGAGCAACCTAGAAGAAGAAGAGAGACCAAAATGGTCACCTATGAATAGAGAACCAAGGGTCCTATGGTGACTTAAGAGGTATTTAATGAGGCTAAGAAGCAAGCCTCCATTGTGCAACAAAAAAGTCAACAGAGTACCCCAAGTGACGTCCAATTGAATTGTCCAACATCAGAAGCACCAGTAGCAGGGAAGACAAAGTCAGTGCAAGGAAGTAGAGGTAAGGAAGTGGCTAGCCTAGAAATGAATTTGATAAATTTTCCTAAGCTGTCACTTTTTACAAGTAGAAATGAGACACTGATATCCAAAAAAGGTCACAGTGTAAGCCTTTCCCTACCTCGTGACAGAGGAGGGGAAAATCATACCAATCAATGACTTGGCTCTTTTGGAATATCAGGGGTATGAATAAGTGGTATAAGCAGAAAGAGTTGAAGACCTACTTGAAAACTAATAACATAAAACTAGCTGGTATTGTTGAGACTAGAGTTAAGGAGCATAATACAAGTAGAGTATGTACTCATATTGCCCCAGGCTGGGAGAATATTCATAACTATAACTATGTTGTTAATGGTAATATTTGGTTATTGTGGGACTCCAATTACTATACAATCAACTTTATTAGAGCAGAAGCACAAATGCACCACTGGTCACCTAAAGGGATTGCAGATGCTTAGATTGTTTGATGACAGTTGTTTATGGATTCAATACCATAGAGTAGAGAAAACATCTATGGAAAAAGATGAATAAGGTAGCACATGGAGTCTCCAAACCATGGCTTATTGGTGGTTATTTCAACTCAGTATTATCCTTACAGGATAGACTACAGGGTAATCCAGTTAACTTAGCAAAGACTAGAGATTATGCAAATTGTGTACAAGCACTGGGGCTCACTGAATTGATATGGGTAGGTGATTATTATACATAGTCTATCAAGTAGTTAGGCACTGATAGGATATGGAGTAGAATAGATAGGACGTTTGGGAACTATGACTGGATGATGAAATGGGGTCATATTTGTTCTATTTATGAAATGCCTTATATAGCTGATCACTCTCCCTTGAGCTTGAAGTTAGCAATAAATCAACGGAATAGGAAAGAACTATTTAAATTCTTTAATATATGGGCAGACCATGAAGAATTTATGAATATTGTACAACAGCATTGGAACCAGAGACCCAGCAACAGAAAGATGCAAAACGTTTGGCTAAAGTTGAAGTCCCTTAGACCATTTCTAAGGAGACTGAATACTGAGGAGTTCAAATTCTACAAGTAGAAGATAGAAATAGCAAGGGCAGACCTTGCTACTATACAGGGACAAATTCCTGCTCAGTGTACAGATGAACTAATAGTGGAGGACAGGAGCTTAATTCACATCTTGGAAAAATGGGATATGATTGAGGAAGGTGATTTAAAACAAAAGGCTAGAGCAAAATGGATAAAGTTAGGAGACTCTTACTCAAAGTATTTTGCAACAATAATAAAGGAAAGGCAACATAGAAAGCAGATAATGGAACTTATCTCTCTTACAGGGGACAAACTAACTGAACTTGAAGCCATCACAAGTGAAATAATCAGGTTTTACAAAGCCTTGATTGGATAAAGTGTTCACAGATTACCAGAAATTGACAAGCTGATAATGCAGAACGGCCCACTATTATCACAACAATAGAGAATTTTATTGTGCATGGATGTTACTGAGCAAAAAATTTATACAAGATTGATGTCAATTGGAGATAATAACGCCCTTCCTGTTGATGGATTCAATACTTACTTCTTTAAGAAATCATGGAATATAATTAAACAAGAATTCATAAAAGTTGTTATGGACTTTTTTTCCACTGGAAAATTATATAGAGCCATCAACTGTACAACTATTACCTTAGTCCCTAAGACTGTCAAGCCTAGAACAGTGAAGGAGTTTAGACCAACTGCATGCTGCACAATGCTATATAATCTTATTTCAAGGATCCTAGCCTCCATAATTCAGAGTGTTATCTCTATCAGTGAAGCACGGGCTGGTTTTATACTTGGTAGGAGGATTGTTGATAATGTCATTCTATAACTTGAATTGGACAAGCTTATTCTAGAAAACACACCTCTCCTAGATGCATGATTAAGATAAATCTCCAGATAGCCTATGATTCTGTGGAATGGCCTTACCTGAAACAGGTTATGAAAGAGCTAACGATTTCCTCAACTATTCACATCATGGGTTACGGAATGCATCCAGACTCTTAACTACTCTATAATAGTTAGTGGAGAATATCAATGCCATTTAATGTTGTCAGGGGCCTCAGGCTGGGTGATCCAATGTCCTCATTCCTTTTTGCAATAATAATGGAATATTGGAATAGAAGTTTGCATGACCTAAAGTCAAGGAGTACAACTATTACCCCCGATGTTCCAAACTAAGGATAACACATTTGTGTTTTGCTGATGACCTATTGCTCTTTGCTAGAGGTGATGTCAGTGAGTGCAGTATATCAAAAGTTCCTGCAAATTACAAGAGTATCTAGTCTGTAGGCCAACCAAAGTAAGAGTGCAGTGTATTTTGGTGGTGTTCCAACATCAATGAAACAACAGATCATACAAAACTTAAGATTCACTAGTGGAGACCTACCTTTTAAGTACCTTGGAGTTCCATTATCCACAAAGAAGCTTAGTATTATGTAGTGGTATCCCTTGATAGACAAAATAACATCAAGAATTACTTCATGGACTGCAAGGAAACTCTCTTATGCTGGTATAGTCGAGCTAGTTCAAAGTGTATTGTTTGGGATTCAAGCTTTTTGGGCACAACCTTTCATTATTCCTTCTAAGGTGACCAAGATAGTAGAGTGATTGTGTAGATCTTATGCGTGGTCAGGCACTAATGCGATCACAAAGAAGGCTTTGCTAGCCTGGGATAAGGTTTGTCTGCCTAAAGTTGGGGGGTGGTCTAAACCTTACCAACCTGCAACTCTGGAATAAGGTCGCTATATCCAAGATATGCTAGGATTTGGCTCACAAGGAGGATAAGTTATGATAAGATATATTCATACTTACTACATCAAAAGCCAGCAGATCAACAGTATTCCAGCACCTCAGCAAGCATGCTGGATGGTTAGAAAAAATTTTGAAGCTAGAAGATCTCTAGAGAGCATGCAATTCGAGCAGACACACAACAACAACTTGATAAGGCAAATGTATCTCCATATTCGAGCAGACACGCAATTCGAGCAGACACACAACAACATTTGAATCTTTATGCAAAGGAGCAAACAATGGGAGAGCATTGCGAAGGAGATAGCTTATATCTGTTGTGTTCGTGCACCACCTAGAATTATGACTTGCCTACAGACTTTTGTTTTTTTACCTGAATTAATATATGAGCGGGAGTTTTGGAATCAATGTTTATTTCTTTTCAGATAGCTAGATTTGTTGGCCTAGCTATGGCGTTGTAATTGTTTGCTTTGGTGATTAAAAAAATTAAGTTAGTTACCAAAAAAAGGAAGACTGGCAATAGTCACTTAAGAATTTGGCAATGGTTTTTGTCGGTCAAGAGAACTCCATGACGTATGGTTTCGCTGGATGATTATGAATTTCTACACATTTCTTTCATCATTAATAGTATTTCAAAGGTTTTGCATAGGGTTTTATGTAATATAAGATAAGTTACCGGTACCGATTTTGGTAATGAACAATTATTGCTGGGTAGAAGATATGGTTATGGGCATATAAGTTGTGGGGCACATTGTCATTACATCTTGGAAGTACATTTATGACTTGATGCAGCTTGTAGGGATTGATACAGTGTGTACATACAAGAATTGAATCTTATAGGAATTTCGGATGTTGGAATTTAGTTCTAAGACTTGTGGGCTAAAGTCGAAGGAAGAATCTTTAGTTAGGAATGTGTTAATTGACCTATATGGATTGAGTCGGCATAGGTGTGTGTATGAGGAGCTTATACAATTATTTGACTACTTAAAACAACTCTTGGCATGTTCCTAGACGAACATGTATTTAAGTGGGGGAAAATATAACGACGTGACCGATCATTTTGTGCGTTGGCATTCCGTTCGACGGTGTGATACTTTGATTAGATTCATACGATGCATTATGACTTGTGTATATGGTTGGTTCCGATGTTCGAAAGATTCGAGATTGATTTGGAAGCTTTAAGTTAGAAGAGCTAACCAAGGTCAGACTTTTACCCCAGAGTCGGAATTTGAAGGTTCCAATAGGTTCTTATGGTGATTTTGAACTTGGCCGTATGTTCAAATTTGAATTTGGAGGTTCCTAGAAGGTTTTGGATCTATTTTGAGAAAGTTAGCTTTGAAGAATTAAAGTTCATAGGTTTGATCTAAAGTTGACGTTGGTGTTATCAGACTCCTATTGTGCTTTTGAGATCTTATATAGGTTCATTTGGTTGATTAGGACTTGTGTGCAAAGTTTGATTGTGATCCGGAATATCTAAGTCTAATCCAGACGCGTTCAGCGAAATTTGAATATTTAAAAGTTAAGAGAAGGATTTAATTTTTATTCTTGGTTTTATTTTTGTTTTTGATATTTCGAGCCGTGGGAAAAATTTGGGTAAGGTATTTGGACATGGTTATATGATTGAACGGGGTCCTGGGGGCCTCCGGTAAGTTCCGGGGTGGCTTCGGGTCATTTCGAAGAGGTTGAACAGCAGCTAATGTTGCTGGTGCATCTTTTGTTCTTTGCGAACGTGACGAGCGAGTCGAGAACGCGGAAAAGGAACTAGGGGCCAAGGAGATTTTTTCTATGCGAACACGACAAAGGAGGTCGCGAACACGATGAGGAGGCAGCTGGGTAGGTTACTCTTCGCGAACATGACTGGGTGACCGCAAACGCATAGAAGGGGTTTATGGCTGCTAGGATTTGGCCTTTGAAAACGCGATGGGTCTTCCTCAATGCGAAGGGATGGGGATTGGAAGCATTCGCGAATGAGACCAGATGGCCTGGTCAAGAACGCGAAGAAGGCCCTGGCAGTGGTATTAAATCAGTAAGCTCGACCTTCAGCTCATTTTTCACTCTCTTGCATGCAGAAGACCGAGATTGTGGTCATTCTTGAAGATTATTTTCATCATCTAACAAGTGATAAGTGATTCCAACTTGATTTTAAGCTTAATACTTGGATTATGCAAGATTTTGGACCTAGAAACTCATGGAATTTGTTGAAAATTATAAAATTTTGGTAAAAACCTAAAATTTGGTAAAAGGAAATTTTGACTACGATATTGGACATGGACAACAACAACAACAACAACAACAACAACAATCCCAGTATTTCCCCACTAGTGGAATCTGGGAAAAGTGAGATGTACGCAACAACAATCCATGTATTGGACGTGGATTAGAGAAAAAATTAATATATTTGAGTTCATGGTGCTATGGGAAATATCCATTTTAAAGAATTTTTGGAATCTGGGCGTACGATCCTATGTTTGGCTTTTCGTAAGGGGTTGGAAATTATTTCTAATTGATAAATTATGGGTTCTTGAGTATGTTTTGACTAGTTTGTACATTCTTTGGCTAGTTTTGGATTGTTCAACGTTGGCTTGAGGGGTTATAGCAGTGTAGGAGCCAACATTGGATTTTGGAGCGAGGTAAGCCTCTTGCCTAACCTTGTAAAAGGTAACTTATCCACGTAAGTGTTCAATATGCTATATGCTATGTGTTATGGGATCTATGTGCAGCGAGCGTCCATGCATATGCTAATATTTTGACACGTCCAAGTGGACCTAGACTTATACCATACTTTAGTTGTACTACTTGAGTTACTCTTGCATGTTCAAATGGTTTAGTTCATGACCCACAGAGCTTTTACCTCTTAAGTTTTTAAGATCGCAAGTTTCAAAAGTCTTTTTTTTTCTTAAACTCCGTACCGAGTCAAACTAACTCTTCTAAATTGAAACAGAGGGAATAGGTACAAAACAAGTCCATCTGGTGGTCATACATGCACGTAGAGCTACTGAGGAGACTTTTTGGTGAGCTGCTTTCTATATTACAATCCGTAGCACACGGAGTCCCCTTCCTATTTATTTACTGCATTTTGTCTACGTCTTATCCAGATAGTTGTTGTAGTAGTAATGTATGTTCCAGTAGAATGCTCATACACTTGTGACACCAAGTTTTGGGATTATGGACTGCTTGATCGTATTTTGTGTTGATTGGTTTAGCATTTGGCTTGTATTAGATCATCGTACAAACTTCTTTTAATAATACTTGATATCTCACGTATGGTTGAGAACGTATCTCGATCATTTTGATTCTCAAATTGTTTTAAGATGTGTTATAGACTATCCGTTGTGGTGATTAGTTGTTGGCTTGCCTAGCGGCGGCATTAGTTATCATCACAACTTACGGTTGGATTTGGGTCGTGACATTTCCAAGGAAATTCATAATGTGGATAATGGCTTGCATCATCACTCCTACGTATGCTATTGCGTTAAATGGAGGAACATATGGAAATATTAATGGGAGGAGAGGATTTATGCAAGGTGATTCAATCTCACCGCTCTTATTTGTGGTGTGCATGGAATACTTCACCAGAATCATGGCCTATGTAACAGAACAGGAAGGGTTTACATTTCATACCAGATATAAACGGATGAAGTTAAACCACTTATGCTTTGCTGACTATGTTTTAATATATTGTAAAGGAGAATTCCATGTTGTTTGTGCTATTAATGCGAAGGGGGATTGAGACTTTATCAAAGTCATTAGGTCTAACAGTAAATGCAAGCAAGTTCAATATATATTGTGCAAATATGCATGGGCTAGAGATAGCCGTATTATGTGAGTTAACAAGTTATCAAAGAGGTGCATTTCCATTCAAATACCTGGGGGTGCCTGTATCATCTAAAAAGTTGAATGTTGTGGATTGTGAGATGTTAGTGGACAAGCTGCTGAATAAAATCAAAGGGTGGGGGTCGAGGAACCCACCCGATGCAGAGAGAGTTCAGCTTATAAATGCAGTACTAATGCATCTTCACACCTACTGTGCATCTATCTTCATGCTAAGAAGATAATTAAGAGGATTATTAGCATATGCAGGAATTATCTGTGGGATGGGAAAGCAATAAGTAGTAGGACACCGCTAGTAGTATGGGACATAGTATGTCGACCTAGAAGAGAGGGAGGACTTGGCATCACGGAATGCATAACATGGAATGAAGTAGCTCTAGTCAAGTATGTGTGGAATATGACCAAAAAGAGTGATACAATATGGGTCCAATGGGTAGACCATATAAACTTAAAGGTGCAGAATGGTGGCAATATTAACCTCCTCAGGATTGTGCTTGGTACTGAAGGACAATATACACAATCATGAATAAATATGCTCCTAGTTTTATGCAGGAAAGAAACAAATATGCAGTGAAGAAAGGATATGAATGGAGTAGAGGGAAGGTAGAACAATCGCCTTATCAGAGATGGGTATG
This sequence comes from Nicotiana attenuata, assembly GCF_001879085.1. Classification (NCBI taxonomy): domain Eukaryota; kingdom Viridiplantae; phylum Streptophyta; class Magnoliopsida; order Solanales; family Solanaceae; genus Nicotiana; species Nicotiana attenuata. Next base: position 51,467,359 of record NC_031994.1, read on the forward strand.
GAATAGGAATAACCTACCATAACATAACTTTATATACTGGCTGGTAATGCATCAAAGAGTCCTTACTCTGTGGTGCAACTGATGAATCCCTGTAACATCTATTCTTCAACTGTGAATTCTCCAGAAAATGTATTGAAGCAATGCTTAAGTGGTGGAGTATTCGTCTCAGACAAACTGATCTACAGGGGATCTGAAAAAGACTGAACAGAGTAATTAAAGAGAAACTACATAGAGATTTTGTGATAACAATAATGGCAAAAGTTATATATGGCATATGGAAGGCAAGGAATGAAACTATACGGCAAAACAAGGCCCAATGGTCTGACAAAGTGTACGCGGCTAAAATTGGAGAGCCTTGATTTTACGACCGTTGTACCTCGCCGAAGTTTCACCTTGAAGGCCCGAGGCACAACTCGAGGTTCGTCCTCCAGGATCCTTTATGACCGACCTCGGGGCAACGCAAACCGATGGTTATCATGGGCGAGCGGGAAGTTCCCAAGGCGAGTGATCAAAGTTACAAAACCAGCAAGAGAAGCACTAGCCTGTACCAAACTAGCGGATAGCTGTACCAGCTATATTTTCTTTGTAATAATTACTCGGGTACAATGTTGGGGTTTCCCCTCCTATATAAAGGGGGCCCTTACTGCTTTATAAAAGATATACAATACACAACATTCAATAAAAGAACAAAAACATTCTCTGTTCTCTAACTTAAGCATATTCTCCCTTGATCTTACTACTTACATTTATTGCTTACATTTATTGTATTTCATTGATTGTTCTTCATTTATAGCTCATTATTGATCATAAAGAGCCATCATCAAGGCCTTTAGAACTGTTAGTTCTCCGTCGATTGTTCACAGCCTAACGCATAACTCGACCTCGAGGCCCCGTACCAGCCAGCTCGAGGCCCCGATTCTTAGCCACTCGGTTTGCTTGATACGTTCCTTCAAGATCTTATCCTATTTTCTAATCTCTCACTTACCATCTATCGCTTGACAACTAGCATAAAAATAAATCACGTATTTTTAGAACCATAAAATCCAATCTAATTGTAATTACCATTTTCAAGGTAAACACAAAGTATGGCAGAAAATCGACAAAGAGGGATACTGCAGAATTGAGATGAGAATGCACAGGCGGCAAAATAGGAAAGAATTGGAGTGGATAGAAAAACTTTAAAGATAGATATCAATAATAAATTAGTTTCTAATTCCCCAGGATAATTTTATAGTAGGATATAAATGGATAATTTTACCTGGTATGGATATCTGCAAGAAGTAGCTAGTATATGTTTCTTTGTTTTAGTGATGATGAATAAAATTTTCTCTTTATATATATAGGATAGGTTCTATAAGGAACTGGATGATCCTATTTAGTCAATAACTAGCGACATACTCCTATGTTCCTTTCATTACGGTATTTCTAAACAAGTTCCTGGATAACACACATAAAAGCATTGAAAATACCAATTAACGAAAATTATGACAATTGATATAAAAATTAAAATAACCCAACAAAGTTTTTAATAGTTTTCTGAGGAATAGAAAAGTACATTTATTACCTCTCAATATGAGCCCGCCAACAGATCACTATCCAAGCAGCTTCTTTGCAACCTTCACCCGTTTACTCCTCTTGCACTCCAAAAAATCATACGTGCCTTTCAATTTCTTGGTCACACTGAATTCTTAAAACCCAAATCTCAAATCGTAGGTTAAAATATAAAATTTCATTAAAGTAAAAGAAATTACTCATATGCAACACTTCAAAAAATGTGTAACATTTGACGAACCAAGAATAAATATATATATATAAAACCAAAAAGAAAATAACAGAAAAATGAAGAAAAGGGAAAGAAAATAACAGAAAAATGAAGAAAAGGGAAAAACCAGAGAAGAAGAAGAGAGCATAGAAGAAAAAGGAAAGCAGCAAAAGGGTTGATATTGAAGTGGAAATATGGGATCAACGGAAGTGGACGACAAAATACAAAGACCAAATTGTGTCATGAAAATGAGGAGAATGAAATGGCCGATATTGAAGGAATAAAATAAAAAAATGTAAAAGACAAACATTTCTAATTACCATTTTGCCAGTGTTCATCCCATCTCTCATTTCTATATAATTTAAAAACATATATATAAATATATAGTGCTAGCAGGTTATCTGAGAGGTGCATAAGGGCATAGTATAAGATTGAATTACTTCAATATGGGATCGGACGTATATACATGAAAGATGATGAGGTCTTGTATGATGAAAAATAGCCTTTTTCGATAACGGATAACCTCAGATGACCGCCCAAAAGCCATTAAGGAGCTTTGGTGCGCATTTTTATCCCATCATATATATAACACTGAATGTGAAATTAGGCCAGTCATCCTTGGCTATCAAAGCAGGCTCTTTATCTTCGTAAAAGACCTCTCTTCCTCATCAATCTTTATATATTTCTTCGTGATTCTAACAACAAACCTCTGACTTTGACGGTGAAAAACGAAAAATAGGCACACAGTAATTTGGAGTAAAAGGAAAAACTAAGTTGGAATTCAATAGTCTAATGCAAACTTTGCACTATTTTATGTGGAAGACAAGATCTCGTATGATTGATAAAAGCCTCTCAGATTAGCCAAGAATGACACCTAAAATCCATTTATAAGGATATAGGATCAAATAATCCTACGTAACAGATTTTAGGCAAGTCATCCTTGGCTACCAAAGCAGGTTCTTATCTTCGTACAAGACCTCTCTTCCTTTCTCCTTGGGCTTTCTGATTAATGATGCCAATGACTCATCTAAGGCATACTATTTATAGGCAAGTCCCTCTCCTCAAGATAATTAACCACGTGTTGGCATCAGTGGTGTAGCCACGTACCATGAAGGGTGGTCAGTTGAACACCCTTCATCGAAATATTATATTATGTATACGATATTTATATAAATCAAAAATTATTTTTTATATATGTATATTAAACCATGAACACCTTGGTGAAATTCCTGGCTTCGTCATTGGTCGGCATTCTTCTTCATTTAAAGTTGTACGATGAATCAATTATCTTCAACACATGAAGGAATATATTCTTGTTCGTGCAAGGGACCAGTCCATTTTTATCCTTATATTTTTCATTCGATATGATGTTTCTATAGTGATACATTATCGAAGACTATTTACGAGGTAGACAAGAATGACATAAACCTCAGAAGAATTGAACGGAAATAATAAAGTGCGTAACACATATTTTGATCATCTAATCAACTTGTAAATAATCTAAACACTTAAACTTTAGCTCCATAATGAGGTTGAACATGCCTATTACCTCAAGGTTTCATGAGATCAATATGGTTAATACAGCCTTTGGTTGAACTCATCAATTTTCGGGATATTAAAGATCTTAGTGTTAGAGGTGGCAAAATGGTTAAAAGAAAAAAGTTATCCACCCATATCATTAAAAAATGGGTTTGATAATGAACTTTTTAAACCATATTATCCGCTTGAAAAATGCAACTCAATGGATAACTAATGGGTTTAACTTTTACATTTGTAAAGCCACAAATTGGGGGTTCCTCAAGTTTGGAGGACTAGGAATTCTCCCAAAAGTGATCATATTCAATAAGCCATGGATAATATGCATGGTTATCCATATTATCCGCCGGTTAACCCGTTTCTTATCTGTATTAAATATGGGCCAGATCGGATAAATTATCCGTTTTTTGTATCACCCGTTTTGACTCGCCATATCCGACCCAACCCGCCCGTTTGCTACACCTAAATCCTACACATTCTCACGGTTAGAGAGTTCGATTCAATCACCAAAAAATATTCTTAATATAGTGTGATATAGTTCGTTCTCAGCCAAGTTCGCACGGTTTTTCCCCAAAAGTTGTCACGCCACTAAGAGTATCCCTAGAACTTATATGTAGCTTTCTTTTCTTTAAAGCTACTGCTATAGGACTTTATTCTCACACGAAACAATCTCCTCATCGAACCAATTAATTTTTACGGCCCTCAAACTATGTTCCACACGCGTGGCCATTACCACGACCCGTAGGCCAAATTATGTCTTTGTGCTTCCAACATGACCGAGCATATATGGCCACCCAAGCTTCAATCAAGCCTCATGCTATTACTTTGTGTGCGCGCATCTCTAAGCTATCTTTGGCATGGTAGAGGTAGTAAACCAAGCCCCATGCTATTAGTTTGTCATCTTTATACTCGTCCCTCTGAACTACTAACTCTGATATCACTTGTTAGGTTTAATCAGCCTAAAAATATTCTTATTATAGTGTAATATTATTCGATTTGGGACAAACCCACACAGTATTCCTTGAGAGACCTCACACCATTAAAAGTATTTCTATATATTATATAGCTTTATTTTCTTTTCCAATACCATCATAAGACTTTATTCGCGCACTCAATGATCGCAATCTATGCAACTTCGAATATATTTGAACGTTGTTTCACGCTTTGAATTTGCAGAATAAGCATCTGATCAGTAAGCAAAAGATGAGTCTCACTCGATAAACACACAAAAAATTATGTAACTCAAAGATGACACTTAAAAACAGTGTATACTCCCATAACAAGTAGGTGATTTAGGCAATTAGATATCTTTTTTGTCTTACGTAATTAATTAGAGGGAGAAAGTGTTTTTAGTTCTTGGAATATAAGATATTTTGACACCGTAAGCAGATTTTCTATATATAAACGAACATGATAGAGATGAATAAATTCAAAAATCACATGTTATACTTCGCATATTTTGGTTCGGGCATGTTAAAAGGAGAGGCACTGATGCCCCGGTGAGGAGGTGTGAGAGGCTGGCGTTGGAGGGCAAACGAAGGGGTAGAGGCAAGCCGAAAAAGTATTGGGGAGAGGTGATTAAGCGAGATACGATCCTTCTCCAGCCGACGGAGAGCATGACCATGGATAGGAAGGTATTGAGGTCGAGAATAAAGGTATAGGGTTAGGTAGCCAAGTGTTGTCCTTGTTTGTCACAGTAGCATTGATATTTCACTTAGTGTCCTTCATGTACTTTTTTATCCTTAGATTGTTGTTATTACTTGTTGCTGCCTTGTTTCGGTCTTCTGATAGCGTTATTAGTGTTAGTTTTGCATTTTCGCTTCGGTTGTCAGATTGGTTTGCTTGTTATTGCCCCTCCCCTTTTTTCTTCCAGAGCCGTGGGTCTACCGGAAACAGCTTCTCTGCCTTATTAAAGGCATAGGTAAGGTATGCGTATACTCTACCCTCCTCAGACCCCACTTGTGGGACTATACTGAATTTTTTGTTATTGTCGTTGTATACATCTCACTAATCAGGCGATATTAGGATACAATTGACACATCATATATAACTGCTTTGCTGGTGGAAGCATTCCTCTATAAAGTATTGATGTTTGTCTATAATTTTACATCTTTAGTGCATTACTTACCTTATATTTTGGTGTTTAATAATAAATTATGCTACGTTTGAGCTTAGTTAAGTTGTTATTTTTTATGCGTAGGATCATTGGAATGTAAAAGGAAATGATGGTTGTACAAAGAGGTGCTGATATTATTTGTCTAGTTTCTGTTGTTGTGACAGATCGTTTGTCTCTGAGCTGAGGGTCTCCCAGAAACAGCCTCTCTACCTCTCCGTGGTAGGGATAAGGTCTGTGTACACTCTACCCTCCCCAGATCCTACTAGTAGGATTATTACTAGGTTGTTGTTGTTGTTTTTATTGTTGTTGTTGTTGTTGTTGTTGTATGGTTGTACAAAGGGATGATGAAAACACATGAAAAGGCAAAAACTGGAGCAAGACAACCACCAGGCGTAGACCCGGCATCGCCTGGCTCCAGCGAGGAGAATCTCGCGCCATGCCTGGCCTCGCGAGGTCCGAGGCGCGCTCCGGACGTAGCCTTGCGAGGTCAGTGCCCAGTATCCCCCAGTTCGCAAATTATTCGTTTCCTCCTAAGTTTTGGACTTGGAGACTCCAAACCTAGCTGATAAATACTTCCTAAACGTGATTAGTGAAGTGTTGGACATATTTTGAAGACGACAAGGGCTTAGAAACACAAACGAAGCACAAATCATTGATTCTTCTCCATCTGGTATATACGCATACCTTTTATGTTTAAAAATAATATTTTCATTGTTGTCATGAACATGAGTGGCTAAAAAAATACTTTGTTCTAGGGTTATGGGTTGTTATTGAATATTGTTCTTTGACGGTTGATGATATTACATGTCTTTATTATATTGAATTTTTATTCAATCTTGCGCTCAATTATTTTATTGCATAGCTAACAATAGAATACTATCTACATATTTATGTTGAACTCGAAAATGAAAACTATAGATTATATATAAGATTGAATAGAATAAGTTCTTGAATCTGGGCATGGAGAATAAATTCTCGATTAGGATAGACATATTCTAGTTGCCTTACTTAATTAGTTATTTTTACAGGAGATATACATGCATTCTAGTTAACTTTGATTCTATAGACGTATAGTATTAGGTTGACTTGAATAGGCGAGCGAAGCGTCGAAAGAACTTCGTAAGTATAATAAATCATTTTATTCAACAAATCAGATAGATCAAGTAGTTAAATTAACCAGAAAAATGCAATAGGGGAAACGTCAATCTCATAACCTTCTCCATCCTTGTTGAATTTGCTCCTAAGTGTTTGTTTGCTCTAATTGCAATCTTATTCTTCTGATTGCTTCTGTTTTCGTAGTAATTTTGGATAATAAAAATTACAATCATGTTCTACAAAACCGCTTGAACAAATAATTTATAAGTAGTTTATTTTAGGCAATAGTTGATCATAAATTTTCGCGGGAATGATAATTTCTCATCACTTTATTATTTATCGATCACTACGTATACTTGTGTAGGCGTTTGGCCCTAACAAGTATGTGATTTTACTTTGTTAGATATCTATTAATCAAATGATCTCTTCATACTTACTATAGCTGGTTATTTTTTAAAGCGGCTTTCATATAACAATAACTCTTTTTATTGGTAGATACGAGGTATGACGTACTTAAACTGAACATGTAAAATGAGTAATTCTTAAAACAGAATCTTTTTCAGGATTATGTATTCTATGTTGACTTTTGTTATCATTGTTATTCTTGGTGACCCCTTTTAAACCACCCTTTGATCGACACATTTGAAGCAAGCTGTCTGTTTGACATTCCCCTGATCACTTGAAAAGATTTGATCTCTAGCTCGTTGAAGAAGAATCAGGAAGAGAGAATAAATCAAGGCATTGACATAATGATCATCTGTCTATTAAGTAGGTCCTAATAAGATGGATCAAGTCAATTTCTCAGACATTTTTGATTCCCACACTTTACGAATGCCTTTATGTGTTCACCCTAAAATTCGAGTAATAATTAAACTTGTATTGTAGTTTTAAAAATATGTGACTTAATTCAATACTAACTGATGAACAAGGAATCAAATGTATAAATTAAAGAGTAAGGCTAGTCAAACTGGTATGTAAGCAAGTCTTGACCTCGAGGTAGATGAATAAGAACAATAAAATAATAACTATGACATTCAGAAGAGTAGTACGCAAGAAAGTAATGTAAGTGCATTCTCTTGTCAGTGATTGATGCGTTACAAATGATAAGGATCCCCTTTATATAGTGGGGAAATCCTAAATAAGGTACGTTTCTAATTATAGTAGGGAATATTTTTATACAGCTGTCTAACCACCTAGTAAAAATCCATTTCGGAATTTACGTCGTGATATTAGGGCCATCGCGGGAATCTCGCTCTTTCTGTTATAAAACCATAACGGTGTTATCTCGAGGTTGGTCATACTCAGCCCCGGTGTTTATCGAGCACTTCGATCTTCGAATCTTGTATTCTGCCATCGGGCTCGAGCCAGGTCCACATTGAACTTGTTCTCGACGCGACCCCTCGAGCCTACAAAATCGGGGACACCTGATTTTTACCGTATACAGATAGTCCCCGCGTTTCTTAGAATAAAATGATAAGAAACGCCTTGAGCTTCGATTTTCTGGAGTCCTTGATGATGACTTCATTCCCGTGACATAGGTGCTCGAAGTGACCGAAACGACCCGTCGGTTCCCTTTCGCAAAACATTAAATGTTTCATCAGTGGTGGTCGGCCACTAGCACCGTCGAACCGTCGCCGCTTGCCTCTTTCCCTCTTCATCTTCCTCTCCCATTACCTGTTACTCTCGTCCTTTTAGTGCCAAAAGATGTCAAGCTCCGCCTATTTCCGCTTCCTCTAACTCGAATCAATGGCGACCTTCAAAACAGTTCCTCAAAAGGAGAAAGCTTCCTCCTCCTCTTCCCGGCCGGCTAGTGATAAAGCGCCGACCCTTCAGGAGATCACTCCCGACCCCTGTGTCATAAAGAAAGACTTCAAAGTTGAAAATCCCCCTGCGAGGTATATTTGCTCGATAACGGAGAAGCACCTCAAGGCCATGAAGAAGGACATTGGCTGGGGGGACAAGGTCGTGGTACAGATCCCTGCCCCCGAGGAGAGTATCACTACTCATGTGGAGGGGTTCTTAAGTGTTTACACTTACCCCTTCATGTTGGGTCCCCTCGATCCAATTGTGATCGACTTTTGCAAGAGGTATCAAGTCACCCTCGGCCAGATCCACCCTTCTTTCTGGCGTATAGTGATTATGCTTCGCTATTTCTCCAGCAAGGCCGAGGTGCTAGAGTTCACCCTCAATCACCTCATCCGATTGCATCGGCCTCAGCTTTTTCGAGGGTTGATCAAGCTCCAACGCCGATCGACCAAGGCCTTCTTTGCTAGCAATGACGAGGATAAGGACCGAGGCTGGATGAGCCGGTTCGTACGAGTGAGGACCTTTGACGTCATCCCAGAGGGGAAAATTCCGTTCCCAGAGAAGTGAAACCCCAATCGTAAGTGAAGTTTTTCCCTAGTAGCTTCTAGTATTCCGTTTTTGCATTGTGTGATGCCTTCAATTTTTTTGCAGCGGTTTCTTGGATGCCTCATGCGGTTGCTGACCTCGAGGACTGGGTTCATAAATTAGCTACGACCTCTTCGTATGACGAGCGCCGATGGCGTGACTTGGCGAAGGGAGGATGGGAAGCCAAACACCACAGTAAGTTCCTCTCACAAGTTTTCAATGCTTTCCCTTTTACTGGATACGTTACTTTACTCATACCTATGTTTCATTCATGTAGGCATTGGAGATGTCTCTGAAATGAGGCCAGCCCCACCCGGCGAGGAGACCGAGTCCATGATTCCAAAATCGCGGAAAGATAATAAGAGAAAAAGGGTTTCGAAGCCCGAAGACCCCCAAGATGGAGGGGGTCCTACTCGAAGAAGCAGGAGAAATCTTATCCATGTGGACATAGACTCAGTTCACCAGCTAAACGATGAAGAAGAAGACGAGGGCGAAGAATCGGCGCTGGTGACCCGAACCAGGAAGCCAGCCGAAGTCGCCAAGCCCTCAGAACTGGATCCCCTGCCTCATGATGAGGAGACTCCGAAGAAAGACGCGGGAAAAGCCCATGAATCACCCGAGGTCGAGATTGTTCCTCGACCATCAACAAATACACCAAAAATGACAGGTTCCGAAATCCCCATAGCTGAATAGAGCGCCCCGAGCGATTTGCTCAGGGCATGACAAAAGGTCACTGTCTTCCTCTACCGGCTTATTCCAAGGAGGCAATAAGGCAAGCCCGAGCTCTACGAACGCCTGACTTAAGCGAAGTTCCCGGTGAAGATTATCCTTTCCGGGATTGCTTTACTGGGGTCGATGATGCCGCCGATCTTAACGATGCATCTACTCTCTTCGAAGAGGCTCGACATCTTTTTTCTCAAGTAAGTATTAATTCCTATCGTTGCAATTTCTTCTTCGCCCCTCATCCTAACTGATATCTTTTCTTGTTGCGTAGGCCTTTACCAGGGTTAGGGCCGACTTGAGCCAATGCGAGGCCGAGCTCAAGAAGACCTCGGATGAAGGGAAGGCCCTGAAGCGCCTTTGCAGTCAAAGGAATAGGAGCTTAAGGACCTTCAGGCTGACTTGGCCAAAGCTCGTAAAAATGACGCCGAGCTAGACAAGCAGGTAACTATCATTTTGAAAGAGTATGGTCTACTAGACCCAATTGTGGAGGCTAACACTTCAGTGTCTCAACTGCAGCAAAAACTAGAGATGATCGGGCTGCTTAGAGGGGAGGTCGATCAGGTTAAGGCTGACTGCAACCGGTGGAAGGAAAATATGGATCCGCTTGCTGCAGAGAAAGAGGCTATTCTAGCCAAACTGGCCTCGGCTGAGACCCAGCTCCGGGGTGCTAAAGAGAAAAATTCGGCTCAGGCGAAAAGGATCGACGAGCTCGAGGTCAAACTTGCCGAAGCCGAGGTTGAGGTTGCTGAAGCCAGGGCTGAGGTCAAGAAGACGAAGGCCACGGTTGATAAAACCGTTGCCGTGTACTTAAGGGATGCTGAGGCTGCTCAAATGGTGCTAAGGGAAGCCTCTGACCGGGAGAAACGGAGCAATGATTTGGCCAAGTGCCAATCTCGGAGGGAGACCCTCGAAGAAATCCATGCTCGAGGTTTCTACCTCACCGAAGATATAGCTCAAGCAAAGGCGCTTGAAGCCTATGCCAAGTTTCTCGTCTCCTCCAATGTTGATGATGCTGACGAAGGCAGCCACGACAGGTCCGATAATGAAGATGGGCTCGAAGAGGAAGCTGCTCCCGAGGGAGAGACCAGCCCTGGGCATAGATAGGATTTTTCTTTCTCTTTTTGTATTTTTCTTTTTGTAAGACCTTTTGCCGGTCTCTTGTACATATCCTTTTTCAAGTATATAAAAGAAGAATTTCCTTGAACGTTTTGTCAATGTTTCTTGCCTTACAAAATTCTTTTATTTGAACGGTCTGTTCGAGATTTTATCTCGGATGGTTTCTTTGAAGTTCGAATAAGGTTCGAACTTTGTGGCATAGACCCTTAAGGGCATGTGCGGGATAATGGTGACTCCCAGAGCCATAATCAAGTTATTATTTATTTGGGCTCGGGATAATCGAACCCTTGGATTTGGATCGGGTGAGAATAAGATCTCGAACCCTAAGTGTATCGGCCCTTAGGCTATTTTAGATCGGGCCATTATGGCCTCTAATAGATGGCTATTATTTCCCTTTTTTGGCTTAGAAGACTTAGTAAAAAATTATTTATGCTTTGGCATGCATTTTTTACCCATTGAATTTTTTGAGGGTTTTGTACCGATCGGAACCCTTTTGTTTTTTGTGCCTTAGCACAAGTTTGTATCTGAATATTGTGGTACCTCTTAATGTTTTTCGAGGGCTGATTTTATCGAAGCCCTTTGGTTATTTTGCCGAGGGTAGCCTTTATTAACCGGTTTTCAGAGAATTAAAATGCATGTTCTTATTGTGGGATTCGGACGTCTCCGAGCCACGTTATTTCGGTCGTAGCCTTTATTATGGCCGTATCCTTCAGGTATGCCTCTTGGACTTGTTTCTTGATAACATTTCAGACTTGTTCGGAATGTTAGTTCTCGAGTATGATGGCCTTGGCCTTTACATCGAGGGGTGCCACTTTGAGGTCTTATGAAATCAAGTTTAGATAACTCGAACATGTTGACTGTCGATGATAGTCCCCGAGTATTCGAGGTGTACTTGCGTTTTGGCCCTTGGGCCATTTATCACAAAATCACAAGTATGGAGCTCATACAGTAACAAATTTCTTTGAGGCACAAAGTGTTTGATATAGAAAGAATGTTTCTTTGAATAATTCATACATGCGTACATGTTTTGCCATCGGGAATCGACTATTCTATATAGACACGGTCCATCCGACCGTTTGGTCCATTACAAAGTTTTCCTATCGAGACCTTCTTTGGCTTGAAGTATTTTTCTCAAAAATATAACCTCCGAGGGTGATGCCGCACAGTATTCGAGGTTGATTGAAAAGAAGCCTCGGATACTGTTGAATTCTCCTTAGGTAGCACATAGTTGTTGCCTCGCTAAAAACCTCGCTGGAAAAACCCATTTGGGGTAAAACCCAATCTAAGAGAAAAAGAGTGCAATGCGTGCTTTAAAACCTAAGGTCTTTGTGTAGAAGGGTTCCCTCGACGTCTTCGATCGAACACCTGCAAGAAGTTAGTCTCAAATACAAATGGAAAAAAGGATAAGGTCATACCACAACAATAATATTTTTTGAGTAGTGAGATATTCCAATTGTTTGGCAATTGCTCGCCTTCCATCGTGCCAAGTTTGTAAGATCCTTTTCCGATGACTCCGATGACTCGATATGGTCCTTCCCAATTCGGACCTAGTTTCCCTTCATTCGGGTCTCGAGTATTGAGGGTGACTTTCCTTAGAACTAAGTCCCCGACCCCAAAGTGGCGAAGGTTGGTTCTTCTATTATAATATCTCTCGATTCTTTGCTTCTGTGCAACCATCCAAACAAGTGCAGCTTCTCGTTTTTCATCTAATAGCTCGAGGCTAGTATTCATAGACTCATGATTTGATTCCTCCGATGCATGTCGAAATCTGGCGCTGGGTTCCTCGACCTCGACTGGAATTAAGGCCTCGGAGCCATATACTAAAGAGAACGGGGTTGCCCCCGTGCTGGACTTCGATGTCATTTGATATGCCCAAAGAACCTCGGGCAGAACTTCTCTCTATTTTCCTTTAGCGTGGTTCAACCTTTTCTTTATGTTTTGAATGATAGGCTTGTTTGTCGATTCGGCCTGTCCGTTTCCGCTCGGGTGGTAAGGCGTTGATAAGATCATTTTTATTTTGTGTGCTTCGAGGAACTCCGTTACCTTGTTGCCGATGAATTGCTTCCCGTTGTCGCATACGATTTTGGCAAGTATCCCGAATCGACACACGATGTGGTCCCAGAAGAAGTCTATAACTTCTTTTTCTCTGACCTTCTCGAAGACTTGTGCTTCCACCCATTTAGAGAAGTAGTCAGTCATAAACAAAGTGAATTTAGCTTTACCTGGGGCCATTGGTAGAGGGTCGACAATGTCCATTCCCCATTTCATGAAAGGCCATGTGGACAGGACTGAATGAAGTTGCTCTTCGGGCTGATGAATCATAAGTGACATTTATCACATTTTCTAACAAACTCCTTAGTGTCCTTTTCCATGCTATCCCAGTAATACCCTGCTCTAACAATTTTGCGAATCAAAGAGTCAGCGCCGGAGTGGTTTCCACAAGTGCCTTCGTGGATCTCTCGTAAAACATAATTGGTGTCCCCCGGCCCTAAACATACCGCCAATGGTCCATGTAACGTCCTTCTGTATAATGTTCCATCTTCTTCCAATGTGAACCTAGAAGCCTTGGTTCGTTGAGCCCTCGACTCTTTATGGTCCGTTGGGAGCTTTCCATTTTTCAAATATTCAATATACTTATTCCTCCAATCCCAAGTATATTTACCCGATCTCGATAACTGGACGACAGTCCCCAAGATAATATCATCTTCCTCGACTGTTGACCCAAAATAGAGGTCTGATTTAAACGACCAGGTACAACATCACATTTGACACCTAATGAAGGTACAACCCAACCCAAGTTTGCGAGTGCATTGGCCTTACTGTTTCGTTCTCGAGGTACGTGATCTAGAGTCCACTCCTCGAAGCGGTGCAAGGTTACCTGTAGCTTGCCCAAATACCTTTGCATCCTATCCTCTCGAACTTCGAAGCTTTTGCTTACTTGGTTCACCACCAATAAAGAATCGCACTTGGCTTCAATGACTTCTGCCCCAAGCTTTTAGCTAGATCGAGACCTGAAATCATGGTCTCATACTCGGCCTCATTGTTAGTCAGCCTAGAAGTTTTTATAGATTGTCTAATAGTGTTACTTGGGGGTGGCTTCAAAACAATGCCAAGCCCGGGCCCTTTTACATTCGAGGCACCGTCCGTGAAGAGGGTCCATACTCCCGATGATGTACCCGATTTTAGTAGAAGTTCCTTTTCCACTTCAGGTACGAGGGTTGGCGTAAAATCGGCCACGAAGTCTGCTAAAATTTGAGACTTGATGGCCGTTCAGGGTTGATATTCGATATCGTACCCGCCAAGTTCGACGGCCTATTTGGCCAACTAGCCCGATAATTCGGGCTTGTGCAAAATATTTCGGAGCGGATAAGTGGTTATCACACATATGGGGTGACACTGAAAATATGGCTTTAATTTTCTAGATGCGCTTATTAATGTAAGTGCAAATTTCTCTAAGAGTGGATATCTAGTTTCAGCATCTCCTAAAGTCCGGCTTACGTAATAGATAGGGAACTGCGTACCTTGCTCTTCTCGAACTAGTACACTACTTACCGCTATTTCGGACACTGCCAAGTATAAGCACAACTTCTCATCCACCTTTGGAGTTTGAAGTAGAGGTGGGCTCGATAAGTATCGCTTCAATTCCTCCAATGCTTGCTGTCATTCCGGGGTCCACACGAAATCATTTTTCTTTTTGAGTAAGGAAAAGAACTTGTGGCTTCGATCTGATGACCTCGAAATGAATCGGCCCAAGGCGGCTATCTGTCCTATTAGCCTTTGTACGACTTTCACACTATCTACAATGGTGATATCCTCGATGGCCTTGATCTTGTCCGGGTTGATTTTGATTCCCTGATTTGATACCATGAAGCCGAGAAACTTGCCCGAGCCGACCCCGAAGGCACATTTTTCTAGGTTAAGCTTCATGTTGTACTTCCTCAATATTTCGAATATTTCCTGTTTACCCTAAAATCCGAGTAACAATTAAACTTGTATTGTGGTTTTAAAGATATGTGATTTAATCCAATAGTAACTGATGAACAAAGAATCAAGTGTATAAATTAAAGAGTAAGGCAAGTCAGACCGGTATGTAAGCAAGTCATGACCTCGAGCTATGGCCACCTCGAGGTAGGTGAATAAGAACAATAAAATAATAACAATGAGATTCAGATGAGCAGTAAGCAAGAAAGTAATGTAGGTATATTCTTTTGTCAATGATTGATGCGTTACAAATGATTGGGATCCCCTTTATATAGCGGGGGAATCCTAAATAAGGTACGTTTCTAATTACACCAGGGAATCTTTTTATACAGCTGTCTAACCGCCTAGTACAAATCCGTTTCGGAATTTACGCCGTGATCTTAGGGCCATCGCGGGAATCTCGCTCTTTCTGTAATAAAACCATAATGGTATTATCTCGAGGTTGGTCATACTCGGCCCCGGTGTTCATCGAGCACTTCGATCTTCGAGTCTTGTATTCTGCCATCGGGCTCAAGCCCGGTCCACATTGAACTTGTTCTCGACGCGACACCTCGAGCCCCAATACTATCACTATCCATCATCCCATATGTCTGCCCATGCATCAGTGTCAAAGCGGGCCGGAGCTAGAGTTTAAGGTTCAAGTTCGGCCAAACCCAGTATCTTTTGTTCAAACTCTGGATTTGGCGTAAGAAATCCATTTAACATGTATAAACTATCAATTTTGAATCTAGCAACTAAAACGGGCTAGAATTCCAAAATCATAAACTGAACAAATCCTGCCTCCACCTCTAGTAAATTTAGAATCTAGTAACTTAAATCAGTGTAATTGTTAAGGCAAATATGCTGAGTTTTCTATTCTAACGTCTGTAAGTTGGATTAATTTGATCCGGTGATATATTAGTTGAAAGATAGAGTAATTCGGTTTGCAACTGTGTGTGACTTTCATCTACAAAGTCAAACTGATCATGTTGCAGTTTGGTGCGACAAAGAGATGGTATGAAAATCCTTCATATAAATAATTATGTCTTGCCCATTGTTGAAGTTCACGAGAACTATATACGAGTTCCATCAACGAATTGGAAGAGAATGTGAGTGTTGAGGTTGGATAAATTAAGTTGTGAAATATATGGAGAGAATAGTTCAAAAAGAAAAAGTATAGTATATCAGAAGAGAATAATAAAGTAATTTGATACACTTGTGAAAATTCATAACTGATATTTGTAAGGTATCTATCTCTTGGGATCTTTTTTCACTTAATAAGAGTGTGATCTCTACTCGAATTCTTACACATTGTAAGCATTTCTCTAACTTAATTGTTGATTTTGTTGACACTATAGTTCATATAAATAATACTAACCAATATTGATTCATGTTCCGACACAAGGAGTACTTGATCAATTGTATGAGACAAAGTTTATGCATGTATGAGACAGGCTGCAAGATGAAATGAAATTTTGCACAGATTCACAAGATGGAAGAAATTCACAAATAGCCGTTTTGAGAATCTGTAACTCAAAAATTAGCCACGAAACTAAATGTAATTGAAAAATAGCCACCAAATAAATTTTAATGAAATTAGCCTTCACCTAAAACAATGACATAGATTCTGTTCTATGTGACTGGTTCAATGTTTACCTGTAAAATGGTACAATTGAATTAGTTGCGTGGTTTATAGACAAGCAAACTCATTTGATCCCAAAATAATAAATAAATTAAATGAAATATAAGACTTAGCGTTGAAATCGAAACAAATAACAAGCCTGGTTTCGGGAGCGAAGCTTCCGAAGACAGTGATAAGAACAGTATTAGACGAAAAATAATTATATTATTCAGCTTGATAGTAGAATGTAGCTTAAGTTTTGCCAGAGATTTCGTGTGTTACAATGGTTGTTGAAGTTCCTTTTTATTGTCATACCTAGGGAACAAGATCCTAGGATCAAACCTCTCCTAAATGACAATAATGGGGGTCATTGATGAATATGTAACGGTAAGCCATGAATGCCAAAATTCTCTGCAACGGCTGCATATTTAATATTGAGGAATATTCTTCATTAAATGTCATCTGGTGACAAACATTCATTTGTTTCCGTTGACTGCATTCCCTTCGGGATCTACCCGATACCAACCGATTGTTATCCTCGGTCTTGATTTTTACTCCATTCATCTCCCATCTGCCTTCGGTTCTACGTAACCATTCGAGCATTTAATATAAGCCAATTTCACCCTATACAGATAGTTCCGTTGCTTTCCTGTGGCATATCTTTGTTTCATCGGAATGTTGGTGAAAATTCTTTTCTTGGCGGAAAATTTTATTATCTTTTCTGAAACGTTTCTGATGCTTGATAAGATGGACGTCTCCTCGCATTTAATACCCCAAACATTTATTAATATTTTTGCCGATTCTCGAAGTAATCATGACCACGAATTTAGCCGCCTATACTTTAACTTATACGCCTCATTCTTCTTACTTTTATTTCTAACAACTTCATAAACTTTCTTAACCTCTTTGCACTTAACTTCCTCCTGCTTTCATCTTTTTCTTATCTTCTTCAAAAAGCTTTATCATCTCCTTATTACTATGGCTTCCCCTACTAAGTCTTCCAACAACTCTGGGTTTCTCTTCGGTGGAGGCCCGAAGAGGAGCAAAGATAAGGAAGTTGACGTTGATATTGATCCTCCCACGGTGAGAATCATCATACCTAAACATCTGAGCACTTCCAAAGATTTCGAAGAGAAGTTCCCTACTTCAAACCATCGAACTTGGGCTATTGGTAAATATCCTTCTTCTATTCTCCCTTCCAGTATTCCTGCTGGGAAGGAGGACTGTGACTGCCATGCCCTAATCATCATTGCTCCTGACCTGGGTGGAGCGGTTAACCTTCAATAAGAAAGGCTTTACGTACGTTTATACGTACCCCTTCACTTTTGGCCCATTCTCATTGAGCAGGGGACTCGACCCTATGATCTTGGAATTCTACCACCGGTATCAAGTCTTCTTGGAACAAGTAGGCTCCTTCGTGTGGCGAATGGTGGCTACCTTGCAGCAGCTGTGCTTGGAAATGAAGAAGCCGCTCACCCTGGCTCATATGATGAACCTCTACTCCAACAAAATCTTCCGTGGGGGAATAATAAACTTCAGCAAGCGTGGCTACCATGATTTGCTTACCAGCACGGATAATGACAATGGTCGTGGATGGATGGAGCGATTTATGATCATTGCTACCAGCGATATCAGCCCGGTCACAACTCCATGTTTCCCCGAATCCTGGAATCATTCACGTAAGTTCAAAATCTACCTCTTTCTCCAAAAAGGTTGTTCCACATCGTTGCTAACCCTTTTTATTTCATTATTTCAACTGCTCGGTGGACACCACCAAGGGTTGAAGGCTTAGATCAATGGGTTCAGAAGATCCTAGACATCACTTTGCTAGAGACTCGCCGGTGGAAGGAATTGGCCCCCAAATATGGGCAGTGGGCGAAGAACCATAGTAAGCTTGCTCTACCTTCATTCCATATTTGTACATGAGGGAAAATTGTTAAACCTATATTTTTTTATTCAGGTCTCCCGCAAGGTTTTGTTTCCTGCCCTGAAGAGGATGTATTAGTCGATCCCGCGGAGGCTGCGAGTTTATTACAGGAGGCTCTCACCCGGAGCGGTGCCCACGAATCTTCCTCCTGTACAGATGCTTCTTCTCGGAGTCCCCGACTGCAGAAAAGCCACAAAAAAAGTGGTGTTCTTCCTCGGCTGGGGATAAAAATAAAATTAAGAAAATGAAGAAGGTTGCGCCTGAGCCAGCCGTAGCAACTATGGTCCATGATGATAACGAGGAAGCTAGTGATGGAGAGGCTTCCATTCAAAGGAGAAAACAATGTTCATGAGCTCAACAGAATGTTTAATCTCGAGAGCTTAGAACCCCAACTGAGGGTGATGTCTAAGCACACTTGGGAGAATTGAATTTAGTGGAGAATACTGATACTCCCTTTCCGGCCCCAGTGGTTATTTCCGGTCTTGCGAGCTCGGACACCAGGAATCTTCTACCTTCAATTGGTGAGCAACTAACAAACAGCACTGCCTCTACCACAGCTGCTTCTCAACCTATAACACCATCAGCTTAATCTCCCTCTATACCAAATGTGCCTTCAGCGCCAGCAGTTACTACATCTCATCCGCTGGCCGTAGAAGCCCAAGAGGAGGATGTCCCTCCTCCCAGTCCCCTGACCACGAGAATTTAGGGAAAAATTATTCATCCCCTTCTGCAGATCCCCAAGGGAGGAGGAGTGTCTCTCTCTCGGTATAAAAGGAATGCCACCTGCTGTCCAGGCCAGTAGAGCTCACCAATAAACTAAAGCCATTGGCTTCAGAAAAAGATAAGAGGAATAGACATTCCCTTTCGGGGGAATGTGTGTTGAATAATGCCATGCACAATACAACATCGATGCATATTTACTCCCTCATTGCTCTTTTTTGCTTCATCTGTCATAACTGGATTTCTGACATCGATATACGTTGTGCAGACCAACTTTCTAGCTTCCGAGTTCCATGAAAGATTGATCCTCGACAAAGAAGGACTTATGTCTGAGCGAGATCAGTTATTGGCTGAGAGGGACTGAATTACAACTCGTCTCCCGGTGTTAGAGGCAAAGGCCACTAAGGCAAGCGACCTTGAGGCCCGACTACAGCTTAGCAAGCATGAGGTAATGGCCCATAGTCAAGAAGTTTCTCAATTAAATGTTCAATTCCAAGAAGATAAGGCTAAGTGGTCTGAAGTTCAAGATGTCGTGCTTGTTGCTGCCGGGCACGAGTCTGCCTCCATTGAGAAAGTGAATAACCTGGAGGCAACCTTGAATTCCAAGGTCGAAGAAGTTATTGCTGTCGAGGAGAAGCGGTCCTGGATGGAAGAGAGGTATAAGAAGATCATGGAGCAAAATACGATTCACATAACTACAACCCGTGATCTCGATCTTAGCCTCAATGCAATGAGATCCGAGCGGGATGGCCTTTTAACCGAGGTTGACAGGCTTAAAGCAAAACTTCGGAACCAAGGGAGTTCCCTTATTATTGAAAAAAACATACTCTATGTACCACACGAGGAGGAAAACCTTGGAAGAGGCCAAAGTGGGGGCTATTGATATCAACGATGAGATCGCCAAGGCTCGAACGCCGGAGTTAACTTCTCAAGAACGTCTCCTGGCTCAGCCTGATGGAACCGACTTCTCTAGTCCCGATTTTGAGTTTTTGAGAACCAAAGAGGAACTTGAAGAACATGATGATGAAGGCCTAGATCCTACGCTGACGGCAGATCTGCCTACTTCTTCCGGGGGTGTAGATGCCTCTATTCCCCTGAGTCTTGGTGGTGATGAAGTTTAGCCTTTTTCTGCTTTCTTTTCTTTTGTTGTTTTCCTTTTGTATTTTTGTACTTAATCCGTTTGGCATGTTTAATAAATAAAAAAGGACCTTTTATTTAGGAATTGCGCAAAGTTCATTAATTTTTACATCAAATTATGTAAGGCTTTGGGTGTGCTTTGTTCCAATAGCTTTTGGTTCCGGGAATTAATTCTTCTGGAACCAACCCTTTACACGAGAGTTTCATAAGAGAGGTCCCTCTTATTTTTACGGTGCTCATGAAGAGGACGGCTCATGTTCATTCCGACACTAGCATTTGAAGTTTTTAGTTAACTTTCAAATGATCAAATCAATTCATCGTTTGGACAAGAAACAACATAAATATAAAAGGCATTCATTTTATTCCGTTTATCTTCAAAGTACATAAGCATTCGTTTGCTGAAAAGAAATTACAAATACATGTGGCTAATTTGTACAACTTGTTTCTACAGGGCTAGCTGTGTAGTCCCCGGTCCTAATATGACATTGTTGTTCCGGGGTCTCGTAGTCCCCAGTTTTCATGGCATTCTTGTTGCCATATCTTGTAATATTACCCTCCACCCCCCACCCCTCCCGTGTTCGAATGTGAAGTATGAGAATTGGAACACTAAAAGTCTTGCTCCTTTGAGGAAAAACACTTGTGAACGGTTGAATAGAATTTGGTCTGATGGCAAGTTTTACTTCCCATTAGGAATTTTCCATCGAGCCAATGACTATTTAACCATCCCATAGTGGTTTATTGTTTCCGTGCCTTGTCATTTAAAGGTCTTAACTTTGCTGATGATGCTCCATTCGTAGCATGCTTTCCGTTGCTGCTTCGTTAAAAACCTTACTAGAAAAACCCGATTGGGACAAAAAACTGGATGAAGGAAAAAAAAGTGCAGTACATACTTTTAGTGTAAGCTAGACCCATCAGAAGTAGTACCTCTTGAGGCAAGTCACATTCCAGGTTCTAGGAAATTTGACTCTATCTTGATTCTCCGGCTCGTATAAACCTTTACCGCTGACAGTTGAAACCCGATAGGGGCCTTCCCATGTCAGACCAAGTTTAACAGCATTGATCTCTTGAGTGTTCAGAATCACTGTCCTCAAAACTAAATCTCCCAGTTTAAAGTAGCGGAGATTGGCCCTCCTGCTTTAGTAATCTTTCCATCCTTTTTTCTGAGCCGCCATTCGTATGTGTGCCAAGTCCCTACGTTCATCAAGCAGCTATAGTTTGACGAGCAATGCCTCATTATTTGCTTCTTCGTCCATCTATAAGTACCGCAAGATTGGTTCTCCTACTTTCTTCGGGATCAGAACGTCTGTGCCATATGCGAAAGAGAAAGTTGTCTCTCCTGTGCTTGATTTTGCCGTTATCTAGTATGCTCATAGCACGTCTAGTAGGAGGTTTGTCGATGGAATGATGCTTCCGGTTAATTTGGCTTGTTCCAACACTCTCTATTGAATGATGTTGGCCGAATATGCTGGTCAACCAAAACACGTTTAATCTTGAAATCTAGAACATTAGGGGAAATTACCAGGCCGTCGTTGTGAGGCAAGAGAAGTCTATCGTTGTCTTCTTCCGTGAAGGTGATGTCATCATCGGCGACTTCCCGAAGTCTTTTGCTATGAGTTACTGATACCATTGTCTTCTTAGCTGTCGAGAAAGTTACACCGTTGATCTTCTTCTCCCCCTCTGAAAATTATATTGATAGTTAGTCGAGGAGAGTTTTCCCCTATCTTCGAGGGTTCCGTATTGTCTCGGCTACGGCTATATTTTCTCTTGGCCCGGTCGCTTAAGAATTCCTTGAGATGATCATTTTTTCAATAGCTTTGACATCTTCTCATAAGATGCCACAGTCTCTAGTTCGATGGTCATGAGCCCTCTGATATTCGCACTAGAAATTAGGATCTCTCTAGCTGGGATCGAATATGATAAACTTTGGAAACCGTGCTTCCTTGATGTTTCTCATTGCCGATACAACCACTACTACACTTATGTTGAAATTACACTCTAATAGCCTGGGATAAGTGGAATCCCGGGAACTCGATACCTCTTCTATCAGGTACCTTTCAGTTAATTGGAACCCCTTACTGCCATGTCCTTCGGTCCTCTCGTAGTGCAAGAGCTAGCCCTTAGAAGATCACTGATCCATATCAAAATTATCTTTAGATTTATCCCGGTTATTTTCACGATCCTGACCCTTGGTTGATGCCGGGAACTCGAGTTGACCTTCTATCCTTATCTTTGATTCATAATGGTTATGGATATCCGCCCGTATGGTTTCTTGGAACTCGATCAGACTTTCATTCAGCTTTCGGGAGTTGTCGGAGCTCCTCGGGTTCAACCCCTTAGTAAATTCCTCCATTTCCCATTCATTTGGCACGACCGGTAACAACATCCTTTCTTTCTGGAACCTGATTACGAACTCACACAGCAATTTGGACTCTCCTTGTGCAATTCTGAATATGTTTGTCTTCCGGGCCTGGACCTCCCTAGACCCGGCATGGACTTGATGAAAGAATCTGTGAGCATTTCAAAGGAATCTATTTAGTGTTCGGGAAGAAGTGAATCCCATGTCAAGGCCACTTTCATGAGGGTTTATCCAAATTTCTTCAATAGAACTGACTCAATATCATGTTGGGCCATGTCGTTTCCTTTCACCGCCATTGTGTAAGTTGTGATGTGCTCATGAGAATCTGAAGTCCCATCGTACTTCAGTATATCTATAATTTTGAACTGTTTCGAAATTAATTCTAGTGTTGCGCTTGGCTTAAATGGAAATTGGGTGTACTTCCTTGAGTCTGGACCCTTCAAAACTGGTGACGCGCTTCGAATTTGATCCATCTGGGCATGGAACTCCTTTGTATTTTGGTCCATTCACTTTTTCATTTCCCTCATGAACCTCATGAGTTTGGTTTTGAAGTGATCATTACCGTTTTTGTTTCTAGATCCGCTACCGGACCCCCGACCCTGTCGAAGCCAACTTCACACCTCGGGTGTTATTGTTAGCCGTTTGAGCCGTTTGATTTGCATGAACGCTGGGCGGAGCTGGGCCTCTAGTATTTGTTTTGTTGAAAGTGCCAGATAGCACTTGTTTCAGTTCCATCATGACCTGATCTTGCCTTGAGAGATGGCCCATGATGGCCTTTTGCTGCTCTCTCAAGATGCTAACCGTTTCTGCAACATTCTCGTCCTTAGCATCACCAACAGTCGTTTCTCACACATGTCGGGGATGTTGCCCGCCATGGGCCGGAGTTGCTACGTCTCTATTGTTGCGGATGTTACTGATTGAAACCTCATGTTGAGGCAGATTTTCATGTGCCTCAACGTTGTGTGTGATCTTGATATCATTAGCTGCCATTTTTTTTTTTTTTTATGAAATAAATAATCAAACAAGTCAGTAATAGATGCAATGATAAACTCAATTATGCAGCTATCTAAGACCCACGGTGGGCGAAAAACTATTTACTCGTATAACGATACAGTTCAATTTGTTGCGTGATTTATAGACAAGCAAACTGATTTGATCCTAAAATGATAAATAAATTAAATGAAATATAAGACCTAGCATTGAAATCGAAAGAAATAACAAGCCTGGTTTCGAGAGCGAAGCTTCCGAAGAAAACGTTTAAAACAGTATTAGACGAAAATGAAATTATATTATTCAGCTTGATAGTAGAATGTAGCATAAGGTTTGCCAGAGATTTCGTGTTTTACAATGGTTGTTGAAGTCCCCTTTTATAGCCATACCTAGGGAACAAGATCATAGGATCAAGCCCCTCTTAAATGATAAAAATGGGGGCCATTGATGAATATGTAATGGCAGGCCATGAAGGCCAAAATTCTCTGTAACGGCTGAATATTTAATACTGAGGAATATTCTTCATTAATGCCATCTGGTGACAAACATTCATTTGTTTCTGTTGACTGTGTTCCCTTCAGGATATACCCGATACCAACCAATGCTGAAATCCTCGGTCTATTTTTTACTCCCTTCATCTCCGGTCTGCCTTCGGTTTCACGTGTCACGACCCGACTGGTAGTGGGATTGCCGGAAAACGGTAAGATGAAGATATAAGTGGGATCCATATATATATATATATATATATATATATATATATATATATATATATATATATATATATATATATATATATAGTGTATGTGTGTGTAACGATCCGACCGGTAGTTTTGAGCTTTAGAAATCCATTCGGTGGCTTGAGACTTTGATTAGCTTCATATTATGTATTATGACTTGCGTGTATGGCTGGTTTTGATTTTCGAGCGGTTCAGGAGTTATTTGGAATAATGAATCTCGTTTTTGAAGCTTTAAGTTAGAAGGGTTTGACCAAGTTTTGACTTTTGGGTAAACAGACTCATACTTGGGTTTTGATTGTTCCGATAGTTCATATGATGATTTTGGACTTGTACGTATGTTCGGATTTGGTTTGGGAGGTTTCTAGAAGAATTCGACACTATTTGTCAAAAGTTGGCAATTTGAACAACTTAAGAGTTCATAAGTTTGACCAAGAGTTGCCTTTGATATCATTGGAGTCCAATTGGTGTTCCGAGACTTTAAATAGGTCTATATAGTTGAATTGAACTTGTATGCAAAGTTTGAAAGTAATACAAAGTGTTTACGTGTGATTCCGACATTATTTTAAAAGAACGATGATTTAATAACTTAAGAGAAATTCTATTCGGTTGGAGCCTCGATTCTTTATTGTGATATTCCTGTGGATGTTTTGAGGCTTTGGATAAGTTTGTATGATGTATTTGTACTTGTTGGTATGATTGGATAGAATCTTGAGAGTCTCAGGTGTATTTTGGAATATTGGTTGAGAAACTAGTTAAGTTAAGGAATTGAACTTTGACCATGGTCAATATCAGATCAAGATGATATCTTTTCGTTATTTTGATTATGCGAGCAGGTTCGTAGCATGTTTTATGATTGAAATGCACATATAGTTTGTGTCCGGGAGGTTCTGAATGAGCTTTGGATGCTAAAACAAAGATTTTCTTTTGCTGGTTTTTTTCTAGTGTAAATAAATACTTGCCGTTGAAATTTTTCAGATTTCTTTTAAAACTTCAAAACATCATATCTCCCTCATTTTAAGGCCAAATTGGGTGATTCAAGAGGCAATCTTGGGTGTAATCTCTCAAGGATCGTGTTGGATTTATCAAATGTATTTCTCAGGATCATCTAGGACTGGAATCGAACTAGGACAGTTGCTGTATTTTTTTTCTTATTTTGAAATTTAGTTACTTTTTCTCATAAAGTTTTAGAGCTCAGTTTTGGGAGATTTTGGAGGAGATTTTTACTACTTAGATTGGGGTAAATATTTTTTACTCAAAATTGTTATTATTTCATGATTCCGATCTGGATTTTAGTGTTTGATTAATTATTCAAATTGGAGAAATTGGAGATTTTAGTAAAAACTTTCTAAATCATAAATTTATGGTTTAAAGTATGATTTGAGGTCGAAATTAAATGATTTGGTATGATTGGACTCGTATCAGAATGGGTGTGTGTGGAATTTTACGAGTTTTGTTAGGTTCCGAGGTGTGGACCCGGGGTTAATTTTTGGGTTGTTTTATGGTTTTCATTAAAGATCAAAGTTTTATTATCCACAATTATTTCCTGTGGCTTTTATTTATGATATTAAGTTATTTGGCTAGATTCGAGCCTTTCGGAGGTTGTTTCACACGGGAAGGGCTTCTTAAAGTATTGATTTAGCTTCTTTGAAGTAAGTATCTTGCTTAACTTTGGGGGAGGGGGAGAGGGGAATACCCCTTCGGATTGGGTTTGATTGTACTATTTGAATTATGTGGAAGACGTGTAAATAAGATGACAAGTGTGTACACGGGTTTATATGTCAAAATTGACCAGTTTAGACTCTTAGGTTACTTATAAACATTTAATTTAATTTGTTATTAACTGTTCTATCTTTCGTTGTAAAGTATATTCTCACATGCTTTATTTGAGATTGTCATTACATGTTCTAGTTTCCATTGTCGAGGTTACTCTTATATGAATTTATTAGTAGTTGTCGTTACATGCTATTCTCTCCATTGTTGAGTTATTCTCATGCATTTAGTCATAGTTGATATTTTATGCTACCTCTCTTATTCTTGAGCTTATGTTATGCATGTTGATTAGCATGAATCAAGGAGCCTTGATTTAGGAGTGTTGATTAGCATGATTTCAGGAGAATTGGTTATATTTAGGAGATCTGATTTTATTCTAAATGTATTTGATTTGATAGCTGGATTGATTGTATAGATGTATTTTATTTCCTTAATTAGCATTTGGAGCTTTGTATAAATTCCCTTGCTCATGGAATGTAAATATACACAGAAATACAAGAAGTCTTTTCTTCTTCTCAAAATCTACAATGCATTTTAATTTGATGTTGCCATTTTATGGAAATACCTTAATTGTTGATTTGTGTAAGTTGTAGTTGTTGAAAGCTATTGACAAGTTTGTGGTTGAAATTTTTGGTTATTGGCATACCTTTCCTTGTTGAGTTATTGTGATTCTTGTACATGTTGTGGTTGGTAACATTGATGTTGTTGACGTTTTGGCGAGTTGTGGCATATGGGCACTTGTGGTGCGAGTTGTGATTGTGTTGTGATATTGATACGCATGCGGTGGTATAAGTCTAGGGATTAATACACATGCGGTAAGATAAGGCGGGCTTGATATACGTGTTGCTTGTAGGGGAACTACTTGAAGCCACACAGTGAGATAAGGTTGGCTAGAACGCGTGTAACTAACTCGGGAAAAATAATTTTCAAAAGTAAATGTAAGGTTCACGTGGTGATATAAGGAAAGATTGTGATTATGATTCGTGAAGTGTGGTTTTGAGGCAGTACCTCGGTTGTGATTGTTGTTGTACATTCTATGTTGGGACAACTTGTTGAGTTAAACGGTTATTGTTCTTCCTTCAATCATTCATCAGCATTTTGATTGTGTTTGGTTATTCGTTGTTTTCTTGGTATTGGAAAGATTGTGTCTTCTTGTATGATTCATGTATTCTATGTGATTCATTGTATTGCTTTAATCGCGTGGAGTCATTATATCATATTATATTGAGTTGTTGGTAACATAACGATTTAAATAATAAAATTATTGATATGCTTTAGTCTATGTTTCTCTTAAGATAGAACTCGCTATCTCACTCGATGCCTTATTATTTTAAATGGTTATCGTCCTTTTACTATAAGTTGGTTCTCAAATTATACTCAACACCCCATTGATTGGTCACCATTACTTAAAATTGTTATCACGTTTCTCTTTTAATAAATTTTATGTTTAATTCGTTAATTTAACTGATATTTTTGATTGTTTAAATATGACATTTTAATCAATTTTATTAATTTCTAAACTAAAGTCATATGATACTTTATTTTGTATAAATTATATTTTATTTTACTTTAATTGATTCCTTAAATAAACTTATCATTTTATTTGACGGCTTACTTTATTCAAGATTGTTATTATGCTTTATGGTGCTACAATATAATTCTCAATCATTTTTATGCTTTTCGGTTGCGATGTACATGGTAGCACGTGGGCCTTGCCGTGTGAAGGTAATTGTTATTGTGGGCATGCGGTGCCATACGTATAAGATTTGGAAATTATGGTCCACGATTTGTGATTTACGAGGTGGGGTGCCTCGAGGTAATTCTTGTTTTAGGACTATGTGTTGGGAACAATTTGATTATTTGAGCTGTCATTGGTTCATCCTCATTTGAGTTCATTCATATCTCATCGGTGTTCTGATTATGTTGCTTCTCTATTACTCGTTTACTAGTTGCTGCCATTTGTATTTTTATTATTTCGTTGTTGGTTGTAAATCAATAATCTTTCCCCCGTTATCCTTACATCGATGTTCTTTCCATTGTTAGCTTCATGCATAGCTTGTACATGTTTCTATGTCTAGTAGGTGTCTTGATCTGGCCTCGTCACTAACCTACCGAGGTTAGGCTTGATACTTACTAGGTATTGTTGTGGTGTACTCATGCTGCATCTGCATATTTTTGTGCAGATCTAGGTATTTTTGATCATGATGTTGAGAGTTGCATCTGCGTGGCAAAGACTTCAAGGTATACCTGCTTGATGCTCGCAGGCCTTGGAGTCACCGTCTTACTTCCTTATGCTGTTGTTGAATTGTAAATCAAAATAGTATATTAGAAATTCTACTGTATTTCAGTAGAGTTTATGACTCCATACTACTGGTTTTGAGAAATGTATAACTATTGGTCGTTGCAGATATGTATGTCATTTACTTGTTTATGATTAAATGATTCGTTAAATTATGTTATTAACTCAGCATATGTTAGGCTTACCTTGTCTTAGAAACTAGGTGCCATCACGACATCCTAAGGTTTTGGGGTCGTGACAAGTGGTATCAGATCCCTAGGTTCATAGGTGTTACGAGTCAGAAGTAGGCTTAATAGAGTCTTCCGGTTCGGTACGGAGATATCTGTACTTATCTTTGAAAGGCTACTAAACTCTTAGAAAATTCCACTCCTTTTATTGCTTATCGTGCGATATTGATTCAGCTTGAAGCATATATTTCATATTCCTTTACATTCACTCGTATATGATGATGCACACTCGGTATCTGTTATGCTCCGACAGTTCGAAATGAAGCGGATGAGATACGAGGAGGCCATGGATGCTCGATCATTGTCTCGAGGTGTTGTCCAGATTGAGGACGCGGACGTGTTGGTAGATCTTCAGTTGTTTAGATGTGGTATGCAATATTCTTGTATCTGATTGGTGTTGTACGAGCTTATGAAGGCTGGTATTGTTATCATTGGATGTTGTGTCCTATGGCTTCACTCCAAGTGGATGAGGTTAGTATCGATGATCATGTTTCATGGGCAAGTGTTATATCAGCTTTGGGTCTGGGGTATATATGCGTTATATCTGTATTACTGCTAAATCTACATTTTAGTATTAGAGAAGTTAGGAGCATCTTCATATTCACAGAAGGTCTCTTCAGAGAGGGTATATCAGTTGCCTCATTGTTGGGTGCTTCAGAGGAAATACAATGATTTATGGTCCTTCAGACGATATTGTTCGTGCTAGGATCTCCTTCGACGAGCTTTGATTTGGAATCATTGTGTACCGACGAGGAGAAGTGTTAACTTGATGACAAGTCGAGGAAGATTCGAGCAAGTGGTTCAGCTTGGTAGTGTTGGGTCAACATGGTAATAAAGGTAATTGGTTCTTTTGGTATGGTAATGCCTTACCAGTATTTTTGTGATAGTACTCGTGGGTTTGACGGCTTACGGACTTGGTTAAGCTGGGGAAGTCCAGTTTTGATGACCTGGTGGTGGCGGATGGGTCTCGAAGAGTTCTTGATAGCGTCAACCACGGCTTGAACTAAATATTTGCTACAGTCATAAGGAAGATGTTGTGTGTTACGATTTTTGCTTGGATGGGGTCACATGTTTTAGGCACCATGGACAATTTAAGATGTTTGGAAGAATGCTAGCATTACTTGGTACCACCTGAGTATTGTGCACACTCCAAAAGGCGCACTGTGCTTTGTTTTACCGTATTCCATGGTTGTGGATGGTAAAGTTATGCTAAGAGGTTGGCAACTGATGATATGTTCTATAGAAATGATATTTTGGGCTTTTCGAATAATATCCACCTATTTCAAAAGGATTAGAATTGATTTAGAGGTCGCTGGTAGGCCTAATGAGAATGTATATTCTACACCGAGTTAGACTGTTTACTTAGCACAGTTATTGTAGCGGGTGGTGTCATCAGTTAGAGTTGACCTTATTCGAGTTCTGATGTGTTCTATGTGTTACTCTTCTACGCCACGTGGGTTGTGAGACTGTTGACTATTTACATACAATGCGGTTATGTTTGGGCTTTGTAACGAAATTCGAGCGAGATTGTTCTTAGGGTGTTGAATGGTTTGCTGTGCCTTGGTTATGGTCTTCCTGTTTCTGGTATATAGTGATATCTATATCTCTAAGGTTATGGTCACGCGCTTCGTATGTTTGTTGTTGATGTGCTTATGGTTGTTGGTTGTGAGTGTCATGGCTCGCCGTATTCCAGGTGGACTGGTGTCAGATTTGGTCATGCATCGCAACTGCTATGTCAGGATATGATTCTTTGTGTTTATTTTGTGTGTTATGTTTCCCCTTGTGTACGGATTGATAGCATTGGGTATATGTGAATAATTGTTTGTTGGTGCATGAATTGCACGGTATGTGGCTCTAAGTAGGATTTGTATGACAGGTCGGTCGAGTAGCTTGTACTGTATGAGGTGAGCTTATTGGCCTGAAATGAGTGTCATCCGATTTGATTAAGGTATGTTTGGAAGAATAGCATCACTAGTCGGCTTAGATTTTGTATATGGTTCTTATCGGACAAGAGAGCTCCACGATTTGTTGATCTGATGGGTGGTTATGAGTTTTTGTATGTTTCTTTCATCATTGGCAGTGTATAAACGTTCAGAACATGGTTTTAGTTGATATGAGGGTTGTTACCGGTGTCGGGTTGGTTATCGAGTAGCTATTGCGGTCGAGAGTTATTGCTATGAGTATTTGATTTATGTGGTATATCATGTGATTATGTCTTGAGATATGTCTATGGATTGATACAACTTGTTCAAAGTTGTATGGTGCATAGATGCAAGAATAGGGCCATATAATAAGTTCTGGAAGTTGGGGATTTGGGTTTTAAGGTTTATGGACTAAGGTTGCAGTAAGTATCCTTTGTTAGGTGGTGTTGTTGGGCTTATATGGATAGGGCTTATGTGTATGGTGAGGTTATATGGCGATTTGACGGTTTTGGAAAAACTCTTGGCACGTTCGAGGACAAACGTATGTTTAAGTGTGGGAGAACGTAACGACCTGATCGGCCGATTTGAGTTTTAGCATTCTATTCAGTGGTTTGAGACTTTGAGTAGCTTCATATTATGTATTATGACTTGCGTGTATGGTTGGCTTCGGTTTTCAAGCGGTTCAGAATTGATTTGGAAGAATGATTCTCATTTTTGAAGCTTTAAGTTAGAAGAGTTGACCAAAGTTTGACTTTTGGGTAAACGGACTCAGAGTTGGGTTTTGATTGTTCCGATAAGTTCATATAATGATTTTGGAATTGTATGTATGTTTGGATTTGGTTTCGGAGGTTCCTAGAAGAATTCGACACTATTCGTCGAAAGTTGGCAATTTGAAGAACTTAAGAGTTCATAAGTTTGGCCAAGAGTTGACTTTGATGTTATTGGACTCCAATTGGTGTTCCGAGACTTTGGATAGGTCTAAATAGATGAAGTGAACTTGTGCGCAAAGTTTGAAAGAAAGGAGATTTAACAACTTAAGAGAAATTCTATTCGGTTTGGGCCTCGATTCTTTGTTGTGATGTTCATGTGGGTGTTTTGAGGCTTTGGATAAGTTTGTATGATGTATTTGTACTTGTTGGTATGATTGGACAGGATCCCTAGGGTCTCGGGTATATTTTAGAACATTGGTTGAGAAACTAGTTAAGGATTTGAAGTTTGATTATGGTCCATATTGGATTAAGATGACCTCTTTTTAGTGTTTTGAGTGTGCGAGCAGGTTTGTAGCGAGTTTTATGATTGAAATTCATATATGATTTGTGTTCGTGAGGTTCAGAATGAGTTTTGGGCGCTAAAACGAAGATTTTCTTCTTGCTGGTTTTTTTTGGTGTAAATAATTACAAAAATGCCATTAAAATTTTAAAACTTCAAAACATCATATCTCTCACTTTAAGGCCAATTGGGTGATTCACGAGGCTATCTTGGGTGTAATCTCGCAAGTATCGTGTTGGAATTATCAAACATAAGTTTCGGGATCATCTAGGACCCGAATCGAGCTGGGACAACAACTGCATTTTTTTTCTTGTTTCCAAATTTAGTTACTTTTTCTCACGAGGTTTTGGAGCTTGGTTTTGGACGATTTTGGAGCATAGTTTTACTACTTGAATTGGGGTAAGTATTTTTTACTCAGATTTGTTATTATTTCATGATTTCAACCTCGATTTTAGTGTTTGATGAAAATTTGAATTGCAAAAATTGGGGATTTTATTACAAAACTTTCTAAAACATAATTTGATAGTTTGAACGTTGATTTGAGATCGGAATTCCATGATTTTGATATGATTTGACTCGTATCGGAATGAGTGTTCGAAATATATGAGTTTTATTGGGTTTCGAGGTGCGGGCCTGGGTTGACTTTTTATTTTTCATTAAAGATTGAAGCTTTATTATCCAAAATTATTTCTTACGGCCTTTATTTATGATATTAAGTTATTTTGGTGAGATTCTAGCCGGTGGAGGTTGTTTCACACGGGAAAGGCTTCATAGAGTATTGATTTAGTTTCTTTGATATAAGTATCTTTCCTAAGTTTGTGTGGAGGAAATACCCCTTAGTATTAGGCTTGATTACACTATTTGAATTATGTGGAAGACATGTACATGAGGTGACGAGTGTGTACACGGGCTTATATGTGAAAATTGACCGGTGTAGACTCTTAGGTCATTTATAAGCATTTAATTGAAGTTTTTATTAATTGTTCTATCTTTCGTTGTCAAGTTTATTCTTACATGCTTTCCTTGAAGTTGTTATTACATGTTCTAGTTTTCATTGTCGAGGTTACTCTTATATGCATTTATTAGTAGTTGTCATTACATGCTATTTTTTCCATTGTTGAGTTATTCTCATGCATTTAGTTATAGTTGCTATTTCATGCTACCTCTCTTATTTATAAGCTTATGTTATGCATTTGAATTTGAAGTTGTCATTACATTGAAATACCTTCATTGTTGAGTTATGATTTTTGTAGTTGTTGAGAACTATTGACACGTTTGTGGTTGAAATTGTTGTTTATTGGAATACCTTTTCTTGATAAGTTATTCCTCGTTTATTTTGTTGTTATTGGAATTCTTGTACATGTTGTGGTTTAGCTGTGGACTACATGTTGTGGTAACATTGGTGTTGTTGACTTTTTGGCGAGTTGTGGTATATGGGCACTTGTGATTCGAGTTGTGATTGTGTTGTGATATTGATACGCATGCAGTGGTATAAGACTAGCGGCATGCGGTGAGATAAGGTGGACTTGATACATGTGCTGCTAGTAGAGAAACTACTTGAAGTCACGCGGTGATATAAGGTGGGCTAAAACGCGTGTAGTTATTTCAGAAAAAAAATTCAAAACTAAATGTAATAAGGAAAGATTGTGCTTATGACTTGTGAAATGTAATTTCAAAGCAGTACCTCGGTTGTGATTCTTGTTGTACATTCTATGTTGGGACAACTTGTTGAGTTGTACGGTTATTGTTCTTTCTTCAATCATTCATCCGCATTTTGATTGTATTTGGTTATTCGTTGTTATCTTGGTGTTGGAACGATTGTGGCTTCTTGTGTGAGTCATGTATTCTACGTGATTTGTTATATTGCTTTAACATGCCAATTTGTGCATCCGTTATAACTTGGTAAAGTGATTGTCAATGTGAATTTGGTTGCGCAGAGTCATTATATCATATATTGTTGAGTTGTTGGTAATAATATAATTTAAAATATAGAATTATTGACTTGCTTTATTATTTGTGTCTCTTAAGATAGAACTCGCTATCTCACTCGCTGCCTTATTGTTTTAAATGGTTATCGCCCTTTTACTATAATCGATTATGAAATTATACTCAACACCCTGTTGATTGGTCACTCTACTTAAAATTGTTATTACGTTTCTCTTTTAACAAATTCTATATTTAATTCGTTAA
This sequence comes from Nicotiana attenuata, assembly GCF_001879085.1. NCBI lineage: Eukaryota > Viridiplantae > Streptophyta > Magnoliopsida > Solanales > Solanaceae > Nicotiana > Nicotiana attenuata. The sequence goes on from NC_031994.1 coordinate 51,501,223, forward strand.
TTTAACTTATGTTTTGCTTTGTTTATATAAGACATTTTACTCAATTTTATTGATTTCTAAGCTAAACCCATAAGGTCGGACACAAGGGTCTATTGTGCGCAGTCTCACCCTGTATTTCTGTCGTGGAAAGAGCCCCTTGCAGAAATGCAGGGTAAGGTTGCGTACATAGACTCTTGTGGTCCGGTCCTTACCTGGATCCCGCGCATAGCGTGAGCTTGGTGCACCGGGCTGCCCTTTTTTTGAGCTAAACCCATAAGATACTCTATTTTGTATAAATTGTATTCTATTTTACTTTAATTGATTTCTAGAATAAACTCATTATTTCATTTGACGCCTTACTTTATTTAAGATTGTTATTATGCTTTATGGTGTTTACATGTAATTCTCAATAATTTAATTGATATTTGTCACGGTTGCAATGTACATGGTATCACGTGGGCCTTGCTGTGTGAAGGTAATTGTCATTGTGGGCACGAGGTGCCATACCTATAAGATTTGGAGGTTGTGGTCCATGATTTGTGATTTACGAGGTGTGGTGCCTTGGGCTAATTCTTGTTTTAGGCCCATGCGTTGGGAACGATTTGATTATTTAAGTTGTCATTGGTTCCTCCTTAGTTGAGTTCGTTTATATCTTATCGGTGTTCTGATTATGTCGCTTCTCTATTACCTGTTTACTACTTGCTGCCATTTGCATTTCTATTATTTAGTTGTTGGTTGTAAACAATAATCTTTCCGCCGTTAGTCTTACATGGATGTTCTTTCTATTGTTAGTGTTGAGGCATTAAGCTAAATAAGCTTAAAAGAGGGTGAATGGGAAATGAAGGAAAAATAAAATCTTTAAGTGAAATTTTAAGTTTCCCCCTTTGACAATGGGACATTGTCCCATATTGGAAGAGGAAAAGGTTTTTGATGGGTATATATACAATTGCACTTCTTCTAGCTCTTAAAGAGTTAAGAAGAAGGCAAGCCACGCGCCGTCGTAGTCGTCGCTCGCTCGACTCGGCTTCGGCTTCGGCTTCAATTCGGATTCGGATTTGGTCAAATGATTGATTGATTAATTTTTGGACTAAATTTATTTGTTAATAGCAAATATTAACAAAAATCCAACGGAATATTAATATTAAATCCAACGGAAATATTAAACATTTTATTCCCGTTATCCGTTTTTAGTTTTTCGGTTTTGTAACTGAAAATTAACCTCCCTCTTCAATTCCAAGGTTTATTGTTGCATAAATAGTCGTTTATGTTATGGCATTTATGTTATGGCCGTTTTACATAAACAGCCATTCTCAAGAGTTGCACCTCTTCCATTTTGAGCCCAACATTGGCTATAAATACAGTCCATTCTCTGAGATTTTCCATATGATTTTCTGAGTTCTCCTCCTTTCTTCTACATTGTTTTAATATTCAAAGAAAACAACAGTAAGTGTGATTCGCTACCGATCTTTGTGTTCACTGAAACACTGGGGTTTGAAGTACCACTACACCAGTGTGTAATTCGTTCTATCATGGGAGGAAATAATCCACAACCTTGGGTACTAGGAGGGGGTTAAATTCCTTAAGGAAACATTGTGAATTTAGTGGGCTCGGATTAACTTCTGTTTCGTTTATATTCCTGTTTATATGTTATTTTATTTTCTCGAGAATTATTATACTAATACAGTATGCTAACAAGCTTAAGGAATTTAATTTTATTTTCTATATTTGTGTTATATTCACTGTTCTAGAGATTAAAACCTTTGTGGTTTTCTACTCCGTTGGAGTTAAAATCTACGTGATTTTTATGTTTGTTTGTGTCGTTCTTTTACGAAAATGACTAATGACAACGGGAACCAAGCTGTTCCGATGGTAACTGGCAATGCATCGACAAGCTGAACATCGGTGTTGGCACCAACGAAAAAACCCGAAAAATTTTCCGGGATTGATTTCAAGCGGTGGCAGCAGAAAACGTTATTCTACTTGACTAGTTTAAGTTTATAGAAGTTCATTAAGGAAGATGTTCCTGTTCTGCCTGATGAAACTCCAGAGAATGAACGCTTTCTTGTGATTAAGGTGTGGAAGCATTCTGATTTTCTATGCAAGAATTATATTCTTAGCGGACTGGAGGACGATCTGTATAACGTCTACAGTGGTGTGGAGATGTCAAAGAATTGTGGACTGCGCTTGAAAAGAAATACAAATCTGAAGATGCCAGGTTGAAGAAATTCGTTGCCGCTAAATTTTTGGACTACAAAATGGTAGATAGCATGTCTGTTATTACCCATGTCCAGGAATTGCAAGTGATTATTCATGATCTCCTTGCTGAAGGATAAATCGAATTAATACAGATGTTGAAAGTAGTAATTTTAGTATTTTACTAACAGAATTTTCATTGAAGATCTTGTCATTAATGAAACATTCCAAGTAGCAGCGATGATTGAGAAGTTGCCTCCTTTGTGGAAGGACTTCGAAAACTACTTGAAACAAAAACGCAAGGAGATGTCCCTTGAAGATCTCATTGTTCGATTGAGAATCGAAGAGGACAACAAAGCTACTGAAAAGAGAGGCCGTGGAAACTCAAGAATAATGGGAGCAAACATTGTTGAGGATACTTCTCAAAATAAGAGAAAGAGGAAGCAGGCTTCTGGACCGAAAAGCAACCCAATCAAGAAGCGCTTCAACGGAAATTGCTATTAGTGTGGGAAAGCTGGACACAAATCTATAGATTGTCGTGCTCTGAAGAAAGACAAGAAGAAAGGTCAAGCAAACATGGTTGAAAAGCACAAAGATGTTGATGACTTGTGTACTATGCTTTCTGAATGCACCTGTTAGGAAATCCTAAGGGGTGGTGGATTGATTCTGGAGCCACTCGCCATGTTTGTGCTGTTAGGGAAGCGTTTGCTACATATGCTCCAGTTGGACCCGAAAAGACGCTTTCTATGGAAAATGCTGCAACAGCCAAAATTGAAGGATGTGGGAAGATATTTCTAAAAGTGACTTCTAGCAAGGTGGTGACTTTGAACAACGTTCTTCATGTTCCCGAGATTAGGAAGAACTTAGTCTCTGCTGGACTTCATGTTAAGAACAGTTTTAAGAGTGTTTTTGTATTCGATAAGGTTGTAATAAGTAAGAATGAAATGTTTGTGGGAAAAAGTTACCTCACTGAGGGCCTTTTCAAGCTAAATGTAATGGTTGTTGAGAATAATAAAATTTCAGCTTGCTCTTACTTACTTGAGTTAAATGAATTATGGCATATACGTTTGGGTCATGTCAATTATAAAACCTAGCGGAAAATGATTAACTTGGAAGTATTGCCTATGTTTGAATGTGACAAATAAAAATGTCAAATATGTGTGGAATCTAAGTATGGTAAACATCCTTATAATCAGTTGAAAGGAATTCAAATCCTTTAGACTTAATTCACACAAATATTTGCAACATGAAGTCAATACCATCTCACGGTGGAAAGAAGTATTTCATATCTTTTATTGACGATAGTACTTGATATTGCTATGTTTACTTACTTAATAGTAAAGATGAAGCAATAGACGCAATCAAGCAATACAAAAATGAAGTTGAAACGCAACTTAAAAAGAAAATCAAAATGATAAGAAGTGATAGGGGTGGTGAATATGAATCTCCATTTGAAGAAATATGTTTAGAATATGGAATTATTCATCAAATAACGGCCCCTTACACTCACCAATCTAATGGGATTGCGAAAAGAAAGAATCGTTCATTAAAGGAGATGATGAACGCATTGTTGCTAAGTTCCGGTTTGCCACAAAACTTGTGGGGGAAGTCGTTCTTACGATTAACCGGATGCTAAATCGAGTACCCCATAGAAAAACACAATCCATTCCATATGAAAAATGGAAAGGAAGGAAGCCCAACTTGAATTATTTTAAAGTGTGGGGGTGTTTGGCAAAAGTGCAAGTTCCTAAACCCAAAAGGGTAAAAATAGGACCGAAAACCATTGATTGTGTTTTCATAGGATATGCGGCCAATAGTAAAGCATATCGATTTCTGTTTCATAAATCAGAAAATCCCGACATTCATAATAATACGCTTATTGAATTAGATAATGATGAGTTCTTTGAAAATATATATCCGTATAAAAAGGAATGTGCGTCGATTGTTGAAGGATCTAACTGACCTCGGGAAGAAACAAAAGAAAGTACATTTAATCAGGAGGATCCAAGACGTAGTAAACGTCAAAGAACGTCTACTTCATTTAGACCAGATTTTGTGACTTTCTTATTGGAAAATGAGCCTCGAACATTTAAAGAAGCTATGTCTTCTTCAGAATCATTGCTTTGGAAAGAGGAAGTCAATAGTGAAACAAAATCCATATTGAACAACCATACATGGGAATTGGTTGATCTTCCTAGAAATAGACCTTTGGGTTCTAAATGGATTTTTAAGAGAAAAATGAAAGATGATGGCACTATTGATAAATTTAAGGCAAGACTTGTAGTCAAAGGGTATATACAACAAGAAGGTCTTGACTACTTTGATACATACTCTCCAGTCACAAGAATTACATCCGTACGGATGTTAGTAGCATTAGCTGCAGTGTATGGTCTTGAAAATCATCAAATGGACGTTAAGACGACCTTCTTGAATGGAGATTTGGAGGAAGAAATCTACATGGAATAACCTGAAGGTTTTGTGGTTCTAGGTAAAGAAAACAAGGTATGTAGACTTGTTAAGTCCCTTTACGGACATAAAATAACACCCAAACAATGGCATGCAAAATTTGACCAAACAATATTGTCAAATGGCTTTAAGATAAATGAATGTGATAAATGTGTGTACATTAAAAATGTTCCAAATCACATAGTCATTATTTGCTTATATGTGGATGATATGCTGATAACGAGTAATGACATTGCCAAACATAAATGCTACTAAGCGTATGCTAACTAGCAAGTTTGATATGAATGACTTGGGAGTCACTGATTTAATTCTGGGGATTAAGATCCATAAGACTCCTCAAGGTCTGGATTGTCACAATCTCATTATATTAAGACAGTACTTGAAAGATTCAAGCACTTAGTGTTTAAAGTTGCAAAGACTCCAATTGACGTGAATCTTGCATTAGCAAAGAACAAAGGCCAAAGCATATCATAATTGAACTATGCTCGTGTGTTGGGATGCTTAATGTATATCATGAATTGTACACGACCAGATATAGCTTGTGCTATAAGTAAATTGAGTCGATACACGAGCAATCCAGGTCAATCTCATTGGATGGCAATGAAACGAGTTTTGAGATATTTAGAACATACCTAAGGCTTTGCTTTGCACTACAGTAAATATCCTGCGGTGATTGAGGGATACTGTGATGCAAATTAGATCACTGGTTCTGCTGATTCGAAGTCCACAAGTGGATATGTATTCACTATTGGTGGAGGAGCGGTATCTTGGAAGTCATCCAAACAAACTTGTATTGCCCGCTCTACAATGGAGGCTGAGTTCATAGCCTTAGATAAAGCTGGTGAAGAAGCTGAATGGCTCCGGAATTTCTTTGAAGACATTCCATTTTGGCCCAAACCATTGGCACCAATATGCATACATTGTGATAGTCAAGCGGCAATTGGAAGGGCTGGGAACGATATGTATAACGGTAAATCTCGTCATATACGATGAAGACATAAAACCGTTAGGCAATTACTCTCTAGAGAAATTATCACGATTGACTACGTAAAGTCAAGTGATAATGTGTCGGATCCACTTACAAAAGGCCTAATATAAGGCCCTGTTAAAATTTCCTAATGATTTAAGATTTAAAAATGTGCCATTGGCATTTGGGAATAACGTATTCAAGTATTAAAGGAGATCTATAGGATAGAACCACATCATTTTGAAATGAAAATATATGTTTAAGGTGTGTTGGATCATATTAAGGAGTCTTGTGAATAGGAAGAATTTGTGTGTAACAAATAGATACATTAAATAGAAGGGATGTTATTATGTAAACATGGTTTCATACTTATATGAAGGTTTGGAAGTTAATTAGGATCTATATCATATCTAGGTATCAATTATGGTGAGTGTTGAAGCAAGCAATGAAAAAAAAATAACTGGGAGCGTGCCAAGTTCAGAGCAACGCGCGGATTGTGGCACGCCAACCCTCTCAGCAACTTTGAAAACCAGTGAAGTATAGGCAAATTGCGCTGGCGCGGGCACGCTACCCCCACCTGAAGCCTTTTTAAGTACTCACATTTGGGATTCATTTCCCCCATTTCACTTAGGCGAATTTTGGAGCTCTTCTCCACTCTCTCAAGACCACAAACTCCTCTCTTCTTTAAGGTAAGCAATCCCTATTATCTTGGTGTGAAATTCCATCATTTCTACACTAGTGTTGATGAAATCTACACATGGAATTTTAGATTTTAGTGAAATTTCTTAAAGAACTCAAAGGGAGGGTTTTGCAAGATATCTTCCAAAAGGTAATCCTACACTCTTAGACTTACATGCATGGATTTATTTTATTACAATATGAGTAAGAATTAAGTATTGGGACTCATGGGATGGTGATTGGAAGCCATAATTTCCCAATTTAAATACATAACCGTTGTAGAGATTGAAAGATAATTATTTAGATTAAATTTTGTTGGTTGGGGTGGATGGATGGTCATGCATGTGATGTTGGAAGTTATAAAATGTTCAAGAATGATGGTAGGATAAATTGTTGGTAAATGGTGGTAGTTGATGAACCAATTCTATGGCTATGAGATGTAGAGATTTATGCCTACTATGTGTTTGATAAAGTGTCTAAATGGCCTAAACTATAGAATTTGTTACTAATGATGGTCCCATTGGATGTTAATATTGTAGATTGAAGTTGCTTAGTGTTGTGGATCGTTGTAGTGTCATTAAAGGGCAAATTTCAGGTATGTATGGCTAAAACCTCCTCTTCTTAGAAATTGAACCCCCTTGGTGTCCATGCAAATGTTGTAACTTCCAAAAATTGATCGATTTAGTGGTCGCTATTTCAAATGAATTTGTGTTGCAAGAATATATGTGCAAGGTGTGTCTCAATGCTTTCAATATGCTATTTTGTCAATTGAAAATGTGTGAAGAATGTGAAACATGTGCTAAAATGCCTAGACTTCAAGTCGAATTTAAATTGAGATTGTTATGCCGAAACGTGTGAAATCCTCTTTATGCTTACGACTTATAATTGCCCTCGTATGTGCCTATTATCTTGAATTGAAAGGTTTAATGTTAAAATTGGAAATGATGTGAAATATGGGGGAAAAGAGCTTGGGTTATGAAATGTGGCCTAGTGCCAAGCATGATGTAAAAATTGTGGTCTCTAGTGCCAATGAATTGATATATGTGAAATAAACTTGAAATGAGATGATTCATGATATATGAAAATGTCTTGGTGAGACGGCCTAGCCGATCGGTCTGTGATCAGACGCCATGCCGCACACATGGTGGTACTGTGCTGATATTGAAATCGAAAAGTGAGAATGAACTTGTTATTGAGATACATGTCTCTGATGAGACAACCTAGCCGATCGGGTCGTGATCGGACTCCGCGCAAGAAAGTGGTGGTATTGTGGATGATGGTGTAACAGTATTAAATGTCCTAACTTAAATCTAGGGAAATTATTTGAAAGCTGTGTGATTCCTTAATTTGATGATGTGGTGTTGTTTAAGGCTTTTGTTGACCTTTATGATTACTTTGTTCTTGTATTGTTGTTCTTTCTAATGGGATGGTGTTTAGTTATACATACTAGTACTATTCCACAGTACTAACGTCCCTTTTGCCAGGGGCGCTACATCTTTGAATGGATGTAGGTGGTTCCGCAGCAGGCAGTGCCGATCGCAGATAGCGGTGCATCCTCCTCTCAGCAGTCTTGGTGAGCCCCTTTTTCTTCCAAGGGTCATGCAGTATATCTTTTGTTATAAATTACCATATTTTGAGGTGTAGGCGGGGCCTTGTTGCCGGCATTATCATAACTATCTTTTGTATCTTTAGAGGCTTTGTAGATGTTTGTGTAGGTTATGTACGGATGTTGGATGGGTCACTGGACTCTGTTGTAATTCTAAACTCTTGTTCTTCTAAACTGTAAACTGTATGAAATTTTAGGAATTTAACTATGGTGTAAGGGTTGTAATATAAAATAAACTAGCAATGTTATATGTACGATCTTTCGTACTGTCTAATTAATGAAAGCATGGTTTCTTGATCATAATAAGTTGGGTAGAAAGTGTCCAAAAGGCTTGCTCAGTCCGATTTCCTCTGTTGAGCGCCGGTCGCGCCTCCCGAGGTTGGGGCATGACAAATTTGGTATCAGAGCCTAAGGTTTTAAAGTTTCCTAGGATGTCTCGGAGTCGTGTCTAGTAGAGTCCTTCTTATCGGTGTGTTGTTGACCACATCTATAAGTTGGAGGCTGCATGGACATTTAGGAATGTTTCCTTTCTTCAACACTCCAGATCGTGCGATAAAGCATGACTATAAGATTGTTTTCTGACTCGTGCATTGAGATTCAAGGTAAGTTTAAACGCTTTTTCGTCTATTCCAAGTAATGTTGTCATATGATATGACCAATGGGCAAAGACATGAATATTAATGAGATGGCACATGTATCTTTTTGAACGAATGGTATGGACATATAGGATAAGTACACAGTACCATGAACATAATTTATTTGAGAAATGTGTTAAAAATGATACCCACCTCAAAAGAGACATTTATTTAATAAGTGAGACGTAATCTTGAATAGCACATATGGGTATTGTGGGAGGCATGTAAATGATCCTAAGGTGTGAAAGAAAATTAGTTACATAAGCCGTGATATATGGGAGGCATCACCGGGAGATTAATGATGAAAGTGTAAGTCTCTCCCAGCAGACAAGAAGTTATAAAAGGAGAGCCGATTGAACCCATGATGAGAAGACCCTTGTACTACGAACTTTATAAGAATCCAGAAATGTACGAAGTTGTATTACACTCCTAAAGGATATTGGCATGAGGAATTTGAATCCCAAGCCCGTGTGGCTGAATAAGAGTGGAGAACTTATGAGGTTAATACCATGGTGACTTAAATCTCCCTATAGTCGAACATATATATGAGGGATAGAGACATGAGACATATGTCCCTAAATTGCTTAATTCAAGACTTGTGTCGAAATTCGGGACATTCGCCCCAAGTGGGGGAGCAAGGGCCATAATGAGTCTACTTAAATACAATGAAACAAGAGTAAGACCATGTAGCTATGATGTTTGAATATTTTGTTGAAGACAGGTGTAGTCTAGAAAAGTGATAATGGGTAACGTAATTCTCTGAAAAGATATGCTAATGATAAACCACTAGTACCCCAAGAAGGTGAAAGGTTAAGGAAGGTAAATTCTTTATACATGGCAATGTGAATGACAGGGTCAACGATCCTAGAAACTAAGAGTAACGTTTGTAAAGGGATTTTATACTTGTTAGAGGGTCAGGAACAATGGAACCCAAGGAAGTACCATAGGTCAAATGTGAAAGGTTGCAAGTTTTTTAGAATGGGTTAATCATGGATTTGCTATTTAACCAAAGTTCAAGGTGTTAAGAAAGGCAGAACGAGTGGGAGAAATAAATGTGATGCTATAATAACCCAAGAGGGTATTTGGACTTGATGGAGAGCCTCTTAAGAATCTTACAAGCAGGGAAGTGTTAAGTGATTGCGGATGAGCACACATTCCCACGGATATCCCAACAAGTGTTGAGAGGTGAGCGGGATGAATTCCCAACTAAGGGAAAAGACCATGTAACATATGGAAGAGTGCATAGCTATTCACTAACTAGGAAGAATGAGGCGTGAAGAAATAGGGAGAAAATCTATAAATTGAGATGGTCATGGTTATCATAACATAATTCGTATCAGAATGGTGTACTCGCTTTGAGCACAAGTGTTAATATAAGTTACCGAATATCAACTAAAAGATGTAGAGAGAGTTCATGTCTACGTATTGTGAGAATACTGGTGGTGAAGTTGTGGTATGATAAACTCAGCAAACGAGGCACAATGATACTACGAGTTCGTGGGAGCCATACAAGAGTGTGGCACACTAGGGCTATCAATCCGCACTATGAGCAAAATGCAATAGGAATGAATATTCCAGTTACAAGGAAAAGATGTTACCAGCATATTGTCCAGGCCAAAGGGCGATCAAAAAGGGAAAGACAACACAATCTAACCACAGGGAAAAGGAAAAGGGTTCGAAACGGATTGAGAAAGGATGAACACTTGTTACGGACCAGACATGTTTAACATGGCAGATCTTAAGCCGCAATATCAAGGAACTCTATTGGTAGCTACAATATGGGGAATAAGGTAAGTTACTCATCGAGGATGGAATCAGGTGGACTAAGTCTTACACTTAAGAGTAAAATCAAAAGTTGTTGAAGAATTGAGGAGGATCTCATGTTCAGAGAATGCCCTGTTCAGGACAGTGACTCTTCCTGAATTGTATATATATAAAGGGTGTTGATATATTTTTCGGGAGGTGTTTAATAGTAAAGAGGGATAGTGAGAATGTTCACAAGGGAAGTAGAGCGGTTTCTTGAATTCTATCAGGTACATAAGGGGAGAAGAGGTTGTCTAAGAAAAGTTTGAGCACAATGTTACCTTATATTTGATGCATGTCGTGCAGGTTGATGTTATTAGGGTATGTTCGCAAGCTAGTAGATGTTATTCATTTGAAACAGAAGGTCCTATGAGAAAACTCATTTCGTAATGTCTTTTGTTGAGAATTTGGAAGAGCGAGTTGCAAATATTCACAGAAGATTGTAACCATATCAGGGAAATTATTGTACAACTCAATTCATAAGAGGTCATATGTAAGAGAAATGTGATAAAGATGTTCCACTAATGGTGCAACATTGTTAGGTGATAGTTTATGTCTCTAGACAACTCAAGAATCATGAAAAGGACTATGCAGCACATGACTTAGAACTTGCAGCGGTGGTATTTGCATTGAAGATTTGGCGCCATTACTTGTATGGGGTCCATGTGGATGTATTTACGGACCACAAGAGTCTTGAATATATTTTCAAACAGAAGGAATTGAATTTGAGGCAGAGAAGATGGCTTGAGTTGCTCAAGGATTACAACGTCAATATTCTATATCACCCGGGAAAGGCCAATGTTGTGGCGGATGCTCTTAGCTGGAAATCTATGGGAAGTTTGGATCACTTGGAGGCGTATCAAAGGTCGTTGGCCAGGGAGATTCACCAGTTGGCTAGTTTAGGAATTTGTCTTGCGGACTATAATGACGGAGGGGTAATTGTGCAGAATAGGGCTGAATCATCGCTTGTGGCGGAGGTCAAGGAGAAACAATATAATGATCCATTGTTGGTACAGCTGAAGGAGGGGATTCATAAACATAAAAAAATGTCTTTTACTCTGGCATGAATTATGTAAACTAAGGTACCAAGGGCGGCTATGTGTTCCAAATGTAGATGGTCTCCGGGAAAGAATCATGACCAAGGCTCACACTTCTAGGTATTTCGTGCACCCAGTTCCTACAAAGATGTATCGTGATCTCAAGGAAGTCTATTGGTGGAACGACATGAAAAGAAATGTGGCGGACTTTTTGGCAAGGTGTTCGAATTGTCAACAAGTGAAGGCCGAACATCAACGTCCAGGTGGGTTGGAACAAAACAAAAAAATTCCAATGTGAAAGTGGGAAATGATTATCATGGACTTTGTGGTAGGACTACCGCTCACTCCGCGCAAGTTTGACTCAATTTGGCTGATTGTGGACAGACTCATGAAATCAACACACTTCTTACTAGTTAAATCTACCGACACAGCGGAACAATATGCTCAGTTGTATATCAAAGAAATAGTCAGGTTGCATGGCACTCCAGTTTCTATCATTTCGGATCGAGGAGCTCAGTTCATAGCTAATTTTTGGAAGAAATTTTAGCAAGGTTTGGGTACGCAGGTAAATCTTAGCACAACCTTCCATCCACAGACCGACGGGCAAGCAGAGCAGACTATTCAGACGCTGAGGACATGTTGCGTGCTTGTGTTCTTGATTTCAAAGGTAGTTGGGATAATCATTTACCACTCATAGAGTTTGCTTATAACAATAGCTTTCATGCTAGTATACAGATGGCACCATTTAAAGCATTATATGGTAGGAGATGTAGATCTCCCACTGGGTGGTTTGAGGTTGTAGAAGCTGAATTGATAGGGCCAGACCTTGTGCATCAGGCTATCGAGAAGGTTAAGATCATTAAGGGGCGGTTGAAAACTGCTTAGAGTCTCCAAAAGTCTTATTCGGACATTCGTCGCAGTGATTTAGAGTTCAAAGAAGATGATTGGGTATTCTTGAAGGTTTCCCCCTAAAGGGTATCATGCGTTTTGGAAAGAAAGGGAAGTTAAGTCCGAGGTATGTTGGGTCGTACAGAATCATTCAAAGGATTGGTCAGGTGGCGTACAAGCTTGAGCTGCCACCCAAGATGTCATTGGTACACCCGATATTCCATGTGTCTATGTTGAAGAAGGTAGTGGGAGATCCGTCCGCTATTATGCCGGTTGAGACTATTGAGGTTAATGAAGAGCTGTCATATGAAGGAATTTCAGTTGCCATTCTTGATAGGCAAGTCCAAAAGTTGAGAAATAAAGAAACTGCCCCCGTGAAAAGGTTATGGCGAAACCAGCTGGTTGAAGAAGCCACTTGGGAAGCCGAGGAAGAAATGAAAAAGAAGTACCCTCATTTGTTTGTATAGCCATGTAATAGCTTTTATGAATTTGGTTCCTATAAACTTTGTATCACTTGATTAGTCTATGTAAAGTTGTTCCGTTTTGATTATATATTGCCTTTGAGGCCATAGTTGGTGTTGTTATGAGTTATACTATGTCAGTGGGTTTTGTATATGTTGTTAGGATATGTTCCAAGGGCTCTCTAACAGGTGGATAGGCCTAGTTATAGAGGAAACTCTGGCGATTAGACAAATTTCAGGCTGCTGGTGTGTAGTGTGGGAAACTGAGTGGCGTAAGGTGCTAATAAGTGAACATTGATCCTCATTCGAGGACGAATGATCTTAATTGGGAGATGATGTAAGGCCCCGTAAAAATTTCCTAATGATTTAAGATTTAAAAATGCGCCATTTGTATTTGGGAATAACGTATTCAAGTATTAAAGGAGACCTATGGGATAGAACCACATCATTTTGAAATGAAAATATATGTTTAAGGTGTGTTGGATCATATTAAGGAGTCTTGTGAATGGAAAGAATTTGTGTGTAGCAAATAGATACATTAAATAGAAGGGATATTATTATGTAAACATGGTTTCATACTTATATGAAGGTTTGGAAGTTAATTCGGATCTGTATCATATCAAGGTATCAATTATGGTGAGTGTAGAAGCAAGCAATGGAAAAAAAGAAAATAACTAGGAGTGTGCCAGGTTCAGAGCAACGCGCGGATTGTGGCATGCCAGCCCTCTCATCAACTTTGAAAACCAGTGAAGTATAGGCAAATTGCGCTGGCGCGGGCACGCTACCCCCACCTGAAGCCTTTTTAAGTACTCACCTTTGGGGTTCATTTCCCCCATTTCACTTGGACGAATTTTGGAGCTCTTCTCCACTCTCTCAAGACCACAAACTCCTCTCTTCTTTAAGGTAAGCAATCCCCATTATCTTGGTGTGAAATTCTATCATTTCTACACTAGTTTTGATCAAATCTACACATGGAATCTTTAGATTTTCAAGAAATTTCTTAAAGAACTCAAAGGGAGGGTTTTGCAAGATATCTTCCAAAAGGTAATCCTACACTCTTAGACTTACATNCTACACTCTTAGACTTACATGCATGGATTTATTATTACAATATGATCAAGAATTAAGTATTGGGACTCATGGGATGGTGATTGGAAGCCATAATTTCCCAATTTAAATACATAACCGTTGTAGAGATTGAAAGATAATTATTTAGATTAAATTTTGTTGGTTGGGGTGGATGGATGGTCATGCATGTGATGTTGGAAGTTATAAAATGTTCAAGAATGATGGTAGGATAAATTGTTGGTAAATGGTGGTAGTTGGATGAACCAATTCTATGGCTATGAGATGTAGAGATTTATGCCTACTATGTGTTTGATAAAGTGTCTAAATGGCCTAAACTATAGAATTTGTTACTAATGATGGTCCCATTGGATGTTAATATTGTAGATTGAAGTTGCTTAGTGTTGTGGATCGTTGTAGTGTCATTAAAGGGCAAATTTCAGGTATGTATGGCTAAAACCCCCTCTTCTTAGAAATTGAACCCCCTTGGTGTCCATGCAAATGTTGTAAGTTCCGAAAATTGATCGATTCAGTGGTTGCTATTTCAAATGAATTTGTGTTGCAAGAATATATGTGCAAGGTGTGTCTCAATATGCTATTTTGTCAATTGAAAATGTGTGAAGAATGTGAAACATGTGCTAAAATGCCTAGAGTTCAAGTCGAATTTAAATTGAGATTGTTATGCCGAAACGTGTGAAATTCTCTTTATGCTTACGACTTATAATTGCCCTCGTATGTGCCTATTATCTTGAATTGAAAGGTTTAATGTTGAAATTGGAAATGATGTAAAATATGGGGGAAAAGAGCTTGGGTTATGAAATGTGGCCTAGTGCCAAGCATGATGTAAAAATTGTGGCCCTAGTGCCGGTAAATTGATATATGTGAAATAAATTTTAAATGAGATGATTGATGAAATATGAAAATGTCTTGGTGAGACGGCCTAGCCGATCGGTCTGTGATCGGACGCCATGCCGCACATATGGTGGTATTGTGCTGATATTGAAACCGGAAAGTGAGAATGAAATTATGATTGAGATACATGTCTGAAATAAGACAACCTAGACGATCGGGTCGTGATTGGACACCGCGCAAGAAAGTGGTGGTATTGCGGACGATGGTGTAACAATATCAAATGTCCCAACTTAAAGCTAGGAAAATTATTTGAAAGCTGTGTGATTCCTTAATTTGATGATGTGGTGTTGTTTAAGGCTTTTGTTGACCTTTATGATTACTTTATTCTTGTATTGTTGTTCTTTCTAATGGGATGGTGTTTAGTTATACATACTAGTACTATTCTACAGTACTAACGTCCCTTTTTCTGGGGGCCTTACATCTTTGAATGGATATAGGTGGTTCCGTAGCAGGCAGTGCCGATCGCAGATAGCGGTGCATCCTCCTCTCAGCAGTCTTGGTGAGCTCCTTTTTCTTCCAGGGGTCATGCAGTATATCTTTTGTTATAAATTACCACATTTTGAGGTGTAGCCGGGGCCTTGTTGCCGGCATTATCATAACTGTCTTTTGTATCTTTAGAGGCTTCGTAGACGTTTGTGTGGGTTATGTGTGGGTGTTGGATGGGTCACTGGACTATGTTGTAATTCTAATCTCTTGTTCTTCTAAACTGTAAACTGTTTAAAATTTTTGGAACAATGATCCGAACACTTTGTCGCATCTCTTCGATACGAATACAGTAACGATCATAGCGATCTCCTCTGGTACCTACTGGTATGTCAGGATCCAATTGGTCATGAACATCGTAAGGTGCTGCTTTTCGCAAATCCCAGCATTGAACTAGTAATGTTGTATGTACGATCTTTCCTACTGTCTAATTAATGAAAGCGTGGTTTCTTGATCATAATGAGTTGTTAGAAAGTGTCCAAAAGGCTTGCTCAGTTGGGTTCACTCGGTTAACACCTAACTAGAGAGGTAGTTGAGAAATCATCGAGGGAAATGGGACTATGACCGAGAACAAGTCATTGTGCCAGTAACTCTACCTAGAAGACTGGAGATCCCAAGATCTAGGTTCAAGGAGATCAAACAAAGTTATTAATGACGGTTCAACATTGTCAACTAAAATTTTGGTCCATTCTCGTGATGTGACAACGTTAAGTACCAAGGATAAAGCATTAAGGCATTTTAATAATTTCTAAATTTGATACGGGGTATATAAAATAGTGTATCTACGGGATGACACGTTTTGAAATCACCTATGTAAGTGTGAAGTGTTAGCCGCTTCAAGGAGAATTTTGTAAGGCCAGTTCTCTACGCACTTATGAAACCAGGCGATGTTCATGGCTGAAACGAACACAACAATGAGAACCAAAAACGGTTAAGGGTTGATTGTGTGACTAGGTATACACCAAAGTTCGACGGTTCAAAGATATCAAATCTACGGATTGACCGAGTATATCCGACATAAGTTCACTACGGAAAGTTCAAAGGGAAACCTACTAATCCAGATGCAATTAATCCTTGCTTGCAAATCACACAGTTTTTTCATGCATATTTCCGTGATATATCCATTCCCCATTGATGTGAGGGATTGTTGACGTTTTAAGCTAAATAGGCTTAAAAGAGGATGAATGGAAAATGGAGGGGAAATAAAAATTTTAAGTTGTACCCCCCCCC
>NC_031994.1:51517645-51518935 GCF_001879085.1 Nicotiana attenuata
CCCCCCCCGGATAATGGGACATTGTCCCATATTGGAATAGGAAAAGGTTTTTGATGGGTGTATATACAATTGCACTTCTTCTAGCTCTTAAAGAGTTAAGAAGAAGGCAAGCTTCGCATCGTCATCGTCGTCGCTCGCTCGGCTCGGCTTGGGCTTTGGCTTGGGCTTGGGCTTGGGCTTCGGATTTGGATTTGGATTTGGATTTGGTCAAATGATCTATTGATTTATTAATTTTTTGGATCAAATTTATTTGTTAATAGCAAATATTAAAAGAAATCCAACAGAATATTAATATTAAATTTGTAACTGAAAATTAACCTCCCTCTTCAATTCCCAATTTGTTGTTGCATAAATAGCCATTTATGTTATGGCCATTTTACATAAACAGCCATTCTGAAGAGTTACACCTCTTTAGTTTTAAGCTCAACATTGGCTATAAATACCAGTTCATTCTCTCAGATTTTCCGTACGATTTTTCTGACTTCTCCTCCTTTCTTCTGCATTGTTTTAACTTTAAAGAAAGCAACAGTAAGTATTATTTGCTACCGATCTTTGTGTTCGCTGAAACACTGGGGTTTGAAGTACCACTACACCAGCGTGTAATTCGTTCTATCCTGGGAGGAAATAATCCACAACCTTGGGTACTAGGAGGGGATTAAATTCCTTAAGGAAACATTGTGAATTCAGTGGGCTCGGATTAACTTCTGTTTCATTTATATTCCTGTTTATATGTTATTTTATTTTCTCCATGAATTATTTTACAAATACAGTATACTAACAGTTAGCTTTATGCATATCTTATACAGGTTACTATATCTAGTAGGTGTCTTGACCTGGCCTTGTTACTACTTTAACGAGGTGAGGCTTGATACTTACTGGGTACCGTTGTCGTGTACTCATGCTACGCTTTTGCACATTTTTGTGTATATTCAGGTATTTCTGATCGTGACGTTGCGAGTTGCGTCTGCGCGACGGAGACTTCAAGGTATACTTGCTTGACACTCGTAGGCTTTGGAGTCACCATCTTACTTCCTTATGATGTTGTTAAATTGTAAATCTAAACAGTAAAGTATTTAGAAATTCTAGTGTATTTTAGTATAGCTTATGACTCTGTACTACCGATTTTGGAGAATGTATAACTATTGGCCGTTGCAGTTATGTATATCATTTACTGGTTTATGATTTAATAATTAAATAGTTTAATTCTGTCATTAACTCAGTATGTATTAGGCTTACCTAATATTAGAGACTACGTGCCATCATGACGTCCTAAGGTGAGAATTTAGGATC
>NC_031994.1:51519047-51578505 GCF_001879085.1 Nicotiana attenuata
GGGTGTTTTGGAGGCGAACGACAAACGGCAGACAATGGTCTTAGTTATGTGGAGAAGCTGTTGGTTATGGCTTTTGTGGTGGATAATTCTCGACGGTATTATGATGGTGTCATGGTATAGATTTGAAGACGGTGATAAAAATTCATGGTAATCAGGAGGCTTTTTCATGGGCTGATAAAATTACGGTGATGAAATCTTAGGGTAATGAAATCTGAAAACATAGACACACTAAAAATTACTCTTGAAAAAATTATGGTGCTAGAATTTGAAAACCAGTAATTTTTACTAGAGTCTACTATTTTTTTTCTCAAACTCCAATATTCTTTTTCCTCATTCCTTTTCATGAATTCCAGCATAATATGATAGGAGTTTTACTTGTAAAAAACACAAATACATTGCACATACACTCCTAAAAAAAAACTGAATTTTGAAACCCAATATTTTTAAATGGAGTCTCCAATATTTTTTTTACTAAGCTCCAGTAATTTTCTCGCTAGGATTCTCACATACATAGAGTTTCGCATCTCCAACACATTATACTGAAATTTCATACCTAGAAGACTTGAACTCTAATTTATTATTAAGAATTTTTTCGTATTTCAGCTATGAGTATTTTTATACAGATTTGAACTTTACATTAAATAGTGGCTATTTTTTCTTTGTAAACGATTGCTATTTCTCAATTGTATAACCAGGAAATGAGGATACGCTAATGGGCTAGTTCAACATGTGTTCAAAATCTAATAAGGTTTGTCGGCATTACAATCAGTTGCCCCAACTCATAGGAGGCCAGAGCCAGAATGAGGAAATTTCTTATTAGGCCGGGGTATTTTCATATATACTCACTTTTAAGATTATCGTTGAAGCTATACCTGTATACCATTGTAAAGTGTACCTGCTTGAATCTAAAATAGTTCAATCTCTATAATACAACTTCAGAAATCACATATGAAATTATTCTATTTTTCAACTGCAACTTCAGAAATTTGAAATCTTAAGTTGTTCAATCTCTTCAATACAACTTCAGAAATCAAATATGAAATTCTTCTGTCTTTTAAATGCAACTTCAGATATTCGAATCTTGAGTAGTTCAATCACTTCAATGCAACTTCAAATTTTGAATTTTATATTTTGAAACATAAATTTGTTCTTCGTATTTTAACAATCCAACACACGATTCACTGCACAAATCAACTCCAAATGAGCTATAATTTGAAAAATAACTTTCAAATTTCATATCATCAAATTGTCAAAATAACAATAAGTTTAACAAACCTATTTTGCAAAGAAGAAGAAGAAGAAGAAACCTAAAGCATAAAAAGAAGAAGGCAGCATCGGAGAAGAAAAACTATGTATCTGAAGTTATCTAAAATTTGGGTATCAATTAAAATTATTTTAAAAAGTGAATACAAATTCAATGAATAGCAAAAAACTACGTGCCACATGAAAATTTTACGGGAGAAATTCAAAAAATAGCCAGATTTACAAGTGGTCATTCAAAAATAGCCAAAGTTTCAAAAGTAATCGAAATTTAGCCACTTTTCATGTACATATAAATCTGAACAAAAATACTGTTCAATATCCGGAAAAATACTCCAGTATAATATACTGGAATTCCAGTACAATATACTGGAACTCTAGTATATTATACCGGAGTTCCAGTATAATATTCCTGTCCAGTATAATATACTAGAATTTTTCGCGTGTTGGAGTTCCAGCATAATATGCTGGAAGTTCATTCACTAGTGCACCAATCTCCAGTATATTATGCTGGAACTTTTCGTGTTGCAGCAAAATAGTAGCTACTTTTCAATGACTTTGCAAGAGCTGGCTATTTTTGAATCACCAATCCGAAAACTGGCTAGTCCGTGCTATTTTTACAAATTTTACTAATAGACACCCTCTGGTAAAAATTGTACGGGGCGCCCTATTTGGTCGCCCCAATTTAACCTATACCCATTTTTTTTAAAAGTTTTAACTTGTACCCACTTTTTAAACAACTTCAGCCCCATTTCTCCTCCTCCTTCTCCTCATTCGTTTTCTTCTTCTTCTTCTTCTTCTTCTTCTTCTTCTTCTTCTTCTTCTTCTTCTTCTTCTTCTTATGCTGTTGTTGGTGTTCATGGGATGATTGCCATAAATATATTTATCAGATTATTTAAAAATAAATTATAAATAATTACGTAAGTTAGTAGACAATAATTTGTGAATATTTCCACGTACGTAAGTTAGTAGACAATGATAATTCTGTTCTTTTCACGTTTGTTGTTTCCAAAATTTATGATTTAGATACTGTTGGCAATCTGATTATTTATCTAGTATGTTAGAAAGCCTTTTCAAAAACTTCAGCTTATATAGTGCTGAACTTTTTACAAATGAACTAAATAACTTCAGCATCTTCTGCTAAAGTTTTTGAAAAAGCTTTATGACAAAACTAATGAATCCAAGACAAAAAAACTTCAGCTTTTAGGGTGTGTTTGGTATGAAGGAAAACATTTTCCGGAAAATATTTTCCAACTTTCCCATGTTTGGTTGGCTTAAATGTTTTGGAAAACATTTTCCTTATCAACTCATTTTCCTCCAATTGGAGGAAAATGTTTTCCTTATCAAGAGAAGGGAAAACATTTTCCAAAACTCCTTCTCAACCTTCCCCACCCTCACCAAACCACCCCACCCCTCTCCAAAAAGGCTTTTTTTTTTTTTTTTATCAAATTTCAGTTTTCCGTTATCACCCACCCTACTACCCCTCCACCCCACCCACACCCACCCCATCCCCCACCACAAAAAAATCTATTTTTTTCTATAATTTTTTTTGTCAATTTCCAATTTCTATTTTTTCGTTTTTCTGCACCACCCACGCTACCCCCCCCACCCGCACAAATTTTTTTTTTACTTTTTAATTTTAAATTTTTTACACTTTTTTGTTTTTTACTTTGTTCCCCGTACCCCCCCTACCCCCCCCCCCCGTAAACTTTTTTTTTTAAATATATTTTTCAGTTTTAATTTTTTATTATCCGTTTAAAGTTCAAAATTTTACAAGTTCCAAAATTATGAGTTCGGAGGTTTATGTGTTTGGAAGTTTACGGGTTCGAAATTCCTTGGTTTTGAAAGTTTAGCGGTTCGAAAGTTTATGAAATTTGTGGATTCGGAAGGTTGTTGGTTTGAAAGTTTATGGCTTCATGTTTGTTATATCTAAATTATTTATGAATACTCTCGAGAATTCATTTTCCTTAATTTGCGTACCAAACACCGGAAAATGAATAAGATTACTACTTGTTTTCCAAGAAAACATTTTCTTTGAAAATATTTTCCACGAAAAATATTTTTCGTTATACCAAACACACCCTTAGTGCTGAACTTTTTACAAATGAACTAAATAATCTCAGCAGCTTCTGCTGAAGTTTTTAAAAAAGCTTAATGACAAAACTAATGAATCCAGGACAAAAAAAACTTCAACTTATTTAGTGCAATTACAAACAAAAACTTCAGCAAATAGAGAACAAAACTTCAGCTACTATGCTTATGTTCTGCAATTACAAACAAAAACTTCAGCAAATAGAGAACAAAACTTCAGCTACTATGCTTAAGCTCAACAATTACAAACAAAACCTTCAGCAAGTAGAGAACAAGCACACTTGGTTCAGCACACTTGCTACTTCAGGACCGTCTATTAGAATGCTGAAGTTTTGCGTGATTGCCTTTGCTACTTCAGCCCCGTATGCTGAAGTTACGCAAAAAAGCGGGTACGCTTGTAATTTTTTTTTGCAAAGCGGGCACAAGTTAAAACGTGACCCAAAAAGCGGGTGTAGATGCAAATGCCCCCACCCTATGTAGTCCAACACCGCGAGAAACTGGGCCTTAAGCACATCGGGTTCTTCTTCTTTTTTCTTTAACAAAATTAATAAGGAAAGAGAAAAGCTCAAGTTATAGTACTTCCCTCGGTCCAATTTAATTAATTTTTTTATCGTTTTATTCATCTTTTGGCATTAATTAACAAAAAATTAAACATATTAACCTTAATTTATTCGTTGAAAATATAACAAATACTCCTAGTCTCTTTACTCCAAGGTAATTTTTGAAAAAAAATTAATTCCTTTTTGATATTTTAAAAAAATTATATATTGCGACCATAAAAAAAGGTCAAAAAATCAATTAAAATTAACAGGTGGGAGTAGTTTTTATGTGACTCAAGTTTCCTTGTCTTTTTATTTTTACATAATTATTATGGAAAAAGAGACACTCAACTGCACAGTAGTGTTGATTGTTTCGGCAGGAAGTGAAGAAATTAGAGGTGTTTATTTTTCAAAAAGAAAAATACTTATTTTATAATTTTACGCTCAGAATCACTTTTTTATAATGATTAACACAAACACAAGTTATTTGCTAATACTGGTAAGTGTCGCCCAAATGATTTGCTAACACAACTTGCTATTTCCTATTCTCCTAGAGCAAATGGCAGCGACGCCCCCACATCCAAACTGTTCATTATGTTTTAATTTTGAAAATTATAATTGTAACTGTTTCGAGTCTTCTAATTCTAGAAGCGAGATATGCAGAAGGTTATAGAATGTCTATTCTAGTTTAGTTCGATGACATTCATGGGCCTGGTTTTTGTCCGCCAAAAACCAGCCAGTGCGGCAGCCAAGCCTCACGCCCAACTTAAACCTTCCCACAACACTTAGCAAAAATTTCAACGATTTTGGATATAGAATATTTTTAGGCAGCTTTCAACGTAGTAAGTTTATGAATGATTTAGTCAACGAATTTAAGTAAAGGCAACAATAAATAACAAGAACACAAGGCACAATATATAGAAAACTCTTTTTCCAACTTTGTGTTTAACTCGATCATACAAAAAAACTCAAACTCAAAGTACATTGCCGTATACAAGAAGATCACTCTTGAACCTTAGATTTTCTCATAAGACTACTCTTAGCCTTAGGCATTTTCACTCTTGAAAACAGACTTAGGAACTCTTTCCTAACTCAAACATGTACTCCCACACGTTCATACAAGCATAAGTGTGCTGCACATTTATAGAACATGTGACGGCCCTTTGCTTTTATACTTGTTACTCTTAGGCTTAGACACTTTTTCCAAACAACCCACTATTTTCTCCTAGTGTAGTTGACATCCCCCAACTACGAGGATCATGATAGATCATGCCAAGATAATGGAAATAAGGCTCCAAAAATATTATGGTAACCACCTGCCATATTTGAACATTGGCCAATTGCTGCTCATGTGCACAACATGTGCCTTGTAACCGCCTTTGATTTTGTCAAAGCTGGAGCTTGCATCCCATGTGCGTGTCTTGGCTTTAATCAGGCGCCAATGCCTTTCTCTGGGTTGCATTGTAGCTGCATTTAGCCTTTTCCAATGCCCACATATATGGCCCTTCGCTGCACCCCAATGCCATGTCAAGTCTGCCTTGCGTGCATGCTTTCGCTGCACTTAGCCTGCCTCTGCCCACTTTGTTTTTTCCTTGACTCGGCATCACTGCCTCATGACTTGATGCCTTTGCCATGCCATAGTGTCACCCTCACCCTGATCTTGCTTGTCAAGACTTTGCCAAGTTGCCTTACCTCCCTCAAAGCCTTGGCCATCACTTGCCGGTTTTTCCTTGTGCCTTGGTGTGAGCTCGCACACCTTAGCTTTCCGACACTCTTGCTGCCTCATGACAACACTCTTGTTGTAAAGCCAGCTTAAAGAGGAGGACCCCTAACCAGCATCACCATTTGAAACTCGACGTCCTCATCGAGGCCAACTCAATTTGTAGTCTTAAGGGGTTGACAAGCCACGCTCCTTGGCCTCCTTTCTCATCTGCCACAATTGCATTTACCCTATCAACTTGTTTTGCACGGGTCACTACTGCCAAAGCATCCCTCTTATCCGTAATAGTCATTGTATTCAACATTACCTTCTTTGGGCAGTTCCTTGCTCGATATGGTCCATCACAAATGAAACAGTCACTGAATTAGTTGCCTTTTTCCTTGCTCTTTGAAGTTCCAGCCTCTTGTTTTCTCTTTCCCTTGTCTTCATTAGCATTGTTATTCTCACATTTCTTCCACTCCTTTGCCTTGTCCTTCTTTCCGCCGTTGGACTTTGAAGTAGAAGTCTCTTCACCCAAGTGAAAATCACCCAATGCATTGACTGCCGCCACAAAACTTGCGAGGTTTTGAATATTCTGTCTATGAAACACCAATGGTGCCTACTGTTGCAGCCTGCTCATGAAGTTGTGCAATTTATCTTCATCCGACATATTGCTTATGGCCCTCACTGGTCCCGTTTGCCTCAAATTTTTTAGCTTGTCTTTCGCAATCCAAGATGTATTTCTAGGAAGGAACTGATCCTTCGACTCCTTTTTAAGCCTCTCCCACAAATCAAACTTTGGTCTACCCGTACTTTCATCTTCAGCCACACGAGTGCACCACCACAACTTTGTATCTTCACTCAAATACATGCTAGCCAAGGTTACTTTTTTCTTGTCATCTTGCACACGAATAGCATGAAACAAATGCTCCATATCTCAAAGAACATTCTCCAATTCTAAGGTTAAGGAGTTTTTACCTTGAGACGATCAGCACCACGTTGAGGAGCATCCTCGCCCACAGCACGACGCAACCTCACTGTCTCTCTTTTCAGATCTGTATTCTCTTAACTTAGCCTTGCCAATTCTTCCTCAAGGTAGGCAAGCGTTCACAAGGGTATAAATTTCGCCACCTTCAGGGATATGGCCAAACAGTGCCTCCAGTTTCGTTAGTTTTTACTACAGTTCATTGTTACCACCGGCCATGTTCTCAAACAAGACCATGAAATATTCTACTGGTCGTTATGTCTCCGTCACTAACCTACTCTGCTCTGATACCAGTTGTCATGGGCCTAATTGTTTTCCACCCAAAACCAGCCTGTGCGGTATCCAGGCCGCACGCCCAACTAAGCCTTCCCACAACACTTAGCAAAAATTTCAGCAACTTTGGACTTAGAATATTTTAGGCAGCTTTCAACGTAGTAAGTTTATGATTGATTTAGGAAATGAATTTAACTAAAGGCAACAATAAATAAAAACGATCAAAAGGCACAATATACATGAAAATCTTTTCCCAACTTTGTATTTAACTCGAGCATACAAAGAAGTTCAAACTCAACGTACAATGCCGTGTACAAGAAGATCACTCTTGACCCTCAGATTTTCTAACAAGACTACTCTTAACCTTAGGCGTTTTCACTCTTGAAAACAGACTTAGAAAATCTTTCCTAACTCAAACATGTACACCCACATGTTTATACAAGCATAAGGGTGCTGCACACTTATAGAACATGTGACAGCCCATTGCCTTTACAGTTGTCCCACACAGCCCACTATTTTAGCCTAGTATAGTTGACATCCCCCAAATACTAGGATTATGATAGATCGTGCTAAGATAATGGAAATAAGGCTCCAAGAACGTTCTAGTAACCACCTGGTAGATTTGAACGAAAGTGTAAGGCTGCATAATAACTATGCGGACCGCATAGTTGCCGCGGAGTGAGTCAGAAGGTTGGCAAATTTTGAGGACAACAATCGGCCAATTATGCGATCCCATAACCGATATGCGGGCCTCATAGTCGTCACATAACCTCCTTGGGCTTTTATGAAGGATAGTTCTGTGGTGCATTATGCGACCGCAGAACAGGTATGCAGATCGCATATTGGTTGCATACCCGAGCAGAAGATTCAAGACCTTGAGGGCTACTTTTGCGGTCCTTTTGCGGGCCGCATACCAGTTATGCGGTCGCATATGCGATCGCAGATTGAGTCGGGGCTCCTATTTTCTAACTTTTAAAACCCGACCCCATCCCGTTAAAAACACCCCATTAGACCATATTGTGCTATTTTCTGCTACCTTTAGAGTGAGAGAAAGAGTTCTAGAAGGAGAAAGTGATCCTCACCAAATCACTCCTCAAACCTTGCCTAATCTTTGAAGATTATCAAGTAAAGTCTACTAAGTCTTCTTCCTAAGAGGTAAAAATCTGTGCCCTAGCTCTAAATTTTGAAATTCTTCTAGGAATGGAATAAGTAGTAAGTGGGTTCATGGGTATAAGGATGGATTATCTAGCATGCATGTATGATAAAACGGTAGGGGATATTGTAAGCTAAAAATGTAACGAATGGGGTGTAGGATGATAAAATCTTTCACAAAAAAAGGTCTTAAAATCATAATGCACACTTAGTGCTTGATGATGTGCTCAAAAGAGCTAGAGTCTTGATCATCTCTCTAATATTTGGTTCAATTAGTAATGCTCATAAAATAGATCGAAGTGGCTAAGGGTTCCGGAATTTATCGTAAGAATTTAAGGAAAGCTCTATCGAGGTATGTATGGCTAAACATATTTCTTCTTAGAATCGAACCCCTAGTGTTCGTGTAATTGGTATAAGTTCCTAAATTGTTCATACTAGAATCGATGCCCTAATGTGTTGTGTTGAAATATTTATGTTCAACGATTGTTCTAAATGTTTATCATGTCGTCATGCAATTTTGTGAATACATTTACAAATGTGGAATATGTATTGAGAAAGGCGAAGAATTCTTGTCAAAGAAATTGAATACAGATTGTCGTGCCAATTTGTATGAAAAACCTCTATGTGCTTAAAATTTCCAAGCTTTTCCCTTGTGTGTGAAAATGCCTTACAGGATAGGCCTTATTGTTATTGATGATAATGTTATTGAATATGTGAAAAGGGAAATTTGAATTATGAAATGCGGCCAAGTGCCAAGAATCACTTAATAACTAAAGCAAGTCGTGCCAATGTATTGAAATAGGGAATTATGGATTTGGTTGACGTCTCAAGTGAGATGGCTTAGCCGATCGGGCCGTGATCGGACGCCATGCCACACACATGGTGAAGACTGTGCTGGAAATGATTGATTTGGAATTGTGGATTTGGTTGACGTCTCAAGGGAGATGGCCTAGCCGATCGGGCCGTGATCAGACTCCGTGTAGGAACACGATGGTATTGTGGGTTGTGACACATGGCACTGAGATTATCAACTTAATAAAAATGGAAATTTAATTGGAGACTTATAATCCTTACTTGATGTTTTTCGATTTTGTTTGAAAGCTCTTGTTGTACATCATGACTGTTTTCCTCCATGTCTAATTGTTCATTCTATAAAGATGGTGTTTTAGCTTTATATACTAGTAATATTCGACAGTACTAACGTCCCATTTGCCGGGGGCGCTACATCTTTTAATAGATGTAGGTGGTTTTATAGCCGACAATGTTGATCGCAGCTAGCGGTGCTTTGCCTTCTCCTTCCCAGCAGTCTTGGTAAGCCCCATTTCATCCCGGGGCCATGTAATGCTTCTTTTGCTTATATAATTTCCACGTTTTGAGGTATAACCGAGGCCTTGTTGCCGACACTTTCATAGAACTTCCTTTTGTATCTAATTAGAGGCTCTGTAGACATTGTGTGGGTTGTACAGGTGTATTGGGAAGGTCAACAGACTATCTATTGTGTTTTGGACTCATGTTCCACTAGATCTTAAAGTATATATATTTTGGGAACTTAATAGTGATGTAACTAATGAAATGGCTTAGTAATGNATCACACTCGAGGTCTGAAAGCCTCCTCACATCACACTCGAGGCCTGAAAGCCTCCTCATATCACACTCGAGGCCTGAAAGCCTCCTCACATCACACTCGAGGCCTGAAAGCCTCCTCACATCACACTCGAGGCCTGAAAGCCTCCTCACATATGGCCCTCGGCCTCACTCAGTCCAGAAAACATCATAAGCCCCTCAGGCATCAATAAAATAGTAGTGCTCATCCCAAACAACAGTGGAAATATCATTTAAGTCTCAAAGTTCAATTAAAAGTGGCTGAGTTTATAAAACAGTAATAATCGATAGGACTGAGTTCAAGTAATATATCAAAATAGTGAGGAAACAGTGATAAAAGTCCACGAAGGATCAAATAGTCGGCATGAAGCCCAAAATATGGCAATAAGCCCAAATCATGTTGATAACAAACATATCTCAGTCGAATACGCGGTAAAGACATCAATCGGAACGGACCAAGTCATAATCCCAAATAACCCGCGCTCGTCATTAAGCGCGTGTTTCACCTCAATATAGCACAACGTTGTGCAAATCCGGGGTTTCAAACCCTCAGGATATCATTTACAATCATTACTCACCTCGAACTAGTGAAATCCCTATCTCGCGGCGCCCTTGCCCCGCAAATCGGCCTCCACGCGCGTCGAATCTATCCAAAACCAGAATGAATACGTCACAATATGCCAATGGAACAATACCCAATCGAAAACAATCGAAAAATATTAAAAATCTCGAAAATAGCAAAACCCGAGCCCAGGGCCCACTTCTCAAATCTCAGAAATTTTCACATTAGTAGATTCCTTATCTTCTCACGAGTTCATACATACCAAGAACTCTCAAATCCGAGCTCAAATGACCCATCAAATCCCAATTTGACATATCAAAAACTCAAGCCCTAGTTCTTCAATTTTAAGCTTAATTTCCATAAATTTCTATGTTAATTCTACCATTAAATCATGTATTTAGGTCATAGAACTCACCTCCAATCACACTCAGTCGAAACCCAATTCTCGTCCAAAAGCTCTCAAGGTTGTTCAAAAATGGTGGAAATAAACCTTAGCTCGCGGAACAAAATGAGCTTTTAAAACCCTTCTCTGATCGGTCATTTTCGTATCTGCGATAAATGAACCGCACCTCCGGTTACCGCTTCTGCGGTTTTCCCTCAGCTTCTGCGGATCTTCACTATGCCCAGGACCGCTTCTGCGGTCAGTATCCGCATCTGCGGACCTTGTCCGCTTCTGCGGAAAATCCCATGGCCAATCTACTTCGCTTCTGCGACTCCTCTACCGCATCTGCGGACTTATCCTTCCTAGCCAATAACCGCACCAGCGACCACCTTTCCGCATCTGCGGTCCCTTTTCCGCAGATGCGGAAATACCCGAAACCAGAAACTTCAGAAATGCAACAAGTCCAAAATTCATCCCGATGCCCATCCGAAATCACCCCGAGGCCCCCGGGACCTCAACCAAAAGTGCCAACCCATCCTAAAATATCGTGAAAACTTGCTCCAATCATCAAAACACCACAAACAACACCAAAACCATCAAATTACATCGGATTCAAGCCTAAGTTCTTCTAATACTTCCGAAATACGCATTCGATCAAAAACCCAACCAAAACACCTCCGAATGACCTAAAATTTTGCACACACATCCCAAATTACCTAACAAAGCTACAGAAACTCTCGGAATTCCATTCCGACCCTCGGATCAAAATCTCACCTATCAGCCGGAATTCGCCAAAACACTAACTTCGCCAATTTAAGCCTAATTCCATACCGGACCTCCAAAATAAATTCCGATCACACTCCTAAGTCAAAAATCATCTAACGAAGCTAACCAAATTGTAAAAACTCCGATCCGAGCTCATATACAGAGAAGTCAACTCTCGGTCAAACCTTTCAATTCAAAGCTTTCAACTGAAACTGTTCTTTCAGATTCATTCCAATTCTTCCTGAAATCCAAAACCAACAATCTACATTAGTAATAATGCATAACACGGGGCAAGTCATGCCCGAGAACTGGCGATCAAGGTGCAAAAGCTCAAAACGACCAGTCGGGTCGTTACATCCTCCCCCACTTAAACACACGTTCGTCCTCGAACGTACCCAGAGCTGTTCTAAAAGCCAACCAATCCCTGAATAACCTTACCATGCATATACCCGGGGGTGATCCCACGTCACCCTGTCTCATATAGGTCCGATAACACATTGTAACTGAAATTTCACCATCCAATCTAGCCCATAAGCCATAGAAACACATTTCACTTTCCGAAATCATACACAAGATCAGAACCTCACATCTCTATTCCGAATAAGCCCGAACCAACTGTAATAACCCATACCAGGAACCTCAGGTGCAATTATATGATCTACCGCATAACTCAAACACTCGAAACGATAACTTCTATTCACAGCCTGCACACAAGACCCGAATACCGGTAGAAAACCTCTTATCAACTAAGGTCTTATTCCACACTTTCACATACTGCCAATGATAAAGGAAACACGCAATAAATCATAACCATTTTCTTAGGTCAACCATTCATGAAGTCACTTCCTTTTTTGGCTAATACCACAGCAGATTTTTCGAGCCGAACCTCGACTTTGTCCTTCCAACAAGCTGAAATCAAATCCGTTCGTATTCATTAATGACCCCAACGATCACCTCGAATCCAACACACCACTCTGGTGACATGACACATCGATACAGGCCTAAGCCACAACTTGTATAATTCGCGCACCAATAAGAAACGGTCTGAATATACTCAAACCATGAAAATGACCCCAAACGAAAGAGTTGTACCTCAAGCTCATCAGTACCATCACAACACAAGGCTAAGACCCCATCTCACATCATAGGAATAGAACACATGAATCCACCCCGAAAGGTCATATCTCCACGTAGCCTCGCTACAATGCGCGATCCTATCGAAACACTGCTACACATGGAACACCTCAAGTCACTATGCTCAAAATTGACAGCCACGCAAAATTTGATGTCTGGAACCAAAGCAGATCATTACACCCACGGTGAAACAAATAACACACACCACGTAAACCCGATAAAACGCAACCGGTACGTCATTCACTGAGCGACACCCAATTATTCTCCCCGCTCGACTTCCACTATGAACCCCAATAGAACCACACCATATGTGCCCATAACCAATAAATCATAACGTCTCGCAACACAGAAGGGTAACTCATAGATCTCTAATAATCTCAACAATGGTCGGATCAATACCTCCCTCAACAATGCCATTCGGAGCCAACCAAGCCGACTCAAGATAGAACACTCACCCACATTGGCCTGCCAACGAACTCCTTATCAAGGAAACCTGAAGCTGCTCCTTCCACCTTTATAACTCTACCGGTGCCATACGATACGATGCAAGGCACCAAATCAATACCGAAATCAACAACCTTGCCCGGCGACATACCCAGCCGCAAGAAACACATCCGAGAAGTCCCTCACCACCAGAACTGAATAAACATGAGGAGCCTTAGCACTGACACTCGTCACAAAACCCCAAATAAGAAAGGCAATCCTTCCAAGCCGTCCGCTGGTCTTCGAAATATGAAAATCCCCAATAGGACACAATCCGTCGAACCTTGCCACTCATTCCGTGGCATTTCCCGACATAGCCAATCGTGCCATCTTATCGCAATAGTCCAGAATAACACAACACGGAAACATCCAATCTACACCCCAATATCATATCCAAAATCTAACATACCAAGCAAAGAAAGATCCACTCGGGCATCCAAATCTCGGCAGTCACTAGACAGTGCTGATACACACGATCTAGAATCATAACATAGCCGAATATGAGAACTTCCGGTCTCCAATACCGTGTAGCACACAAATCATCATACCTGATCCTGAATTCCGCCGTTCGAATACATATTGCACCTCCAGTACCCAGTCATTCCACGAAAGATATCCTAAAATTCCCATGTGCCATATAAGCAACTCGAATATCAGCAGTCGGTCCAGCCCGAAAGTACCGCAATACTACTGAAGTGCCGTCAACTTAATCACATTGTCCTTTTTTCTGAAACCTATACTCTCGTCAAATCACTTCCAACTAACAATACCATTTCCTTAATCATTTGAGGCTACCCGCTGCCTAAGAGTGTTATGAACTTCCTTTCAGAACTGAACTGAAACCTCATACACGCAAATCTCGATCCTCCACAACATACCGCATATACCATACCATCGATAACAGGAAAACTTTTATTTCCCTTACGAGCCACAGACATCTTCGCACTCAACTAGTCAAGAACTTCCATTGATCCCATCTAAAAGAAAAATCGCTACACATCCCATGTATCTCATATTCGTAGAAAATGCACCTCTTCAACCACGGTAGAAATGAACAAGAACTCTCCCAATTCCGTTTGCATAAATTAAACTGCCAGGACTGAATCCTATCAACTAGACCAAGCTAAGCAAGCCACCAAAACCCATGAGCATTGTTGCACAATACCTGTAAGCACCCCTTACCTCGAAGACATACAAAGAATTAATCATATCCTTTCCATACCAATTCAGTCTACCAACAAGCTACTTCATCTATCTAGATTTCCTTCTGATTCATTTTCAACTTGATATCCCCTCTTGCTGTAGTACCACAACCTCTCAACCCAGGCTCACTACCCGAGACCCAAGCACAGGACCACACTGTCTAAAACCCATGAGCCGCTGAATACTCTCTCATGTATATTTCCAGAAACACCACATTCCAGAATACTTTACTCTGAAGAACTTCATGCAACCTAAATCCGTTACCTTTACTTTCCTGATACTGATACATAGAATTCCATAATTAACATAAAAATACCACAAGTCTGAACCTCTTCCAATGAAAACACAGTTTCTAACCACATACGCAACCTTAAGATACCCGATTGCTTCCTGTAGAAGCTTGAACACATTAGAACCATTCTCGAAAGACATTCACTCTTATTCAAACTACAAATTACCTGACCCAACGAATAGAACCACCTGTGCCTCATTGGCACTCCGATGCCGCAAAATGAAATCCTCGCCTCAATACGACCAAGCAACTTCCTGCTCTATGCACCGAGTATTCTTAACCATCAACAACTTAAGACATCCTGTGATTCTCTCTCCCCATGAAGCATAATGTAGCCTTTGTCAAAATTTTCCTTTACTCTAGCCATAGATAATTCACTCGCCTGCCCCAAACTAGAACCAACATAGCACCTAACCGTGCAATCAACTGCTCACAGCAGACTCCCCCACTTGGCTCGAAGCCATAGATCAAGATACACTCAATATCTCATAACACTTTTACTCTATTGATGCCACAATACCATAGTGAGATTAAACTCAAATCATTTATAAGTTTGTGAAACACAGATCATCCAGTACTGTAAATCTTCCGCAAATCTCGCATTCAACCCCGTAATAGTCAAGCCCACTCTCTTAAGCAAATCCGAAATTTCAAATTTCAACCCGTACCCTTCCATTACACATGAGATCTTCTAACATACACATAAGGATCACACCACTTCAGAACACTCCGCAGGGAATAACCCACCTGCTTCACCTTAATATAATATCTCCGTATACCTTCCACCGTCATACACATTACACAGCCACTTAGTCTTCCTGAGTCTGAACTCATACCGCAACATGACATTTACTTCACTCCCATCTAGGAGACACGAAAATATTCTTCATACGCCCATAACTCGGAGCTACACATCCAATCACAACGGAATCATACACTTAATAGTTCATTTATCATCCCGCAGGCCTTCCTCGTCACTTCCAAGTTACATAGATACATCCCGCAGTACTAACATACTCATCATCTAGCTATTCAACCATCACTTCCACTAATAGGGACACTGTCGAACATATAAGTTCAAAACACTTACTCACACAATCAGTACCTCAATGCTCAAGCCATAGGCAAAGATCCGGCCCCAAGTCCTCCAGACTGGCCCAACATTAAACTCATAGAGATCACATCTCGCCCCTTGATCGGGGAATCACAAGCCATCAAGGCACATCTGATACTAAGTGCTCATGCGCACATACAAACGCGTGGAAGGAATTTCAACAGTTTCTTTTCAAGCTGAATCAAGGACGCACGATAAGAATTCAAGAATGTGAAGTTTCCTAAAGGTTATGCAGCCTCTCGAGGATAAATATAGACGTCTCCGTACCGATCCGCGAGACTCTACTAAACCTACTCATGACTCGTGAGACCTAGTAACCTAGGCTCTGATACCAACTTGTCATGACCCAAACCCCGCACTGGTCGTGATGGCGCCTCTCGTGAGGACGAGGCCAGCCAACTAACCCAACTCGTCTTTTCAAAAAAATAGTTAAACATAAATAAACAGCTTAAATATGACTTAATAACAATAATTAGCGGAAATACAACCCAACACAACCCTAATCGGGGTGTCACAAGTCACGAGCATCTATCAGAATGTAAATCCACTACAAGGCCTAAAATATATAAAACCGGAATAATGAACAAAAGAGAGAAACATGGTGCTGTGAACGCTGGCAGTCACCTCCTTAACTCATGTAACTCCGCCTCTGATCGGCCAAAACCCGCTACTGGGTGAATGGATACCTGCATCTGCACAAGAGGTGTAGGGAGTAAAGTGAGTACTCCAACTCAGTGAGTAATAAAGGTAAACAACAACTGAGCAGTAAGAAATCACGTAAAGCAAACCATCATGCTGTATAGAAGCAGGGTACAATCCTTTGAGAAAACAGTGAAACTGTGAAATCTTTGGAAATATCTTGGCTCAGTTTAAATCTCTTTTAAAAATGATCTTTTCAACAGTTACGAAATGATTTCAAAAGAGTTAGTGCCGATAAGCACAGAAAATCCGCCCTTCGGGCACAAATACCACGGTATAATAGGTAAAAAGGCAAGTAATATGCAAGATGAGCACATAAAAGTTCGCCCCTTGGGCAATATCTCAAAACAATACCAGCCCCTCGGGCTCAATATCAATCGCTCAAAATAGTATCAGCTCCTCGGGCTCAGTATCAGTCACTCAGCATAGCATCAGCCCCTCGGGCTCACTCTCATATCATATGGGTACCCGCGCTCACTGTGGGTGTGCAGACTCCGGAGGGGCCCCTTACGGCCCATGCGCTACATCAACATAAGGCCTGAAAGCCTTCTCACATCACACATAAGGCCTGAAAACCTCCTCACATCACACTCGAGGCCTGAAAGCCTCCTCACATCACACTCGAGGCCTGAAAGCCTCCTCACATCACACTCGAGGCCTGAAAGCCTCCTCACATCACACTCGAGGCCTGAAAGCCTCCTCACATATGGCCTCAGCCTTACTTAGTCCAGAAAACATCATAAGCCCCTCAGGCATCAATAAAATAGTAGTGCTCAGCCCAAACAACAGTGGAAATATCATTTAAGTCTCAGAGTTCAATTAAAAGTGGCTGAGTTTATAAAACAGTAATAATCGATAGGACTGAGTTCAAGTAATATATCAAAATAGTGAGGAAACAGTGATAAAAGTCCACGAAGGATTAAATAGTCGGCATGAAGCCCAAAATATGGCAATAATCCCAAATCATGTTGATAACAAACATATCTCAGTCGAATACGCGGTAAAAAAATCAATCTGGACGGACCAAGTCACAATCCCCAATAGTAAATAACCCCGCGCTCGTCATTAAGCGTGTGTTTCACCTTAATATAGCACTACGTTGTGCAAATCCGGGGTTTCAAACCCTCAGGATATCATTTACAATCATTACTCACCTCGAACCGGTGAAATCCCTAGCTCGCGACGCCCTTGCCCCGCAAATCGGCCTCCACGCGCGTCGAATCTATCCAAAACCAGAACGAATACGTCACAATATGCCAATGGAACAATACCCAATCGAAAACAATCGAGAAATATTAAAAATCTCGAAATTAGCAAAACCCGAGCCCCGAGCCCACTTCTCAAATCTTAAAAATTTTCACATTAATAGATTCCTTATCTTCTCACGAGTTCATACGTACCAAGAACTCTCAAATGCGAGCTCAAATGACCCATCAAATCCCAATTTGACATATAAAAAACTCAAGCCCTAGTTCTTCAATTTAAGGCTTAATTTCCATAAATTTCTATGTTAATTCTACCATTAAATCATGTATTTAGGTCATAGAACTCACCTCCAATCACACTCAGTCGAAATCACCTTCAATTCCCGTCCAAAAGCTCTCAAGGTTGTTCAAAAATGGTGGAAATAAACCTTAGCTCGCGGAACAAAATGAGCTTTTAAAACCCTTCTCTGATCAGTCATTTTCGCATCTGCGATAAATGAACCGCACCTGCGGTTACCGCTTCTGCAGTTTTCCCTCCGCTTATGCGGATCTTCACTATGCTCAGGACCGCTTCTGCGGTCAGTATCCGCATCTGATGCGGACACCGCTTCTGCGGAACCTTGTCCGCTTCTGCGGAAAATCCCATGGCCAATCTCCTTCGCTTCTGCGACTCCTCTACCGCATCTGCGAACTCATCCTTCCTAGCCAATAATCGCACCAGCGACCACCTTTCTGCATCTGCATAACCGCATCTGCGGTCCCTTTTCTGCAGATGCGGAAATACCAGAAACCAGAAACTTCAGAAATGCAACAAGTCCAAAATTCATCCTGATGCCCATCCGAAATTACCCCGAGGCCCCCGGGACCTCAACCAAAAGTGCCAACCCATCCTAAAACATCATTCAAACTTGCTACAATCATCAAAACACCACAAACAACACCAAAACCATCAAATTACATCGGATTCAAGCCTAAGTTCTTCTAAAACTTCCGAAATACGCATTCGATCAAAAACCCAACCAAAACACCTCCGAATGTTCTTTCAAATTCATTCCAATTCTTCCTGAAATCCTAAACCAACGATCTACATTAGTCATAATGCATAACACGGGGCAAGTCATGCCCGAGAACTGGCGATCAAGGTGCAAAAGCTCAAAACGACCGGTCGGTTCGTTACAAATATTTGGCTCAATTTGTAATGTTCATAAAATAGATCGAACTTGCTAAGGGTTCCGGAATTATTGAAAGAATTTAAGGAAAGCTCTATCAAGGTATGTATGGATAAACCTCTTTCTTCTTAGAATCGAACCCCTGGTGTTCGTGTAATTGGTGTATGTTCCTAAATTGATCATACTAGAATCGTTGCCCTAAAGTGTTGTGTTGAAAGATTTATGTTCATTGATTGTTCTAAATGTTTATCATGTCGTCATGAAACTTGTGAATATGGTTACAAATGTTGAAAATGTATCGAGAAAGGCTAGGAATTCATGTCAAAGAAATTGAATAAAGATTGTTGTGCCAATTTGTATGAAAAGCCTTAATGTGCCTAGAACTTCTAAGATTTCCCTTGTGTGTGAAAATGCCTTACATGATAGGCCTTATTGTTATTGATGATAATGTTATTGAATATGTAAAAAGGGAATCTTGAATTATGAAATGCGGCCAAGTGCCAAGAATGACTTAACAAGTAAAGCGACTCGTGCCAATGTATGGAAATATGGAATTGTGGATTCGGTTGACGTCTCAAGGGAGATGGCCTAGCCGATCGGGCCGTGATCGGATGCTATGCCGCACACATGTTGGTGACTGTACTGGAAATGATTGATTTGGAATTGTGGATTTGGTTGACGTCTCAAGGGAGATGGCCTAGCCGATCGGGCCGTGATCAAACTCCGTGTAGGAACACGGTGGTATTGCGGGTTGTGGTACATGGCACTGAGGTTATCAACTTAATAAAAATGGAAAATGTTAACCGGAGACTTGTAATCCTTACTTGATGTTTTCCGTATTTGTTTGAAAGCTCTTGTTGTACTTCATAACTGTCTTCCTCTATGTCTAATTGTTCATTATATAAAGATGGTGTTTTAGCTTTATATACTAGTAGTACTAACGTCCCTTTTGCCAGGGGCGCTACATCTTTTAATGGATGTAGGTGGTTCTATAGCTGACAGTGTAGATCGCAGCTAGCGGTGCTTTGCCTTCACCTTCCCAGCAATCTTGGTAAGCCCCATTTCATCCCGGGGCCATGTAATGCATCTTTTGCTTGTATAATTTCTACGTTTTGAGGTATAGCCGGGGCCTTGTTGCCGACACTTTCATAGAACTTTCTTTTGTATCTAAATAGAGGCTCCGTAGACATTGTGTGGGTTGTACAGGGGTATTGGGAGGGTCAACAAACTATCCATTGTGTTTTGGGCTCATGTTTCACTACATCTTAAAGTATATGTATTTCGGGAACTTAATAGTGATGTAACTAATGAAATGGCTTAGTAATGTGCATATATATAAATGACCCCCTATTGTCTAATCAATGAAAGTACATCTTCTCTCGGTCATATGTGAGTTGGGTAGAAAGTGGCTAACAGGCTTGCTAGACCGGGTTGACTTGGTTGAGCGCCGGCCGCGCTCCCCTAGGTTGGGGCGTGACAGTTTGGAATTGAGGAGTTGATGAAGTTGGAGGACTGCTGGTGTAATCACACCTGCGAAGTGGGCACCGCAGGCGCAGGTGCGAGCCCGCAGAAGCGGGAGGAAGCCGCAGAAGCGGAAAAGGACTGGAGCAGGGGGAGTCGCAGAGGCGGGCGTTTAGGCGCACCTGCGGGCGCGTAGGTGCGAAGGTGAAGGCCGCAGAAGCGGGGAAGGGCGCAGATGAGAAGAAGACGCCACAGAAGCGGCAAATGGACTGCAGACGCGAAAGTCCTCTGGGCAGAAGGGTTCTTTTAGAAATCGGGGATTGGCCATTTTTCTCCCATTTTTCATTTGGCTTGGGCGATTTTGGAGAGCTTCAAGGGGAGATATTCTTCAAGTATCACAAGGTAAGTTGTTCCCACTCATTATGAGTTAAATACATGATTTAGATACGGATTAAGGTATGGAAATTAGTAGAAAATTGGTATTTTGAGGAAAACGTAGAAGTTTGGTATTCTTGGATTTCGACCACGATTTTGGACATGAAATTTAGAGTAAATTATATATTTGAGTTCGTGAGGTTGTGGGCAAACTTTATCTTCAAAAAATTTTGGAATCCGGGCACGTGGGCCCGAAGGCGATTTTGTCAACTTTTCGATCGGGGTTAGAAATTGTTATAAATTGGATTATTATGAGTAATCGAGCATATATTAATGGGTTTGTATAATTATTGGATAGTTTGGAGCGGTGTACATCGATTTGGGTCTTCGAAAGGGCGTGGAATGATGGTTATGAAACTTCAGAGTGAGGTAAGTCTCCTTTCTAACCTGTTAAGAGTGAATTAACCCCATAGGTGAACTAAATTATTATGTGCTTCTACTTGTGGGGGCTACGTACGCACAAGGTGACGAGAGTCCGTACGTAGCTACTAGCTATGTCTATGTCCGGGTAGTTTTAGGCTCACATCATGCCTTGTTGATATTGTTATTGATTTACGTTTATTGCTTGCCTTGAGAGGGAGCAAGATTGAGTTAGCTTACTAGATGTCTTGGAAGGAGTGAAATTGAAGAATTTAAGATTTAAAAGGTTTCACTTGAACTTTGTAATTTCGAAAAGAATTGAGGAATATTATAATAGCTTAAGAAATCAATGTGTATCCGCGTCGCATGTATGTTTCGCAAGCGGGGTAATTTCCTTAGAAAGCTACAAGCTGAATTTCCCTCATTTTTGAAAAGAATTAAGATAGAGATCTGATTTTAACGTTAAATTTGTACTTGACCGCGTTGCAGGTATGATTCACAAGCGGGGATAATTTCTTAAATTTATGTTTGACCGCGTCGCATGTATGATTCACGAGTGGGGACCGCGTCGCATGTATGATTCGCGAGCGGGGAAATAGATGCATCTACGGTTCGCCTCGTTCGACCTTCGGCAATGCACAATTTACTTTTATGTTGGATCGGGCCGTACGCCTCGGCATTTCATATATATATATATATATATATATATATATATATATATATATATATATGTATGTATGTATGTATGTATGTATTATACTCATGGAATCGTGTGTAACACTTGGTCAGAAGCCGGTGTATATGAGGGATTTTTCCCTGAATTGAATCCTGATAATTTCCTTGACGGAAACCACTATAATTGTACATATATGCTCCGGTTACGAAGGGAACTTGCTAGCTGAAAACTTGAGTAAATTTATTAAGAAGGGGGATGGTACTATGTGTTTTATACATGTTTATTTCATATATTCGCTCTGTTTCATACTTATTCACTTCTTTACTGTAGTGATATTATTGGACCATTAGTAAGTGTCGAAGTCGACCTCTCGTCTCTACTTCTTCAGAGATTAAACGGGATACTTACTGTGTACACGTTATTTTTGTACTCATGCTATACTTGCTGTGCGTTTTTGTTGCACAGGCACATGTACCTCTAGTGACCTAATGGGCATAGCAGCATGGATGATACGGAGACTTAGGTGAGCTGCATCTCTCGAGGCGACCTGCAGCCAGCAGAGTCTCTTTCAGTGTATTGTATTTACTTTCTGTCCAAATTTGTATTCCGGACAGTTATTGTACTTCATTTGATTTTCCTATTGATTGCTCATGCACTTGTGACACCGGGTTCTAGGATTATTTCGGGATTATTCAGTAAATAAATTTTGTAAAGACATCATCATTTATCCAGTGAAGTTTATTATCCATTATTTAAATGTTTAGAAGAAATGATTCGAAAATATTAAAACGAGAATTTACTAGTAATATGGTGTTGGCTTGTCTGACAGTGGTGTCCGGCGCCATCACGACCCTCACTGGATTTCTGGGTCGTGACACCCGGGACAACACCTCAGAACTCGACAAATTTTACAAAAACCGAATACCCATTCCGATACGAGTTCAACCATACAAAATTAATTATCAAATTCCGATACCATTTGGTCCTTCAAATCATCATTTCACATTTTTGAAAGATTTTACAATTTTTCCCAAATTTTCCTTTAGATTCTCATGAATTTGATGTTAAATCTAAGATATAATCACAAAATATAGTTGAAAATTGATTAGAGACACTTACCCAATGATTTGGTACGAAAGTCTTCTCTCAAAATTGCCCACTCTCGGACCTAGGGTTCAAACTATAGAAAAATGAAGCTAAGGTTCGGAATGTCCGGCTTTTAGTAGGCTACAGATGTCGCATTTTGCGACATTGGGTTCGCAAAGCGAACTAGCAAAAGCAAAGAATATTTCGCAAATGCGAAGCCTGAAGAATATTGTCTCCATCACAATTGCGACGAGACACTTCACAAATGCGAAGTACGGCCTTCAAAAAAGCGGCCTAAATATTCGCAAATGCGAACTTCCCTGCCCAGCCCATCTTCGCAAATGCGAGAATGATCTCGCAAATGCGGTCATCTCAAATACAATGAAATCCTCGCAAATGCGAGAACAGAAACACTAGCACAGCTAAACCTCTTTCAAACACTCCGAAATGCGTACAAAACTCATCCGAGCCCTCGGGGCTCTAAACCAAATACTCTCACAAGTCTGAAAACATAACACAAACTCGCTCGCGCGATTGGAACAACAAAATAATCACTAAAATCACGAATCGGACGCCAAAACACATGAAAATCACATTTAACCTCAAGAACCTCTAGAATCGCAACCGAGAGTCCGAACCATATCAAATCAACACCAAACGACACCAAATTTCGCAGGCAAGTCCCAAATGACATAACGGAGCTGTTCCAACTCTCGGAATCGCATTCCGACCCCGATATCGCAAAAGTAAACTATGTGTCAAACTTCTCCATTTTTCAAACTTCAACTTTTCAAACTTTCGCCGAAATGCCTCAAATTACCCTACGGGCCTCCAAAACCGAATCCGAATGAACGCCTAAGTCCAAAATCATCATACGAAGCTGCTGACATCTTCCAAAACTCATTCCGGAGTCGTTTACTCAAAAGTCAAATTCTGGTCAAATTCTCACCGCTTAAGCTTCCAAAACTGGATTCCTTCTTCCAATTCGACTCCGAATCATCCAGAAACTGAATCCAACCATGCATGCA
Source organism: Nicotiana attenuata (assembly GCF_001879085.1). Lineage (NCBI taxonomy): Eukaryota > Viridiplantae > Streptophyta > Magnoliopsida > Solanales > Solanaceae > Nicotiana > Nicotiana attenuata. Next base: position 51,542,703 of record NC_031994.1, read on the forward strand.
AGTCGATACACATAATATGAAACTGCTCGTGACCTCAAACTGCCGAACCGGACGCAATTGCTCAAAACGACCAGTCGGGTCGTTACAAACTACTACCTTAAATTATTTATGAATAAATGTATCTAATTTATTTCCATTAATTTCAATATATAAATTTAACTTATCTATGTTTTACTTTTCGGGTATTGTAATTAGATTTGTAATTTAATATGTGTATAAATTTACAATATGTATTCAACTTATTCAAATAATTAACTTAAAGTACATTATATTACTTATTACTTTAAATTAAAATACTACTATTATTTTAAAAACGTAAGCACGTCGTGTTAAACTTATTTATATATACTATTTTCATAGTCGACCTAGTATGTTGTAAGTTTGGTTTACATATTATTAGTAATCTTTAATTTTTGAAGACTTAAGATTAAATCTAAAAGTTTCTTTTTATATACATTTTGTCTAATGCACATAAGAAAAAGTCATACATACTTTACACAATTTATATAAGAAAAGGATTTATAAGTAAATTTTTATTTGGTTTTAAATTACTAAAATTTAGGAAGGAAGATTTAATGACCAAAATTTAGTTTATTTTAAAGTGCCAAATATTAGTAGAATAATTAAATTACAATTATAACCAATATAAAATCTATTTTTAAAGGATAAAAAGGCGGACAACATTGCGTTAAGAGGCTTCGTGCTAGGATATGTGCGATGTGCATGTACTTTCTATCGATCCGTATAAAATTATAAAAACTATAAGCCCTTAAAAATAAGATTTTTAGAAATATAAGCTCTTGAATATGACAAACATTGAACCTACTTTGTCAGAAAAAAGTAGCGGATGGCCTCTCCAAACATGACAACAACCAAGATAATCTTGAAAGTTTAGTGTTATTATGTTTCTCGTTCTTTTATATTAATTTTGTATCAAAATAGCCGTCTAGGTAGCATGTATTCTAAGACAAGTTAATTACAAAGAAAAGAAAAGTTAGCGAAAGATAAATTATATAATTAAATAATATAATTCATCGCTAATCCTATTTAATGGCAGAATCAGTTATATATTATAGAAAATCCTATTAGCTACAAGATGAATTAAGTAACTAATTAATTTTTTATAAAGTTAAATTACGCAACAAACTTTCTTAGTAATATTATTATTATTTTTTTACCAAAAAATAAAAGTCCTTTTCCATCTATTTATTTTAACATATGCATTGAGGTAATTTAGGTATATTTGTAAAATAAATTATAACAATCTTATCATAAATTAATGATTACTATTTTTTTTAATAATAATTACTATTTCAAAACCTAATGCCGTAGTAAATTTTAACAAATTTAACAACCGAGCTTCTAAGAAATACTTATGATTTAAGTTTTAAAAACAACAAATGAATCATATGAAAAAACTAAAGGCAAAATTGGTCTTTATGATTAAACAAGGACAAAGAGAAAAAATATCACAAAAAAACGAGAAGCTTCCTTGTTGGAAACGAACAAAAAACTTTCCTCCTACTTTTTTTGCATTCTCTTATGTCATAGTATATTGTATCCTTATTAGGAGACAATATCAAACACTAAATTGTACTAGAATTTTTTTTGATTTAGAACTCTTAAATATAAGAAAAGTTTTTTGATTTTACATTTTTGTCCAATGTAAAATATGTTTTTAAAGGGTATAAAAGGCGAACAATATTTCATTAAATCCTTCGTGCTTTTAATATAGCATAGATAGATAGATTAAAAGTACGAATACCCTAAGTGAAAAGTGGTTAGCCTTTTTTATCCTTTAAAAATAACAGTTTTTCCTTTTGCCGAAGTGGTTCGCCTTTTTTATCAATATTATTAAAATTAAATTTAGTAAATAATTATACATAAAAGAATAAAGCACAAGTTTCTATAAATAATCAAAACGATTGTATATTGTTGAACCTATAAAGATTAATAATTAAAGTTTACTTAGATACATATGACATTTTAACTTACTTTGATTTTATGTAGTTACAAACATGTGATGAAAGCATATATCACCTAATATATTCTTATAGACGTTGTTCATGGTATATGTTCATCTCATCCATTTAGGTTGCTTTGTCATGACCATGATTTTTATTGCCGGTATTATTGTTTTTCTTTTGGTGTGCAAACATGTTGTGATAGATACAATCAAACATTGAAAAATATTAATATAAGCCTAATTCGTATGTATACCACATTGAAAATAATCTTCCACGTAAATTTATTATATTCATGCTACGAAATTGTACATATCAATTGAACTATTTCATTTGATTAAAAAAATAACAAAATTAACCTTTAGCGACATGTTATTCAAATTACGACATGCATGCATGCAATTTAAAAAATATTTTCATGAGATATCAATAATGATTTTTCTATCCTAATATTGTTTCATGCATCACAAATGACATAAAATAAATTAAAATAAAATTAGAACTAAAGAGAGTAAATAAGTAGAACCTATTTATGCTTCCAACTTCTTTTCTTTTTAATAATTGAATTAAATTTTTTTAATTCTTTGCGTACAATTGTATACCTTGTTGGTATAGCTATATACTATACTGGTATCATATGTTAGTTAACATTTTTTTGGTTGTATTAGCTACATTTAATTGGTACACAATTTGATTTTTCTTTAGTAATAATATAAAAAAAAGAATAATAAAAAATAGTGAAAACAGTAAATGAAATTAGATTATGAAGAGAAAAAGAATATATAAAAAAAAGAATTTAAATGAAATTAGAAAAGGAAAAAAGAAAAAAAATAAGAAGAAAACGAGAAAAAATAAAAAAGGAGAAAAGAAAAAAAAAGAAAAAAGAAAAGAAAAGAAGCTTAGAAATAAAAAAGAATTGGAGAATAAAGAAAAAATTCCCAAAACCTACTATGGGTAGGAAATGTAATTAGTTTAAGGGTAGAAAAATAAATGGCTAGAGAAGAGTAAATAGTTTTATTTTTATGGATAACGATGTCAAAACCCCTAATAAATAATCTCATAGTTTTATTTTTATGGATAACGATGTCAAAACCCCTAATAAATAATCTCATATTAGTAACTGGAGCAATGGTATTCACATTTTATTTTTCTTACCTTAAGAAAGAAAAAGGTGAAAAAAAAGAAAAGAAGCCCTCGTAAAGGCCAAAGCAATCTAATGTGTCCGATCGTATTCGCACCTAAATTTGACGAGGCAGTAAGTTAGATTAGAGTGACAGGTAAGTCACCTACTGTTTACTTTATCATAACTTTCTCTCTTTCCCCTTCTTTTTCCTTTTTTTTTTTAATAACCTCACCAAAGCCATCACTTTGACTCTTTATCAACTCTCTCTTCTTCCAATATCCCATAATTCATTGATGTTTCTATTTGCCCAAATTACTATACTTGTCAGTTGTCCAAAGTAGCTAATAATGGCTGTGGAACTAATGATGGATTACAGAAACACTAGGAATTGTACTTTGGTGACGGCCAACTTGGAAGAAAAAACAGTTGTACAAGAAGCTGCTTCTGGTCTTGAAAGTGTTGAAAAACTCATAAGATTGTTATCTCAGACTCAGTCTCAACAAATACAGCAGCAAAAACAGGGATATTTAGAGCAAAAGAACTCCCCTATGGAAATTGAAATGGTGGCTGACGCTGCTGTTACAAAGTTCAAGAAGGTAATTTCACTTCTAGATCGAAACAGAACTGGCCATGCTAGATTTAGAAGAGCCCCTGTGGCTTCTTCTCCTTGTCAAAATCCTAGTAAAGATTATGTTGACACTAAAGTGTATTCTCCTACTCCCATCCAACAAATCCCTTTATGTCAACAACTCTCTCTGGTTCCAAAGACCATTAGTTTCTCTTATTCTCCGGAGAATACGTCTCGTACGAACTCGTTCAATATCTCAACGTTAACAGGAGAAACAGAGAGCAAGCAACAATCTTCATCTTCAGCTTTCCAGATTACCAATCTTTCTCAGGTCTCTAATTCTGCTGGAAAGCCTCCTTTGTCTTCTTCTTCCCTGAAAAGAAAGTGCAGTTTATCGGAAAATGCTGTATCTGGCAAGTGTAGTACTGGATCTTCTGGCCGATGCCATTGTTCCAAAAGAAGGTAACCAGATTCACTATTTGAGTCTTAAATTGTAACAATTTTATCTAAACGCTTAACATGTTATAGCGCACACCTTTTAATTACTTATTTATGTCTATATAGTGGATCTGATTCATTTTCATTAGCTAAGTACGTCCAAGTATTTTTGTAATGCGTGGTGGTGAAACTTATACCTTGGACCTCTATTCAGATACAATATTGATTTATTATATATCAATGTGACCATCTTATTTAAAATCTTAAGTTATTAATATATTTATTTACTTAATTATGTCTTTAATTATTGCAGTCTAGTACGATAATTTTAATGAAATGAATTCTTAACTGAATTTTACAGGAAATTAAGGCTGAAGAGGGTAGTTAGAGTTCCGGCAATAAGCATGAAGATGGCAGATATACCACCTGATGATTACTCATGGAGAAAATATGGACAGAAGCCAATCAAAGGATCTCCACACCCAAGGTAATTCTAGAGAAAATCATGAATATTAGATTTTTTTTAATAAAGCTTTAAGTATTATTCGTAATCTAAATAATGTTTAACCATATATAAACAGGGGATACTACAAGTGTAGTAGTGTAAGAGGATGCCCAGCACGTAAACATGTCGAGAGAGCTTTGGATGATCCAACAATGCTGATTGTTACGTACGAAGGCGAGCACAATCATTCCCTTTTAGTTGCAAAAACAAGTAGTCTCATTTTAGAGTCTTCTTAGTTAGAACAAATTATAGTGATATTATTAGTTAGAACAAATTATAGTGATATTAAAATAGCTTTATTTGCCCTGCAAAGAAGAAGGGTTTTCCGATCGATGTAAACTGGAGTAATATGTTTAGAACTAGTCGAGTCTGTCGAGTCTTTAGTTCTATCTCGAAGGAGATTAAGCATCGTAATTAACTATTTATATTTATTCCTTGCGAAACTGGACTTGCACTTCGTTTTCAATGGGATTTAATTTTTAACAGTGTTAGCGTAAGTAAATTTTATACGTACTTTATTGTAATTTTACATGTTTGGCATGTCTCACATTTATTATAACTAGTTCTACTCTTTAATTATAATCAGTTACGTGTAGTTTTATGGGGTATTATCACTTTTAGCCCGCGCCAAAAACTATTTACATTTGGTAGCCGAAAAAGTATATAAAACTTGTATGTATGTATATATATATATATTTTTTTTTGACTATTATTTTTGCAGAGGCTATACAGTGTCACTTTCCCTAGTTTTATTTAGGTCGACAGTCACGCGGCTAAACCAACTTACAATTAGTCGTGAAAAAAGCATAATTAAAGGAGGTTTGGGAGGGGGGTGGGGGGAGGGGGGAGATAATGAATTAGGTACGCTTGAATAATTCAAAGAAAGAGTTGATGCATTTTGACTTTATTTTACATGTTACTTGGTTGCTTTTGTCTTCGTATGTTTAATTTGCCCTCGTTTCTATGGATAAAGTAGAGAGACATCATCCAATGGAGTAGCTTTAGCTTATCTTTATTTAATTACTGTTAATTATTATCATTATTTGCTTTGGATGGTCTAAATGGTTGATCGAAAGTAAAAGCAAGAAAGTGACTTGGTCAAAAATGATGATGCCGTAGTGGAGCACCCTTGTTGTTGATGTAAATGGTTGCTTTAGATGTCGTGTTTGGGACGGTTGACTAACAAAAAGAAAAGACTCGGAGTTGGAATTTTAAGGGAAGATAGGAATTAAGATGGTAGTTGAGAAAATGGGACGGCTAATTTACTTTTGTACTCACCATACTAATTACCAATACTAGTAGGGAGGAGAGACAGTAAATGCAAACTTGTGTATTTGCTTCGGAACATATGGATGTATAATCTCGATAAATACTTATTTGCACCGGATATCTACATCCAAAGGAGTATGAGTGCATTTACTACTTTAAGTGTCAAGCTATGTATAATTGCAAATTTTAGAAGACACAACACACACATATTAAATATGCACTACAAATAATTTAGGATCTGAAGTCAATGAGTTTAATTAGAATGAGTTTGATTTTATTCCATGTAAACATTCTTTTTATATGTATATATAGTTGGAACAGAAAGTAATAGGTTCAACTTAATGCACATAAAACCTAAATCCACCTCTAATTTGTAGTATTGTCTAAAATATGAGTTGGTACATGAATGCTACAATATTATCACATACTTGAAAATTTCTGTTAGGTGTTTGTCCAGATTTTCTTACCATATTTGGTTTTCCTATCTCAAGAAGGAAAGGATAACATATTTACCATAACTGAGTTTTCCTTCTTGTAGTAGGAAATTATAAATCTCCCATATTTGGCTAGTCCTTTTCTTGTAGGAAAAGGTTCGGAGTTCTATAAATTGAAGATCCGTCATTCTCATTCACTAGCATCCACAATGTAGCCATATGGGGTTTGAGAGTCGTGTTTAAAGGGGAAACTTTAAGGGACAAGTGTTAGTGTGTTACTTGTGTTTGACTCTTCGTGAGGTTGTTCTCTCGATACTTTGTACTCTCTTTTTATATAGTGGATTGCTCATCTCCGCCATGGATGTAGGTCAGTTGACCGAACCACGTTATATGTTTATGCCTTTTGGTATTTCTCTTTTGTTGTCGGACTTTTTGTCGTTCAATTTTTGCTTTACTAGCTTCCGCATGACGCCTGATTTTTTGCGGGCATAACAAATTCTAAATCCTTTGTTGCTAGAGAACGGGATTTGAGACAAAAATGGTTGGCTGTAGTTTTAGAAATAAGACTGAAGTATATGGGAAATGGTTGGTGTGAAAAGTCTTGAACCCCACACATAATAGGATGGAAATCAATGTTTTTGGTTCACAAGTCAAAGAAGAGCAGATGGGAAGATTGAAGAATAGAGTTATTATGGTTCAAAGTATGGGGACCTACCTTTTGTTTTTCTCCTGCGCCCTCTTTTTCTCTTTAATTTGCTCAACGTCAAACCTGCTGATATATCATGCATGGAATCCTAGTGTATGGATGTGTCCGTCAGTGTCAACCTTCGTGGTCATTTTGTGGTCTTATTTTCTTTTTTTTCGTTGATTTCCCCTTACCACACGCAATAAAGTTTGAAACTCTGCCGTATGAATAAGTATGTATATTTACTTAAAGATATATGGATTCAATTAATATACACTTACTATGCATAGAATTTTTAGTGCTATGTCTTGTTTTTAAATATCATATTTTATAGACTGTTACTCATAGTACGTCACTACTTAGGTGAACTGATATTTAACTTTTTTACCCTGTTACGTGTACAAGTTACCTGCCGCATGAAAGATAGATTCTCTATTGGTCAAAAAGAAAGATATTACACGTGGAATATCAGTAAGCTGACGAAGCATGACGTGTGGAACAACGGTATAACGATAAGTGGCGCTTTCAATTAATGGAATTAATAATACAAGGAAGGTGCGGGACAAATATCCACGAGACAATACAGAGAAGAGGATCGAGCCTGACAGCTATCAAAGAAGAGGTATGAACGAAGTGAAAAGAGGTTAAAAAGAAGGGAAGATACATAAATCAGAAGTAAATATGGAAGGGGAATCAGAGCAGTTACAAGGAATCTATAGCCATAAGTATGTCAGTTACGGTTATCTATGGTAATGGGCAATCAATACAATTAAAGCCCGTAATGAATTCAAATTAAGTGTGAAAACCGTTATGGTTGTACGCTCCTATATATAAGGATAAAGAATTATATTTGTACGGACAAATTTCGATTACTACTGAAATACATTCTATTATTCTCTGCTTTTTCAAAGTTCCCAGCCTTGATTTTAGGAATTATTTGTCGATTCATTCCTTATTTCTCTTTGTCAATTTTCTCTATCGTTTTTATTATTTTCTTAAAAGACTATTGTGAAAGTGAAGTAAAACTTGGTTATCAGTAATCCGTTTTCTTTTAAATATAGGCTTTGACTGAGAAATCTATATTTTTGGTTAAACAAATTGGTTTTGTTTTCGGGAATTTGATAATATTTTCACTTTCCAAATTTTTCTTTATGACAACCAACTATGTCAACTGTTAACGACAATAACCAGCTAAACCCACAGGAGGGAGCAACTCCAGCACTCCTCTCTCCATCAGGATCTCCTCGACAATCTCGTGACAGATCACCTGAAAGATCTACGTCACGTACTAATGATCAACATGGGGACGAACAAGACGCTCTAAAGCAATTGATTGCAGAGCACGTGAATAGTGCTCTTCAAGCCTTTGTTAGGGGATTGCCAAATGCGCCGCAAACTCTTCCACCAGTTAACACGACAACCCTAGAAAACCCATGCTCGGGGCTCGACAATATTGGAAGTGGAGGAAATCCCAATGGATCTCGTGATGGAAGTTTAGGTACATCAAATAATTCTGATTTACGAAGTTTGGTACTAACTTTGCAGAAATAGTTGAAAGAGCAAAATGATCGCATAGAGCAAATACTTGGCATGCCGCCCGTGATCAAAGGGGTAGATATTGATAAATATTCACAACAGCCATGGAAGCCAAGTGCAACACATTTGTCGATTCCTAAAAAGTTTATAATGCCTAATATTCCAAAATATGAAGGAACAACTGATCCTCGAGATCACGTAACTGCGTTCACAACTGGCGTGAAGGGCAACGATTTAACCAAGCAAGAAATCAAATCAGTTCTGGTTAAACAGTTTGGTGAAACACTCACCAAAGGAGCATTAATGTGGTATTCTCTTTTACCTAAAATCTCTATCGATTCTTTTTCTGAGCTTGCAGATTCATTTATAAAAGCACATTCGGGAGCTTAGAAAGTTGAAAAAAAGGATGAAAGACATCTTTAAGGTAAAACAAGGGAATACCAAATTACTCAGGGAGTTTGTAGATAGATTCCAACGGGAGAGGATGATGTTACCACGAGTACCTGACAACTGAGCAGCTATGGCGTTTGCAAGCAATTTAAACGACAAAAGTTCAGAAGCCACGAGGAGGCTGAAGGAAAGTTTGCGAGAATTTTCGGCAAAAACTTGGAACGATATGTACAACGGGTACAACACGAAGCTGTGGATAGAAGAAGATACGGTTACACAGCCAAGGGTTGATGAAAGAGCAGGATCGAGACGTTCAGAATTGGAAAAAAGGATCGAAAAAATAGGTACGAGCCTTACATGGGACCTGCAGGGCGAGATTCTTTGTCTAAACAAGAAAACATACGATCTGAATCGAGATCGAGGCAAAAAGATACGAGTTCTTCATCTAGATTCAGAAAGGAACGAGATGCGTGAGGCAGCGACTCCAATACACATACAAGGATCGGAGATTACAATTTTAATGTTAGTATCTCCGAGTTTTTATCTGTTTTAAGAGGTATGGGAGATAAGGTGCGGTGTCCTAAAGATATGGGATCGGACCCGAACAAAAGGAATCTAGATTGTGAAGTTCACAACGATCATGGCCATAGAATATCAGATTGTAGGTTACTATAGGGAGAAGTCGAGCATTTGTTGAAGCAAGGTTATCTAACTAACATGTTCAGCGAGAAAGGTAGACAATCATATATGAAGAACAGACAAGAACCCCCGAAATCCCCATCTCCAAAAAGAACAGTCAATGTAATAACCAGGGGAGATGAGGTCAATGGTGTGACATATACAGCTACAAAAAAGACGTCAAAAGTCATGGTCACTCATGGGAAGCGAGTTAGCCAAGTCTTTGATGGAGACAGTATAACATTTGATGACAAAGATGCAGACGGCTTGATGATTCCTCATAATGATGCACTGGTAATATGTCTACTTGTACACTATACTAACCTAAAACGAGTTTTGTTTGACCCAGGTAGTGTTTCGTGAATATCATTCTACTAAGGGTGGTGAAAAATGCAAGCTAAGGACAAGGTGATACCAAAGGCACGGTCTTTTTCCGGATTTGATAATTCAAGCGTTATCACAAAAAGGGAAGTAGTGCTTACCACGTTTGTAAAATGGGTTATCAAAGACACAAAGTTCCAGGTGATAGATGCAGACATGGCTTATAATCTAATTTTCGGAAGACCATGGATTCATGACATGGATGTTGTACCATCCACATTGAATCAAGTTATTAAATTCCCTTCACAGTGGGGGATTCGATAAATCCGTAGAGATCAGCAGGCTTCTAGAAGTATCAATTCAGTGGTGGCTTCAAGCACGATAAACGATGTTGTAAGCGAGAAATAGCAGCTACATAATTCAATTGAGGACGTTGTAATACAAACCTCAACTGAAGGCATTCTAGGACAAACTGACGTTGATTCAAGACCCAATGTTATTCAAGAACCAGAAGAAAATGAAAACATTAAGACAACTACCGAAGAACTCGAAACGGTAGTTCTATTTATACACTGGCCAGACAGAAAAGTTTACATTGGAGCAAACCTAAGCCCAGAAGTGAAAGATAAGTTAATTGAATTTTTAAAACCTAACGCAGTTGCTAAGCTTGGTCGCATTCAAATATGACAGGTATACCACCAGAAGTGATGACCTGCAAACTGAATGAGCACCCATCATACCCACTTGTCAAGCAGAAGAAGAGGAAGCAAGGATCCTCCAAAATCAAGTGATCTAGGATGAGGTACAAAAGCTTTTAAAAATTGGGTCAATATGAGAGGTAAAGTATCCAGACTGGTTAGCTAATACTGTGGTAGTTCCAAATAAGAATGGGAAATGGCGAGTTTGCGTAGATTATACTGATTTAAATAAAGCTTGTCCTAAAGACTCGTTTCCTCTGCCGCATATAGATCAACTAATTAATTCTACCGCAGGACATAAGCTGTTAAGTTTTTTAGATGCATATTCAGGTTATAATCAAATAAAGATGGATCCTCTAGATGAAGAGAAAACTTCATTTATCACAGACAAGGGAACTTACTATTACGAAGTCATGCCATTTGGTTTAAAAAATGCTGGAGCCACGTACCAAAGATTGGTGACTAAAATGTTTCAAGAATATCTGGAAAGACTATGGAAGTCTACATTGACGATATGCTAGTCAAGTCAGCACAAGCAGGAGATCATTTTCAACATCTGTCGGACACTTTCGAGATTCTCCGCAAATACAATATGAAGCTAAATCTAGAAAAATGTGCTTTTGGCATGGCTTCGAGTAAGTTTTTAGGTTTTCTTGTTTCTAACAGGGGTATTGATAGAGGAAATACCGGATGTACTCACAAGCGAAAAAGAAGTGCAGAGATTAACAGGAAAAATAGCAGCCCCTGGGAGGTTTATTTCAAAATCATCGGAAAAGAGTTTTAAATTCTTTTCAGTATTGAAAAAGCAGAATCAATTTGAATGGTCTGATGAGTGCCAACAATCCCTCAAGGACCTAAAATCGTATTGGTTAAATCCTCCTTACTAGCCAAACCAAAAAACGGAGAGAGGCTGCTTATTTATCTTGCTGTGTCAAAAATGGCGGTAAGCGCGGTGTTGGTACGAGAGGATAAAGGTAAACAATCTCCAATTTATTATGTTAAATCTTTTCTAGATGCTGAGACACGATATCCTCACTTAGAAAAGCTTGCTTTAGCATTAATTATGGCATCTAGAAAGTTGAGACCTTATTTCCAAAGTCATCCCAGCTCTGTAATAACTGTTTTCCCCCTGAGGAATATATTGCATAAACAAGAACTATCTAGTAGGTTAGGTAAATGGGCAATAGAACTTAGTGAGTATGATATCATATATCAGCCCAGAACTGCAATAAAATAGCAGATTTTAGCAAATTTCGTAGAAGATTTCAGCATGAATTTAGTTCCTGAAGCAGAAAAGGAACTCCAGGTACTTACCGGATCTAATCCGGGGACTTGGATTTTATTTACCGATGGTTCCTCGAATGGGAGTAAGCTTAGGTATTGTTCTAATTCCGCCTTCAGGTGAAGTCATAAGACAAGCAATAAAATGTTACCCATCACTAACAAAGAAGCATAGTACTGATAAGTGGGGATTTTGACTACTTATTAGTGCCTTTTAGCATTCGTTTTAGTCCAAAAGCTTTTAATTGTATTCTCGAAAACTGATGAAATATGCTTAATTGCAAGAATATTAGAAGATGAGCCCCCAAGATGAAATCCAACTCAAGAAGGAGTGATCTGAACTCAAGGACAAAAACAGACACAAAAGCTCAAAAGTACGGACCGTAGATTATCATCTACGGCCGTGGATTGTGAAGAAACTCCAATCAGAAAAATGTGCAAAGTGTAGTCCGCACATGATATGTGCGGCCGCAGAAACTGAGCCAGAGCCAAAGATTAGAGAACCTGCATCGCAAGTTCAATAAAAGTGCGGACCACACAATTATTGTGCGGCCACAGAAGAATAGCTAAGCGGCCACAGACATTATTGTGCGGACCGCTGAAAAGCATGGTGCGGCCATAGAAAGAGAGCAGTGCGGCCGCAGTCCAGCATTACACAGCCGCAGATTTCCAACCCTGTCAAGACTGAAGAAAAGTGCGGACCGCACATGGTATTGTGCGGCCGCAGAACCTCCAAAAAGGCATTTTTGTCCGAAAATTCCAGCCCTGTATAAATAGAAGAGTTTCACTTTTTTAGTTTAAGTTTTGACATCAGCTACTACAGTAGATGGTTTTCTTTACTCTCTTTAGTAGTTTTTGCTATTTTGAGCTTTTTGAATGTAGATTTCACCATTTTAATTATCAATATGGTTTTAATTATCATTTTTTCTTCTATTTCTTCTATCTTAAGCATGAGTAGCTAGATTTTCACTAGGGTTGTGACCCAACTCTAGTGTGTAATCTTAATGGGTGTTTGATTTATTGCTTGTTTATAGTTGGGTGTTTATTATTTAGCCTTGTTCTTGCTTTTAATTGTAGAATTAATGGTTGCAAACATTAGTTCATGCCTATTTGACTTAGTCTTTACTTGAGAAAGAGAGACTTAGTCTAGGAAAACGTGGCTAACAAGACATTGGGTCAATCTAGAGATTGATAAGCCCAATTAAAGGGTTGAACCTAGAGATAGTAAAACCCGACTTGAGCTTTGTATCAACCGTTTTGTTCAATTCCCATTTAGAATTGAGAAAGCCAAATTGGAAAAAATCACTCTTTGACCGAGAGGTATTGAGTGGGTACTTGAGTGTTGATAGCTATAATACACCTCGATTAATAAAATAAGCTTTAAAGTTTAGAACCCATTGGGCAAACACCTAGGTGAAGGTAATAGCCCTAAGCCTTTTATATCATTTGAAAAACAACAAATACAATTTCCTAGTTTCAATTATTAGTTTGTAATCTTAGTTTAAATTAGACCTAGAAACAATCCAAGTTTGTAGAAGTGAAACTTGAGATAATTCAAGCTCATACACTATAATATATACACCTAAGTCCCATTCATAGCTCCCTGAGGCAAATCGACCCCGACTCCTTATTGGGTATTACTATTTCATCGATCGTTTCATAACCTTAAATAGAGGTGTGACATGGACGAGATCAATTTTTGGTGCCGTTACCGGGGAGCTAACAACGGATTTAGCTATACATTGGGTTTTGTGTGTGAATTTTCTTCTTTTCCTTCCGTGCTACTGATTTTTGTGAATCAATTGCAGGTGAAACAATGGCCCTCAACAATGATCAACTCGGAAACATGCCTTTAGGGTATGTGGACGCTGAAGATGACCAAGTTGAAGAGTTTCCTCTTGAACCTCAAGCAAATAAACGAGGCCGACCGCCTTAAGACAACGTCCCAATTACAACCCCACCTCCACCAAGAGCGGCTCCACACCGGGTGTTGCCGAATAAAGGGTATGCAAGTGCCATAGCCCCGCCCCGCATTAGGGCAGGCAACTTTCAAATCACGAATGTAATGCTCACATTGCTAGAGCAACGTGGATTCTTCACCGGGGCTCTGAGTCAAAATGCATACAAATACTTGAAGGGGTTTGTGGACACTTGTTGGGGGAGTAAACAGAAAAACATCTCCAAGGATGCTTTAAGGTTGAGGCTATTTCCTTTCTCTCTACGGTGGAAAGCCTTGGATTGGTTAGAGAGATTGCCAAACCATTCCATCCATACATGGGATGAGTTGACAGAGAAATTTATTACCATGTTCTTTTCTCCCGGGCATATGGCTACTCTTAGAGACGAGATTCTAGCATTCAAACAAGAGCCTAATGAGCCGTTACATGAGATGTGCGAGAGGTACCGAACAATGGTTAAAGAGTGCCCCAATAATGACATGACAGAGGCTTGATTCAACAAACTTTCTATCGGGGGATCAATACAACCAATCAGTGCAGGGTCAATCAACTTGCCAGTGGAAATTTCATGACAACGCCATATGCGGAAGCTTGTGAGATTTTAGATAAAATTGAGGATACTTCATCGGCATGGAAAAGTAGCGCAAATGTTCCTCAAGGTGATCCGAAAGTGATTCACCTACATAAATAATTGCATGTTCATGGCAAGCCATTTCCGAGTTGACCAACATAATGAATCGATTAGCTAAGGCTCAACTTCAACAAGTGCAAAGTCCTAAGCAAGTCAATGCCATGGAAGGAGTAAGTATGATGGTGAACAAAAGAAGGCCCAAGGGTGCACAAGTGCAAAACCGTGTGGAGAAATATGTGCAAGAAGATAGTGGGTTTGATCAAGATGAATCTTAAAATGAACAAGAAGAGGAAGTGCAATATGTGAACAACTTCTAAGGGTACAGAAACAATTCTCAAGGCCCGAATCAACTACAATTGCGACCTCAAGGTAATCAAGGTAACTTAAATTCTAACAACCAAGGTAATTGGAATGGTGGCAACAATCAAGGGAATTGGAATAATAACAACGATCAAGAAAATTGGAGTGGTGGAAATAACCAAGGCAATTGGAATGGTAACAACCATGGATATTAGGGGAGGAAATAATCAAGGGGGATGGAACAATAATCAAGGCAATCGGGGGTCGGGATGTCAAAGTCCCCCGATGTATCAAAAACAGAGCAACCTGCCTCCTTATCCTTCCCAACGTCTAACTTCTTCCAACAATGAAATGGGACGAATTGAGAATATGTTCAAACAAATGATCGAGAAGAATGCCGACTCCATGCCCAACTAGCCTCACATAACACATCAATTCGCAACTTGGAAGTTTAAATGGGGAAAATCTCTCAAGATCCAAACACTCGTCCTAATGGGGCACTATCAAGTGACATGGTGGTGAACCCAAAGGGTGGTAATAACACGGGACATGCCATGGATGTTACTACAAGGAATGGAAAAGGTGAGAATGCACCCACCCCAAGTCAAAGGAAACTTGTGGAGGATGATCAAGTGGTACAAGAAGATAAGACCCCGAACAATGTGGTGCAAGCAAATGATGAAGTGCGGATTGATATTGATTACAATGTGGAAGAGACACAAGAGGAAGTGAGCCCGTCTAGGGATCACGTTATTGACATACCAGAACCGGTAGTGCAACAGGCTAAGGCACCATTTCCTAATCCTCCTCCTCCATACCCTCAAAGGCTTGCCAAGCAAAATGGCGAGAACCAATTCAAAAATTTCATTGACATGATGAAGAGTCTATAGATCAATGTGCCATTGGTTGAAGCTTTGGAGCAAATGCCCAGTTATGCAAAGTTTATGAAGGATATGGTGACAAAGAAGCGGTCGATAAATTGTGAAACTATAAAAATGACTCATCAAGTGAGTACAATTGTGCATTTAATGGCTCCCAAATTGGAAGATCCCGATGCTTTCACAATTCCTTGTACCATTGGAAGTGCCGAGTTTGCTAAAGCTCTTTGTGGTCTTGGGTCAAGTATCAATTTGATGTCCTATTCGGTTTTCAAGACTTTGGGAATTGGAAAACAAAGATCCACATCTATGAGACTACAAATGGGCGATCGTACCATGAAGAGACCATTGGGAGTGATTGAGGATGCATTGGTTCGTGTTGATAAATTTATTCTTCCGGCGGATTTTGTCATTCTTGATTGTGACGTTGACTATGAGGTACCAATTATTCTTGGGAAACCTTTCCTTGCTAGGGGAAAGGCTCTAGTTGATGTTAAAGCCGGAGAACTTACCTTCCGGGTTGGTGATGTAAAAGTGACTTTTCATGTGTGTAAGTCTGTGAGGCAACCCAATAGCAGTGAGGTGTGCTCTTTCGTGGACTTGGTGACCGATGTGATTGTGAATGAATCAAGTTCTGTGATAAATATTGATAATACATTATAGGCCGTCTTGCTCAACTTTGATAATGAAGAGATGGAGGGCTTCGTGGAATGTGTGAACTCTTTGCAAGGAATGTGGTCGTACACTTATAAGCCCAGCAAATTGTCCTTGGATCTTGAAAATCGGACAACTCCTCCAACAAAGCCTTCAATTGAGGAGCCTCCCATCTTGGAGTTGAAGCCATTGCCTCCACACCTTCGGTATGAATTTCTCGGCCCTTCTTCTACTTTACCGGTTATTCTTTCCTCTTGTTTGACTAACATGCAGGTAGACTCTACATTGGCGGTGCTAAAATAGACGAAGAAGGCTATTGGATGGAAATTGGCGAATATTCGGCGGATAAGCCCCGCATTTTGCACGCACAAGATTAACTTGGAGGAAGGTACCAAACCATCTATTGAACATCAAAGGAGACTCAATGAAGCCATGCAAGAGGTTATCAAAAAGGATATCATCAAGTGGTTGGATGTCGGAGTTGTCTACCCCATTTTCGATAGTTCGTGGACTTCTTCAGTTCAATGTGTCTCAAAGAAAAGGGGCATGACGGTGGTCACCAATGATAAGAATGAGTTGATTCCTACAAGAACAGTGACCGGGTGGGGAGTGTGTATGGACTATTGTAAGCTCAACAAAGTAACAAGGAAAGATCATTTTCCACTTCCCTTCCTCGATCAAATGCTTGATGGATTGGCCGGCCGTGCTTTCTATTGTTTCCTTGATGGGTATTCCGGCTACAACCAAATTCTTATTGCTCCGGAGGATCAAGAGAAAACTACCTTTACATGTCCTTATGGTACTTTCTCCTTCAAGCGGATGCCATTTGGGTTGTGCAATGCACCAACGACTTTTTAAAGGTGTATGATGGCAATCTTTACGGACATGGTGGAGGATTACCTTGAAGTATTCATGGATAACTTCTCGGTGGTCGGGAATTCTGATGATTGTCTCAAAAACTTGGATAAAGTGTTGGCAAGATGTGAAGAAACAAACTTGGTGCTCAATTGGGAGAAATGTCATTTCATGGTCGAGGAAGACATTGTCCTTGGCCACAAGATCCCAAAGAATGGCATTGAAGTCGACAAGGAAAAGATTGAGGTGATTTCTAAACTTCCACCTCCAACGTCGGTGAAAGGCGTGCAAAGTTTCTTAGGCCACGCGGGATTTTACCGGCTTTTCATCAAGGATTTCTCTAAGGTGGGGAAAATGTAATACCTCATAATCTAAAGAAGGACATAATAGTCATTTAGCCAAAATAACAAAAAAAATATATATACAAAAAGGAATAGGGATTAAGGGAGGGGTTATGAAGCAAAAGCTTCTGCCGCAACAAAGTCTTAAGGAAAGAGTCCTAATACACTAGCAATTAAATTGTTGAATTGGAAAGAGAGAAAAAAAAACATAACAGGAGCAATTCGAGAATTAAGAGATCGAATTCGTACCAGTGAAGGACACTCAAGTGCTAGGCTTGGGGAGCAGCTGATACGGTTTCTTGGAACCATACCAACATTGTTCTTGAAGACTGGAGAAAAACTCTTTTACTTCTTTCGAGTATTACGTGAACCCTCCATCTAAATTTTTGTTGGCAGAATCCTTTTTAAGGTGTTCCTATAACTACTATCGAACAATCTATTAGACTGTTTTGTAGCACTAGGTAAAGGGAACAAATTTATATTTGAGTTTTCTATTCATATCATATTTACAAATCAATATCATAATTATACTTTCAATTATTTGAGTTGGAAGTCAAGATGCCAACTTAATCTGTTGTGCCTATATTAACTATTAAAGGGATAAGGAAATATAACCTTATTGTTAGCCATTCCCCTGAAGCTCCAGAATACTAGAAAAAAAAAGTTGGAAGGGTTTGAGAATAGAAAAATAAAAGAATTTAATTCGATAGATATTTATTTAGAGGATGAATTATGGAGTTGATGGGTAGTAACACTAGATTTATATTGATTTATAGATTTCACACAAATTGGGCATTTGGAGTGATAAGAAGTCGAGCTTTGGCTAGTAGGCATCAAGAGATGAGTAGTAATCTTACCGCAATTTGTGTTTTCATAACTTGTATGATTTACACATGATTTTTAATATGAATATGTAACCGACTATTTTGAGTTGCATGTGGGACAATTCTTTTACCCGATATGATACCGAAATAGTTATTTGAGATGAATACCGTGGTTTTAAATATTTTCGTTGTCACTAGATCTGTTTGACCGTTACTTGAATTTACTGTTATCGAAAGGAAATTATATGATTTGATAAAAACCGAAATGCCCTATATTGTTTTAAAATAGTTTCTACGAGTATATACGGATTACAGAGACAAGTATAAATGGGAGTAGACATTGAAAGATCCCGTAGCTAATGGCGGGTTCGTTAGACCTGGTGCACCTTGTAATTGCCGATTACCGTTATAGCCCTGGTAGTGGGAAGGTAGAACTAGCATACCGTTACCGATTTCCCTCGAGTAGGGACTACCGTTATATATGATTTCTTGCAAAAAAGTCCACAGTTATACCGATTACATGATCCGTTCATTGAAACCTCCCAAAAATGTGAATATTGATATTATACAGTGGTTACCGAGCTTATTACTGAATTGTTAATTGTATTATACTACAAGAAAAACATGATGAGACTGAAAATTATTTGTAGTTTCTAAAAGGGCATTTTTATATTATTTTCTATTTGAGATACTAGAATGTTTCTGACTTGTCCCCAAATAAAAACGATTGTGGTTAAATGTTATTACTCACTGAGCTAGCGGCTCATTCCCCGCTAACTTTTTTTTACAGAGACAGCAGTTGACGCAGGCAAGGATTTCGTTAATTAGAGCGCAGAGGTTGAGAATTCTTGGTGAGCCTCGCACTTGTTCGCGTGGGCGGAGATGTTTATCAATTGTTATAGTCTTTTCTTTGAATTTTTAGAGTTGCTCCATAGTCATTATTTTAGTGTCATGAGTATTATTTTGCTATTAGTCTTTTGTTGAGTATCATTTTTATTATCAAGGTTGGAGATAAATTAGTATTTCTGGTTGTTAGTGGGTTGATTAGTAATGGTGGAGACACGTTTTGGTTGATTGATTGGTTGTCAATTGTTTGGTATGATATTAGGATGTTTGGTTGTTGATTCCTAAGACATGTTTATTTATGGGATAGTCCAAAAACAGGGGAAACTCTGTCCGATTTTCTGTAAAATACCGACGAGGCTTACTTAGGGGCACTTGCTCCTAGGTGCCGGTCATGATCCTAAATTGGGTCGTGACATGAACCCGTTGTGCAAGATTTTGGAGAAAGATGCCAAGTTTCACTTCAATGATGATTGCAAGAGAGCTTTTGAATTGCTAAAGTTCAAGTTGACTACTACTCCCATTATCACCCCTCCAAATTGGAGTGTTCCTTTTGAGCTCATGTGCGATGCAAGCGATGTAGCGGTAGGGGCTGGTTTGGGGCAACGCGTCAACAAGATTTTTAATCCGGTTTACTATGCTAGTAATACCATGAATAGTGCTCAAGTCAACTACACCGTTATGAAGAAAGAGCTCCTTTCCATTGTGTTTGCTATTGAGAAGTTCCGCCCGTACTTGATGGGTGCAAAAGTGATTGTTCACACGGATCATGCGGCACTTCGTTATCTTATGAGCAAGAAAGATTCCAAAGCCCGATTAATGAGATGGGTGCTTTTGTTGCAAGAGTTTGATATAGACATCCAAGATTGAAAAGTAAGTGAAAAGCAAGTGGCGGACCACTTGTCTCGTTTGGAGGAAGAGGGGAGGCCGCATCATGGACTTGAAATCAATGACCCTTTCCTCGATGAGCTACTCTTGGATATTTTAATGAAAGAGGTGCCATGGTTCGTGGATCTAGCAAATTTTCTTGTAAGTGGTATCATCCCCGATGAGTTCTCTTCAAACCAAAGGAACAAGATCAAATGGGATTGCCAAGACTATTATTGGGATGGACCGTACCTTTTTCAGAATTTGGACGGATGGAGTGATTAGAAGGTGTGTACCGGAGGAGGAACAATGTGAAATTCTTGGGGCTTGTCATTCTTCGCCGTATGGTGGCCACCATGGTGGAGAAAGAACGGCGGCCAAAGCGCTAAGTTGTGGTTTCTATTGGCCCACTCTTTACAAGGATGCAAGTGATCTTGTCAAGCGTTGTGATGAATGTCAAAGAGCCGATAGAATCTCAAAGAAAAATGAAATGCCCCTCACCACCATTTTAGAGATTGATATTTTCAATGTGTGGGGTATCGACTTCACGGGACCTTTTGTGAGTTCTTGTGGAAACACCTACATCTTGGTCGCGGTTGATTATGTGTCTAAATGGGTTGAGGCCGTTGCTTTACCCAACAATGAAGCGAGAAGTGTGGTGGCATTTTTGAAGAAGAATATTTTCACAAGGTTTGGTACTCCGCGGCTATCATAAGCGATGGGAGGTTGCATTTTTGCAACAAAGCTTTCGACACCTTACTCACCAAGTATGGTGTCACTCATAAAGTCACGACTCCCTATCATCCACAAGCAAGTGGTCAAGTGGAAGTCTTCAACCGGGAGACAAAGAGTATTTTGTACAAAACAGTGATGCTAACCGGACGGATTGGTCCAAGAAACTTGATGATGCTTTATGGGCTTATAGGATAGCTTATAAAACACCTATCGGAATGTCTCCATATTGGTTGGTGTTTGGAAAAGCTTGTCATCTTCCGGTGGAACTTGAGCATAAAGCCATGTGGGCTTTAAAGAACTTGAATCTTGAGTGGGATGTCGCCGTCAACTTAAGGGTGGTGCATTTGAATGAGTTGGATGAGTTCCGGTACCATGCATACACAAGTTCGTCCTTGTACAAAGAGAAGATGAAATACCTTCATGACAAGTACATTCGGAACAAAGAGTTTAAAGAGGGTGATCTTGTGTTGTTGTTCAATTCACGATTACGAATGTTTACCAAAAAGTTAAAGTCTAAATAGAGTGGCCCATTTGAGGTTGTGGGTGTGACACCCTTTGGTGCATTGGACTTGAAGAATAAAAATGATGAGGTGTTTAGAGTCAATGGTCACCGGGTGAAGCATTATCTGAGAAAAGTTGGTGATGGCCACGTCGTGGCGGTAATTCATTTCAAGTGATGGTAGTCTGCATCGTGCCGCGACGTTAATTCAAGCGCTTCTTGGGAGGCAACCCATGTTTCTTTTCTTCTTCTTTAGATAGGTCTTATTTTGTGCTAACTAGATTTGAAGTGTGTTGTAGGAATGAGTGTGCTTTACATGAACTGTGCTAAGAAAAATAGGCTAAGTGTGGAAAAAGTACGGACCGCACAATTTTGAATGCTACAGCAGAAGGTAATTGCGGCTGCACAATTCTTGTGCAGACCGCACAAATTGAGATGGAAAAATGCAAACTCTCTGAAGTTTGTTTGTCAGAGAAACAGCAAAAGTGCGGCCGCACAGCGATTCTACGGTCCACACAAAAATCTGCGGCCGCACAACTAAATCTGAGGACCGCAGATCATCAAAGGAAATTGAACCTCCAGGTAACAGAGTGCGGACCGCAGAAGGAATTCTACAACCGCACTCATCTCTTTGTTGTGTATCCAGATCTGTTGGGTATAAATAGTAATGCTAAGGCTACTGTACAAACTTTTCATTCTCTGAGCACTCAAAAAAGGCTAAAACATTGCACGCATCTGTTCAATCATCTACCACACTAAATACACATCTTTGATCATTCTTTAGCACTGCTTCATCACTAGTATGTTTCAATTACTCATAGATTTTTCATTTTTAGTCTAATTTCCACTTTGTTAGTTATTTCAAGCCATTTGTCACTAGAAGTCAATTTTATATCCATGTGGGGTGTAAATTGTGTTGGGTCAACTCCTAATGGTTATTTAGGGGATGGGTATCTTGATTATCATGTTTAATTACTATTACCATGTCCAATTTGTACAAAATATCGATACCCTTAAGGAATCTGCCCAACTTAATTTCGAAATCTACGGCCGCACAAGAAATTGTGCGATCCGCAGAAGTGTAGATTAGGGCAGTTGGTGAGGCATGATTCTGTGGACCGCAGTTGAAATTGTGCGGACTGCAGAAATTCCATCGCGACCGTAGAAAAGTGTGTGCGGCCGTAGATCAGACCGATCTCTGTCTTCAGAGAGTTGTTATTTTGAGGTACCCATAGTGCGGCCGCAATGACAATTGTGCGGACCGCACTTCAGATGTGCAGTCGCACTCAAATTTATGCGAATTGCATTTTTATCTTTGCGGCCGCAAGTTCAAATTTTGTGGTCCGCACAACCCAGGCTGCGTCTGCACTTGCAATTGTGCGGACTGCACTTCCCCACCCTGCAAACATGTTTTGTTTTGTGAATGTTTGTTTATCTACACTTGAACTAGAACTTACTCCTGGTGCTGTTTGTTACAGAAAATGGTTAGATCATGAGGTCGTGGTGTTACATCAAAGGGGAGGGGTGAACCTTCCAGAGGTCGAGGCAAGAGTGACTTACCCCTCACCCTTCAAAGAACTCTATCCAAAAAGGCGACAACCAGCCGAGGTAGAGCTACAGAGCCTGCCGAATCAAGCTCTTAGGTCACGTCTAGGGAAGCATCGGAGGGCGACTCAGTACAAGATTAGCCTGTTGTACAATCACAGCCACAACAGCTTCAGGGAAGATATGAACTCTGAGACGAGCCTTCCACCTCTGAGAGTACTTTCGAGGGTTCGGAAGGTGATAGTTAGGCTTCGGAGCCCTCGTTTACACATGCCCCCGATGCACCAGCTACTACAGTGGATGTTAATGATATTCTGGATGATGGCCGAGGGGGTGATACCAGAGTTGCCGGCCTTGAGAGGTCGAAGAAGAAAGAGATGTGGGAAGATAGGTTTATTAGTCTGACTGCTTTCACAAGTTTCCAAGATTGGTGGCTAGTGATATCGCTCACTCTTAAGCGCCAATTCATGTTGAAAGACCTTGATAAATACAACTTGACAGTGTTGAGACAGTTCTGGGAGCAGAAGAGGTGGATGTGGTTCACCCAGAGTATGGTAGATGCCAAGGAATACCTGGTCCGGAAATTCTACGCCAATGTGGCGCATATAAGAAAGGAACCAAGGTAACAAAAGTGAGAAATTTAAGGCGAGATTCGATCAGAACACCCTAAACACGTATTTGGGGTTTGAGGATGTGGAGCTTGTGCAATACCTGGAAAAGTTAGCACTGGGAGATGCAACTCGACCGTGGCTAGCTGAGATTCTTGCAGCTTCGGGGCCGCTGTTGATACCCAATTCTTCCCTCATATATTTTAAAATGTGCATGCATACTTTCAAAATATTGTGCATACAATTACAAACATGCACAAATGTTTTTACAATTTTTTCTATAATTTTTAAAGGCCTTAAATCCATTTATTTCTACATTTTTAATTATATAAATATTCAATAAACATCCATCATATTACTTTACAATGATTTAGTCATCTGAATTCATCGTTTATGCTCTTATAAGTTCTACAATTACAATTGCATTTTTTAAGACTACAATTGCATATTTTGCAATAATAGCCCATACATATGCATAATTATATTATCTATACAAAAAATGACTTTTATATTTTTATAATGTTAAGTAATTATTTTAAATCATCTTCATGCATAAAAATCATTTTTATCATTTAATTAGCTATTTTTACAAATTATTTAATTAATTAATTGGGTATTTAACGAATAGCCCTTTTATTAAGTTTAATTTCGGACCCCCCAAGCCCAAATCAAATTAAAACTTAGCCCAATTAAATCCAACCCGCCCAACCCGGAACCAATCGTGACCGTTGATCTCGGTCCATATAACCCCTTTCCATTTTTAATCCAAACGTCCTCCTAACCCTATTCATTTGTTACCACCCGCCGCCCTTGAAACCCTCTTCTTCTTCGTTCATCTGTAGAACTCCCCGTCCATGGGGTTTCTGTGTATTTCCCGACCCTTGCCGGCTTGTTACATCTTCTGGTTGTTCGATTTTATTGATTTATGAGAGAATCTCAAAGATATTCAATCGAGTTTTGTCGAAATCTGACTCACAAGCCTATCTTTGGCCATTCTCATTTGTTAGTACTGTTCCTTGCCTATTTTTGGTTTGAATCTATGGCTTTGGACCGAGCTTCTTTCATCTCTGCTATTTTCGAAAACCCTAGTCTTATAACTACTTGGGTCTGTCCAGATCCTTGTAGATCTGGAAGGTTTAAGTGCTATTTGATACTTTCTTAAAAAATCTTATATTTTTGTTACTACTAATTCAATTTTAGTGCTTCTCTGAAATTAGGGTTTTTGTCCTAGATTTCTAATGTTTAACCTGACTATTCCTTCTCGTTTGGGTAATTTTTGTGTATGCTCTTTAAACCCTAGGTCTTGTTCTGTTATGGCAGTGATTGCTTCAATTTTTCTTCCCGTTATTTGTCTATCCCTGTCAACCCAATATACTGATTGATTTTATTAGGGATTCGAATCATATTTTCCTATTAAAATCAGTATTTTTTGTGATTTTACTTTTTTCCTTTTTTGTGACCTTGATTAATTGTATTTACCTTAATTAAACTGTTAGTATGGGATGAAGATTTGAATGACTTCTATATGATATGAAATTGATTTCTTGCCTTATTTGAGCCCTAGTTCTGTATCTTTAATTGACCCTCCCTAATTTAAGGGGTCTCTTCCGGATTTCTCTATAGGATTGATTACCAAATTGGCTGATTGATTTATTTGATTACCCTTGTTTTACGAACTGTGATTTTCTCTTTACTTTATTTGTTTTACCTCACTTAGTGCTATATATACTCTCTCTACTGATTCTTCAACACACGAACATAGTTCAAAAAACACACAGATACACACAAAAACTTTGCTCTCTAACCTCTCTGCTATTTGTGTTCATTGCATTGCCTAGCCGGCTGAAAGCCAAGGCTAGACCACTGAGTTCTATACATCTCTCATCTTCTGTTTACCATCTGTAACTGGTATGCCTTCACTACTGTTATTCAATTAAACTATGTATTTCCTGTTATCAACATGTCTACTTTTATTTTATTAGATACATGTGCTTTATGTTTTTTGTTTCTGATCAGCATGTTCCCTGTTATTCAATTAAACCTATGTGTTTCCTTAATTAGCATGTTTACTGCTATTCAATTAGACTATTTGTTTCCAGCTATTCAATTAAACCTAATTAAACCTATGTGCTCCTTTGTAGTCAGCATGTCTAATTCTGTTTAACCTATGTGACTGTCTGATTGATCCCAGCATGCCATGTCTTTGTTTAGTGTTTGCACACCTAGTAACAGCTAGTAAACTAAGTTGAAACTTCAAGTGATCCTGTTTCAGTATACTGTTTGATTGCTGGGACCTTTGTTTGAGTTCCAAGAGTTGAATGACCATGTTTTCTCCTTATTTCCTGAGAATCCAAAACTATCTCCTGTTTTCAACTCCTACTCTTAGAACACCTAGGGTCCTGCCCCTCCAGTGCGAGCATTGCTTAGGAGTCCATGAGACTCCTCTGAACTTTGACACACTGGGGCTGGCTCTCCAAATTTGCTCACAAAAGGGTTGCTTTGAAAAGTTTTCTGGTGTGAG
This sequence comes from Nicotiana attenuata, assembly GCF_001879085.1. Lineage (NCBI taxonomy): Eukaryota > Viridiplantae > Streptophyta > Magnoliopsida > Solanales > Solanaceae > Nicotiana > Nicotiana attenuata. Next base: position 51,568,652 of record NC_031994.1, read on the forward strand.
CATTGCCCGGGGTCCCTGAGGCCCTTGGGAACTTTGACACACCAGGATACCATTGGGTGCACTATGAGAATACTGGCATGTTCATACTTGGTTGAAGGCCTAGTATTTCTAGGTTTACTTTTGGGGCCTATCCCGGCTCCCTATAGTTTTAGCAGCTTCACTTCTGTAATTCATTTTTTATAATTGGTCTGTAATAATAATTCTTGTAAAACAGATATTGGGGATATTAGTAAAACTGGGAGGGGTTTCTTAAATATATTTTGTTGGGAAAGGGTAGATACTATGCCTATAGGTTGCTGCGATGTTTGTTCACTTATGTGCATTTAGATACCTGTATATAAGATTAAAATCAGTCCTGCATTCTAGATACCATGCAAAAAAGGTTTAAATCAGTTTCTGCATGCAAATATGGTTCGAATAAACTTCTGCATTTAGATACCATGTCTATAAGGTTTTCAAACCAATTTCTCCATTTAGATGCCATGTCTATAAGTTTTAAATCGGTTTCTACACCTAGACAGCATGCCTATAGGACCTAATGAACCAAACTGCCTCCGTAAAATTGATTACTGGTTTATTGCGGTTCTGATTATCGATTAGATATCATGTTCGTAGGACATCTCTGATCCTCGCTCAGGCAAGCTTGTAGGACGACTAAAATCTGAAAATTATAAAACTGTGCTTTGTTTGTGAACTGCCCAGATCCAGCTAGTCCTAAAATCAGTAGGCAAACTGATTAAGCACCTTCCGCCTCGCTTTAATAGAACACTGTTCATGTTTCTGCTGTGTGCTCACCTAGATATCGCCATAGGACTTTTTAAAGTGTCTGAAATATTGTTGTTTGAGACGTGCAATTGCCTGCTTATTTGTGGAGGTAAATGTGAGCCTTTAACTATTCCCTTTATTTGACAGTCCTATATGTTTTGGTTGTCGCTTAGATTTTTCTCCTTTAAGAACTATAGGAAGGTCTAGATCCACCTTAATTAGAAGTCCTAAACACCTCCAGGATAAGTAAGGGACGGGTAATGCACGCATAGAGTACGTTTAATTAGAATCGCTTATATAACCTCTAAGGGAAGGGTAATTGGGTAGAAAAGGATATGATGACCTGTACGCTAATGCTATGTGCGGCAGCCCAACTTGGGGACGATTACCAAGTATTGCACAGAAGTGATCCTATTGGATAAAAAACTTAGGACCCTCTTTACTCCTTGTTTTAAACAAAATATCTACTTCTTTGAATTGCTTTGCTTGCTTAAGAATAATTCACCTAATTCGAGTTTGGTCGGGACCCACCGTTGTGGACCTCGAGGGGTGCCTAACACCATCCCCTCAAGGTTATTTCGAGCCCTTACCCAATCTCTGGTAATGCAAACCGGTTTTATGAGTTATTTGCTTCAGTTTCCCTAACACACATTAAATCCGTTAGGTGGCGACTCTTCAAATTCAAAACCAATTCCCAAAAGGAAATGAGTTGTCCCAAAGAGATGTTGAAACCCGGACTCCGCGAGAAAAAAGGTGGCGCACCAGCATGACAACTCTGCTGGGGATATTTTTAGGCTCTTACCATAACTAACTTGTTTTTATGAATTAGTCTTGAACATGTTTTATCCTGTTAATACATATGCACACCCTTTCCCTTCCCCCCCTTATTTGAATTAATTGCCTGTTTTTTAAGCATTTATAATTTTCTTTACTACAGAAACTGACTTGTCTATTTGTTTTCTTTCTTAACTGTCTTTCAATTATTGAATGCTGCATTTATCATTTTCAAATATGCAAATACCTGATAACGTGCTATTTATTGTTGCATAAATCATGCTCAACATCATATTTCACTCGTGCGTAATCAATCATATAGCAATGCTTGATGAGTGTTTGCGCTCTTCCTACATATATCACCCATTAAATGTGGAAAGGCGTATTTGCGGTAAAACTAGTCGATTAGCGGTGCAGTCGACAGTTCCGTGCCTTTCCCTCTCAAGTTGTCCACTTGAGGGTACCGGTCTAGACCTCTATAGAAACCTTACTCTGATTAATTGTACATGCATCATGGTCAAACCTAGCCGGGTTAATATGTTGTCCACATAATAACCCTTTAAGACAAGCCTTGTCCAAAAGTCCATCGGGTTTTCCATAATCCCAACGGAAGCAACCACGATTGTGTGCATTAATTTGGGGAGAAATAAGTGCCAATATGATAATCATTGTTGTATAAATAGTCGGATCCAGAGGGGGAAGGGCCTAACTATATCTGTTTTGCAAAAAATGAGGCACGAAGTCCCCCGGTTCGGCATGGTTAGTAACATACCATCACCATTGCTAGATTGGTGGAGGGATCTTCCATCAAGTGACCAAAATCATGTGAAAAGGGTCTGAATTTGCCTTCTTTGTTGGACCTCCGGCCGAACAAAATGTTGATCGAGGCTGCCAGCATGTTCTGGGACAAAGAAAGAGTCGTGTTCCGCTTTGGAAGCATAGAAATGACCCCTCTCTTGGAAGAAATAAGGGGATTTGCTGGGCTACCTTGGGACAGCCCTGGTTACTGGCGCCTGAAAATCGCCCTATTAGGGGATTCCTTAAGATAATGGGGTTAAAGAAGAACGATGACTTGGAGTGCCTGAAAAACTGCTACATACCCTTCGACTTCCTCTATGAACGATACGGTCAGAGCAGGTCTTACCGTATCTTTGATGATGAATTTTCCATCACCTCCTTAGATTGGATTCACCGCAGGGTCTTTGTGTTCATTGTTTGTTTCTTGGGTATGCTGGTATTCCAGATCCAAGGGGACATAATTCACACCAGACTAGCCATCTTGGCCAAAACTTTGATGGAAGGGATCGAAGGACAAACATGTACCATTGTCCCTATGATCATTGCAGACATCTATCGGGCCTTAGAACACTACCAGAAAGAGTACAAATACTTCGAAGGTTGCAATCTGCTGCTACAAGTTTGGCCGCTAGAACATCTCCAAAAGGGTCATCACCGTCAAGAGTTTTCGCGAAGGCCATGGAATGATCACATCGCCTTCCATCATCCCAAGAAAATGACCTCTCTCCCAGACATGTTTGCTCAACCAAAGGATTCCATAGGATGGGTGCAGGTTTTCAACAATCTGACCGAGGACCAGCTTCAATGGACGTTTGAATGGTTCCCTACCGACGAGTTCATTATCAGATCCAGGGATGTTCCACACTTGGTGCTAATTGGGTTGAGAGGCATATACCCTTATGCTCCCCTTAGGGTTATGAGACAGGCAGGCAGAAAGCAGGTCATTCCACGGGTTGCTAAAATGAGTCACTTCATAGCTAATTTTCAGGGTGATGCCATTCCATACAAAAATGAAGCACAACACATGTGGCACTTGAAGATTATCGTAGAAAAGGATAATATCAAGCCAGATCAATATCATGCTAGTCATGAATACTTCTACCCCTAATGGTTGGATGATAACATAGGGGGAATATTCGAGCCAAGAGTTGGTCCGGGAAACAGGGTCATAGACGAAGTTGCCGAAGCACAGGTGAAATATAACAAACTGCGCAAAAGAATCCGCGAGTCTGAAGCCGAGCATATGGAGTAACACAAGGCTGATATGGAAATGATCAATGAGTGGAAAGAGAGGGCTGTTAAATCCAGTGAAAGGTTGGAATACCTGGAGTACAGTCTGATGGAATTGGAAGGGAAAATGAGAAAGAGAGTCACGGACTGTCAGAACGTTGAAGGGAACAAAGGAGGACATTTGGCAAGGGCATTCTTACTGCTGAACCTGCGCGAACTGGGGGATCTAATCGACAAGAGCATCCAATCTGGAGAAGGTCCTTCTGGGACCAAGTAGATTAGGTTTACTTGCTTTTCAAATGTAATAAGGCCAAGTGCCATTAGTGACTTATCTTATTTTGTGTCTTTTGGTTGTCTATCTTTACATTAATGAAATGAGGCAATTATTGGCACTAAATTTCCCCAAATCTATTTGTCGCTAGTCATACCTCGGGCACAACAAGGCTCCCAAACTAGGACGCAAATTTACATTCCGGCAATATGTGTTTAGAGATTGCAAACTTTTCAGAATCCCTACTAACTTGTTTACCCTTTATTTTTCTTTATTCTTTATTATTCCCATCCGCTAAGGTTGGTTCGCACATACTGGCATCACCAGCGTATCACACCAGATCTAGAGGCCCCCCTCTTCCTCCTTCTCCAAGTAATACAAAAAGCAAAGGGAAAACTAAGATGGATGATTTGAGTGGTATTTGAAAGGAAAATGCTGAGAACGCGGAAACTTCAGACGCTCGAAGCACTTCGGCCCAGAATGAGTTGGTTCTGCGATTAGAGCAAAAGATACTGGAGTTACAAGGAGAACTTGAGCAGGTCCGCAACTTAGCAAACCTCTCCCTCACCCTGAATATCCCCTACATTAACCAACAAAATACCAGAAACCCAGCACCTCCCCAAAATACACCAAACCAGTATCCACAAAATCCTCCCGCGCCCCATCAATATGCAACTCCACCTCAAAATCCCAATCCTTTACCAGTACCAACTCCTCCACAACGCTATCATCAACCAATCCAGTACCCGCAAGCCACTACCTATCACACTCCTCAGAACACACCACAACCTATTCTCGATCCTCAAAATTCAACCACTGATCACCACTACACCCAAATCCCTGGCGCTCACCAAAACAACCCTATATATGTAGAAACCATACATCACTCTACCCAACCAATCTCCTATACACCAGAATTCGCTGAGAAGGACCTGCTCATCAAGAACATGGCCGAGGAGCTCAAGAAATTGACAAGCCGAGTTCAGGGTGTTGAGGGAGCTAAAGGGATTGAAGGTCTGAACTACGAGGATTTATGCATACAGCCAGATGTGGAACTGCCGGAGGGTTACAAACCTCCCAAGTTCGAAATGTTTGATGGAACATGTGATCCCAAGGTTCATTTGAGAACTTACTGTGACAAGCTCGTGGGGGTCGAAAAAGATGAAAGGATCCGAATGAAGCTCTTCATGAGAAGTCTTACCGGAGATGCCCTGTCCTGGTACATAAGCAGGAACCCTAAGAAGTGGGCCAATTGGGTGAGCGTGGCATCAGAATTTATGGACCGGTTCAGATTCAATACGGAGAATGCACCGGATGTCTTCTACATCCAAAACATAAAGAAGAAGCCAACTGAGACTTTTCGCGAGTATGCTACTCGTTGGAGGTTGGAAGCAGCCAAGGTCAGACCAGCACTAGAAGAAGAACAAATGAACAAGTTCTTCATCAGGGCACAGGACCCACAGTATTATGAAAGGCTAATGGTCATTGAGAATCACAAGTTCTCCGATATCATCAAGCTCGGAGAAAGGATTGAAGAGGGTATCAAAAGCGGGATGGTGACAAATTTCGAGGCACTACAGGCCACGAACAAAGCATTACAATCAGGCGGCATATCAAAGAAAAAAGAAGTGGGGGCAGTAATGGTGGCTCAAGGCCCAAAATCTCCGCTCACATACCAAACACCTCCACCCACATACCAAATACCTCCACCCATATACCAACCCCCATCTCCCAGATATTCTCAACCCGCCACCGCCTATCACACTTATAACACCCAGCCAACATACTATCATTCACCTCCGACTCATCCAAATTACCAGAAACGCCAACCTAATTTTGATCGCAAACCACCCAGACAATACACCGCTATTGTTGAACCCATCAACCAGCTATACAAAAGGTTGAAGGCAGTTGGTTATGTCACTCCTATTCCTGCTGTGGCAATGGAGAACTCATCTCAATGGGTCAACCCAAAAAAAACCTATGCATATCATTCCGGTATGAAGGGGCACACTATTGACGAGTGCCGAACATTGAAAGATAAGATCCAGACATTGATTGATAACAAAGTCATACAGGCAAAGGAAGCTACACCCAACGTCCGCAAAAATCCTCTCCTAGATCATATGGGTGATGGGGGTACATGTGATAGAGACAGATGAAGAATGGGATCCTGAGGGGTCAATCGGGCTTATTCGGGAGGGCGATGGCTTTAAACCTACAGTCACACTCACTCCTATTGTGGTACAAATACAGCCGTCAGTTGAAGTTGAGGTAACCACAGGTAACCACATTTCCATTTGAAGTAGAGGTAGCACCACCTGCTGCCACACCTGTTCCGTTTGAGGTAGAAGTGGCCACACCTTTCACAGTGACAGTATAAACCACACCTTCTTTCAATCCCAAGGCCATTCCGTGGGACTATGTTGCGGAATCCAGGCGAAAGGGAAAAGCAAAGATGGAAGAATCTGATGCCGCACAAGGAATGACTAGAACCGGAAGGATCTACACACTCGAACATTTGGGAGGATCGAGCAAGGAGGCTGCTGCTAAGCAACCTATTATTGAAACCAGGCCAGACGATCTCTGGAGGAAAGTACAGTCAAGGGAATACTCAGTCGTCGATCATTTAAACAAAACTCCTGCCAAGATATTCATCTTGTCGCTATTACAAAATTCAGAAGTACATAGGAGTGCTCTGATGAAAGTGTTAAATGAAGCTTACGTGCCCAACAACATCACCAGTGGAGAAATGGCCAACATGGTTGGGCAAGTGCTGAAAAGTCATAAGATCACCTTCCATGAGGATGAACTACCGCCTGAAGGGTTAAGCCACAATAGGGCACTGCATATCACGGTACAGTTCGAAGACAAATTCATTTCCAGGGTCCTAATAAATTGGGGCTCGAGTCTCAACATTTGGCCTTTAACTACTCTGAATAGATTGGGCAAAGATTTCCACGAGATACGGGCAGGAAGTATGAACGTGAAAGCCTTTGATGGGTCTCATAGGGCCACGATTGGGGAGATTAACCTTTGCTTGCAGATGGGGCCAACTTGGTTCGATGTCGAATTCCAAGTGCTTGACATATCAACTACATACAATCTTCTGTTGGGCCGACCTTGGATACATGCCGCTAGGGCTGTAGCTTCCACACTACACCAGGCCGTGAAGTTCGAGTGGAACCACTAGGAGGTAGTCATTCACGGAGATGGGAGTAACCCCATTTATACCAGTCAAACTATCCCGGTTATCGAGAATAGAAGAAGGCTAGGAGGGGAAACTTATCACCACAATGAACATGTCAATGCAGTTGGGAAAGACAAATGGTGGAGTAACAAGATAGAAAGCATACTAGCATGGTCTGGGTATGAACCCGGCAAAGGGCTTGGGAAGGAACTCCAGGGCATTACCAAGCCGGTACAATTAAAACATCATGGCACAACCTTCGAGCTAGGATACCCATACACCTGGCAGGAGTACAATGATTGGTCGCCGCCATGGCGTGGTCCTTATTACCCTCTCGAGCAACCAGTGCCACTCTGGGGCAGACTTTTCATCAGGCTGATACAATATGGGGAACTGCAGAGGAAAAAGCCTTAGCTGGGCTGAGGAATTTGTTCCTAGAGGACGAGGATATGGATTTCAGTGCGATAATTGAGGAGGAGGAGGTAGAAGGCCTCACCATCAGACTGTAAAGAAGGGAGCTGTTCTCAGAAATTGGACTGCCACACCATCCCGGGCCCGTCGAGTCCCTGGGTGGCTTGGCATTTAGCCTGATTTATTTCTATAGCCATGCTAGGCATTTCAGATGTTTTCAGTAATTTCGTTTTAAAGACACTTTTTGTTTTAAAATAATTGCTTGATTCATCGAGCCATACTTGTTTTGGATATTTTCAAAATTTAATCAATGCATTGCTATTTATTATTCATTGTTATCTTTCACATTTTTCTTTCTACAGCATTACTATTACTTTTCCTGATGAACCGATGACTGTGACATGTAATTAGACAATGCAACGTAAGGACAATGACTCAGAAGAAGAGGATGAAATACTTGAGGAAGTTGTCAGAGAAGTCGAGAACTTTGAGAATAAACCTAAGTCCAATTTGGACGAGACTGAAGCAATCAATTTGGGAGACGCCGAAATCGTCAAGGAAACTCGCATAAGCATTAACTTATCACTGTCAGAGAAGGAAGAGTACATTCGTTTCTTGTAGGAATATGAGGATATCTTTGCATGGTCATATGATGACATGACCGGTCTGAGCACATCCATAGTGGCTCACAAGTTGAATCCAATGTGTCCGCCAGTATAGCCGAAACTCAGAAAGTTCAACCCAGATATGAGCTTGAAAATCATGGAGGAAGTCACTAAGCAGGTCAAAGCTAAAGTCCTCAGGGCAGTTGAGTACCCAACCGGGTTAGCCAACATTGTACCAGCTCCGAAGAAATATGGGAAAGTTAGGGTGTGTGTTGATTATCGAGATTTGAATAGAGCAAGTCCCAAGGATGATTTTCCACTGCCAAATATACACATCCTGATTGACAATTGCGCCAAGCATGAACTCCAATCCTTTGTAGATTGCTTCGCGGGTTATTACCAGATCTGGATGGTTGAAGAACACACAGAGAAAACAGCTTTCATCACACCATGGGGGGTATACTGCTACAAGATGATGCCATTCGGCCTAAAGAATGCTGGGGCTACTTACATGAGAGCCATGACAACTATCTTCCATGATATGATACACAAGGAAGTAGAGGTGTATGTTGACGACATTATCATCAAATCCAAGAGGGCCGCAGATCACATAGCGGATTTGAGTAAGTTCTTTGATAGGCTAAGGAGGTACAATCTAAAACTGAACCCCGCAAAATGTGCATTCGGGGTTCCTGCCGGAAAGTTGCTGGGATTCATTGTAACTCGCCGAGGGATCAAGTTGGTCCCGTCCAAAGTTAAGGCTATTCAAGAGTTACCACCACCAAAAAGCAACAAGGACGTGATGAGCTTCCTAGGACGTCTCAACTACATCAATCGCTTCATAGCGCAGTCTACAGTTATATGTGAACCCATCTTCAAAATGTTGAGGAAAGATACTGAAACAAGTTGGACCGAAGATTGTCAGAAGGCTTTTGACAAAATCAAGGAATATCTGTCCACACCACCAGTCCTAGTCCCGCCAGAACCTGGGAGACCTTTGCTACTCTATCTGTCTGTATTAGATGGAGCTTTTGGATGTGTTTTGGGACAACACGATTAGACAAGAAGAAAGGAGCAAGCCATATACTACTTGAGTAAGAAGTTCACACCTTGTGAAGCACGATGCTCTCTGCTGGAACACATTTGCTGCACTTTGACTTGGACAACCCAGAAATTGAGGCATTACTTCTGTGCCTACACCACATACCTCATATCCAGGATGGACTCTCAAAAGTACATCTTTTAGAAGCCCATGCCAACCGGGAAGTTAGCCAAGTGGCAGATACGGTTAAGCGAGTTCGATATCGTTTATGTAACTCAGAAGGCGGTCAAAGGACAAGCATTGGCAGACCATCTTGCTGAAAATCCTGTGGGAGGAGAATACGAACCCTTGAAAACGTATTTTCCTGATGAAGGAGTATCATTTGTAGGAGAGGATATTGCTGAAGCTTACGACGGTTGTAGAATGTTCTTCGATGGAGCTGCAAACTTCAAAGGAGTGGGCATTGGAGCAGTTTTGGTATTAGAAACAGGTCAACATTACCCTGTATCCGTGAAGCTTAGGTTTCCTTGCACCAACAACATGACAGAATACAAAACTTGCATCATGGGGCTCAATCTGGCCATCGATATGAATATACAAGAGCTACTGGTAATCGGTGATACGTAGCCCATTAGCTACTTGCATCATGCATCAAGCAAACCATACTCAGAAGCCAAGTTAATTTCGGGCCACCAAACAAAACGCACGCTGCGGAGGCTGTCCAATCACTTCTTCCAAATCGGAGGGACCCTATATAGAAGAACTCCC